>NW_022045678.1:3397500-4075000 GCF_003285905.1 Drosophila hydei
GGAGCTTTGAAGTGAGTAAGCAAAAGTACATTGTTGCAGTTTTCGACAAGCTTTGCGAGCTAACGACTTACACCTAGACTGCTCATCAGTATATTGTGCTGCGTAAGTTAACTATGTGTTTAGGCCACCCGACTGGTCAGCTTGGCAGACGTCAGTTGATGGAGGCTTTGCTTGTGTAATGTGTCCATTTGCCGCTCGGAAGGAGCAACTGCAAATCAAGCCATCGCCAGCCGTGGCTCAACCTGTGAGGCTTCAAATGCAAAACTAATAACGGGCAGAGCCTTTCAGGTGCAGTGGAGTCCACTCGGCAGGCGAGCTTTATAAATGCAGCCATAAATACGTCATTAACTGAGGCTATGCCAAAAGTGCTGCAGCGGCAACAGCATAATAAATTAATTATATGCAACATCAGAGAAGCCCTGAGTAATGTTTCGATTGCCTCAAAGATGATGGTTCATCCTCTGTCCCGTCTCCGCCCATGTTCCGGGCCCCACCGTGAGCGTGAGCTTCTATTTGCAAGCAGTCAATGTTGACGATATGCCAGAGAGACAGAGAGCGGACGACCCTCCCTGCTGATCGCGCCATGCCGCTCCCAGTGGCTGCCACTCTTGACAAGCACGAACAAACAAGGGGCGTGGACAAAGGGGGGCCGGGGGCTCGGAGGGAATAGTTTAGCATGTGTGGCATCGCATGGCCAGGCAAGGAGCAAAGACTTGTGTCTGAGGCGAGGCTACGAGCCAACCAACTAGCCAGCCAGCCAGCCAGCCAGCCAGCCAGCCAGTCAAACAGGCAATCCATCCATCAGCCGCTGGCAGACAGCAATTGCAAGTTGCAAGTTGCCAGTTGATGTGAATACGCTAACAAAGTGAGTTGCAAAGACTAGCGAGTGCGTTTGTCAAGTCTCTCAGCAGACGACAAGTTCCATTACCCACATAGAGTATCAGCAGTTCGTTGTCAATGAGTTACGCTGGTTACGTGCTTAATATTTGTTGCTGTTGTTACATGGTTAAAGACTCTGGCACAAATGTTGCTGACATCGTCGACTGGCAGCCCGCTTCTAGTTGGAAGCGAAGGCCCGGCTCTTATTGGGGCGTTCTGATTGGAAAATCAAGTGTGCGCATGTTTGCCTGCTTTTAATGGGCGACTGATGGCTGCAACATCGCTAATTGCGAATGCTTGACGCATGTTGCAGCCACTTGGCTCAGACACGGACAGCAACAACAACGATTTAGACAGTTCAGCCAAGTCATCCAGTCAGTTGGCAATCAAGAATGAGCAGCAGCAGCAGCAGCAGCAGCGGCAGCAACAACGAGTGGGGGCAAGCGAGGCACGAACTCTTTAGTTGCACAGCTCTTGGCGCGTTGCGTGATTTTTAATTAGTTTTCTTAGAAATTAAATTGTTAATTTGATCGACGCATTTTCTGCGCGCTGCTCCGTTGCTAAGTGGCTACTCTTCTTCCTCTTCCTCTTCGTGTTGCTTGTTGCCTGTTGCCTGTTGCTTGTTGCTTGGCTCTTTGTCTACTCATTAATGCCAATTCTGGCGCGCCAGTGTTGACGCCTGCCGCGACACGACAGCCCCAGCCAGTCCGACATTAGATACGGCCATCACTCAACAATAACAACAACAATTGCAACAACAACAACAACAACAATAGCAACAACTTCAGCAGTAATATATTGCATTTTTCGCTATGCCAAGTTTTATGGGTCTTGCGAGTAGAAGAGCATGACGTTTCGCCTGGCTTGGGATCTCGGCAAGATCATAAAATATGCATAAGCGCACATAAGTGGAAGATCTGAAGGCAGATAATCGGGCATCACATGCAGCGATAACAGGCTGATGTGCAGCATCTGACTGACTGCATGATACCCTTGCTATGGAACACAGCTCAAGCTCGCTTCTATAATATTTTGCATACAGTGGGTCGATCAGGGTCGAAGCATCTAGCAACTGCTCTCTTTGAATGAAAGGCCTTCTAGCACTCTCAGAACGTGGTACCGAACCTAAGGAAGCAGTCTAAAGATTAGCTAGAATTTTTCTCAATGCCCATGGACCCATTCTACTCTAGCTAAACATAATAAGGTCATTTGCAAATTGAAGCTCAGAACTAATCATGACAGACCTGTCCATACGTATGCAATCATCTCATCAATAGGACTTGCAATTTTTATACATAAATGTTCCAAATAGACTGACTCTAGTCCGACTAGAGCAGTCAAACTTATTCAATTCGAAGACAGAGATCGTCTAACAAAAGTTAAACTCAGTTGCCATAGAGATGCACCCATCGAAGCCTCATCTCCTATACTTAACTCTATAAGTCTTCTTCTTTAGCTACATCATATCACTGAAGCTCTATAATGTGGCTAATCAGTTGATGTAGGTGAAGACTTGCAATCAAACGTCCTCAAATATTCACTGTTGCAAGTTCATTCGCCTTGCATTGGTTACAATGCAGTTCCAGGAAGCACCTACGGAAGTTCTGCTGCGGAGTAGTCCATAAAGCGTAGCTCGCTTTTGTGAAAGGTATTTGCATTCGAGTCGAGCTGCATGCTAGACTCAAATTAGAAGAAGCTTTGGCCCAGTCTATGACGATTTTACGACATTTTGATGGTCGTGCGAGAGGGTGTGCAACAAGCATCGGGCTGCCGTGGGCAAAGTCGGCTTTGAGGCATGGAGCACTCCGTTTGGAAGGCCATCTAAATTGGCGCAGTCAAACGACTTTCGCCCGCAATCAATCAACAAACTGTCAGCCCCAGTCCTAGTGAACCTCCAGCCTCGTGGTGGTTGCATGTCGATGATGTTATCGCATTTTGTAGTGTGGTTGGGCGGTGCTGCTGTTGCTGCTGTTGCTGCTGATGTGGTGCATGTGCATGTGTCACTCGCTAGGCAATTAAGCTCGAAAATGCCAATTAACCTTTGAATGCCATGCGTGGCCACGTAGCCCTTGGTGCATTGTGTACAGAGCTCATTGTACAGTGAGCACGGGTTGCTGCATGTGTGTGTGTGTGTGTCTGCAGGGGCCGAAAGATAAAATAATTACCCAGACGCATAACTCGAAAGTAAAATATAAAATTTAATTTATGCGCGCACAGAGCGAAAAAGACAGCCAATTTGCAGAGTGGCAGAGGCAAAGCGAGAGCGAGAGAGAGGGGGAGAGTGAGAGCGAGAGGGATGTAGAGAGAGCGAAGGGGGCACGGTCAGTGCAATTTATCTCACGCGGCTTTTTGTATAACCGACAAACAGAAACTGAGCATCTTCCTTTGCTCCACTTCACTCTGTGCAACTCGCTCACTCCCTCTGCCCTCCTCCCCTCAGCTCCCCCCCCCCCACACTTTTAGTCAGCCCTAAATATGAAATAATTTATGACGCGACATTTTCATCAGCAATTCGTTAAAATTCATGCATATATGCATTTTAAAGCAGCTCGACTTTTGCCGCGACTGCCCCTCGTCCTGCTGCAGCCCCTGCAGCCACTCCTTGGCGCTATTTTATAAATTTATTAAGCTGCATGTCGGTGGGGGCAGGGGCTAGGGTAGGTGGGGGCGCACTGTCTGGGGTCTGGCCCTGGGCGTGTGTTGTCGGGCCCAATGAGTGGCAGACAAAGCCAGGCGACGACAACACGAATTGCATGCAAAATTCTTATTTTAATCGATGCAAATATGCAACAACAGCAACAGCCACAGCCACAGCGACAGCCACAGCAACAACACTCGACGACGTTGCTGCTACGCAGTCGGTGTCGGTGGTGCATGCAACAACGGCAGCCACTCCAATTTTATATGATGAACTGGAAGCAAGGCAACCCCTGAGTCTCTTTGTGTGTGTGTGTGGAGGGGCATAAACAGTGAACCCGAACATCGCGATAATAAATCAATTTTTACAATAAACAGTGGCCAGCTGTACGTTGCCCCACCATGCACAGTGGTTGGCAGACAACACAAATATATAATATTATAGTTAATACAGAAAGATGATAATGTGCAAATAAATACTTCAGTTTAATTTTAAAAAATATTTTTTGTTAAATTTAAATTTAATTTTAGATATTTTCGCATTCAAAATAAAACTAAAAAATTTTGATTATTTTTATTCTTTAAGATAAACTAAAATAAAAATTGGATTACTTTTGTGCAGAGCTTGAACCACTGTGCATTTGGTGTGTTAAACAGATCTTAGGGCAAGTGGAGTCTATCTCATACCTTTCCTCGCCGCGGCAGAGCGACATAATAAATTAACTGCCCAGCAATTATTCTCACATTTTCGCAAAGTGAATAAAAATGATGTGGAAAGCATGAAAGAAACGAAGCGAAAAGCACGAAAAATGTCGTTGCTCAGCCCCATAAGTTCGAGTCTCGAAAGTGAGAGCTTACGTAAGGGATTAGCCAGCGTGCCATGGGCGACTGACCCCTGTCACCCAAGCCCTTGCTTGGTCAGAGTGACAGAAAGAGAGAGAGAGAAAGAGAGAGAGAGGGTTGGAGATGGAGTCAAAGCGAAACCTTTCCCAAGCCCGAAACCAATTGCAATGCAATCCGACCATTTGTTTCTGCTGCAGTTAATCAAAATATCAAATTAACTGTCGTGTCTGTGGCAAATAAATCAAAACAAAGCCAGCTCAACTCTAGGCAGCCCTCACTCCCAGCCACATGCTGCGCCTCCTTCCAGCTTGAAGCGCGCTTATGAAAATTTCATGTGCGCCTCTGCGCTCGCTTGGACGATGAAGGCTGAGTTGAATTCATAATAGGCGCAGAGGCTTACGCGATTTTATGAATGAGCTTTGCTAGAGAATGAGAGTGGGAGAGGGAGAATGAGAATGAAAGAATAGGCAGAAGCATGTGTGTATGCGTGTGCGCGAGTGTGTGTTGTGTTTTGCTTTATTGCGTAGTGTGGTGGGTATAGTCAACGCCTTTAATGGTGATTATTCACTGTCAAAACTTAATGTCCCCAAATTGCAGTTGTCGGCAGCGGCGAGCCATGAAATTGAATGCTGCCCATTGGGCGGCAGGCGGCAGGCGGCAATAGACCAGGGAACAGAAATACCGTGAGTGAGCGAGATGGAGAGAGCAGCAGCTGTTGCATAGTTTTAGGCGCGACACGTTGACTGCTTTGCAAATAACACGACAAGCCAAATGCAGCTGGCAATCCAACATGAATTGAAGTCCAAATTCAACTCATTCGCCGGCAGCTGCACTGTGCAAGTCAAAGAGCGAGAGAGTGAGAGGGCGAGCGAGGTAAGGGCAGACGAAGCTTGTTACCATAAAATTGGTGGAAACGAATTGCAGTCATCGTCGCTGTTGCTGTCGCTGTCGCCGTCGCCGTCGCCGTCTCTGTCGCCGCTCTGGCGGCCGCATTGCAAACTCATCAGAAGGGGCGAAGAACTCGCGTCATTGTAAAATGTCTGTAATTTGGACAATTTGATGAATGGTTATTTGCCACGAGATGGCAAAGTGGTCATTATTCTTTATCACTCCACTCGTTGCCCTCTTGTTTTTTGTTTCATTTTCGAGCTTTCTGCTGTTGTTGTTGTCGCTGCATCGTTTTACTTACTTTACATTGCACATTTCGAAGCTCGCTTCAAGCACATTTGTTTTTTCTTCTTTCTTCCAGTTTTTTTTCCAGTTAACTATAATGAAGGGCATAATGAGAATGTCATCAAGTTCGAAAAAAAGCTCAAAGGAAGTTGCACAGTTGCTTTATCATTTCCTATGCTTACGACTTAGCAGCTCAATTTTGTTTCGTGGAATAAGCAGAATCATAAATATATATATATATATTAATATACACTATATACTATATATATGGTGCAAAGTCTTTTGAGCATAAAAAACAAACCCCAAACGTTGACCACATAAGAGTGATACTACTTCCGATAACTATACTTCGGTCTCTGCTTAAGTTATCGCTAACATTTAGCTGTTGAACTAATAAATATTATTTACATAATCGTTTCACACTTACTGAACATGAGCAAATAATCCAAAATTATTACCAAAATTTCGAAGTTGGCTGAAATCACGAAATTGAATAATTTGAGCTTGAGTCAATTTTTTGCTAGTTAAAGTAAGTAGCAGCTATAGCAATCAGTATTGAAGCACATCCAGATCGGCACCGACTTAACTCGGAATATTTTAATTCATCAAACATTTCACCTGAATCACAGCCAATAAAGCCGAGGTGTTTTAAATAATTTCACACAGATGTCGCTTAAAAATAACACCTAAGACTAATATCCTAAGCAGTTGAGTTTCTTATAGAACTTATATGGTCATCCAATCTCATACACTGTACCATAATACTTATTGGAATTTTGAGATGGATGATCTAAACATGTTCTATTAATTAATTTATTTTCGACTTAAATTCTATTAGCCTTAGCCTATGCGCGCAGCGTCCAATATTATTCAACATTATGAGACAGGCAGAAATATGGTCAGGTTTCGATGTTGTTGAAGCTGATATATTAAATATGTAAATTTAAATCTTCCTATAAATTTCCGAATATATACCTAACACTAAAATAGAGTTAAAAACAAAAATGTTATTTGCCTTTAATTTTCTCTAATTTAGAGCCCATTTAAAATGGATTAAACTAAACTTGAGCAAAGTTCGAATTCTTAACTTTCTTTAACGCTTAACTAAGGCAATTCCGCTCTATCAAGTGTATCCAATATTTTCCTCTCATGTTTAAAAATGATGGAGCATTTGGAATTGCCAAATTGGGAACAAAAATCTGAAAATTTTAAAACTGTTAGCTTAGAGAAATATTATTGAATAGTTAAATAAATTAAAATAAATTAAATATATTCAATTGGTAGAGCATTCTGCAATTCGATCAAATGCAGTTTGCTTGCTTTATGAACTAATAAATTGCATCTACTCTCCCCCTTTCTGTTTCTGGATGCAGTAGGCGCTCCAGGGGGAGCGGAACTCAGCTGGCCGAAACTTAATATTGTCATTATGTGAAGCAGGGCAACGTTATCGCGCAGTTGAATTGCAGGCAGCAGCGTTAAGGAACGCAGCAGCAATTGGTTTGGCCGCACAGGCAGTTGGCCCGCAGCTGAAGCCATCTGTTAACTGAGCTGCCAGCCCGTTCTGCGCCGCCTCCTGGTGCGTCGTCTCCTCCTTAGCAATGCGTTCCACTTGGCGGCAGGCCTAATTACACTAGCCAGAATAACAAATGCTGAATTGTGAATAGCGTGATTAGCCCAAGTTGGCCAACTTGGCCACAGCAATGGCCAGCTACATAGCCTCTCGGCCTGCGCCGTTGCTCAAGTGCGTATCGAATAGATTTATGTGCTCGTATATCATACGCGTAATTTCTGTAGGCAAACCAAACTTCCACGGCCTGTAGCAATGGCTGAAACACTTGCTGAGCTCAATGCTTCCCGAATTCTATTGCTACTCTCTCAGCCTCTCTTTCTCCGTCTCCCTCTGCCTTTCTCACACTTTTGTTGTGCGTGACCAAAGCTTTGCTTGCTATAAATGTTTTTCAAACACTACGAAGCTCAAATTATAGAATGGAATTATCCGAATACGTTAAGTTCTGCACACATCAGACATTTTCAATTTATTTACTGACTATTATTTAACTGGCTGCTTCATTTACAAATTAAGTCATCAACAATGACATAGCCTGAAGCAAATCTGGCTTATTTACAATGTGATCAGAACGATGAGCTTAGTTGAGCTGCCAAGAGCGTCCGTCCGTCCGTCCGTCCGTAAGTTCACTTGTGCACATCCGTATGAACTTAGTGGTTTCTTTAACATATTATATATTTCTTTCAATTCTTATTTTTAAACGATAACAAACAGTGTGCTGCAGAGCACACTGATGGATAGATGGAGCGACAGACCTGGTCAAAGTAGCAAATGAGCAACAGCAAAGATACAAGGATAAGAGTCTCTGGCTTCGCCGAAAATATTTTTATTTAAAAGTGGCGCAGAAGCATGGATAACAATGCTCAGCTATATCACATAGATGGGCTGGTTCCAAGGCCGAGTGCACAGTGCCTTTCTGGCTAACATAACATATTTTGATCTAGCTCAAAACAACAGAAAAAAATATTTCTTTAGTATAATATGAATGCGTACGATGAAAGCCAATGACACCAGTTTTATTGTTTGGGCTGCCTTCACTAAATTTCAATTAAAGAGTGCGAGTCTAGAATGAAGTTAGAATACTTGAAGTTAGACAGAACAGATAGCCTAGTCGGCCAGTTATCTACACACAATAAGTTTGAGCTTACCTTTGATAACTAATAATTCAATGGCTGGCTGTGGGGCTACATTTGTTAGATATAATAATCGCAGTTTTATTTCAAGTTTCACTCATTTGACAATGCATACATGAATAAGCTTAGACATCATATTCTCGAGGTCTGATCATCATTTGAACAAATTGAAGTGAATCACTGTTCCACGCGTTCCAATTAACTCCGTTGTTACTAGCATCATTTATCGTTCGGTAAATTCCATTGAGATTGCTATAGTTAAAAAATTAATAATTTAATAAAATAAGTTTTTTTTAAATCGTCATTTAAATACCAATGGTAGCAACTGTGGAACCACCAACCAGAGCTAAACTCTTCTGCGCAATGTTTATTTGAATTATCGTTATCCTCATCAGAAGTTGAGAATTGCATATTGAGGTGGAAATTCAAAGCATCAGTTGCATTTCCAGAATAGCTTCCCAATGATTTTAATTTATAGTTTTCCGTCTCTCCGCCAATGAAAAAATGATTATAACGTGCATATCCAACGTTATTATTAAAGGCTTGTAGATAAATGTATAGCTCGTGTCCCTGAGACTTCGTCAATAAGTGAAGCTTATCGAGGCCAATAAAAAATTCCCCGTTCAAATTTCCGAAACCCGATCTATAGTCATTCATACTGCGATTGAAGTTCTCAGAGCCATCTTGACGACGCTGAATAACTGTCCAGCCGGAATCAACCAGACTCGAATCACAGGCCACCTCGAAGGGATTCGAACCAGGGACTTTTATTTCGATTGTCTCAGTCAATTTGCCTATGTAACTTGAGGGCAAACTTTGTTTGACTTCTATTTCCCTTTCAGACAACCTTTTTTCGAGATCTTTGATTTTAGCCGCATTTGCCATCTCTTGAGACTTAAGGTTCAATAATTCGAAATCTTTTTTCTTTAGCTCCATATTAAGTCGATTTTCATTTATCTCATTCATATTAGCCTGATTGGAGGCCAATAATTCCTCCTTAGTCAAGCAATATTTTCTCTGTCCATTGCATAAGTCCAGTTGATTTTCGGGGGACTTGAGCTGGTCTTCCTTATACTTCATGGAGGCAGCATACTGCAGGACGGGTTTTACTAAGCCATAGCAGTAGCCCGCACATTCCAGGTCCATATTTATGGAGGCAGTAATATCCTACAGTACAAAGATTATGCTCACAGTTCCAGTTCACACTCAAGAGTTACACTTACGCTACTCTTAGCCAGCTCGCTCATAACGCCTAACAGGAAGAGCGATGGCAGTAGCAGTCGATACACATACATTTCGAATATTAAGATTGATTAACCCGCACTCTAAGCTGAATTATTTCAAACTGAATTAAGCTGAAGCTTCAGCAATATAATGAAGCCCTCATATCTAAGGCTGGGCAATTTCTTATCAAAACCTCTGTTCATATGACTCACTTGCGCTTTATAATTATACTCGCCGACAAGTTAAAAGAGTTTATTGGTTCGTATTGTGGTTCTGGCTGCTCGTCCGTCTATCAGTTATATTACTATAGATCTATGGAGCATATCATATACACCTAACGTGACCCGCCCATTGGGCTGTGGCACGTCTAAAACATCGATCGCTGAAGAAATTGTTGTACCGTGATAGAGTATCACACAGTCGGTTACGACGCACTGACTTTGTTCCACTGGATTATATAGGAAACGAGTATATTGGCTTTCTATTATACCCGTCTTGCTGTTCGCCCGTCTGTCTCAAGCATTTGTAACAAGAGACTTGAAATTTGGAAAATGTACTCGTTGGTACCATCATCAGAGAATCGATAAGCTTTACAGATCTCCTTCCCAGACAGACCTAAAAATGATGTATACATTTTGCTTTTTTCGTACCGTGAACGAGTATCATGCCGTCGGTTGCAGACTTGCTACTTGTTTTCACATTATATCAGTCAAATATTTTACTTTGCTGTAGTCAAGTTTGGTTACATCCTACAATTTGTGAAGCAAGAACATGAAAAAATATTTTCTTTTCTATATATAATATGTGCGTGATCTGCACGTATCAGCAGACTTCAGCTTGGATACGAATTTTCCATTTATATTGCTATTTGTAGACGGAGAACTCAACACTTTCAGACTTTGCTGAAGGCAATGAAAAGAATTAAGAATCAGAAATGTCTCTGTGTGTGTGTGTGTATGTGTGGAAGTAAAAGATATTTTGCAATTTTGACTATTTCACTATTTTGCTCTGCTCATCTATTTATTTCATTAAAATAATATATTAATATATACTAAGTATAAGTTATTATAGAGTATCGAATCGATGAGCTCTCATATGTATGTAGATATATATATATATATATATATATATATATATATATATATATATATATATATATATATATATAAATATGTAACTTAAAGATAAACTAACTTGATTTAAGCTAGAAAGAAACAGAATCATTAAATGTGTACGCAAATTTGAGCTCCAAATTAAATAATTAAATTGTATAATTTAGAATTTTGAGTGAATCTGTGAGAGTGTATCTATTAGTTTTGTTAATTAATTTTCCTAAATTTATTCAATTCTACTTTATAGCAAGCTCTTGGTCACTGGCTTGTGCTAATACTATAGCTAAAATGAATTCATATGAATTGTGCTTAGAAGATATTCGAATATGATTTGCTTCTGCTCAGAACTACATTACCGTTTCAGCTGATACTTGCTATATTTAATTTTATAATTAATTTTATAATTATAAACTAATATTATCTCACTCATAAGTAAGAACATTCTATGAATAGATGTTTTAAGCATGAACAATACACACTTGAGCCTTAAACACCCAACACTGGCTGCATATAGGGTATGTGCAACTGCTGAAGCCACGCTTTAATTGTATTTGAAGATAATGGTAAAATAAAACAAGCTTCAAATAATTGATCAAATAAATGATTTGGTATTGATTTGAAACGATAATAACTTGGTTTTATTCTGCAGTGCAATGCACTTGAAGTTTTGAATAACTCTCTCTAGTAAAGTCCGATCAAGGAATTTGACATTGACAACTAATGCTTCATCATGTAATCAGTATAGTCAAGTATATGAAAGATGAAAGCAGTCTGGAAAACCTTAAAGCGTTGTTTTGATAAGGACTATAAGCTGGGTCCATGCCGTTGGTCAGACTGTGGTAAGTCATCTATTCAGATAACGCCAGAAACTATTAACGAGTAACTGGAAATATATGTATTGTTTTTAACTTCAATCCGAACAAATTTATCATTTTTATTTGATATCTGAATGCAATTTCCTTGTAATGAGAAATAAAAATCTTTTGGGGTACTGAACGAGTATATTTGGATACTTGTCATGAAAATATCAATAACTCCGAGTATTCTTCCTTTTCCTCTTAGAATTTTAAGTAGTTGAGACCCCGGAAATAAATAAAATATATAAACAATTTAACGTCATATTCGAGCATTGCATATTATAGAATTTTCGAAAGCTTGACGCTGGATTTCGGGTATTTCCTAGTCGGGTATTTCCTAGTCTCTTGTTATTTAATTCTGTTCGAGCTTTGCAAAATGAGGCCTGAAGACATTTGGCTTGGATGCTAATATTAATGGAGGAATATTGTGCCATTATATAAAAAACAATTTAGACTAACACAATTTTTCAAGGGACTTTCATTTTCTAAGAGTTAAATACATATTTGGATAGGGTTGATTTTGTTTAAAGTAGACGTGGCAACTTTCTTCTATAAGGGTAACTCTGTAAGCTCGTGTACCCAGTCAGTTGCCAAAGTTCAAAGTTAATTGATAATTAGCGGTAATTAGCCACATTTGAACTTGATCTCTTGGTCTTCTGGAATTTGCCACCTCCTTGAAGTTAGACAACAAGTTGCGTCAGGTTTCGATTGCAATTTTAATCAATCAAGCGAGGTGCAGCCAACAAACTTGGCCACGTCAAAAGGTTAATAGGCACACACACAGACACACGCACACATAACGGCAAATGGAAACAGGGCACACAAAGCGTTGACGCGTTCCGACAAAAAAGTTACCTGCATTACAATCGAGGCAAAAGGCGATTTAATTGAGGCACTTCCACAGCTGAGAGTGGTTAATGGCATGCAGAGTCAAACTGAAATTGTTCGAAGGCCGACAAATGTTTTCACAGCCAATTTATCATTTATTTGCAACTGCAACTGCAACTGCGTTGCCCATGCATTAATCATATGACTTGTTGACAGCATGTCAACGCGCCGGCCATTGGTCAGCACTTCCAGTCATCGCCCAGCCCCAGCCCGAAAACTCACACATTCAGAGCAACAGCAGAGCACCTAGTTGCAGCCAAAATATCAGACAATATCCCATAGCAGAAATGGAGCTCAATAAATTTTTCACCAACAATTTCCATTACTTGCACAACTCGTTTGAGTTACAATTCGATAAGCCCTTAGTGCAACGAAATTTAATTCAGATTTATAAAAACTTTCAGCTAAGAGAGAACCGCTCAAATAGCAAAAGTTATCGAACGATAAATGTGGAGAAATTATCGACTACTTTTTTTATGTGTATAGCAGGTATAGCAAGTCATAGCTCAATCGTATAAGCTCGCAACTCACTGGCTCATACATGTGGACAGACAGACAGACCCTCAAAGCTCAGTACGGTCAACAGCTGAAGAATGTGCAGACCTTAAGAAGCTTACTATATCTTCGTTTGCCGCTTACATACTGTTGCTGCTGACTGGAGTATGATTGATGAGTAAATCTAAAGTCCCCATTATTAACGTTATTCAAGCTACGCTTAAACAGAAAGCCAAATTATCGATTTTTGTCAATAATAAGGAAACACGAGTATTTCGATTTCAATTTCAGTCTGTAGTTTTTGTTGTTGCCGGAATTGTTGCATTAATAGAACGGAAAGACAGACGGACTTGTGTAGATTGCCTGAGTTCGTCGTCCTAATCAAAATATGTATACTATATGAGATCTGCCAAAACTTCTTCTGCCTTCACAAATCTTTATACTCCATTTATAGGCTTAGGCAAGTATGATATAATAGGTAAGAATGGTTTAGTCTGCAGACATATGAATACTCTGCAGTCGATGTCGCTCAACTATAGTTCGAACTTTATTTGATATATATTGCCAAATAACTAACACATCCGATCGACTTCCAGGATCTCATACAGCTACAGATATAACTTTTGGCTGTTCTCAAATGTCAATCATCAAAATTGTTTTTCAATTTTCCGTATTCGAGTTCGAACCACAGCATAAAATAATTATTGCTTCGGCTTGATCATAATTTGAACAAATTTAAGAGATTCATATTTCCACACGCTCCAAGCAACGCCATCGGCATATGCAGGACGATCCTCGGCTTTGTATACTCCATTTAGATTACTATAGTTTGAAAGAAAATGCAGAACATTTTGTAAATTAATTTAAAGTTTTATTTACTTACCTGAGACCGCAGTTGTTGAACCACCAACCAGAATTTGCCAACCCTGCGCAATTTGCAGTCCACCAGTTGTCGTTATCCACATCGGGTGTTGAGAATCCCATATTGAGACTATCAGCCAATCCATTGCCTGCATTTCCGGAAAAGGCTCCCAATAATAGTATCTTAAAGTCTTGCTGCTCTCCGCCAATAAGAAATTGATTATAACGTGCATTTCCCACTTCTTTATTGTCAGTCTCCATATAAATGTACAGCTCGTGTCTCTGGGACTTCGTCAATAAGTGAAGCTTATCGAGGCCAATAAAAAATTCCCCATCCAATTTTCCGAAACCCGATCTATAGTCATTCATACTGCGATTGAAGTTCTCAGAGCCATCTTGACGACGCTGAATAACTGTCCAGCCGGAATCAACCAGACTCGAATCACAGGCCACCTCAAATGGATCCGAACCAGGAACATGTATTTGGAATATGCCAGTTATTTTGCCTATGCAACTGGAGGATAAAGGTCCTTTGACTTCTACTTCCCTTTCAGACAACCTTTTTTCAAGCTCTTTAATTTTGATCTCATTTTTAATGTCTTGTGATTTTAGAGTCAATATTTCCGAATCTTTCTTCCGAAAGTCTTCGCTACATTGATCTTTGCTCTTCTTTCCGAGAGCTATTAGATCCTGGATGTTATTCACAAGGGTTTGCTTATTTACAAACAAATCGGCGTTGGTCAAACAATACTTTGCATGCGAATTGCTTGCCTCCAATTGACTTTCTAAAGTCTTTATTATCGCTTCGCGGCTTTGGATCTTGGCAGTCAGTTCGTTGAACTGAATTTCCTTCGACCGAACAGAGGCAGCATACTGCAGAAGAGGTTTAACTATGGTGTAGCAGTGCGCCCCACACAGCTCATCCATCCTCTTCGATACAGTGCAGTGCTGAAATGTAAAGCTCATGCGAACAATGACAGATCACACCCACACACACACATGTACCGTACTTACATCATTCTCACTTATTACCCCTGGCAGGGGTAGCAATAAAACAAGCAATAGCTTTCGAAATATATACATTTGATATGATAGGTCAACGACTTATTGGCAATACTCCGTTGAAACAAATGCAAACTGAACACAGTTGAAACATTCGCTGCATACTGAAAACGCGCGGCAAAGATGAGCTTTGATAGAGTCTACGCTAGGCATGTATACGCCATGCATTGCTATTATCAACGACATTTATATAGGCCAGCGAAAGGCAGATTAAAGAGCTCTTCTACTGCGCTATATAATCGGCTGGTGAAGGCAGGTGAAGTGCAATGTGGAAAGGCAACTGATTTGTAAATTAAATGTTTCAGAGCTGAGTGGCATATAGGAATTATTATAATAATTAAAGACGTATAATACTTACTGATCCTAATGGAAACAACTTTGCAGGTCTTTATTTTTTCAAATTTTCATCAAAGTTATCTTGCAAACCTATCTTGGCTGCGGATTCGGCTTTCCTCTTGTCTACGCCCACTTTTATAAAACCTATGTGAAATAAGTAATACAAATAATTTAATTGTAAACACTAAGTAAGCATAGTAGTGCGAGCTTATCAGTTTTCGCTTCAATAACTCAGTCCGTGTCCTTATGCAATAATTATCGATACACTGATTTAACTTTCGAGACATATTTTAAAGACAATTAACTAAGTCTCCATAGAAGAACTTTACAAAATATATCAGCGCTGCACAAGACTTACGGCATATTCAAGTTAACGAACTTTTACTTTTTGAATTATTTTCTAATTATATATCTTATATTCAGGGCGGATTTCGCTAATAAACTGAAAAGATTTCAATTTCTGCTTTGCATTGTTTAGATAAGAAAAAGCAGAGTAAAGTTATTTAACGCGTGCAGGGTCTAGCTGCAGTTGCAAAGTTAGATTTTACTCTACTTTAGTGTATTAAGTTTACTTCACAATAAAAATGAAAAAATAAAAAAGAGTGAGAGTGAGAGAGAGAGAGAGAGGGGGAGAGAGTATATAATAAGGTCATCAATCTCAAGCATTACTCTTTATTATTTTGGTGCTCTGACAGCGCAGACTCTTCACGGTTCGCGGCACAGCGGAAGAGTTACAATTTGCAAAAGATTTGACGCTATCCAAAGCTAACATCATTAATTAATGGCCTTTACTGTGGGTAGCCGTGTGGCAGCAGCTTATTGTGATAATCCATTATCATTTTGTATCGGCATCGGGACAGCATCAATAGCCAAGCAAATTGGCGACTGCAAGTGACTTGCACAGCTCCATAAGCAGTTCGCATTCCTGCGACATTTTTCACAATTTCTCACATGTTCCCAGCAGCTGAGCCAGGCGTCTCGGAGCTAGCGTCATTTATAAATAAGTGTTTCCGCTGGACAAAGGAAAGGAGGCTACAGCTACCGATACACGTTCGCCCGTCTATGCCTACCTCCGTCCGTTCGTCCGTCTGCCAGGCTGTCAGTGGCTTCGGCGTGATGAGATTTTTTTGATTGATGTCGAGTGCCACGTTTGCTTTGACTCTTAAATTTTTATAAATTATCATTTTCCATCGCTGCAGCCAGCAGACATATTTTTCATGTCAGGCTCGGCAATTGATTGATGAAAATGCGAGGCGTGTTCCACAAAAGCGAAATAATAATATTAATAATGATATATCTATGCAAATTACGTACACGAATTATTAGTTTCATGTTGTTCGAACGACCAACAGCATTCAGTCTCCGATGAATTTTATATTAATTTGCCAATCATTTATCATTTCCATCGCAAGCGTGGGCCTCTGCTCGCTGCTCTGTTGGCTTGCGTTCCAAATACTAAATAATCCAGCTACGTTTTACTTACCCAAATTAGTTATGGAGCAATCCAAATTAACAAAAAATGATACAAGCAAACATATCTCAATGAATACTGAGAGAGAATATACGAATTCACTCTGGCGAATTAAAGGTAAAATACTCTTATGAAAAATCTGAGATATTTTACTGAATTATTTTTATTTTTACTGAATTATTATTTATTAATATCATAAATAATAAAAATTATTATTAATATTATAAAATAAAAATATTATTATTATTATTACTATTATTATTATTATTATTATTATTATTATGATTATTATTATTATTATTATTATTAGTGTGTATTAATTATATATAAATTTATTTCTTTTGCTATTAGCCTGCATTACTCGAATTAAGTTTTTTCTTGGAATTTTCACTCAATTTTTTTTAATTTTTACTTTTCAAACTTGTTCATGGCCTGAGCATTATTTTATAAATTATATTTTCTGTCATTCCATTTGGTAATCTGAAAAGTTGATAATAGATTACAATTTTGCTATTTGCAGATCGTCAACGCGTGCTATCACCGATGACAATGTTCATTTTGAGAAATTTATTCTTTATTTATAACAAGTCAGAGTCGAGTTGGCACGACTAGGAGATACTCTGAACCCTTTTTTATACAAATTAGGAGACCTAATTATCGAATAACTCTGTGGACTTTCAGTCCGCTTGATTTGCCAAAGTATTTGAAGTTCGTTTTTTGTGAATTTGCGAGCAATTGGCGAGGTATTAAAATCTAAAATATACAAAATCTTTGATTCATTACAGGAACCTACACAGTATCTGAATTTGCGGTATTCAAGCAATGCTTAAAAAACCTAGTGAGTTGATCGATTTTAATCGAAAATAAAAAATGGGATCAGTCATCGAAAAAATATGATTGACTCCTACTGCACATGGTAAACATTTCAAATTTGAAGTCTGTAGTTTCTGTGATTTACGGAAAGACAGACGGACATCAAGTATATATCTACTTTGCGGGTGATGTACATAAAAGTTAAACTTTAAGCCAAGTTTTTTGTGGCGTGAGCTAATTCGAACAGCCCAAAAGCCAAAGAATATAAATCTATTTTCAAATTAACAATATCTCCTAGATATCTGAAGCATATATTCTATAGCAAACATTTCATGCTTTGATCACAAATTGCTACCTCCGAGGCCCAGTGTAAATTGAGCATTAAAGTGAAGCTTACCCCAGCTGCTAGCTTACTCCCACGAAGACAACTAGAGTTGGTACAATAGTCAATACTTTAGTAAAAGTTATCAGTTAAGTCTGCCTCGCATGTAAACATACGCAACATTATTCCTCTATGGAGAAAATCAGCTTAGCAGAGGTTCATTTGAACTCGGTTAAACATTTCCTCGAGTTATTTAGGCGCTTTGCGGTAGTCAGCTTATAAATTGATTTAGCTATTTTGGCCAGGAGGCTTGCTGTGTCGAGGAGCGACGACATTCCTTGGAGTGAATCTGTGTGAATTTCAACAACTTCATTTTGCGGTCAAGAGAAATGCCAACCACTTCGAATTGAGACGGGTCAAAGGCAAAAACAATGATGGAATCAGAGTTATGTCTGTGTACTTAAACTTGCCAACTCGCAGGTTCCCTGTATTCCCGCCCTGTGGCTTGGGGGCAATAAAACTATTTACAGTTCAATTTGCCATAATATTTGCAGTTAAGACCACAAACGACAAATATGCCGGCAGCAACAACCGCAGACTTTGCAGAAAACCAAAGCCGAGTCTCGAAGCCAGACGGCAACAACTTTTTAGAATGCGTTGGCGCATTCTACGGGAATCAAAGTTTATAGACACACACACACACTCACACAGGCAGAACCAGGGCAGCGTATCTGACAATCTACAGACAATAATCCAGTGTATAGCAAAAGGACCACTCGACACTTTCCGTATCACAGACCAACAATAACAACAACTGGCAAGTTATGCAACCAATTTACATACAAAAACAACTCAATAAACGTGTGAAATGCTAACGATTTGTAAAAGTTGCGTCCACACACACACACACACACACCCAGAGAGAGAGTGAGCTCCTGTGGCATGTGTGTGAATCTGTTATTGGCTTGATTCGAGGATTAGGTGGGGCAGCTGCCCAAGCAATTTAGCAAAGTATTTCCTCGCCGCCCCTAAAAAGTTGGCCACTTTTTGCAACACTTCCTCCTCGCGCCTGCCCAGCTGCTTGCCACACTCGTAAACCATGGGCTTATTTCTGTAACCGTGCCCGACCATGAAACGGAAATTGTGCATGAAATTTGTCCCCGCGATCTCCTCTAGCATTCATTCAACAACGGCAACGGCAACATCAACGGCAACGGCTACGGCGAAAATCTAACTCGATTATTATAATATTCAACTATATAATCCAATGAAAAACTTTCCTAATAAGCTGCTAGTTGAGTGCTCCACTTACAAGTTGACGCTGCCATTCGAGTACACTCACTTCCGTTGTTGTTATGAACCGCAACGACACGACCTCAACTGAGGGACCAGTCCTGGCACAATGGATGTCTGGAGTCAATTTAATGGAGTTGCAAGACAAACTTCTGTAATTGAAACTTGGATGTATGCATAAGCATATTCTGTAAATTAAATATATATAATGTATATAATTATAGTTAACATCTATTATCTATATAACATTACCTAAGGACTAATCTGCGACTCAGCCAAATACATTCGGTATATCTAAATAGAAGTTTTATTTGAAATAATATATTTTCATTTATTTAATAATATATTGTCAACAAGACTAACGAAACATTTTGCATTCTTTTCGGAAAGTTTTTAAAGTGTGGTAATAAATGCATCGACATAAAAAAGTGCAGTGAGTCCATCTATAAAGCTAAGTTTAGCTGATATAAAGCAATGAAACAGAATTTTTCCAATTTGTGCGCAATCCAATATACATAATGTTTCGATCACAATATATCAACAGAAATCAACTTTTAAAATGAGCTAATTTGGAAGATAGCTCCTCACATTTAGGCATAAAACGACAAAACTTGTTAAGCTAATACATATATATTCCATGTATTTTATCATTAGCTATACAAAAGATTCAAAAGTAACTTCGCCTCATGTGATTCAAAGTTCCATTCATTTTTAAATGAAGATCGTATAAGCGGATATACCAAAGTTGGTAACTTAAGATAAAGCTTAAGATAAATATCAGTATTAAGTAATTATTAAATATATGGTATATGCGAATAAATATATACTATATATCATAATTAAACGAACCAGTTTCCATAGGGTTTTATTATATCTTTAACTATATTAAAAATGATTTACCCTTAGAACGAATTACAGCGTATTAAAGTTGATAGCAACCTCACCTATATAGAAGTTATTTTATGCCAATATATCGAAAAGTATAATTTAATTTTTTTTTAAGCACAACTGTATTGTACTTATATTTAAAAAAAAACTTTTGAATATAAATAAAATAAATATTATTAAATTACTACTATTTCTTACTATTACCATAACTATTTTCAACTATCAATGACAACTAGGTCTTTCAGTTGAGGCTACATTGTTATTTTAAACTAACATCTAAGCTTTTAAGTTGTCTTAGTTGTCTCATCAACCATGAATTGGACACATTATTCTTCTTTATATTAACATGATGTGTATACCTAGCTGCTGCAGGGGATCTGCTAACCATGAATGCTCGATTACATTATTTGCCTCTTTTCTTTTCATTTCAGGCTACCGAGGGAGGAAGTGATGGAGTTTATGAAGCGAATTTATATACTCACCAAACGTTTGCTCACACGTTTGCTGTCTAATCGCTGTTAATCGCAAGATACACCACACTCACACAACTCACCACGCGCAGACACCATATTCACCACACACCACACTTGCTCAACAGCGAGCGACAAGAGCAAAAACTTTCACTAAGCAGCATGGCATGAAAAATGAGTCAGATGCAATGCGCAACAACAACAACGACAGCAATACGAGTCACGCCAACGCCAGCCGCTGCTAACGGTATTTAATGACACATAAAGTCGTCAATCACTCAGCAAATCTCGACATGTCGCCATTGCCTGCCAGTCTCGCAGCGAGTCGCGCTGTCTCAGCAGTGCTCACATCTAAAGCGAGAGCCGAACCCGCACCCACCCATACGCCGCGCTCCCTCTCTCTGACCCTCTCTCCGCTTGTTTTGAGCTCGCACAAACCGAGACGCTGCCGGTAGCAACAATTTGACAGCTGGCCGACAGTTGAAATTAATTGATTTATATGAACAAACGAAAGTGGACAGAGGTGTGGCGCTCTTCCGCCTACTCACGACTACCTACTGCCGACTGCCGATTGTCGACTGGGGACTGGGGACTGGAGACTGTTGCCCCCGATCACAATTCAATATGTTCAATTGGGAAAGTGGCGTCGCACGCATTCCAATTCTTGTTTACCATTTTATCAAGCTGCTGAGACTGTGGGTCATATGCACCTGAGTCCCACACTTCTTGGGGCGCGTCCACTTAAGGGGACTTATCAAGCGTCTAAGTGCCGTTTTATGGACATTGTAATAACTTTGTCGATATGTTTAATTATATGATGGATTGTGACTAGCTGGGTAGGACTCAACAAGTATCTATCTCCTTATCAAGAGGGGTTTTGAAGTGTTTGCCGTCGTCAAATCGAACAGCTGCCAAGCTTAATTGACCCGACCATGGACGCTATCGCTCCATTTGACTGATGATGTCTCAGCCCTGCCAGATCGCCTCAACGATCGATCGATCGATCGACTGACAACTCTCAACTGCCAGAGCTGGCGCTGCATTTCGCCTTTCCCTTTGAACATGCGTCAAAACTAACAAGATGGATGGACTTGAAGGTGATTCGAAATCGAATAGGAACGATCATCGTTCATCGATTGCCAGGCGCTGGCGTTGCCGCACTTGACCAGAGCGATAAGCAAAATGGATCTAAATGGCACCGCCAACTGACTTTGTTGTCTGTTCCCAAACGCCGACCCAATTAATTTATAAGACACAATGATTAATTCATTTCGTGATATGTCTTCTGGGGAAATTCTACTTTTTATGAGCTCTAATTTTAAGTCAAGCAACAACTTCATTATTATAATCAGCCTCATCTCGGCTCGGCTTACGCATCCCTCCAACTCTTTCACAACCCTCGCTCTTCCTCTCTCTCTCTCACACTCTGTATCTGTAGCCTGCGCAAGGCTCTTGGCTTCGTCTTTGTCGCTGACATCGGCTTGTTAATCCGACTCGTAAGCATTTTGTCACATTTCAAAGTCATTTATCATAAGCTTTCACAACAGCTACCCTCACGCCCCGTTGAGCATCCATGCCATGTTTCAGTCCCATTCCATTCCATTCCGCCACAACTCTGTCACTGCAATGACAGTTGAAGCACATTAATTTTTCAGCACAGAATTTAGGAAAATTGGAACAACAAATTTCTCACTGTGAATGGAATATAAAAGAAAATAAAATACACACTGGCAATATTATCCTCTCCCTCTCCGTCCTTCTCTCTCTCTCTCTCTCTCTCTCTCTCTCTCTCTCTCTCTCTCTCTCTTTCTTTCTGTGTGTGTCGAGTAACAAGTAATTTTTCATATCATAAATTTTCGAGTCAGTTAATCCCACACGCGGCGTTCGTTTGTCAGCTATGCGATTTGCTTTGCTTTGCTTTGCTTTGCTCTCTGCTGCCGTCTCTTTGCGCCTCGTCTTGTCTCGTCTTATTTATGCCTTCCGCTCGCCTCGCCTCTATCTTTATCTGCGTCTCTGTCTTCGCCAGCTGTGACATTTTGACATCTCAGTGATAATTCATACTTTTGCATGTCATACTTAATTATGCCGACAGACAGTGTGTGGGTCTTTTATCATATTTAATTTCTCTCTCTGCTCTGTGTGCGCTCTCTGTTGCCTCAAATTGTTGCACATCATTATGGGGCACACACACTATGCTGAGCCGTCCCTACCAGCGCGCTAATTACCCGGGCCATTCCCCATCCACCTCATCTCTCGAACTTCATTTATCACATGACAGCGACTGAGGCCCCCGATCCAAGATGATTAATATTTTGCCAAACTTAAATGACATTTCTACATAAAATATGTTTCGAAAGCCCACCAGAAAAGGGTTTTTCATACACCAAACGCATCAATCATCGTTCCATGCTAGCCTTCCAAAAAGAAAAAGGAAAAAGACCATATTTGCAGCCCCAAGAAAAAGTGCTTAGAAAAGTTGGAATTAGTGACATGTCAACAGGGCAGCAGACAAACAACCAACCAGAAATCTGCAATCACGTTTGCCAGGGCTGCTCTACTCTGCGAGGAGTCTACTGGACTACTGACAGCGCTTGGGGCACATTCTTAGATCAAATATGACTTGTAATACAAATTTAGTTGTATTTTATTTAATAAATAAACTTTAAATAGGTTTTTTCTATTTCTACTTACAGAGTATATTTGGTATTATGATTTTTATGTAAGTTATGAGAAAAATGTTTCAAATGCCATTGGCCGATAAGCAATAAAAGCAAAAAGATTCAAACATTTGTTTCACGCATAAGGGTCAAATTGAACAACACATTCGATCAAAGTACTAACTTAGATTCGCACGTTTGATGGAAATTCCGTCAATCACAGTTAAATACGCTGTCAGTCAAATAATCACTATCAGTACATCACGCAGTCAAGCAATCACCAGGTCAGTTAATCTGTCAATCAGGACTTGCATCACTTAGTCAGTCACTAAGACAGTCAGTCGCTCAATCAGTCAACCACTAACGCACTTAATTACTAATTTAGTCAGTGAAGTTCTCACTCTGTCAGTCAATCAATCAGTCAATGAGTTGTGCCTTTAGTTAAACAACCACTAAGACAATAACTAACTGAGAGAAGCAATCATTCAGAAATACACTCCAACAGTCAGTCAATCACGAAGTCACTTAGTCACTGAGTTGCTTAGTCAATCACTCTGTCAATCAGGCAGTCAATCACTCAGTTAGTCAATCACTAAGAAAGGTAATTACTAATTGAGTCAATCAATCAGTCAGTAAAGCACTCAGGCAGTTGATCAATCACTCTGTCAATCAAGCACTGAGCCAGTTTGTCAATCAATTAGTAATTCAGTCGGTCAACCACTCAAACAATTACTAATTGAAGCTAGCATTCATTCAGTGATACTTTCAGTTATTCAGTCAATCAGTCAATCAACAATTCAGTCAAACACAAAAACTATTTTTGAAATACAAACAAAAATAAATATCTCTTATTAAATAATTTCGTTCTGGCAACATTTAAGCACTTCTGTTTAGAAAGGGTATTCAAATGGCAGTGTTTCCCTGCTTACGTTTTGATTCTCTTTGCTGTTTTTCGTCCCCACATCGTTGACTGATGTGTGGCCATCAATCTAAACTCTTCATTATGAAGGCGCGCTGTCAGCCGTAATGACCGCAGTAGAGCAAAAAGCGCCGCGCGGAATATGAAAAAAAAGTATTGTGCGACTCTCGGCGGGGGAGCCGGAGCGGAAGAGAAGTTGAGAGCGGTTGGGGGCACTTATTGCGGGTCATACAATCAGCGGCAATCGTCAATCATAATTTATAAATTGTTGTGCGAGACGATGTAAGTGTTGAGTCCGCTATGCATAGAATGCGCATTATGCATAGATACGAAAAGTTTTATTTGACTCATTTGGCTTGTGTATCCGACTAATTACTCAACGTCTCATTAAACAAATAAATGTGTCAAGAAAACATTTGTTTGCTATACATCACATGGGTAGCTTGCCAGCGGGGGCAACGGAAGGCCACAAAATCACATCATGTGAAAATGACAAATCAAATGCGATTAACACATCATTTCGTTCTAGAAACAAACACAGACAGCTGACGGAAGCGGCAAGCGAGGAGCATCGCTCTCGAAAGGTCTCCCAAAACAAAGACTTTCGAAACATTGCCGTGCATTAATCACAAAAATCACCTGACAGCAAAGCTGTGAGCTCGGAAACTGTTCAAAATTGTTCAATTGAAAATAAAAATACTTTTCAAAGAACCAAGAACAAATTCGTGAACTGTGAGATGAGCATATGCATTAGTCGAGATTTTAAAGAGCACAAATTAAGGTGAGAGATTAATGCCAGATAACGCTGAGAGCGAGTTGATTGGATAGGGCAATGCTTAAGGTCTGTTCCTTCAATCAAAGTTGGCTTAAGTCTGCTGTGCCCAATGTCAAATAGAAAACCTTTGGTTCATCAAATTAATCATCGTACTTGAAACTTTAAATAGTTGCGAATTACAAGTTATAAAGTACAGTAGAGAGGCATTTATTTTGTTTGTACTGTGTTCTAAAGTTAACTTAACTTCATTAATCTCAGCTTGTTCAGTTGCCAACTGAAATACAAACAGGTTTGCAGTAGATACAATCGTACAGCCTATATACATTCTCTTATTGAAGAATGCAAAATAAGCATAATTATAAAAATTATGCTTAATTAATAATTTTGTGAAAATTATTAATTAATAATTTTGTGAAAATTATTAATTAATTTATTTATATATTAAAAAATCTTTAGTAAAAAGTTTTAGCGGAATGTGTATAAAAGTAAGCTGATAAGCCAAGCATTTTCAGCCATCACATAGGATAATGTGAAACTATAAAACTTAATTTATTTAAGCTTTTTTTTAATTTAATTTTTTTAACTTTGCTTTTAAAAGAACTGAAATTTGCTTTACGAAAGACGGAACAAGTTAATCGGATACACAGCGCAGAAGTTGATCAAGAACCAGAATTTTCAAGGCATGAAGCGTATTCTCAGGCACAACAAAAGATCTACAATATCTACTAATACTTTCAAAAAATATTTTTAATATCTAAAAGAACTCCTCCTTCGCAGTAAATTTATTTTTTTTAAATTTAAATTTATTTAAATTTTTATTTACTCTATCAATTGAAACTTTTAAATCCAACAATAATCTCTAGCTCTTTCTTTTTGCTTAGCCTCACATATATTAACTTTAAAAAGTCTGCTTATCTGCATTTGCTTAGATGTGCAGTTGATATCAATATTCACATCATTCGTATGATCTTCTTCTTCTTCTTGCGAGTTTTTTCCTTTTGATAAACTAGTTCAAGTTCTTGACACGGTTGCTGTATCCATTTATGCTCGGCTCGTATGATCCAATTGCGTCGAAAGCTGTGCCGTTCTTGGCTGTCACCTTTCTTATCTGCGAGTCTGCTGGCGGACATGTGACAGCAACAACGACAACAGCAACAATTGCTCTAAAAACAACATCAACGACACTCACAATGCGCTCGTCGTGCAATTTATTGGGCCCATCAATCAAGTGGCCATACCATGGATACATTTTGTGTGGTGTTGTGATTCTCCGCAAATAATTGTTGCCATCGTTGCACATTGCACATGCCTGTCTCTTTCTCTGTCCATCCGTCCATCTGTCTGTCTGTCTGTCTGGCTGTCTGCCTGTCAATGGGTGTGGTCACAGTTGCCTGCACATAGTTTATGGCCCTGGTTGCCCGTTGCTCAGCAATCGTCACTCAGCGTCTGTGTCTGCCACAAAAAAGGCCAATCATCGATCATGGTCATCATCATCATCATCATCGGCATCATCATGAGCATTGCTGTCATCATTATTGATGAGCTACAGTGAAAAGCAGTCGTCAGTCAACTGCCCCACTCGACCAAGATAATATCTTTTGCAACAAATTTTTGACAGCTTCGATGCGTTGCCTCGTCCATTCCTGTGTTGCAACGCAATGTTGCTCTGCAACTGGAGACCGACACCGAGTTGGACTCGGGCTGCCTGTCTGGCTGTTTGGCCGTTTGGTTGGCTGCCTGTTGGGCCCTGTCACATTTATCACAAATTCAATGAATAATAATTTTTGCACGCTGTGTGATGTGACGTGCTAATGTTATCTGATTGGAATCGCTGATGAAGCCGGGCAACAGGGCACGGAGGACCTTGCCAACGTGCTGTCAGTGGAAGCTCTTAAGTATTAAATACGTGGCCATTGGCTTGGCTTTTGATCTGCCATTTTGTATTATATAAATTGAGTTTGCGATAAGCGAACGAGCTCATAAATTTAAAGCCGCGATCATTTCCGGCTCATTCCAGAGCGGAATTTATGGCTCAGCTCTATCTACACAAAGTCAGCGTCATATGATGGGATATCTAACCCTTCCCTATTTATATTTGCTCTGGCGCCTACTGGAATTACACCTAGGCTTGTTTTATGATGGGCTCATCGATCTACCTTTGAGCGTACCTCAACCCAACTTAGCAAATACAAGTGAAGTATTTATAGAGCTATACGAAAGACCAACTAAATATGTACATATGATCTTGCGCTCTACCTACAGAGGAATATTTATGGGGTCGATCTGACGCCTTATCAAGTATATAAATATATATCTTTATATATACAGTTTACTTTGTGCTTTGCATATATTTTTTACAATTTATTTGTTTTTACTTTGTGTCGAGCATTTATTTACAATTGGAATCTTAAATACCTGCGCAGCACAGCGAGGTCGATGATATTTTTCAATCAATTCAAGTGATCAATCAAATGAATTCTCCTACACAATCACAACAATGCAGACAGGGACAGAAACGTCTGTCTCTGTGGCCATTTGTGTTTATATCGCTGTATCTTAAGTGATCTTCAGGCAGCTCGCTCTTCGGTGTCCCCCCTAACGAGCTGAAACTGAATTCGACATGCTTGCCCCCAGACTAATCAATTACAAAGAGATGCCAACTTGTCAGGGAGCCAACAAACAGTCAAGGCGGCGAGAAGTTAGCGCCAAATTACTTTTAGCAAAGTAAATCAACTGTCTGTCTGTTGAGGAATTCGTCAGCGATTTCAAAAATGTTGTGTGTACAAAAGACTTGTTGACAGTTCTTAATTGTTGAGGATTTCTCCCTCTCTCTCTCTCTCTCTGT
This sequence comes from Drosophila hydei, assembly GCF_003285905.1. Lineage (NCBI taxonomy): Eukaryota > Metazoa > Arthropoda > Insecta > Diptera > Drosophilidae > Drosophila > Drosophila hydei. Next base: position 3,425,021 of record NW_022045678.1, read on the forward strand.
CTGTCTGTCTGTCTGGCAAAAGCAAGCTTTACAAACTTTGTAAGAGGTCTTCAGCTTGACAACGACCTCTCTATCTATCTGCTGCTAGCTGTCAAGGTGATTTGCATATAATGGTCAATATTTTGAGTGAGCCGAAAACCGGAAACAAATTTGCAAATGCCTCGAGGCCAAAAAGAAAAATAATAAAACTCCCAGAAATTCCCTTTTGTACATGAAAAATGAAAATTGAATGAAATGCATGTGTGGGCGTGTGTGTGTGTATCGTTGACAACGCGCTCGAAAATATTAAAAGCTTGCCCCAGGCGCACAACGACGCCAACAACAATAACAACAATAACAACAAAGTAAGCTCCTACAGCAAAGTAATGCGATAGGGGCTCTTCCGTACGTGAGAGACTCGCATATGTCGCCGCCTGTCAAACTGTCAGCATACGCAAATAACGGTTAAGGATTTGTCAACTGCCAACGGCAACGACAACTGTAAACACGTAAGCTATGCGCTGCTCGAGAGCGCACGACTCGCCGAATACCCTGCACTAGGCAGCTATAAGGTATGCAATCAACATATTTGCTTGATTCAAGAAGTAAAATGTTAAAAGCTCATCACTACTCGAGGTGCAAGCTGAGCTGAATAAATTTATAAGTCTGTGCAATTGAAGATTTGCAAAGCTTATATCATCTTTTGACAGCTTATGGAGTATGTATGGGGTAGAAGACTTGTAATTCTTTAGCTTCTAGATTTAAAACTTTTGCCAGCTAATCCACTTGTCGATATATTAATTTACTGTATATTTCTAAGAACTTTGTACTGATCGATAACAGAAATCGTAAGCTAGAGCTGGCCAAGCTACTGTTCAAACAATCTAACTTCCTTCTAAAATTCATAATAAGAAATATTTCATGACAAGCTACACTCAGAGACTCGAACCATTAGTTTCTAATTGCACATTTTCCTCAAGATGCATACGGAGCGAAGATTGATCATCTAATGATATTCAGTCTCAAGCAATGACAGGAGTTACTCAAACGATTCATGCTGAGCTTCAAATATAAGTTGTGCGAACTATAAAGGAAGTTTTTGATTCATTTAAATGTCCTGTGAAATGTCCTATTCCAGCTGATCTCTTCTTATTTCTTATCGCCTAAGAAGGAATTTAATATTTCGAACTATTATGCATAGACCATCCCCAATATGCGATCCAAAATATTTGAGAGAGATTTATGTTGTTACAGATGATTAAACATTTACTCGCAAAACATAAACTTCCTTTGCAGGCGTATCAAAAATGTAAGTATCGCAATAAAAATCACATTAAGTTAATATATGCATGCTAGCTACACATAACATATTCGTGGCTCGTAGTTTTGGAGGTTTTCTGTCTGCTCTTTATCAACCACAAAGATCAAGGCAGTAATTTATTTCTTTATAGCGAAAGTCAACTGTGGCTTGATTTACAGTGCAGCAATATATTTTATATTAATAACCAAGCACATTTCCAACAGCTAAAGATAGCCAAGCGCTTTCTAACTCAATAATTGATACGTGTTCTTAAAGCTTTCCTAAAAGTATATATTTGCTTTCCACGTACTCGTAAAAATAAATATTATGATAGTATATTTATTTATATTCCTAAGAGTCTTATTAATGATATGCTCCAATGAACAATATCTCAAACTTTAAGTAAAAAATAAGCATATTGCAGTCGTGTGCTGCCGACTGCATAATACACGCTCAAGTTGTTGAAAGTAGAGAAAATACATTTTACAAATATCGATAGAGTAGATCAATAACTAAACTTGGATGATCTTAATCTTCTTAAATAGTGATACACTTTTTTCTGATTTCCCATGCCAATAAGATGAATATATATCTAGAAAATACACATTTTTGGGTTTCCGATTTATACTGAATTATCACGCGTCTCTAAAGGAAATATCATTTATTTTTTTTATTTATTTTATTTCATTAAAATAGTAGTGCGACATAATTAAGTGCTAAACACAATATTACAAAAACAATTTTAAACGAATATTTAGATTAAAATATTTTTTATTAATTTAGATATTTTCACAAATAAAAATTTATTAAATTTAATTGTTCATAAAAATAGCAGTGCCTACTAAAAAGCATGTATTCAACACAATGCTTCAATATAAATAACTTAAAAGAAGCATACTAGAGACAGATGCAGTCTCACAGACAATGAACAAATCCAATATACCCCTTTCGCTGCGTGAACGAGCATACAGAATTGAACCGTTAAGAGCTTGAAATGAAATTTGCGCATTCTTTGTTCTAAGTGGAAATGTCTGTCGACATGCTGATTTGACTGATTGATGGACTGGCTGACTGAGTGATTGAGTGAGCGAATGAGTATTTCAAGTGATTGCGTCGCTGTCAATATCGAATGAGGCACATGACTCACACTGAGGCACGTAAACAACAACAGTAAAAGCAACAGCAACAGCAACAGCAACAGCAACAGCAACAGCAAACAGTTTATTCGTTATCAATCTTATCAGCAATGTAATGACATTTAACATGCCGCATAAAGACTCCCCAGGCCCAGAAGAGCGACTCTTCTTACCCTCTATCTGCTCGCTCCTCCTCCTCCTCCTGGTGCTGTTTTGCTGCTCGCTGATGAAATTGATTTTCCAATTGCTGCCGTTTGACAAGTTTGCTGGCTACTGGCACGCAAAGGCATTTTGTTTAACGTATCTCAACGAGTCGGCTTCCATATGTTGTTGCTGTTTGTTGTTGCTGTTGTAATTTATGCGCCGGCTCGTTTATTTGACATGTCAAAAGTTGTGTCGCTTGATTGATGACTGCTGTCAACACATATTTTCTAATTTTTTTTCAACTTCTCTTCTCTTTCGACACACGCACACATGCACGGATGTTTGTAGCTAAAATATTTACTGTGTGTGCGGTTAGGCCGCAAAGGGTTTCGGTTGTTGTATTTGGTTTAGCCTTTTGCTAACTGTACTACTGGCTGCCATTCTATGGGTTTTTCTGGTTTATCGATGCTCTCGCTTTTTGCCGCAATGTGAACACATTGCATATTTTGTTTAGCTCCGACACGAGATTGATGAGCTCTGCCCGCCGCCTGTCACATGCTTCAATGGATCGAATGGGTGTCTGCTGCAGTAGCAGTGGCAGTGGCAGGACCAGGGGCCAGGGGCTAAGTTGGACGTTGCTTTCACATCTTGACAGCGGCGCAAACAAATTGTGGCGACAGGAAGTGTGCACAAATACATAGGGACTACAAAACGAAGAGTGCGGGCTTTTGAGTTACGAGGATTACATTTCTGGTGTCTGAATTGATTGATGGCTATGGCAATGTTGCCTGACATTCCAGCTAGGTGAGAGCCCAATATTGAATTCTTTCTGCCCTGACACAGCACTGCAAAGCCAAGCCCCAAATTACAAACACAATCAGCCTGCCAACTGAGACAGCAGTTGTCTGCCAGCCTGTCCAAATGTGGAAGGGAATATGCAGCTCCATCCATCTAGGCTAGACAAGCTTGTCTTGTTTTTACATACATGTCTCTAATTAATGGAATTAGACAGTCCTTGATTGAGACAATGAGCTGAGTCTGGTATAGCCAGCTGTCTGTTCTTATGAATGCGTGAAGAACTCAATTTTAAAGATATATATATTTTTATACTATGCGTGGTTTATCAAATTTTATCGATAACCCAGCATATTTACTTGTTATCGATAATGTCTTTAAGCATAGCTTGAAGATCGACTAATCTAGAGACTCAAAGTCTAAAAAGATTTTGACTTTTCCTAGTTGTGTGTATGGTTTGAGTATCTCTTAGTCGGGCACTTCCTACCAGAGCTGCGTATTCTATTATAACTGATTGGGAATTTTAAATATTTAATACGTTTATATAACTAATGAGCAACAAGTATGAGCTGCAATAGCAGTACTTTGGCATTTTCCTGTTGCGTCATGATTACATGTTTGCTTTACCTTCACAGTTCTTGAGGTTTTCATATTAAATAGTAAAAAATTAAGCAACAAAACCAAAGTTAATAATTATATCATTCTCATACGTTGGCTGTCATAAAGGCTATTATCGTCGGTTCGCCGATGAATCGATAAACACCTTGAGTGCAATTAAGTTGGCAAATACCGACGGCCGTTCAATAAATGTTTTGTTGCTAAAGCCAACTAAGCTGATGTCGAAAAAGCCACAATTAACCAACAAACTTTAGGGAAACACCCCACTCATTGTTCGCTCCTTCAACTGGCAATCAATTTCTCGCGCTGTAAATTAACCATCTGACTGGCAACTGGGGCTTGAGACCTGGGACCTGGGACCTGAAACCTGGGACAATGGCAGCTGCTAACTGCCCTGCCTGGCAGAGTATAGCGCGACTGGCGGCTTAAGTCGCCCCGCACAACTCCCTCGACTCACAATCAGCGCACATTAATATGCACGAAAACCATAAACAATGCAGCAGGCGAGGCGAAAGAGAAGGGGATCTCACTGACAGAGAGAGAGAGAGAGAGACAGTGAGGTGGGCTAGCCAGGAGATGGTGTGAGAGGCGTTACAGCAGCAATCACACACACACACACACACACCACAGAGCAAATGCTGCTGTTGCCGCCAAAGAAGTCATCTCTCTCTCTCTCTCTCTCTCTCTCTCTCGCTCCCGCCCACTATGGCGTCTCTTTCGCTCGCTGGCTGAACCCAACTGACAATATTTATTGCAAATGCAGCAATAAATTTCAAAACACCATTCGCTAAGCACCACATGGGGTCTCGAAAATTGAAGATAAATTTTAAGGCGGCAATTTATGATTTGTGAGCATAAGCGTGAGTCTCGTTTCAGCCTCCGACAGCCGCAGCCTCGACCCCGTTGCCAGATACCTGATCGGGGCAGGGGAGTGCAGAATCTGCGCCTGTATTTACTGCGGACTGTAGCTCTTGGCTACACAGGGCAGACAATCAGTAGAGCCGCTGTTGACAAGTGTGGAGTGTTTGCCGCCGCACTCTTTCGCTCACGACTGGGCCTGGGCACAGTTCCTTCTCTTCGAACTGCGAGCTGCCCGTTTTTCAATTGTGTTTACCGCGATTTTACTGCCCGCTGCGCCTTTGACAGCCGCAGCGCAAGCGAAACTGAACGAAATACCCTTGGCCAACCTCTACCGCTGCCTCTGACTCTCTCTCTACCACAGCTAAGTAATGAAACTGAAGACGGCAATTGCTTTTTGTGCCCAGAATGAAAACTGCATTTGTTGGTTAGACAAATTACCTAAGCAAAAATATCACAAATATTTTATGAGCAAATAAAGCTCAAGTAACGAATATGTGGCTCTTGAGCCACAACTCAACTGAATCAGAAAGTGTTTGATAGGCTCAACGCGTATCTGAATAGAGTTAGCCTTATCAACAGATGTTTCCTAGCTTCAGATATTTCAACTGAAAAATCATTTGATGACACATCAACCCTCCTCTGGCCTGTATTATTTTTGTACACAGAGTAAGAGAGTATATTAGTTTTGCATATGGATAGAACGTGTCTTTTTGTCTATCTATTTCCAAAGTTATATCATTTTTGAAATGGTCCCAACGGGTTAAGCTTTGTCTTCCTGATTAACTTCACATCATCATTAAACATAAATAAATATTTTAAATATTCTTACATAAACTTATGCAATTTTTCGGAATCATTTTCCAATTGTTTCGAAATAAATTTGGACATTTTTTGGCTATTGACGACTTATAAACTATGCATTGCTTCAGTCTGCGCGAGAATCAGCTCTATAAATAACAGAGAGATAACTCAGTTACCTAACAACACGAACTGAATGCGGCTCTGGGGAAGTGCATAATTGAAGCGAGTCGATTGTGCCGCGGGCTCTGCTTACAACAACGTGTTGCAATTATTCACTGACGAGATTCCAAGGAACCTGAAGAGCCGGAGCCGGAGCCGGAGCAGCTGGCAATCTTCTCGCCATGCAAACAATCTGCTTGGAGTCTACAGCAGCGAAAAATGGGAAAAAGGGTTTATGAATGCGCACATGAAAAATGGAACATCGTTAAGAGCAATTCATAATGAAATACGGGCCAAGCACATCTATGTCTGTGTATTTGGCTGAAGCCGAGCCGACGACTCCGATTAGGTCTTGGACTTTTGCACCCAGGCGGTCGGCTGAATATATATTTTTCTGCTTTGCTTTTCAAATTATGACTACAAGCAGGATATTGGGTTAAAGTTGTTTTGTTTGGCCATAAAGTTTGATGCCGCCTCAGCTGATTCCTGGCCTCGACCACAGCTGGCGGCTGCCCGGTTAAATAAAGCTGTTCGAGGCAACGGCATTTCAATCAGAACAGCACAGCACACCAGAGCAGAGACCCCAAGACCCAAATAGCCTACCCACCTTATCAATAATATTTCTCCATACGAGCATCCCAGCGATAGGCCATAAATACGAGTCCAGGCGAGTCGAGTGGCTAGGGAAATTTATAGAGTCTGTTGCTCGGGCTGTCAGGTGAAATAAATAATAAATTCGTTATATTGGCCGACAGCAGCGGCTTTCAACAGTCCACAACAACGGCAAGAGCAATAGCCACAGTCAGAGCCGTAGTCGACCAGCCAGCCGGCCAGGTCCACATCGCAGACTGCAACAAAGGGGCGTATGATGAAGGCACGCCCACGATGTAGTCATTCCTTCGTTGTGCTGCATGGCCCCACGGCCAGCAAATTTGAATTCAATGAAAGATGAAATCATTAGGTTCGGGGCAATTTGAAGGCTGAAACTTTGACCCAGGCATGGCTCAGTCGTGCAAAGGGCTGACAGAAGGGTTTCGGAGGCGTTGTTACGACATTGCAATTGCTGTCAGCCAAGTGGACTGTGGAGTCTGCAATTAAGAGCAGCTTTCTGCCTCAAAGGGCCACACACAGAAAGCACAAATAAAATAACATTTAAAACATAGCCGTAAAAGTTGTGCCTAATAAGCATGGTCTAAGCGGGTCTATCATGCTGGGGGTAGGGCCAATGCTGCATGCCACAAAACGGTGGCTGCCGAGCACCATAATCAACTAACCATATTGCATAGCTTTGCTGGCACGTTATGGCCGGCCTAATAAATTTTAGCAGCAGCGCAAATTTGCCCAGAGTCGAGCCTGGCACCGAGTCGAGTCGAGTCGAGTCGAGTCGAGCCTGGTTGGACAACAAAAGCGCACATAAATCAACGATCAAGACAATTGCCCTGTAATAATTTGAACTTCTTAAAGTTGTAAGCCGGCCCACACTTCTGCGCCAGCAGTGAGACCAACACCGATCTGGCGGCACATAAAAATAACAGCTTATCGGCTAAAAGAATCGTGTCGTAGCACGCCTACCAGCTCAAAGGCATTAAAATATGAAACAACAATTGCAAAACCCAGCCGCGATCCGCAGCCCAGGCGAGGGCGGGCACTACCCCCGGGTGAAATCAACAGCAGCAGCAGCAGCAGCAGCAGCAGTCGGACGGAACTTTTGGGCCTGGCTAAGTGCCGTGTGGTAGGCGGCAGCCATTGGCAGCGGCACGTTTTCTTGGCGACGGCTTTGTGAAATTCCTTAGCTCCGCTCCGCCCGCTGCCGGGAGACAGCCGGCATCCACAGCTTAACGAAAGATATATAGGTGTATCTGCAAAGCGCCGACTAAAATCGCCATTGTTCGCGCAAGCCATGGCAGACAGTGGGTTACAACTTACTCGACAATTCGAACTGCATGCGATATCTCAATTTGGGTACTCATAAAGCCAATAGGGATAACGGCGCGAGCTTTAAAAGTCGATCGTTGTGTACTCTCTCGATTGCAATGCATCAGTGGGTGGCTCAGGTCTGCTTAGATATGTCAGAATGGTGCATGGATAGGTGTCATATGATAGACTAATGAAATGCGCACAGAGTTATTTGCAATGGTTTTCTGTTGTAAAATCTTGTTAAGGGTTCGCATAGTATACTCTCGCAATGTGAACCATGGCATAATAGTAGACCTACAGTACGTGGTATCTAAGCCTTATTCACTTTCATTTAACATTTGAGGCATTCCTTGACGAATTATCTCTCTCCGACCTCCGATCTGATAGACCTTTAGCCCAAGCAAAATACCCAAAGCAATTCAGAAGAAAACAACTTGTTATCTCTCATCCAATTAACATTTGAGTATCTTGACACTGCTGTCTGCTTTTAATGCTTTCCTAACTATAAGATTAACCAGTTTGAGAGCTAGTCAACCAAGCGATTAGCGTCAGGCAATTGACTTTTCGTATGCCAATCGAACACACAACTCATTTACACAAACAGTGCTTAGGGCACACGTCTTTCAATGTTAATCTAAAATATTGGTGTATAACTAATGCAACTGGCAGGATGACCTGCAAGCAGCCAACCTCGCAGCAGCTTGCCTATCTAGACGAGCTGAAGCAGCGCCTGCTGGACCTTCGCAAGCGGCAAAAGTCGTTTATGGTGGAGACAGCACAGATTCTGCGCAGTATCAACAACGATCAGGCAACGTCACTATCGAAGACGACTTCGATGATCTCGGTTCAGGCAGCGCAAAAGCTTGATAGTCCGGAATGCGGTGGTAAAATCAAGCAGCTGATCAACCGCTTCGAGGATCTGCGTCAAACATCGAAAGAGTTCACCGACCAGCCTTTGCCCGAAGAGCTAGTGGGCGTTGATGTCCGGAAGCTACTCCAGGGCTATGAGCAGCTGATTGTGGAGGGTAACATTTTGCAAAAGTCCTGGATCCTTTTGAGGAAAACTACGGAAAGTTGTGCGCGTCAGACCAACAGAGATGATCCAAAGTTGAAGACTTCAAGCTCAAAACCCTCTTCTTTCGCAGAGCAAACGTCCGACTGCCCAGAGAACGATCTACCCAGTGTCCCCATCGGCTCGTTCCCCGAAACAGAAAAGGTATTTAACGACCAATCCAACTGGGTTAAATGGAACGATGGTTAGTTAACACTCGATAAGATAAAGCGATTGCTCCTCTACCCCTTTATATTCTATAAACCATGAACTTGTAGGTAAATCCAACTGTCAACGTTTCGGAGCTGTACTTCATTTGTTACTTCGCCTTTTCAACAAACGCTGCATGCGTAAGTCTCGGCGAATGCGATGATTTAACAAGCAAACGAAAACAGAATGGGAAATAAGAGAGTGATAGGAAGGTCATTGAAAATTCTCCGTGAAATGCATCTTACAATTAGGATATATTTTTATTTAAGTGCTACAAAAACAGGAACTTGTGCTGCAGACAAACAGAAACTAAATTGATTAAACCAAACTCCCAGCTAGAGCATAAATCAATAGCCACACCACACATCAACATGTCAATATTTTGCCTAATTAATGTGGGTTGGGCGCGAATCGCATCAATTTCGGGTGTCAAGTGCATTGAGAGAGGGAAACCTCAAAGCTGCGTGTTGGGGTGGGGGAAGGGGAAGGGCAGATGGGGAGAGGGGGAGAGGCGGTAAGACCACCATCAGACGCTAATGTAGCTGTCGCTACATGAGAGGACCGAACGATGGGAGGACGTATGGCAGCAACTGCTGTGCTGACAGCGCATTTTAGTCGCTCGTGGAATACCGAAAATAAATCTTGGCATGTCGTGACAGCGAGAGCAGGGACCGTTGACTAAAAACTCTGTAATTGATGGGGTAAGGGAGGGGCGGGAGGGGCAAAGAAAAAACGAAATACTTTGCCCCACACGCAAAGCGAGAAGTAAACATTTAAATTTAAATTAAGTGGCTTGTTTGGCGTCATCGAATGCAGCAGCTAATGAGACCCGGCCAAGGCAAGAGGCGTTGCTGCCAAAGACGCGGAGGAGCCGGCCCGGTGAGTGGCGGTGCACAGCAAACAGCATGCGAGCATCTCAGCAGGAAACCCTCTGCTTAGCCGCTCCATTGAAATTGATATATACATAAATGTATGCCTGAATACATTTACGTTAATGCTCGGACGTAGGAATAAGATCGATGGGGCACCCAATTAGTCGAGATTGGAAAAACGTTTTAGAAACCGAATATGTTTTCTTATTTCTTATAGATGTTTAGCATATCGCGTGTAAAGCGCTTCCGCATGTAATACCTGACCAACTATATATAAAACTTGAGGTCTGAGAAGACTAACGTAGTATCGACTCAGTACGAAATGAATATATTTCGATCTAGAGCTGAGCAAAGACAACTAGTTAATGCCAAGTTATGATCCCTAGAACAAATTAGTATTTCCGTATTCAAGGGAAAACTTCTCTGGGTTTTTACTAGAGGAATTAGTGCTTACAGTAAATTCTTTTTAAGTTTTTGATTTAATTTTCTTAATAAATCTTAACCAAATTTTGTGACATCGTCGGACAGAGTTTTAAATACTACTTCCATATGCCAAATTATAATATATTTTATATCTACATTTTGTAAATGTTTTAGGTGAAAATCTTTATTTTATTTTCTTTCTTATTCGACGAGTCACTCTAATCTGTGAAATGAACGTGAAACTTATATATAAACTTATAATTTAAAACTGAACTTGTAAACGTTTAAAAGAAAATTTCAAAAAATTTTTAATACTTTTTGCGCTTGAGAAATTCCACAATATTTTGCAGATATTTATTGTAAAAAGTTTTCAGTTCAATCTGCAGCTAAACTCGCTCAGTTCATCAGGTCTAATAAATAAATAGAGTTGAGAATGCTAACAGAAATAACTTGACTATTTTAGAGTTGACCTAAACAGAGACTATATTGACAAGACGCCAACTTATGCACATCAAAATATATAAAACCTAGAACAGCCTTGCTCTAAGCCTCGGCTGTACATATACGCTGAGATTCATTACTGGTTTGGGGACAAGGCATAATTCAAAAGCTTGTGTCAAGTAAACACACCTTGCTAACTTATTTGGTTGCACACGCTAGAAGCCGCGTGATAAAAAGCATGTTCGGCAATGAAATGTGGCATCCACATCGACATCGACATCGGCATCTGCATCTGCATCTGCATCGATGCAAGTTAAAGCCCGAGACATGAGACTTTGCAGCTTATCGCGCCGACACGAGCGACGAGCGCTGGCGATGGCTATGGCGATGCTAATCAGCGACAAGAGACGCCGCATGCGGCAAGACGACAACATGTACAACGACTGCGACAGCAACATGTGTTGCAAAGACTGCAACTGCTGCTGATCGACTGGCAAATACCGCACACACCACTGCACCGACGTTTTGCAAAAGCAATTGGCAGTCAGACGACCCACAGGTACTGGGGTACAGGGTATCAAGACAGCTGGCCAGTTGGCCTCACAGCGTCTGCCTCCGCATGCGCTCAATCGTTTTGACCCGCAAAATTTATAAAATGTGCCAAGCCACAAGCTAGCCTCTGTGGCAGGTGGAAACCCACCAAAGAAGTCTACGTCTAGCGATGCAACACCGGCAACTGCCGCGCCACATGCGAGCATTATTCAAATGACATGACGTTGACCTATTGCCTCTCATGAAAATTAAACAGCTGCGTGCTCAACTCATTTAGTTGTTTAGCTTCACTCGACTATTTCCTAGAAGCTTAACAAATAAATACCTCACATTTTTGACAATTTTTAAATGGCTATTTAACTATTTGACGGGAGCTAGGCACAGCTCGAAAATGCTTTGACTTCAACAACTTACGAGCTGAGCATCGAAGAGCATCTAGTTTAATCGTATTTATTTGAGAAATTATAGCAAATAAACGCTAAAACTGGATTTATTTGTACGCTCTTTTGTCATTAGCTTAAAATATTTAATAAATCTGCTACGACATGAATTAAAAGTCTAATTGTTGGCATCATTTGGAATGTGCTTGCGGGAATGTGCCTGAGTAGTGTCTGAATTAAACAATTGCTCTCTGTTAAGATTCGAAACTTGTCAAAGTTGCGCATGCGCGTTCAGTTGACGAATTGATCAACTTTCAAGGTAACTCAATGACTAAAGATGCAGTTATGAACTTAAGACTAAAACCTCAGATAGAGGAAGCGGCAGTACCGTTGTTGCACTTCAACATGCTGTCCTTGCAGAATATAAGGTAACTTGGCGTTGCACACTGCGAAGGTCTGAGCTGGGTTATCCCCACTTGGCCAAAAACTATATTAATATCAGCCATAAACATATATCCTAGCAATCATGCTGAGTTCTCTCAGCCAATATAAAGAAAAGATTAAAGCAGAACTGATCTGTGGTTCTACAAGCCGATGTAGGCCTATTCTTAAAGCAATGCTGATATACCCAAATCTTGAATTTTATGTTATATATATATATATTTTATTTTATTTTTATTTTAATTTTATGTTATATATAAATTATGTTTATATTTTAATGACGTGGAAGAAATTTGATAAAATATATAAAAATGGCACCAAGTAGGTGCTGCTAGTCGCTTGTAAATAAATTTTTATACCCTGATCCCATTAAAAATGGGAAATCAGGGTATAATGGTTTTGTGCAAATGTATGTAACAGGCAGAAGGAGGCGTGGCAGACCCCATAAAGTATATATATTCTTGATCAGGACGACAAGCCGAGTCGATTGAGCCCTGTCCGTCTGTCTGTCCGTCCGTCTGTCCGTCTGTCCGTATGTGTGAACGCGTGGATCTCAGCATCTATAAGAGCTAGAGACTTGCAATTTTTTTTGTAGGTCCGTGTATAGCACGCGCAGGTCAAGTTTGTTTCAAATATTCGATAACTATTCGCATTTAATTGTTATCGAATAAAAACATTATTGAAATGCAGTAAATAAATTATATCTCGAAAGTCTTAAGAGCTAGAGCCTCCAAATTTTGTATTTAGTCTTATGTATATTTTATGCAATTTTGATTTTTGTTGGATTTTGGATACCGGCTCCAAATTCCCCCAAATTCTTAGAATTTAAGTTTAGTTGGAGCTAGGGCCATTATGTGAAGGCGTTTGCATCTCAACCAAGCCAATAGGATATGTAGATCATATGCTGAAAGTTTCATTAAAATCCATTAAGTAAAACAGAAGTTATTAAACAAAACGTTTGGCCAATTTGCAAAAGCACATGTCAGCAGCGCCACGCGCACGCATTTTTCCTATGCGTGTGCACACATACATTCAAATGCGTGCATTCTTTTCTATTCCAAGAATTGAAATTGCGATTGAATTGTGCTGAATTATTAGCTGCTACTTATGTTCAAATTTGCAACAACTCGCGAAAGAAGGGCAGTGGCTGCGTTGGTATAGGCGCCGCTCGTATGCAGCTTGGTCCGGGTTCGAGACCAGAGGAGATGAAATGTTTTTTATTGTTTTATTTTTTTTTTTTAGTTATGAAGTGGCGGTGTTGGTAGAGTTTGTGCACGTTGCGCAAATAATCCGGGTTCGAATCCTGGTCTCGCAATGTCGATTTTTATTTGTTTTCTTTTTTTTTTAATTCTCGATACAAACTACGGAAAATATTACAAAACTCAAAGGACTAGGATCAGGGTATCTCCTAGTCGGGCACCCCGAGTAGAGCTTTCTTACTTGTTCTAAAAGCGCTTTATCTTATCATTGCAATAGATTATGATAAGTAAGAAAGGTCTTTGAACTCTCTGCATATTTACATACGTTATATAATTTTATGAATATAGAAAATTACTAAAAAATCATCCGGAAAAAATAAATGAATCTAATCAAGTTTAAAAATCAATTGCTGCCAGTAACCGCAAAGAGAATTAAATATTGATAAATTAGTTACTAACTTGTTCTGCCTATATCATGGATGTTTCTAATATTCTGCCTATCTTAAGTTTCTGGTAAGCTTGACAGAGAGATAAGCATGGCTTAGGCAGAACTAACAATGCTGACAACTCTTATAGACTGTTCGCTAACGACTAATAGTACATAAATTCCTAGTTACATGGCATATAGTAGTATTTGTTTGGATGCATATATATATTTTAATAAACTAGTTGTTTTCGCCATTTGAAATTCGCGCTGTTCGGCTGGGTCATTAATCATTTACGCATGCAGTCGTGGCGCAGAACTTGATTTATTTTTTCTCTTGTTTTTGGGGGGAGGGCGGCAAAGCAAAATGAATATTTTCTTTGCTTCTTACGCAACACTGGTCACAAGATTGATGTGACATTTGTGTTGGCTCTCGAGAAATATGGCAGAAATATGGCAGCACTTGGCAGCAGTGGCAGCTTCTGACAGACCCCGGCGACTGCTCTTCAAGAAATTGGCAATGAAAAATTCTAGCGCCAGGCGAAACGACATTTCAATTTGAAAGTGCTGGGCACTCTGCTCTACTACTGCAACTGTCTGCCTCTCCCTCCGGCTCTATCTCTGTCTCTGTCTCTTTCGCTCGCTGACTCTGTCTGTCGCACTTGCACTCTCGACATGGCCGTGATGACAGTGAGTGCGAGAAATATATCGCCCGCAGCATATTTTTGGGTTTTGGGTTAACTTGCTTCGTCGTCGTCGTCGTCGTCGCCTTCGCCATGGCTGCCAGGCCATGGCAGACATTCTGGCACGCCATCTATCATCCCGAGCTCCAGCTCTAAGGGTTGTTGATGGTATCCATAAATTATTTTTGCACGCGCGCGCCTTTCGCCTGCCCAAACATTTTTGCGCAGTGTAAAGACATCAAAGGCACTGCAGACAGACCAACACAAGAAAGGCAAAGCGCATTTCGTTAATAAAACGCTCAGTTTTTGGCAATGAATGCAGCTGTCGTAGTCCACAAGCTCATTATGGCCGCCCTGTCCTTGGACAGGCCGAGGGAGCAGGGCGCACGTTATAATGGATTGCTCCGGAATAAGGCGAAGACGTCTAAATTATTCATGTGTAATTATCATCAATTGGATGAATTTATACATTTGTTTATTACAAACTTTTACAACTATTTAATCGCTTCAATGGATACTTGAGAGACAGCCTCAGTTGTTATGTTAGTTAATTGACAATTATTGATACGAATGCGTTTATAACAAGCAAATGAAAGAGGGAAGAAAAATTTAACTTCTCTTACAGAGAAAATTGTTATATTCAGGTATTTTTTATTTAAATATATTAATATGAATAGACCTTTAAAAGCGCCCCACTACGTACTTCCTTGGGAATCAAACAAGACCAATAGAGTCTCAATAGATACATTTACGATCTAACAAAATACAATATTCTGGCAAAACAATAAAAACAGATGCAGCTTATGGTTTATGGTACATGGCTTAAGGGACATGGTACATGGTACATGGTACATGGTACATGGTACATGGTACATGGTACATGGTACATGGTACATGGTACATGGTACATGGTACATGGTACATATTACATAATACATGGTACATGGTACATGGTACATGGTACATGGTACATGGTACATGGTACATGGTACATGGTACATGGTACATGGTACATGGTACATGGTACATGGTACATGGTACATGGTATATAGTATTGATACCAGGCAAATGGTAGATGGAAATTGGTTCATGGTAGATGGTACATGGTACATGGTACATGGTATATAGAATTAAGCACATGATACATGGTTCGTCAATGTCTACAACTGCATTCTTTATGATATTTGGCCAATTAATTAATTATTATTATTCATTTATTGAAGCATCAGAAAAAAACTCAGCATAAAACTCGATCGCTTACATTGCACTTGAAATAAACTACATTTAGCTTATTATAGGAATTTTTATTTAACACTATTGTGCCACATGTTATCTTATATTGAGAGGAACACATTCTAGAATTATATAGATCTGTATCTACTTTTTTTCTATATGATATTTCAAGTTCGTATTTACTTATAAACTACTTCGAGAACATATCTTATAGCAATTCTGAGTGTCTCCAACAAAGTAAACTTTTATTGTAATTTTCTCTCGTTATATAGAATCATAACTACCAATATAAACTGAAAAAAGAAATTTGTAAATTTGAGGTTTGTAGCTTTCGACGCGTCTACTGTCGATAATGACCAAGAAAAAGACTTCATTTTAGCAAACCAATGATGCCCTCGACTAAAATTCATGTTGCAGGGTATAAAACCGAAAAAATGTTTGCAATTAAACGTAAACCTCAGCGAGCTGTTAACATTTCCACTAGAGAACCCTCCACAGAACACAAGCTATCAAGTTATCAAAGTAGAGCTCGCCCCCTGCTTGTGGGGGAGATTGCAGACCTGCAGACCTGCACACACACACGAGTAAAATGGCCACAAAGTCATTTGGGCTGCTTAAAAGTTGATTCGAAAAGTTTTACACCACACTTTACTGGTGTGTATGAAGAGAGAAGTGAAGTGAAAGAGAGAGGGTTGAGTGAGGGGTTGTTGTACTTAGGTAGCAGTCAGAGGGGAGGGGTTGCTGCAGTGCATTGCGAACCGACCGCCGACGTCGACGCCTCTGGCAAACACACAATTAAGCACACACACAATTAAGCCGACTTTCACACACACACACACACACACACCCACTCACATAGACACGCATATATAACCTGGCAGGGTCGTCGTCGCCATACAATTTCCGCAAGTCGTAAAAGACGGTAATTTATACCTTTTGCCCCATATGCTCTGGCATGGTAATTTGTTAAGTAGAGTTAAAATAATTGCTCGTATTTATAATTTACACATTTTGCCCTGCAAAATTTATCGTCGCGCTGAATGTGCGCTAGATATCACACAGTCCTCGGGGCACCCATTCTCAGCTCCAAAGAGGCTGCTTCTGCTGCAGAGCTTGTCTTGCATTTTTCGGTTATTTCGCGTTGCGCTCCGCAAATTTATGGCCCCCAACTTGTGCCTGCAAAGGAAACGACGACGGCCCCCAACGCAACAGAAATTGTCGAGTTCAATGGGCAGCAGGCGGCCGCTGCTGTGGCTCTATGCGCGCCTCTGCCAGACTCAGTCTGAAAGTTTTAGTTGCTATTAATTTCTCTTTCCCGAACTTTCCCTTTCGCGCTAAATATGAAATGAAGATGCAAGACTTCCTAGATTCAAATCAGCGACGGTGTCTAGTTTCCGAAAGTAGGGCTCATATATCGAGCTGCCAACATCGACCCTGTTTGGTGAGACCAACTAGATCAACTAGTTTTACATGCTTTTTAATGTGTAATCTCATAAATTCTCTGAACATATTTAAACACCTATTTATCTATGTATAATTAATTAATTTCGATTGCCTTACGAACAGACTGATCTGTGATAAATGCAGAAACGAAAGTGTCAGAAGTTATTGAAGCTACAGAGTGAGGATCACCAGGTCTTGTAGTCACAACTCTGTTGATCTCATCTGCAGCTAGATGCAAAACTAATATGGTTTTCTAACTCTACAAATATTGTATTATATTTCCTAGGCAGTTAAGTACTTAATGGAGCTTTTGAGAAGAAGCAGGCTACAAGGCCGAAGAGTTCTTTTAACGTCTTGAGAGATAGAAAACAGAGCAGATCCATAAAATCAAATGAATGGGTTCGAATATATGTTTTTATAAAATCATTTTAACCCAATTTAGGGAATGAACCATTGAACCAATAATGTGACTAGCTTATTCTTAACTTCTACATATTTTCAACATTAAAATAAGTTCGCTCAAATATCAGAGAAATATTCCGAAAAAGGGTTTCAAAAGTCTTTTCCTCAAAACGCATGCTGCTGTGTCCCTCAGCAGTCGAATTTACATACTCATTGATCAAAATTATATATGAGAACCGGTTAGGGATCGACTTTAAAGTCTCCTTAAATATATCTCTTTTACATTGGCTTATTAGTATGAGTATATATCATGGGGAGTCTGAAAGACAAAGTACCAATAAGTTCGCACTCCTTCATATCGTGACTGCTGATTTTCCACCAAATTACCAAGTCTCCAAGCTCCCTATGCGAGTTTTTCGAGAGCCATAAAACATTGCGAACAATAAATTTGGTTTTAATGGCTCGAGAAGTGCGGGAAATTTCGCTACTTACTTTGTGTGTGCTGCGAACATTTTATAAAACATTTATTTGCTTGATTCCTAGCCTCATTTCCGCGTGTTGCGCCCCTTATTTTTCTTTTTATATATATATATTTTGTCTGCGAGCTACCCTGGCTATAATGAGGCCATAAAAAGGGTTAAATAAAATGTGCAGCAATTGCTGTAGGGCCAAAGTGCCCCAACCCACAGCCTGCTCACGCCTGGCCCCGGAACTCGGCCACTGACAGAGAAAATTTGCACGCTCCTATTTTGTCGATTTTCGCGCCGTTGCTTAAGAATTATCGACGTCTTTTAGGCACTGCAACATTCCGGATGGGCCAAACCAGAGGGACGTGGGGCACCGCATAGAAATTACAGCTTGTAGCTACAAATTGCTTCCGTTGCAGGCACTTTAAGGCTCCGCTGGGAGTTGGGAGGGGCCGAGCCGAAAATAGACACATCAATGAAATTTATTAGCTTGCATGTGCAATTGCAACTCTGTCTATGTGTGTGTGTGTGTGTGTGTGTGGCTGAGTTGCGACTTCCAATTGCCGGACTCGGACCAAATTTTAGTTGCGAAACTGACGCCCTCAAAGCGGATGTTGCCGGCAACTAATTTGCCAGCCCAAGCAGACACCCATCGTCTACCCCAAGTTTTAACTAGTTTTGTAATCGTTTTTATTAGCCCTAAGAAAGCACGTAAGAAACTAAGCTTCAAATCATTATAGCATATAATAAAGTCACTTATAAATTGCGATTAGAAAACTATATATATAAATATAAATATATAATATATAAATATATATAATATAAAATATAAGATATAAATATATATATTTTTTTAATATTTATTTGACTTACGACAATCAACTATTATTTCAGAACATATTAAAACCGATTTGTGGCAATTTGTAAGCCTTTTAAATTACTTTTTTTTATATGAGCTGAAATTATGCAGAACTCAATTTTGTTAAAAAGAATAAAACAGAGTTTAATAGAAAATTATGCATATTAATGGAGCGCGTGTTCCTAATGACGAGCAGTGTTTACTGTAGTCAAAATAACTAGCTAGTTAAGCAAATGATTTTTACTTTAATTAAGTAGAATATTTCTTTGGTATTATGTTTCTCTATATATAATATAAAAGATGAAATAAAATGAATATGTAAAAAACATTTTTGTTTCAATGAAATGGAATTCATTATAATAAGCAATTAAAATTTAAAAAAGTATTTTTGTAAATTTATAAAAATATTTATAATTTATTTATGTAGATATTAGAAAATTTTTAATGATTTAGCAAAGCTAAAATTGTTTTAAGAATGAATTAAATTAATTACAAAAGGTACAAAATAAGAATAACTCAAATAATGCTTCAGAGCCAATGTATATACTCTTACTTCCAGCCTACTAGCCTTATGTATCACATCTGCTAAATGTCAGATTGCTTGCAGTCAGACAGAGAGACAGAGAGTTATGTACGTTTTGAATTGTTATTTTTTTAAACTGATGTGCCCAGAGGACCCTGTTTTTGACAGTAATTCGAAAAATTCTGATGAAGAGTTAAATGTTATTTCTTTTGCCATTCAATACGTAATATTTGTACTTTAACAATTGTGAATTCAGTGAATTTGAACTCTCAAAAGTTATTGTCATATTTCTATTTTTATTATATATAAAACAAAAAAACTTTATCCTGATATATGATATATAAGCCGTGTTATAGCGGCTCTGCATCGAATATATTTTGTATATTAAAATGTTGTGTTGTAATATTGAATAAATATCTCATGGAAATTTCTATTAAATTAAAATCCAATTAGGGAAATGATTTAAAGCTATAAAACTATGGGAATTTCCTATTTAAGAGATGGCCAAGCTCGAAGACTGGCACCAAGTATCAGCCATAATGTTTTATCTGATTGAAATTTCTTTTATTGAAATATAAATCAACAAATTTTATGCTTAATCAGACAACATGATTGTTATTCGTCTGTCTGCCGTGTGGATAGAGAAGTTTACACAGAATTTAAATATATAATGTTTAGATTCTACGATAATTTCGATTAAAATTTAAATCAAAAGGAAAAATTTAGACAATGATCAGACTTTATGAGTTTTTGGTGAAACTTTTTGAAGTGTTGCTGCTGCACAATGTGTTAATGTATAAGTATATATGTGTATGTCTATGGCTGTGTATATGTAGCTATCTAATGGGCCCGCGCTGACTTATGCGATCTTTTGATCTCGCCGCGGTTTTCACACTTTTATGACTTTATGATACGCACCATAACAACGACATAACGACGAAGTGAATTGGAATTGGAATTGTACGGAATTGTCGGTGCCCGGCCCGGAATCGTGCGGCTGCATTTCATTTACATTGCAGTTTGTTGGATGTGATTTTCTTTCCTTTTCGACTATTTATTTATTTCGCCTATTTTCAGTTTTTATGGCGAAGACATATCGCTGGCATCTTATTTGTTTTCAGCTACACACGGACTCCCTCTCTCTCTCCCTCTCACTCCATGACTAGTTTATGATGCCTCGAATAGTCTGATAATTAGGTGAGCACACGTCTGCCCTCGAGCATGGCGGCACTTCAAAGGCACCACGCCCACACACTGCCACTATGCCACTTGGTTTATGGATCCTAGGTCCCTGTAAATAAATGATGATGAATTTCGTAGAATATTTTCCTTGGCAGTTTACAATACTCAAACAAACATCAGATAGCATTTAGTGGAATCAGCTAAATGTTGTATGTTGTATGTTAAGCGTACTCCGATTATGTTGTCTAACTTTACTGTTTTTGCCTTTAAGCACATATGCAATTTAGACCAAATTGTTTAAGAACTCGAAAGCCAATTTCAGTTGAAGTTCACGGCACGAGCCAATGTCATCTGAAGGCTCGCATCGTGTGCCAACCCCAAACATACGAATCGGCTCGCTAAAGATATCCTCCAAATGCCAGCTCCCTGCCCAGATCTACATTCAACCGAAAACCTATGAGGCTACGTTAAGACAGCAGTGACACGTGTAAAGCTATTGATCACAGTAAAGTTGTTGTAAGTTGTTTAAGAGGCATGCCACCTAATTCTTCTGAAGCGGTGCCACAGCCTCAACGATTTCGTGCCACGCAGGTGCCAAGCCATAGTAAAATATTAAAATTATAAGAAATTATTAAACATTTTAAAATTATTAACTTATAACTTCTTGACAATAAATATATGTAAAGAATTATATATAAAGTTAGACTTATATAAAATAACTTTATTTTCTTGATCAACTACATTTTAACTTTGCTCTTTTTCAATACAATTTTAATTATTAATAAACTATGTCAATCATTATACTAATTTAAATTGTTTTCAAAATATTCTTCATTATTAAACTGGGCTGTCCAACAATTCTTTAGTAGTCGCACTACTATTTTTATGAACACAGCTGCATATGTGCAGCAAACCATTTAATATCACTTCCACTTGGTAAGTACTTGATATCTAAGCTGGTGTCCAGGCATATGGCAAGCGTAAAGTCTTGAACAAGTAGAGACAGCGATTGCCTATCACATCTTGACCTTTAGCCCGTACACAGCGCCCATCAGTCACCTCCGCCTCCTTTTTTGTCAGTTTGCTGTTGACCACATCAAGCGTTTGTTGCGGTCAACAAAGTCCATGACTTTATTAATTGCTGCTCATTAGCGCTCCGGGCTCATTAATCAATGTGACCGCCG
This sequence comes from Drosophila hydei, assembly GCF_003285905.1. Lineage (NCBI taxonomy): Eukaryota > Metazoa > Arthropoda > Insecta > Diptera > Drosophilidae > Drosophila > Drosophila hydei. The sequence continues at coordinate 3,446,700 of NW_022045678.1, forward strand.
AGCCGACGCGTCGACGTCGCGACGTAGCTTTCCCATTGTCCAAATACTACTTTCGAGGGCAGGCAGCCCGAAAAGTGAGCCTCTGCTCGGATACGAGCCTCGAGCATGACCCGCAGATGCAGACAAAACATAATTTACTGGCAGCCAAGTGCAGATAAGCCTACTGCCTCTGCCGCCTTATTGACAAACTGCAGACAGGCCCGGACAGAGTCAAGGCTGAGTTGGAGTTGGAGGGAGTTGAAGTTCGAGTTGGAGTAGGAGTCGCAATCGGATCGGACAGGAGGCGCCCTGAAAACTTTGTCGCCATTGGACATTATCGCAATTTCTAATCGACGCAGCTACAAAATGATTGAAATTCAAGCCCTGCCCCGCCAACAGCAGCAGCAGCAGCAACAGCAACAGCAGCAGATATAATAAATGACCTGCGGCCACACCAGGGAGCCCAACTGGGACCCAGACGACACTTGTAACTGAATACCCCGCACTGCCCACAGCCCCGGCCACTGGCCATCAGGCTGCAGGGAGCATGTGTAAACTTTCCAAAAGAGCTGACACACTAATTAGCGCCCATTGATCATTTGGGCCTGGCGCCTGGGTGTGACAACGACAACGACAACGACGACGACGACGACGACGCCGATGATGACGACAATAAAGAACACAGCAAGAGCGCCAAGAGTCGAACTTCACACACACTTTCAGTCGGGCATAAGCGACTGTCAGACTAAGACTTGAGATCAGAGCATGTTCTTGCGTTTGTGTATTGAATATTAGGATGAAGTCTCGTCTAAAGATAGTTCATAAGTACAAACCCAATACACTCCAGTTCACTGCTCACACAGCGTATGCAGCGCTTGTTATGCCACAAGAAGACGGGGAAAGTTATAAGACTTCGCGCTGGGGGGTTATCAATTGAATGGAATGCACATTTGAATAGCATAATCATTTACGACTATAATCATCCTATTGAGGGGTTGATACGGCTCTGCTCATATGCATTCCTAATAGAGCTGTCTGGCACTGCGGGAGACGTGTCAACGGGCGGCTTGATCCTGGAGACGATAAGCGAGTTGAGTTTTAAGTTTTAATTGGTTCGTCGGTTGTTTTTCTGTGGCGCGTCTGTCACGAAACAAAGCCTAATTAACATGTAGTACACTCTTAATGACCACAACTCATAACCATAATTCACTAGAGAAAATTCAATTGGGCAAAGCTTAAGCATTGGCCTTTGCCCGAGCTCGCAGCTCGGACTTGGCCTCATTCTGGGCCGGCTCAAAGTGCCATAAATTAATTAAACCCATTTAACATGCGTCATAAATTTATAAACAATACACCCAAAAGCTAATTAGCCGACACGAAAATTGCTACGTACGCAACAGCCAGGACCATACTCAGAGCCAGAGCCAGAGCCAGAGCCAGAGCCAGAGTCAGAGTCAGAGTCAGAGTCAGAGTGTAAGTGTCGGTGCGAAGACTTCGGCGTCGCATTGCGTATTTGGGGGCGCCCAAGCGAGCCACAGGACAGTGAGCCAAGTTGCAATTGAAGCAGGCAAATATAACTCATTGCTCTCAATTGTAATACACTACACTTTCAGAGAGTACTATAGTTTTCAAACCAAATATGTTACACAAAGTTATAAAAGTTAGCCTTGATAAACATCTTCAACTATTGTGCTTAAGCTAGTGTTCGCCTTAAAGATATTGCAAAAATCTTATCTGAATCAATAAGCATGTATCTGGATCGAACTAAAACTGAAATACATATATTTTATAATACCTATACCTATATCTATTTGTATTTGTATCAATTAAAAATGATTTTCACTCGTGACTCTAACATTTTGGTATGATTGAGGGCATTTTTAGCCTATTTAATTGGCTCACAATCATTTTTGGTAAGGCTTCTTTGACTTCTTCGATAAGAAGCAAATCGCTTTGCTAATTAAACTTACTTCATTTCATTTAACGAAGAAGAAACTAGTTTCAATAGCTTCTAAATGTTGTAAAGTAACTGTGGTACCCAAGTCACTTTTCTGTCCACTTCTATATATCTGTTTCTTTTCTTATGAATAAAGTTTCCTCTGGATTTTATTTTAATATCAAATAGAGAGATTTCAGATAGATTCCACATATTGCACATGAAGCTAGACTATGTTGGAACATTAAAAGCCAAGCAAATTCATAGAGACAATCTCTCTCTTGTTACTTGTTACTCACATCACAGATCGTTTAGTGATGATCAAGAATTAAACTTACATTTATTACACCTGGCAGGAACATTCTTATATCTTCAATTCGTACAGACATTAAATTTCAAAATATGTTTACAATTTTTCGTTGTAAAACAATCTCTACCAGAGCGTTGTAAATAGATTTATCAAATTCCTTAAAGATCAATTTCGTAGCTACGCGCTTTGCCAATTGCTCTAGTTTATTTTGAGTCATGGGCGAGTATTAGGCAGTCGGTTCTACGTTGAATCTCAGCTCTTTATGGCTAGTTTGGCCTGTCGCTTGGTTGTCCTGCATCATAAGTAATAGGAGAGTGATCTTGTTGGTAGCCAGACCAATAGATGCTTCACTTCATCCTCGGAAAAATGTAGATCAACTCAAAAAGTCATAAACAGAAATGATAAATGGGTTCCGCAACATATTTTATACAGTTAACTTAATCTCAGGAGCAGGCAATATACCCTTTGAGCGCAATCAGTTGAGTACAGGGTATACAAAATGAATCCGTACTCATGCCGACAGTCATGAATAATAAAGCGCCTGACTTGAGCATCGTAACGTATCGCAGTTCACCCTCTGTTACAAATATTAGTTACAGTACGAATAAATACGCGTCTGGTGGCAGTTGCCTAGCAATTGCTGTTGGCCAAGTCGGGGCAACAGTTTCTGGTCCGTGAATTCTAAGATTTATGCCGACACTTGATACGACTTAGCCAGCGGTGAGAGTTGGTGGAGAGTGGAGCATCAACTCAGCTGCTTAACGTTCTGTGCACTTGAGCTATGTGGCCGAAGCTAAAAGAAATTATTGTTTTGGCTACCGTAGCTCATTATGAGTCGCCCCAGAGCAGCTGCTTGCGCCATGCATTGGCGAGGATGCAGACATTAAAGCGCCACATATAAATGCATAACGACATCGGTGGCACTTTGTGGACGCAGACAGTGCTATTAACATAACTCAGCACAATCGAGTCGAGTCGAGTCGAGTCGAGTCAGAGCAGCCCTTTGCCTAAAAGCAAAAGCAAACGCATAGCTCTGGCCCCCCTTTCTGGTGGGCGCTGGCAGGTCGTAAACATTGTTTTCTTTGGTTTTTAATTGGATTTTATTATGCCAGCCGAAAGTTAGCTGTCTGATATATTTATGATTATTATGTTGGCGGGCTTTTGGCTGTTTTTTTTTTTTTTTCGGCAGGGCTGCCGTATCAGCCCACTGCACTGAATACTTTAGGAACGGTCACTATGCAAACATAAAGTGCGAGTTTCAAAAATGAAAACAATTTCTGAAAGTTTTTTGAACGGGTTCGATTGGAGGTTTGAATATCACATGACTCTTTATGTAATCTAAATAAAATTACTTTTCAGCCTTTTGCCTGCATTGGCTCAAACTGCGCACCAAGCCGTATTCCCTTTGAACTCAATCTGTCAGAAGAAACATCACGTGGTGTGCTCTGCAGCCCTGATCTTGAAGTTGCTTTCATTTCGGCACTATGGGTTAATTGCTTGGATGAACAACTAATTTGATGGCATTTCAAAAGAGCAGAAGAGAGCGTCAAACAGATAAAATTTATATGCATGCGAGGCGATGCATGTGTAACGGCACTTAGGGAGCTTCGTTTCTGCGCCCCTCGACCTATCATCGACTCTGCCAAAAAGATAAAACGCGGCATTGCGCTCATTCTTGGTGTGAGTGGGACAGAGAAAGAGAGTGGGAGAGAGAAAGAGTGAAAGAGAGAGACAGCACGTATATACATATATTTAAATTTATGCGCTGTGGGCGTCTGCTGGAGTTTGTCTCACCGTCAGATAGTGTAGTCAAATGTGTGTGGGTGTGTGTAGTGTGTGAATGTGTGTGTGCTTGGTGTGGGTTGCCTTTTGTGCAGTCAACGATTTTCATGCTTGAGCGATTGCCACAACGGCCCGAGGGGACACGGCATGAGGAGCAGAGCAACAGAAACGGAGCCAGTGGCAAGGGCTGTGGCAGGGGCAGGGGCTGCGGCCTGTGACTGAAGCAGGCGGCATAATTAGTTTGAAACGGAAGCTAATTTATGTTTTGGCAGTTATGTTTAAATTAATGTTACAAAAATTAAATGCTCATAAATAAAACAAAATTTATGGTCGCTGCTGCTGCTGCTGCTGCTGCTCGCCTAAACGACAGCCGCAGATCCTTGCAGGCGTGGTGGGTGCTATGCGGCCGAGGCATTTAACTACAGCGAAATGGTAAAATTTCTTTATCACACATTAAGCAATTTGTTCTGATGGGGCCTGCACGGCGACCAAACAAATTCCAACAACGTGTTTAGGGTCCATTAATGCGACTCTAGCCCGAAAGACACTTAAACAATTTTTCCTCTGGGTTCAGGTAACATACTTATGTGTGTGTCAGACAACTTGTGGCCTGTGGCCAACGCATGAGCACAGCTTATATATAATATTGCTCTTGCAACTATTAATCGAGTCTGCAAAATTAAAATCTTGTAAGATGTATATAACACACTGGACTGGACCGGCATCAGCTGAGACTCGTTAAAGGTTTTGTTGCTGTAATTCTTAAAAAGTGTTCACAAAGTTTAATAAAAAAAAAATATTTCAAAATTGGATAATCCTAGAATCCTGAACAATATACAAGAAACTTTTCATAGCTAAATACTAAATATATTTTAGAAGATATATGAAATATATTAAATATATTTATAAGAAATTTAGCTGCTTAGCTCTATGAATATGTATGTCAGTTAGTCAAAGGTCATTAGATATTTAGAGAAATGTTTCGATTAGCTATACGAGAATGAAGAGTACTTAAAATTTAAGTGCAGGTACACTTTCATAGATGTATACACTGATATAAATATATATATATATATATATATATATATATATATATATATATATATATATATATATATATATATATATATATATATATATTGTGCTGAAATTAAGTTCTTTTCCTAACCAAAGCCAATTATTCTGGCCAAATACTTGCAACAGTTGAAATTATGCAAACCAGATCTTCTAAAGATTTAACATATAAGTGTTCTTGATCCGAACCATTTGATTTAACGATCAAGATAAAGCTAAGGACAGAAATTTCTATATATACCATATACACCATAAATTTATGATATGATATGATGAGCAGATACTCAAAATTCAAAAATTCATTACATTTTCTTGTTAAGGATTAAATTAATATTTTGACTTTGATTTGACAGTATGACTTGAAGACTATAAAAGCTAGAGGCAGCTAATATTGTATGTTGATGCTGGCTATGAATATTATTTCGTATACATATCCAATTCTTTCGAAAATGAGAAACTATTACCATAAGTATGTATATATATATATCATATACATGATCTGAATGATAGTAAGAACATAAATACATATTAAATCAGAGCTAGTCTATATCGAGCAATTAATTAAGCAACGGCTCTTGGACTTAGGATATTTTTCAGTCGCGCACTCCCAATAATTAATAGTACTTAGCAAAATTACATAATTTATAATGAGGACAATATTTAATATTGAATATTCTATGACAATATTTAATTAACTTAAGCTGTTTTTATTGTTTCTAGTGTTTGGAAGGCCTGTTTCAGCGATATTTAATTAATAAGTCAGTTGGAAACTGACTGTAAATTATGTACACCAGAAAGGAGAATGAAAAATATATTTTTGCCATATAAATTCATCCTGTTGGAAATTTTGAAATTATTGCTACAAATTTTCGTGGCTATAAAACTGTGCGGGCATGGAAACCTTTCAAATTTGCAGCGCAATATGTCAGTTAGTTTCAACAACGTTTGCCAACTGTGTCCAGAACAGCCACACACGCACACACACACACACACATACACAGACGGAGCAAATGAATGAAAAATGAATTTAATTGCCCTATGTTGAGTGTCAACATTTTTGAAATGGGTTCGCATATGGATCAGACAAAGGACCACGGACAGCCGCACTGACAAAATAAAAAACGTGCAGGAGAGCAACATTTTGGCAACATTTTTATGACAGCAACAGCAGTAAAACTTTGACCTCTGTCTGCGCAGTTCACATGCTTGGGTGGGGGCCTTGGCTGACCCACATCAGAGCCCAAATCATGCATACGCATGTCGAGAGCCAGGGAGCCCCCGCCTGTGCTCTGAATCGAACTACTCTTACATTCGGTCGGTTCGGTTGGTTATTCGCATTGTTTGTCGGTGGGCATCAAAGCAAATTTTGCTCACTTTGCCTGTCTCACTCGGCTGTCAGTCGACAAATCTCTTTCCTCTCTTTCAGCGCTTGGCTTTTGGATTTGGGGCTGGGATTCGGTGTTCGGTATGCAGCATTCAGCTTTCAGCTTTCAGCCTTCAGCCTTCAGCCATCAGACTTGGTCTTCGGTGTTCGGTCTTGGCTTGCTGTCTCTGGCAGCAGCAGCAACAACCGCAAAGAGCAACATAATGAAAAGTGTTTGGTCATTTATTGTTTAAATGTCTGACAGCATGTTGACAGCCAAATGCCAAAGTAAGTTGTCAGACAGAAACAGCAACAGCAGCAGACACAGCATCAGCATCAGCATCCGAATCAGCATCAGAAACGAGACCACGACGGCGTCTGTTGCTGACATCCAACCAACTTTGCAGTTGTAGTCGAAGTGGGTTGGATGGCTCTTTGGGCATTGAGCTAAGGGTCCTGGCCAGCGCGCTCTTTCTCACTCTCTCGAGGAACAGGCGACATTTGCTTTGATGTTATTTGATTGAGTTTTGATTTCAGCAGCCCACTTCAACAGCTGGCAACAGCTTATATTCACAGTCTGCTCCAAATGGGGTCTGACTTGCCTTCAAAGAGCAAAATGTATAGCTCAACGATTTATAGCATTTATTTTTTTTTTTGTTCATTTGCAAACAGAATTTTTTAAATTTTATGCAAAGTAAAAATATTTCATAGGAATATATAAATAATTTTTTATATGCAATATGCAAGGCAATTTTATTTCCAAATGCCATTTGTGCGTAAAAGTTTTAAAATGCCTTTTTAGTCTATCGAAATAACACAGTCATCGGAATTAGTTGAGTATGTTCCGATGCAGAACTCTGTGTATCTATTAGCACCTAAAATATACTAAATTCAATAACTGTACTCTTCCTCTTGTTAGACACATCAGATCATCTAATTGCTGATAATGATAAATTATAATAAATGAATAATAATAAACCTATCATATCTCATTGTTATTAAAGTTATTTGCTAAGATGTCTTTCAAATTAACTAAAACTGGTTTGGTTTCATGGTTATATCTACAATGTAACATATAAGTATCTTAAATGAATAACTTAAGAACTAAGTACAAGGAAGTCATAACATTTTAGTAGAAAAATTCAATATATATTATATGCCATATAAATACATTGCGCGTCATCAGGATTACTGTCATCACATGATTACTGTTGAATATTTTCTATATCATTCGTATTATAGACCTACAATTTTTATATTATAAAACTTTGTTCTATTCCTATAAAAATTAAACAAAATTGGACTCTGTATCAGTTTGACAAATATTTTTAAAAATATTTTCAAAGAAACTTACAAAAAAGACTACCAAAAATTGGTTCTAGATCAGGGAAAATAACATTTTGTTCAATATATATAACTATGTAACAATAGGGGCTTTCAATACTTTTACTTAATATTTCATGGATATTTTTGTTCCCATGTCAACAGATACAGAAATTGCAACCGAAGAGGGTGACCGAGGCAGGGAGAGCAAGCGGAGCGAAAAGCAATTGTCGAATGACAATTGTAAATTGTTTAAATAAAATTTATGAGTGCCCAAATGTGTCGCCATATAATTTCATGCACTTTAACATAAAATTTATCACAATTTGTGTGCACATGTTTCTTTGGGGCTTGCCATCCACGCCCCGCCACTTTAATAGTTTATATGCCACGCTGACAACTTTAACTGCCGCCTGCCGAGGTATATGAGTTTCAAATGAAGTTTGTAACAAATTTATGTAGATGCGGAGTAAGCAATAGAACTCTATTGAGTCAAGCTAGGTGTATCAAAAATCGGTCTCAGCACACTTAATGAGCTTTAAATGAATTTTAAAAATAGTTTATATATCCAAATCTGCAAAGTTCAAACTTCTTATGACTGAATTATTTGTAGAAATCGATTATAACTGAACAAATGTGAGAATAGATTTTTAGTTCGTTTTATATACAGATTCTTCTATTGCCATAAGCTAAATCCAGAAGATAACTAATTTTAATAATATAAAAATCCATTAAGAACAATTTTCTGATCCTTATATATATATCAACCCTTCTATACTAATCACAACTTACTCATAATGAGAGTACTTTGGATTTTTGTAGTGCATTGCGTAGTCGATATGATTTGTTAACTTCAATGCTTTGATTTTGTATTCTTTATTTATGTGTATATGTATTTCGTATGTGTGCTGGCGAAATAACAGTAATTGAAATTTATTGCACAATTTATAGCTGGAATATGGAGTAGTGTGGGCTGGCGGGGGGCGGCAGGGGATCGCAGCTCGACGGACTTCAATGTTTCATTCGCTTCGGTTCGCTGAGCTCCGTTCATTGGTTCATTCGCTCAGGCGCTCAATCGTTCAGTTCTTTGGCATTGTTGTGTTCGCTCGTTGGCAGTGCGACATATTGAAATTGATGTCAATTTAAAAAGCAAAGTTGTCGTGTCAATCATAAAACTCAATTATCGCTCAGCGACCGGCGGGAGGAGTTCAACTGAATGAGGGCGGCGGCGACGGGGGCTGCGACGGGGCTGCGACCGGGGCGGGCAGGACACTTAACAACTCAATTTGAAAGCGTTTTTACGCGTGTCTGTCTTAAAGAGCCCCCCTCATCCGCCACTCTCCTATAGCTCCACTCCCGCTACAGCAGCACCCCCACAATTTGCTATGCCTCAACATTTGATTGCCGGCAATCAGACGCGCTTGATGATCATCATCAAAACATGCCACTTGTGTTTTGTGCGCTAATCGTCTCTAAATCGAGTTGACTACACACACACCCAGAAGGAAAGAGAGAGAGATAGAGGCAGCTGTCTGAAAGACCCCACGCTCAGCACTTAAGTGCTACGGGACTTTTGAGTGGCAGCAATGTTGTTGTAGGTGCTCTCGGCTTTTCAAGTGATTTGTATGCCCTGCAGCACATACAGACGGGGAAGGGGTCGAGTGAGAGACACTCTCAAAGATGAAAGAGATAGCGCTAACTGTAGCCTGCCTAATGGGTGTTCGGCTCAATAACTTTCAGCCAGTTGAAATTTAATAATAATTATGTTGAAATGAATTGTTTAACTTCCTATACTTTATAGTCTGTTTCGATAGTCCAATCAACTCACGCGATCTAGATGCGAGAAGCTTAGATTATAATCTGAAGATTCTGAAAGTATATTGAAGCAAACCCATTCTATAGAAAACGATTTCAATATAATTGAATGGAAGTGAATGTGCGTCTGTGAACCTTTTATCGCCATTAAAATCTGTGTGGCTATCAGAACGGAGTATTACAGTAGCATTGAATGACTGAATCAGACAAGAGCTGAATAGATTTCTATAAGCCGTGCGCTCGCCTGTGTAGCGCATGGGGAAAACAAATCTCAATTAAAACTGTCACAGTCACTCAAAACAAACTGTCAACTTTATTATTAATTAAATGTCAGATTATAGTCGGTACACAGGGGCTTGTGTGCAGCGCCGAGGGGAGCGTGTAAATCCGTTTGCCGTCAAAGACGTCGCACACTCCTTTGAAGCGAACGCCAACTCACAGCTACACACACACATAGATAGATACAGATACAGATGCAGATACAGAAACCGAATCTGACAACCATTTCAAAGAGCTTTTTATGCACACCCTCTCATAGAGAGACACACTCTGACAATCTCCAGTTCAGTGGGCTGGAAATGCTGGTGGATAAGAGCATGCATTAAGTGTAATCGCAATGAATTTTGAAAGATGATTAGTCAATCGTCAGTCGTCAGTCGAGTTCCACAGCTCGTAATCGCCAATGCCAAAGATTTCGATAAGACGAAAATTCGCAACGACACTTAATTTGGTATTTAGTGCGGCTTTTGAGCACATCTAACATGTGCCATGGCTTATCGCGCCTCTCCCCAGTCCAATCCAATCCACGCCACACACATCACAGTGGGGCCAAGTGTGTGTGTGGCTCTGCTAATGGAACTTGAACAAGATTTGATCGATCGCACTCTGACACCCGCCACGCACTCAAATTGTTACAGAAAATGTTTCTTTTTGCGTGACCAATGTCCATTAGAAGAACTACTTGCTTATAGAAAAATCAACAATCTATTAATCAACAAGTCAGCTCTCAACGTACATAAAGTTTGATAAACAATCTACTCGACTTAAGCTGTTTTCACACTAAAAGCTGTAGAGTATTTCGCAGCTGTTAAAAAACGATTGCAAAATTCTCATTCGATTTCTATATTTGTGGCCATAGCGTAATGCACATTAGATCGTAGCATAATAATAAATATAATGAAGAACCTACGTCATAGAATGAATGAATGATTTGAGCTTTTCGCCTTCATTAGAATATTTAATCTAATAAAGTTTCTAATTAAAATTAAATTGAATTTTATGAAATTTAGAAATAGAAATAGATCGTGTATAACATGTATAACAGAAATAAGATATATAACATGTATAACATATATAACATGTGTAATATATGTATCATATATAACAAGTATATATACATATAAAAGATTTACTAAAAATATGTAATGTATATTTGTAGCTTAGTCTAACTTAACTTAGTCTTTATACTTAAGATCTATTAAAACGTTATCAAAATTTACAGCTGCTCTATAAAACTCAGTTAGTTTTGTAGTAATTATTTTATAGACCCTAGACTCGTTGCTTGGGACCAAAAATATTTACAAATAATTAGTAAATGTAGCCGTGGGTTCAAGTCCAGCAAGCGATTTATGATCAGCTGGCAATTGAGGCGAACAACACCTTTTAACTGCACGTTTTGTGCGACATTCATCTCAGTCAATTCCCTACGTAAGACACATTGGGGCAAAAACGATGGGGCCGGCTACAAATCAATTGCCAGGTTGACAACTTAACAGTCTAATCGAAGCCAACAAAATGGTTGCCGCTGTGAGCAGGACCCTGGCTGTGAGCTGCAGTCAGCCCAGTCTGTCGCTGCGTCGATCTGTCCGTCGTTGTGTCTGGTGGTAACGCCAACTCAATTGACCAGCAGCTGTCCACATAAAGTCCAAATACAGTCCACTGGCTGGTGGCTAGTGACTGTTGGCTGTTGGCTGTTCGCTAGTGGACAGTGGCTCCCCGCCCTTGCCAGCGTCCAGTTGAAGTTCGGAAATTGTCATATTGCAAGCGCACGCAGGCGCAGCGTAAATGTTAAAAATTATAGTTAAACTCATAAATTACGAGCATAGTCAGCCGTTGAAACTCGTTGCTGTTGCTGTTGTTGTTGCTGTGGTTCATGTTGGTCGTGGCGATCGTTGGGGCCCTGACAGCAGCTCTCTGGTCTTTTAGACAATTTAAAGGCGGTTCGTACTCAATAAACCAAATTCCACACATAATTAATCGATGCCAATGCCGATGCCGTTGCCGATGCCAAGCCGGAGCCAGAGCCAGAGTCGAAGTTGGAGTCGAAAGCCGGCTGCAAAGTCGTCACGCCGTTTGTGCTTTTTACAATATTTTGTTTTGACTTTGAATGTGGGCTTGAGTGAGTTGGTTTCAGTGTGGCTGGGGCGAGGTGTGCGAGAGGCGAAACTTTTTAATAGTCGCGCCATAATCGTAAATCTTTTGTGTCCGACGCAGTGCAACGACATGGCAGCTGCCGAGCCAGTCGGCCAGTTGGGCCCCAGTTGGGGCAGGCAGCTGGGGCAGCAGCGGCACTTGCAAAGGATTGTGAGTCTACCTCTCTACAAATCGAGCAAATGTTCACAGCTTAATTTATCGCTCTAGAACATTACATGCCAAACACACAGCGACTATAAAACGGATGCTATCACATTAACTGCTCTATGTTAACTCAACTTCGGCATAGCTTCGTCGTTTTTGGGGCTAAGTCACTATATAAGCCGGTAACTATGAGATCTACTGTCAGTTACTCACTGAAACAATTTGATGTCATTCATGAAAGACTGTGGAATGAATGAAGCACAAAATCGCTAAATAATATATGAAAACTGATCTTTATAAATTTGTTTTACATTCAAAAACTGTATACTTTCAATGGATATAGTAGTCTGATATTGATCTGACTCATAGTATTCGCAATTAATTATTTTATCTTGCAAATCACAATACTTTTTCATGAGGACTTTGTTTTTCGATACAGCTTTTGGAGCTCTGCCTCTGCTGCCTGTAACATTATGAGAAACATTTTACAAGTTCTATTAATATAAAGAAATTAGCTTAATTTATCTGTTGATATGCATGTTTCATAAACTTGCATATAAATTAAGAAGATATTCTTAAATAGTAAATTATTTTACAATTTTTTTGACTTTGCGCAAATAACTTGAAGGAGAACTTTGTTCGGCTTGACGCCGGAATCCACTGGCTGAGAGCTGCAGGCTACCAAACAGTTTATGCCTGCTTAAATTGCAGCTACTTCTTGATGTTCTATATGTGCTCTATATGTGCCCTATATATGCTCTATATATGCTCAATTTGTGTTAACAATATCTTTGACTGTTTCCTATGCTTAATCGTATTATAATTGTATTTGTTACTGGAGCAAATTCACTGGGTTGTCTCAGCTAAGAAAATAATAATTTTATGTCTTGTTATCTTTGAAAATTAATTCTAACAGTTGATCTGATACATTTTAGATGAGCACATTTAGGATTGCAAAATCATAATCGAACAAGTGTGGACCTGCCTAGACCTTATCTAGGCAGTCTGATCATCATATGCATTAATGTATCCACTGTCATTTTTTGTATTAATAGGAAGCGATTTAACAAATTTATGTTCGCAGTATCTGCAAAGAAAGACAAAGGTCGGATAATGCCAGTCACTAAACTACGAAATTCATATTCTTTCAGAATCATACAGGTTATTATATCACTTATGATGCTGCAAACCCTTGCCCATGAATTCTGAATATCAAAATAGAGTAACTATTTCTTCTTCAGATTTTATTTAAGCCCAATTGAAAGCTTACTCGCCACTCTAGCTTCTATTGTGCTTGAAAAAGCGCAGACTTTGAGCTCAATTTTTCCTTATAAGTAAATCAAATTTATAGTTCTGTTAATTATAGCAATAAATTCTACTAATCGTAATCTACATAATTTCATCGATTCGCATAAAAAACTTTTAATAATTTAGTCTCCATTCTGTAAATGAATCAGCGAACGCGTTTAACAATTTTCAAAGTAAGTTGTCGTTTATGTCTTAAGTGGCTCTAACAACTTGGCCATAAAACATGTAACTGGCCCATAACAAACGCCTGGCTTCAGCCTCGTTCTGTGCGCTGTGCGCGCATTATTCAAATGTCCATCTAAGTATCTGTTAGACTAACTGTAGCTGTAGCTGTAGCTGTATCTGTATCTGTAGTGGTAAGTCTGCAAAGGCAAAGGCAAAAGCAAGACATGAGCAGAAAGAGATACAACAACAACAACAACAACAACAACGACAACGAGTACGACAACGACATTGTGGAGAACTGTCAGTTGGAGCTGACATACAAACTGACAGCTTGAAATTGAGGTTTTCTCCACGCTGACAGCGTAACACGTCAACTTAAGGAGGCATAAGGCCGAGTGCCTGTCTAGATACAAATAGACAGGCCGAGCCGAGCCGGGCCTAGAGTGGAGTGGAGTGAAGTGTGCTGCCCAAGTCGGCCAACGTAAAAAGATAGTTGACTGCAGCCAGAGGAGCCTACAGCCCGGCAGACAGCCAGACAGCCAGACAACTAGACAACTAGAGAGCATCAGACAGCAGCAGCCGCAGACAAGGCAGGCAATTTGACAGCTTAAACACACGAGCATGTCAAAATGATATGATCGCTAGCCGAGCTCAAGCACCGCAGCGCTACAAAGCCAAGCACGAATGCGAGTAGCTAAACAGGGTAGAGTATAAATACATATATATATATGTATATGTATATGTATATGTATGTAGAGAGTTTCGGATACAAATATTATACCATAATCAAAGGCAAACTTCAAGTGTTGCATCTGCTTCGAGTAGCAACAAATCAGCAAACACTTCACTCGAGATGCCCCCACAGCCTCTCTCGCTCTCTCTCTGTCTCACTCTCTCTCTCTCACTCGCACAGCAGCTACAAATGCTGTCAGCGTTGTCGAGGACCGGAATCGGTCTGGCTCTGGGTTTGGGTCTGGGCTTGGATCTGGCACTGGCTCTGGCTCTGAGTCTTGGGCTGGGGCTGTGGCTGTGGCTGTGGCTGTGGCTGTGCCTTGGTCTCGAGTTTATCTCGGCCTTTCAGTTAGTTGTTCAGCATGCGTGTTGCTTTTCATGTTTACATTAATAAAAGTCAAAGGTTCTCGAGACTGACATATTGTAATTTATGTTCAGTGACAGCTTTATATCGGCGCATGCGAATTTTAATCACTTGTTATTTTGCATAAATGAGTTGCTCCATCCAATGACTTAAGGCAATCCAACTTTGCGCTCTTAGAGACATAAAGAGAGAGAGAGAGAGGGTGAGAGAGAGAGGAGCACGTTAGTTGGTAATGCATAAGTGTTTACATGTCTCTAAGCATACTTATGAATATCCTCTTTGCTTATTTATAATCAGTTTTAAAAATAGCTTAAGCAGATCCAATTAAGTTAACTAATGAAATTTCTAATTGCAATGGAGATTAATTTGTTAATCATGTATAAGTCTGAAGCAATTATTAAGCCGCTTTTCATTATCTCAGAATTTCTGCACATTTATAAAATTCCCACATTGAAAACTAAACTAAAATCGAAGTTGATATAACTAATGGAAATTGAAATTAGAAGCCTAAATCAAAAAGTCTAAATAATCCTTCACACCTCTAAAGGTATAAGTGTGTCGATGCTGTAGTGAAACTTGCCTCATGAGGCCAGTCGAAAATGATGTCGACTTGTTGTGCATCAAATTGAAAATGCATTTCAAGCTCCCACTTAGAATGGGGGCCTGTTGTCAGTTTTATGTCAAAATAAATGAAGCTAAATGACAGTTTAATCAAGGCGTCAGCCATGTCAGAGCAATCGTCAGTCAACAGCCACAGCAACAACAATTGTGACTGAATCGTGTAATATTGTGGCGAACAATGCGAATGGCTCATCGCACATAAATCTACTCGTTCGCAAAGTGAAGAGAGTATATTGGTTTTGTGGGAGAGACTTGTGATGTGGCATATCTTATATATAAATACATCTTATCTTCCATAAATATTGTATAAATTTACCAATAAATCATTAGCTGCATGAGCACCATAATTTATGAGGCCCTTGAAGGTTGAGACTTGACGTATATCAAGTGTCTATGGAAGAACTGTTGCCCTCCACTACAATTTAAGCCTTGTGTAAACTCTGTAGCTTCAATAGTCACAAGGTCAGCCCTCAACTTGTGTTAAGTGTAGCTGCGAGCGAGCATTGTGCAGTCGGATGGGCCCCATTGCAGTTGGTCTTACTTGTTTTCTGTTCGCCTGTCATTCTCAGCGAAGGCAACTTGCAAATTGTGAACTGCGAATTGTCAGTTGGTCGCGTTTGTCTGTCTGTCGTTCGTAAGTGCATTTGCATTTGTTGGTTCGGGAGGCGGCGTGGGCGGGGCGCGGGCTGCAAATGTTTTTGACACTTGACAGGCAAAATGCACTGACATCTATAAAAATGAACAATGCGAGCTCTTTGGCAAGGGCAGATGCGAGTGTCAGCTTGTAACGGGTGACTGGTAACGGGTAGCCAGTCACTGGGAAGGGGAACAGGAACGGGAACGTGCTGCTGCTACTCGTGAACTGTTTCTTGTGGCTCACCAAAATAGAAACTAAATAAATCTTGCGGCTCGTCATCGTGCGCGCCGTCTCAGAACTTGTTTACAAATGAATTTAATTGATCAATCAAAGCGAGTGAAGATCAAAAACAAGATCAAAGCAATGCGAACAAGCAGACAAATGCGGTACAAGCAAACGACAAGAGCTGAACACGCAACCAATCATCAGTGGGAGCAACGCACACGCATTAGAAATGTTCCCGAGTTCCTTACTCATGCACTCACTCAGTGAGTCAATCAGTCAGTCAGTCACTCACTCATTCAGTCAGTCACGCAGTCCACTTCCATGGGAAGATTCATTGCATTATGCTGCATTCACTAGTCACTTCGTATTGTTGTCGTTGCCTTGTTTTGATCGGCATCAATCAGTGAACTTTGATTGTTGTAAATGTAATTAATCAATAACATAAACATTGACACAGCTCACGCTATGCCTCGCCAGCAGTCAGCCACTTAATCAGCTGCATTTGTTGTCGACTCAAGTTACTGAGCTGCAGATGGAGGGCTAAGCCTGATTCCATTTAATCTCCTATTACTTTCAGCTAATTAAATAATCGATATATATATATATATATATATATATATATATATATATTTATAATATATAATATATAATATATATATATATATATATATATATATATTTATAATATATAATATATAATATATATATATATATATATATATGCCAGTGTGTATACAGTGTATCACTAAAGTTTTCGTACAGCAGCAACTTTTATTATGCAGGAATGAGATATGTATTTTATATATAGTAAAAAATATCAGCAGTTTTTTTTCTAGTTTCTTTTCTTTTTATATTTTGCGCAGAGGTCCATCTATAAATAGTTTTATATATATATGTATATATAGCTTTTGTTGCTCGTTGGCATCCAGATGTAGTTCCTTTCAATGCTTCTCATTGTCATAGAATGCGTAGGATGAGCGAATTTATCAAATAAGTTCTGTCGCTTCATGCTGTATTATCACCTTCAGATCATAGAGGCCGCTATGCAAGGATAATTAGATCAGCATCATTTACAATGCATTTACCATGCGTAGCCATCAACTATGTTTCACCTGCCATAAAAAAAAGTGCTTAAGGTTTAGCTGCTAAAGTTCAGAAACTTTGAAAGATGCAGAACTGGATAAAATCCATCGTTCTTTAATCCATCTTTAATCAATTTAAATATAAATTGTGTAAAAAAAAAATGTGACGCGTCGATAAAGGCAGCTAGTAAAAGCTACAGTATGAAGTACAAAAATGTGGCTCGTAAACATCTATAAAACAATGCTAAAATATGAATATGCTTTGGGTTAAAAGTTGGCCAAAATACTTTATCATACTGCATATTGTGGGGGCCACGACAGCAGTTTTTCAACTTCGTGGTAAACATCCTGTTTTGTAAAATGAGTTTTACAGTTATTTATGCATATATAGATTGCATTTATCGGCGCTTAGAGCTGGGACGCTATGGCGGCTTCCGCTTGTAAATCATAGAATAAAATATTTATGCAGCTTTGCCCCTGCTGCCCACCTTTAGCCACAGTCCCTGCGGGCATCTCTATCTATATCTGCATCTCTCTCTCTCTCTTTGGGTGTTTGGTTTTTTGCACTGCATTTAGATAAAGCGAAAATAATGTCAACTGCGACTCTGTTTGGCTGCAGCTGCTGCTCGCATTATCGTGCAACAAATCATGGAAATTGTTGTTGCTCTTGTGTGTGGCATTAGTTGTGTTAATTTATGAGCCATTTGTGAAATATTTACAAATTTGTAAGTTATTATTGATGTTGCCACTGCGACTATTGTTATGACACACACAGATTTTTGCCACAGCGCACCAATAATATTTATTTTCGTTTCAGTTCAGTTCAGTTCGGTTCGGTTCGGTTCGGTTCGTTTTGTGAGTTTCCAAATTTGTTGGCCTTTACTTGTTGTTGTTGTTGTTGCTGTTGCTTTTCGCCTGCAGCGTGTCAGCTGGCTTTTATTTATGAGCTTTTTGTATTTTTCCTGACCTCCGCCGGATGTTTAGTTGCCATTGTGTTGTTGCTGTTGCCGCTGCTGCTGCACTGTATTGGTATTTAAAAATTGTACAAAAATTTTAATTATGCAAGCATTTTGCTATTTAATACATATAAAAATAAATTTACATTTTATTGCCAAAAAAAACACGATTTTTATCTAGAATATCGAATATTTTATAAATTGCTCAACAGCTGCATGAAACGTATTTGTTCCAAGCATTCACAAACGAAATTTGTTATATGGAATATGCTTAAGATTGGCTCACTGTTGAAATAAATAATTTAATAAGAATTTCTTATACTTTTAACGTGCTAGACTCGAATATAGAAACCAGCAAAGCTATCAGCCCAGGCTTTCAAGAGAGTCAGTCTTGAAAGTGCAAGAAAAATCTCGTTATTTGGGTAAATTTGAAGCTCAATGAGCGTTGGGGTAATCCTTAGCTTCACCTTTTTCGTATGTTAAAAGAGATTTGTCGAGAGCTGCATAAGCCAGATTGAAGTGGATTGACAGTTCTGTAAATTCAACAGGCAAATACAAATAATTTGGCAAGCGGATTGTCAGGCTCGTGGTCTTTGAGTCTTTTTAACCCGAATAACTCTTGTATACCAAACTCTTTGCAAATATTCAATCACTTATGCATATCTATCTATTATAAAATGTCAAACCAAACTTAACAAAAAGCAGCAATGAGCTGTTTAATAAATTATGAACTAAAGCAGTTCTCGCACTTCAAAGCTCTACAACACTAAATAAAACACACAGTTTTAACTATGCACAGTTTAAACTCATTCAAGTAGCTAAAAAAAAACATTAAAACAGTCCCATAAAATCATGAAACTCTAAGATAAGAGGAGTGTCCTATAGATAAACTAGTTTTCAATCAAGTTCGTAAGTTGTTCACATGCAGAAACAATAAAGATCGCAATCAGGTCGTTTCAGCTGTTATTCAAATGGATTCTAGTTGATTTATCACGCTCTAGAATCTAACGAAATAAGCAAATGCAGAGCTTGTAATAAATGTGACTTTGATTTGCCACAACACACAGATTTTTCTCATTTAGTTACGCTGCACATTTTGCACATTATTTGGATGAGCTCGAGTTCATTCGCTTTGAATTGGCTCATTGCACTGGATACGTATTCAAATGGGCAGCTCTAAGCTTCTATGCGATATGCGCACACGCCCCGAACATTAACCCATTTAATCTGGGCTGCCACAGCCTCGAACGGGGCACTTAATTTGCAGCGATGCGTTTGCCACCCAGAGCAGCGCAACATTGTTGCCCTCCCATTCGCATTCCCATTCCCATTGGCAATTGCATTGTGCAACAGTGCAACAGTGCAACAGTGCAACGGTGCAATTGTGTTCGCTGTTTATGGAGCAAGTGCTTCGGGCAGAGACCAGACGTTTTGATTGAGTGAGAGGCATGAGGCATGTGTGGCAACGGCATGTGCCAAATGCAACGAGTCATAAACTAAAAAGACAATTAAATCAAGGCGCGGCTGCCACCTAAATAATGCTATGAAATATATATAACATATATATGCATATTTTAAATATTCTTTATATATATATATAAAATTATATATCTATACAAATATATTTCAAATGTCTACACAGAACTCAAGAGCTGTACATTTTCCTTAGTAGACAACAAGCATAACTAATATATATCTAAATCTATATCTAATTAGTTTCAATTAGCCTTTGGGTAACGAACTAAGCATAATTTTGTATAAAAATAAAATTTCATAATAATAGTTTACAGTTGCTTAACAAAAAGCTATATATTTCTATATACCTCTGTGCTAGGCCTCATTTACATGCAATGGAATATAACAAATATATCCTGTTTAGCTACTTTCAACTACTTTGGATACGTGACTTATAGATATTTAATCAAATCGAAAAATAAATATAAAATTATAGACAAGATCACAATATGCATTATTGAACAGATAACAGAAAATGTGTTGATTATTAAATTCATATTTAGGATGACTATGAGAACTCAAGTCAACACCAGCTTTGGCCTTTCGTTGATATAAAATGTCACAATTAAGAAATAGTTTCAACAGGATTTGTTGCTCATTTCATTGAGAACTCTGTGAGATGTGCCATTGCAGGTGTAATCAGCCAAGAGAGAAATCACTTAACTAACTTCAAATCTATAATAATTCAAATTGATCAAATTCAGACAGGCTCTGCAACTGTGCACTCCTTGGATAATCAACTTGAACTAGACAACTCGCATCAAACATATGGCTTAAACAAGGACAAATTGATATTATCCAAGCAGACAGTTGTCACAGTCGCATTTAATCAGCATAACCAGAATTCCGCCTCTACGCCAATGCTGAAGTTACTCTATATATATAACTCGTATTACAGAGACTTTTCCAATTTTGAGAACCACGAACGATAGTCCTTCAAGTGATATATATCTATGGAAACGAGCTCGACAAGCTTAGATAATAATAGATATTAGATGTTAGCATAAAGAAGCAATAAAATAAGTTAGAATATATAAGTCAGCATTTTTGCTTGACCGTGCAATGCCGGGCTAATAATCATAATTATGAAATCAAAATATAAATATTAATGCTTAACCAACAGGCAGACTAATTGACTCATAAATTAGCCAGCACTTGGATGACAAGTTTCCCTCTTTTGCTCTCACTCTCTCTTCCTCTATCTGTATCTGCATATATTTCTCTCTCCCTCTCTCCCCCTCCCTCTCTATCTCTCTCTGCTCTATTTCAATATGTTTCCTGTGAATTTAGACAAATTCACCCGCATGTCTGTGACAGTTGCACATCAAAAGCATTGAGGTAAAAAGAAGGGGCAGAAGGCAGCGAGCCAAACAGACAGACGAACAGACAGACAGACAGACAGACAGACATTGACACAAAGTGCATTTGACAAATGACATTTCACAGACTGCCAGACACATTTTCTGGGCTACAACAGTTTTCGAGACTGGGCCGACGAGCAAAGTGTTTTTAAGTGAATTAGTTGTTGTTGTCGTTGTTGTTGCTGTTGTTTTATAAGCATATTCTTGGCCAAGCCATAGTGGGCAGGGGCATTTCTCATTTTTATTAAGTTTTTCGCTGCTCGCCCTCAAAGAAGATCTCAATTTCCACTTCAATTTGTCCGCTGTCACTGGTAATTGAGTTCAATTTACAATAATATGCTCTGACGGCTGTGCGGCTGAGCGCCAGCTGTGGCACGGCTCGGAGGCAACTATATAAATGTGTTGCGCTTGCAATTTGTGTCGCTGCACAGACAGACAGACCCCTTGTATGTGGCTGTCGATGTGGGCTGTCGGGGTCAGCTGTGCCACACAGTTCAAAGTTTCGATTGCGAAGGCGTGCACCCAACTATTTGTTGGCGACGCGACGACACAGAACACACTCAAACTGATGAATGCGAAGTGTTGGGGGCAGTCAAGAAAATGCATTTACAACTTCCACTTTCCACTTTCCACGCTTCTTGATCTATGTTACTTAACGAATCTGTAATGAACTAAAGGGAATCGAATACTCTGAAACTGTTTTGATTCCTTCTCATATTCAAGCTGTTTCTCATTCGCTTTGAATGGTTAGTCAAAGCCTTGAGTGTGCAGAAGAAAAGCTTTTGTTTGTGCCACGGCAAACTAGGGGATGCCAAAGACTGTGCAAAGTGCGAATACTTGCAGCAAACTTTTCAAATAAAGTTCAACCGCAGTTAGCAGGGAGATAGAGAGAGAGAGAGTGAGAGAGAGAGGCAAGCTTGTATAATAAATCTTTTTAGCGAAAACAATAAATCGTATTTCACGCATACTTTGCGAAAAGCCGGAGCCAAAATAATAAAGACTACGAAAGAAAGACAGAGAGAAGAGGTGGTTGCAGGGAGGTGAGGGGAACTACTGGAAGCAGGGCAAAAGGAACCCTCTAAATGCCTTCTGCCGAACAGCCAAGACCGAGACCGAGACCGAAACCGAGACCGGCACCGGGACCAAGACAATTTATGCATAGGTCGAGTTTCAGTTTCAGATAGACAACAACAATCCAGACAAGTAATTTCTCAGCGTGGCACAGTCAACGCAGTCGACGAGACGACGAGGCTTCCCTTGAAAAACACTTAGTGCAATTTTTTAAGCTCACACGTATGTGTGTGTGTGTGTGAGTGTGTGCGTGTGTAAGCGAGTGTGATTACACCTACTTGAAGTCATATATCTTTCACTTTGGGCTTTCAACAGTTTGTGACGTCCTAGTCGACGTCGCTACACACATTCATCCTAGAGCGGCGCAGCGGTGCCTCGTTTTGGGGGCGGAGGCATTCAAGCGCTTTGATATACCGCCTGGAGTCGAGGCGGCGACTCTCTCGACATGCCAGCAACACTTTACTTTAACTGCCACCCCCTCCCCCTCCCGCCCTATCGCTGCTATCTCTCTCTTTCTCTGTCGCTGTCGCTCTTCTACCATGTCTGCCAAATGCACAGAAGTGGGCATGTCAGCGAAAATCACCGTAAATTTTCCGCATTGTTTAAAATTTATTACACTTTCTGATTTCCATGGCATGCCAGTGGAACAGGATTTGGCGGCGCGAGAGGGCGCACAGCCAGCCTTTTGTTTGCCCAGCTCTGTTCGCTATCTCTGACACGTTGCTGTCTAATAAGTGTAGCCCGTAATTTTCTTATCACTTAGCGGTCATGTCGCTAGTTGGGCTAACAAGCAGATACTTTTCGGCTGCTCAACTTGGCGGGGAAGCAATAAATATTCCCCAGAGGTCAAATACTTAAGCTCTCCTTGCGCCAGATTTGTCTAGATCGAATTCGAGTTAACAGGTGGCAAAGGGCTTTATCTGAGACGAAGTTAGGCGCATACTTGAAAGATAATGTTACTTTTAATCTGTCTCAAGTTTAACGATTGATATTATTATATAATTATATTATATATTATATATTATATTATATAATTATATACCAACTCAACAGCAGAGCAACGAGTACTTCGAAATCTTATATTGTTCAGTTGCAACTTGGAAAGTAAAGATCAGCTATAAGACTTGCTTGATTAGAAATTTCCACATTTAAGACAACTAACTATTAATCTATTTTCGTAGTCTTTTATATCTAAAATATCTATATTTCGATCTCTTTTCCTTATTTCATTGATATATATACAGAGCTATAACTAGGAATACTGTAAGTTCGCTCGCAGAAAGAGTAATCTGTGTGATCTATAATATCTATGTAATTTAAGGAAGTACGAACAATGTGGCCTGTACAGGCAGCACCCTGTACTGAGCACCTTCTGCGCTTTACTGCCTCTATTCAACAAAAACTAAAAAAAACTTCTGCGAACTTTCTGCTAAAATTCAAAGCCTTCAAGCAACCTCTTAATCATTTGAATGTCAACTTGAGCATAATTAATTATGATACAAAGTATTGATAGGCTAAGAACAAATTATTATCACCCAATACAAAAATGAGATGCTGGATATAATATTTGCCAGAAATTATAATGAAGATCGACTAAGAGCGGAGTTAAAGAAAAAAAAACAATAACAATTTATGCCAAAATCTAAACACCTTGCAAATGGAACTATAACTAGAGAGCTCGATAAAGCTATCTGGAAAAAGTAAGAAGAATTCATAAAAATTAAGAGAAATTAAGAATTAAGAGTTCGTGGTTCGAATCCCTTTAAGGTATCATGCGATTCGAGTCTGGTCTATTCTGTCTCATCAAGATGGCTTAGTTAACATCAATTGAAATATGAAAGTCTGATGTTTGATGTTTGATGTTGATTATTGGAAAATTTGATAGTTGTTCGTGGTATCGATCAGCTTTACTTATTGGCAAAGGTTCAGCTGAACGAATGGACAACTTGTAGAATTTTGATGATATTTAATACGAATGGTGCTGCAACTGCAACGTTGACAGAGAGAAGGAAAACTGTAAGCTTACATCAGCGGCAAATATAGCGGAATCAATATAGAATACTGAGCCTCTGCTGTAGATCAGAATGCGAGTTCTATAAAGTTGTATGTTGTTTATAATTCTAGTTGGTGGCTTAACAGAAGTTTTAGCAGTTGACTGAAATACATTGAAATGTTATAAAAATTAAATATTGTCAAATGCTGATCAGACTTGAAGAATAAGAATCTTAATTCATTAATTAAAATATTCATCAAATTGTGTTCATTGCGCGCCATTCCTAACTTTGCATCAATTTATATTGGTTTTAATCAAATGTATTTTATAACTGTATAAATTATGATTGGTATCATGTTCACTTGCATAAGCAAGCTCTTTAGAAGTTAGGTCTAGTCAAGAGCTTACATGAAAACTCTGTAACTGTAACTGTAACTCAATCCCTTTCAAGCACATATATGTATCTGTATTAAGTATGTAAAGTGAAATTGGGTTTGTATCGTATATTATTTGTTGGCATTGCACAACAGAAGCCATTCGCAGTTCACCTAACGCTTTGGTCATGCAACACGCCTGCACAGTGCACAAGGGCAACAACAGCAACAGCAACGGCAACAGCAACAGCAACAACAAGAACAAATCGAAGCAATTTACGAAAATGTAGAAAATGTCATTGGGCTGTCAGAATGCATCGTTGCTGTTGACATGTGTCGTACTCTCCCGAGTTGTAATATGGCAAAAATTTATATAAAAATCTACAGCAACAACAACAATGCGACACATAACAAATTGCAGAGCAACAACACAGCCGCACTCGCTCTGCTCTGTCCCTGTCGCTGTCCCTGTCGCCGTCTACGTCTCTACTGTCTCTGTTCCTGACAGTGAAAGCATTGTTGGCTGACAGCGCGAGTGGAGAGTGGAGAGTGGGAGAGTGGGAGAGTGGAGAATGGTAGTGCAGCAGCACTGTCGCTGCTGACAGCGACAGAAGCTCGCAACAGCAACAGCTACGTAACGTAACGCAACGTAAGCAGAAGGCATGGGTGTTGCCTTCTGTTGTTGTTGCTGTTGCTGTTGCAGTTGCTTTTGCTGTTTCTGCTGGCCGAAAATTAATGGCCAGTGGCAGCTGAGCTGAAATGCATATAACAAATATACACACACACACACACACACTTGAACTCAGGCATGTGTGAGTGTTCATATTGCATTTTGAATTTGGGTCTCAGTTGTCGGTGTCAACTCTGTTTTACTTGCTCTTTTGGCTCTGACACATGCATCTGCCTGCTGTTGCCCAACACTAGCAACTGTGTGTGTGTGTGTGTGTGTGTTGTGTCTGTCTTCTGTCTATCTAATATATCGCTTTGTTGCAACAGCCAAGCAAAGGCAAATGCAAATGCAAAATTCATTTGTATTTCTGTCTAAGCTGATTTATAATATCAGAAGTAAAACTTATCAAGTAAGTTTGATTGCAAGTTGTGCTACGAAAATGTAGAGCTGGTTCGTTTATATCACATACCAAAGAGTATACTTTCTATATAGCTAGTATAAAAATAGGAGTATATATTCTTATCGATATTTCTACACTCACAATCATCCTCTGCTCTTTAGCCATGAATACTTTAAATTAAAAATTAAAAAGTTTGATTAATTTTGGTCCACTCGAAGTAAGGAATACGTGATCTATTTCTAATACTTTCGAGATATTTTTTTCTTAGATTTTTAACTTTAATTTTGGTATATTTCCATGATAATACAAAAGTCATTTTTCTATAAGTAAACTAAGCCTAGCTAATGGGATGACACAGATATTAACCTTTTCTATTATCTAATAACTTTGCTGGCCTGTGGCAACCGGAGCGCTGAGCCATACGAGAAAGCAAACAAAGTGTCATCGAGAGCCCATTATTAAGGTAACCTGAGCTAATTTTCACGTAGGAAATAGCGCGAGTCGAACAATTGTTAAGGGTCTGCCCCGTCCTGGCAGGAACTCAGAGCCAAGCCAACGGCAGGCAACCCTTTGCCGTTGACAACCCCGAAAAATATCAAATTTCATGCAATTTAATTGTGGAGAGGCTGCGAGAACACAAAGCAAAAAAATAATAATAGAACAAAGGGGCAAACACGAGGCTGGCTCTGAGTGACAGCAGCGCGGCAACACCTAATTCAATTTAACAATTCATTTATCATAATCAGGCATCAAGACGCTGTCACTCACAATTACGCTCAAGCCGAGAGATCCACAGCACCAAAAAAAAAACGCCATTCAAAAAGGCTGCGAGTGTCGAGAAACTTTTGTTCCGCTTCTCGTCTTACGCATTGCCGCATCTCCTGGCCATTGTCTCTGTCATTTCCTTCCCGACAGCCAGGCAGCCAGGCAGCCAGGCTGTCGTGCTGTCGTGCTGCAGGGTTGCCTGGCCAAAGATTGTCTATCTGTCGCTTGGAGCCCAGAGAGAGCTCAGCACACGGCCAACGAACGACATTGCACAGCAGGCAATGACAACTCTGGCGACGTTCCGTGAAACTCAGCAGTTATTGAGTTCTTTTGGAATGCCATAACACAAAATGTGCTCAAAGTGAAGAGAAAAAGTATGAAAATAATCAGATAAGGCATCAAAAGGATTGAAAAGCATTTGGAATGTGAATGAAAACGACAAAAAAGAGACTAAACTGAAAAAAGCATCGAATATTTTATATAAACCTCTCAGACTTTCTACTACCTGTTGCTTGCATTTATACTAAACTAATATACCCAGCTTACTCATTGCTATAATAAATAATATTTGTATTTGACTTATAGGCATTAAATAAATTCTAACTAAATAAAAAGCTGAAGTTGAACCTTTAAAGAGGGCAAAGTCAGGTTATTAAATAAATGTGGCAATTTGTAATCGCTTTGCTTGATTAGAAATTGCCACATTTGAAATATTGATGTTTACTGTTAAGCTCAGCTCTAATGATGTCCATAGAGTTTTATTTATACTGAATTGTGATTGTTTCTTATTTTACTGATAACCCTTTCCAAGAGCAAATTATTAATATTTATCTTATGCATCTTCTTGTGTTTAAACAATATTTTTTATATACTTAACATAGTTAAATAATTTTAGCAGCAGCTGTTTTTCATCTCCAATCAAAAGGTAATATGCTTCCGGTAGAACTTGCCTCTCTTTAGCTCTTTTTATTCAATAAGCTCCGTTTACAAATTAGTCGACATACACACACGACATCGATTGAAACGGTAAATATACATTTTCCACAAAAAAATATATAATTCAATTCTATGAAAACTTTGCAAGTCAAAGAGCTCAAGCCACTCAAAGACGTAGCTGGAAAAGTTGAAAAGAATACGAGATTTGAGTTTGATATAAGAATTGCAACGCGTCACAAATTTATAAGAGAATGGTATAAGACATAGGAGCTGTAACACTGTAAAGTAAGCATTTTTAACCTGGCATTTTACACAATTTTTTTAGCTATTTTATTTAATCATTTTATTTATACTCTTCCTAGGTCGTAGTCAACGATAGCTTAACCTCCAGCTGGGCTGCTCAAGTTATTACCTCACTGTTTAGGTATACACACGTGTGTACATACATGCTTGTATATGTGTCTACTTGTGTGCTGACAGTAGCTGACCAGCTCATTTTGTCATTAGAGGTAGTCAGTCATCATTCCAGCGTTCCGTCAGTCATCAGTCAGTGTCGTCTGGGGCGTGATATATCACACGGCTTACGCTCGAAAGAATGCGTATGAAAGCAGCCAAAATACAGAACAACATCATCATCAAAAACATGCAGAACACAATAACAACAACAACAACAACAACTACAAAAGAAGGTACTCGCAACAGCAACACATGATCCAAAAAGCGAACTTGTTGAAAATCACACCTCGCTCCCACACAATGTCGCAGTCAGCAGGAAAACAAATGTGTCACAGCAACAGCTACCAACAGCAACAACAACAACAACAACAACAACAACAACGATGACAATGACAGCGGGCCACATTGTTGTCACATGTCACAGGAGTTGAAAGATTTTTTTATGGCATGAGTGCGAGTGAGACGGGGGAGAGCGTGAAATACGAGTCCTTTGGCATGCAGCATAAAATGAAATGGGCGAAAAATGATGAATGACAAAATTATGCAGCAAATGCGACCCGCTCTGACATGTGACCACTAATGAGGATCAACTTCGTTCGTCACATGAACGCAGCCGTAGCATTATCGTTGCTGTTGTTGTTGTCTTTGGTGTTTTCAGCCACTTGAATGCCAAATTATGGCATTGAATTTCCTTTGTCTGCAGCCCTCTCAAACCAATTATATTAAATTTCCATTTGCCTGGATTTCATGGAAGATTTTCATGCCACTTGAAAGGAGACACCCAAGCACGCAAATAAGGAAGCATACACTGTGCTCATGCCGCAGTCAGACAGAAAGAGAGAGAGAGAGAGGGAGAGAGTAGAGTTGCTCCTGCTCTATGTACATTGGCTGAAAACCCTCTTATCTAAACGTTGTTTCACCATACGCCGTTAAAGTGCATGAAAATGGTCAGGAAGCCAGCCATAATCATCATCCATGTTACGTACTTGGCCCAAACGAGCGTCTGAACTGCACCCCGATAGCCATCAAAAGGGAAAAAAACGTATAAGCGTATAGTCAGCAGGAAATAGGTATTCACAGACTCTAAAAATGTATCTATATAACAGCAGCGACTGCCATCTAATTCAATTTATGACTTCAAAGTAAAGTCTGCTGCGAACTTGCTAAACTGCTTATCTATCTATGTTCCTGTACTGTTATTTGACATATATACACATACATAAGAGTATATATATATTTAAAATATTTTATTTCAGTTAGGTTTTTCATATTTCTATTAGAATTTCTGTTTTCCAAATGCATTTATTATTATTATTTCTAAATACCATTTAAAAGAAAAATATGTATTTTATAATATATGTTTTATAAATTTAGAGTAAAATAATTGAATTTATGCTCTATGCATTATTAAAAAATTTATTACAAATTGGGAATACTCTAAAAAAATTTCAAATTTTAAAATAAATCTCAAGTATATATATTCTAGCTGGTGGACTAAGGGCATGTCATGCACCTTAACCTTCCGCCGGTTTCTTTTTGGCTTTAGCTGTGGACAAGAGGTGATAAATAAAATACTCCTAGTTCAGCCAAATGTACAGAAAATAAAACGACTCTTTTAATAGAGCAGAAAATATGTTTACTTGGTTATTGTGGGTCCCAAACCAAAATGTAGAGTTTATGCTGCGTAGTTGAACTCAGTAATATTTTTAAATTATAAATATACTTAAAAAATCTTTTTTTTTTATTATTAATTTTTATATAAATCAAAAGTTCAAATATTTTCTATAAGCTTCAAAGGACCATGCACATTATGCAAAGATCTTATGCGTAAATATTAATATGTTAATATATAGATATAAGATAATATAAAATAATATAAATAAAAAAAAATATATATATATATAGCTTAACAGAAATATATATATATAAGATACCTTACCAGAAAGTAAAGAATCAAATTATTAATAATTTATTTTATTTATTTTTTTTATTTGGATACCTTGGATACCTTTGGATACCGGCTCACCGAATACAGTTCTCCTTCAAGTTATCTCCGCAAAATAATAAATATTTATAAAACAAAATAATAAATCAAAACCGTTTTAGTTATGTATTAAATATAAATAGATTCTATTAAATATAAATAGATTCTAGAACAAAATTAAATAGATTAAAATACAAGTGTAAATAAATTCGCAGGGAAGCCAATCTATTTCTTATTTACTGAAGAAACAAAATGCATTTCAATAAACAAATTCATTGTTTTAAATTGTTATAAAAATATATCCATATTTCTACCGACCGCACCTGAGTGCCCTCATCATTTCAGTTATTTAAGTGACTAATTTGTTGATGGCATCTGAAAGTAGTTCAACTCATTTGGGAAACATTTGGAGTGTCCAATTTTGTTGGCCAGTGTATTAACAAAACAAGCACAAGTGGGCCAAACTAATTAATAAATAAATGTAAAATAGAACTGTTTGAATATTTATTTGAAATAGATAACATCTGTTACGCTCTACAGACACTGTCAATATTTCAGAAACGAAACGCGCTCTCTGGTCATTTGGCCCATGGTAATAAACGTGAGCCGTTAAATAAGTCCCACTGTGCGAAGACCGGCACCGACAGATGTCGCGATCGACGATCCGAGAAATTAAAAAGCAAAAAAAAAGAGTAAAAACAAAATAAAACAGGCAGTTGAGAGTGTGTGAGTGTGCCTAAGTAGTAGTTGTCATTTGAGTGACTTTAATGGTCTGTTGAGACATAATCGCTGCCATTTTAAATGGAATTTTATTGCCACTTCACGAAATTTTTATTGCTCAGGCAACGAAGTTGGACGCCAAGACTCAAGACTCAAGACACCGCAAGAGTCGGAGACCAACCCAAAAACACAAAAACAAAAACAAAAACGTTGACTGCATGCAGTGACGATGACGTGGACCATCGCGAGTGGGGAGTGGGAGGTTGGCAGAGTGAGGAGAAGCTGCGAATGCGTCTGTAGATCCGGCGCAATGGAAACCAAATTGTTGCATTTAAAAGCAAATTGATGGCCGCAAAACTAAAGGAGGCCACCGAGTTGCGAATTCAAGTTCTGTCCCGGCCACGCATAAACCAAAAGCCTAATAAGCCACAAGCAGCAGCAGGAGGTGGGCAGAGCAGAGAGAGAGAGGCAAGTGAGGCAAGTGGCAACAGGCCTAAACAACGATGTGTTGGTATAATTTTGTAGACTAGTTTATTGGACACATTAAATATGGCCCGATAATTAAGTCATAAATTAGATTGCAGCCGCGGCAACGATGTCGACGATGTGGCCGATGTCGACGCTGTCGACTTTGTCGACGAGTGTCACCATATCAGGTTACGTGGCATCCGCAGCAGGCGGCCCGCCAGCACCAGGCAGCCAACAGTCAACAGCCACCAGGCACCAGCAGGGAAGTGCGTCTCATTTAAAATTGATGCCTAATCGAATTTCTTTATCGCGTGTGTATGTCTTCTGTTCCCCAACACGACGCCTGGAGACTGTCGACTGGCGACTGGCGACTGGTAAATGTGGCCTGCCGGCTGAGGACTTGAAAGCTGGAAGTTGGAGGTTGGAACTGCGCTCGGATCTGTGCATAAAATTTATGTATTTGCATATTGCGACACTAAATGTTTTAAGGCCTCCACTGACCGAGTTCAGTGCTGGCAATCGTGTCAGGAAGCTAATGTTTAATGAATTCAATTTCTTTATGCGCTACTTGCTCGATCCCCGGCCAAAAGCATTTCGCATTAAGAACAATCTGTTGAGCCTGAGGCGACGCCAATTATGGCCAGCTGACTCAAGATTGAGCTTCTTTCTGCGGTTGGCTGACCAGCACATGTCAAGTCTGAATATGATCTGGCAGCCTGGCAGTCTTTGATTATTATGCCACGGCAGCTGCTGCGAGCGTAATGGAGATGTTGCCTCTTATAAGCTGCCGAACTTCTGTGGTCAGCACAGGAACTGGCTGTGGCAGCTTCGTAATTGAATATAAACTGTGCACAACGCCCAAAATGTTTTGCAAGGCCAACAGAGATTTGCATGTAAATTTGAAATGCAAAAGACGCATCCTCGCCCTTCCAGTCGTGCCCTCGCTCTGGCGGACAGCAGACAGCAGACGAGAGGCAGTTCTCTTGATGGATGACAATCAATCTCAAGTGTCAGGCAAATATCAGTTCTGCTGTCACTGTAGCGTAGCATGAAACGTGCAACGTGGAGGCTGCCACATGCAACTCGGCAGTGAGTGAGTGACAACAGTCGCAATGGCTGAATGATTGAATGCCTGATTGACTGACTGTCGAGTCAATAGACAACGAAGGCTAACTGATGAGCGCCTGTATCGAATAAGAAACAGAGAACAGCGCAGAACAACTCTAACTAAATTGGCTAAAGACGAAAGAAAATTGTAGTATAATTTGAAATTTAATTTCCATGATACGGATGATTGATGGAATGTGTGCAGTCCACATCAGTCCACATTTGCCAGTGCATCGCTCATTGAAACTGTAAGTAAACAAACAGAAGCCACATCATCGCCATTGCAGGCAAAGTGCTGATGATGCTCAGTTGACAAGTCACGCCGAGACTTCTCACTCGCATTTCCGATTACAACGACAATTGCCATGGCCATGGCCATGGCCTGCGTCTCGGCCTGTTCTATCTAGTCAGTTGCTGAGCTGTCATTCAGCGGCATTGTCTTTGTCACTTTCAGCATTGTCAGGCGAGTTGATTTTGTCATTGTCATGGCCGTTGGTTGGGTCGGGCAGCATCTGATCAGCATCAATTTATTAGTTTTATTTTCTGCACGGCCTCAACATTTATAATCAAGTTTTTCTCGAGCTGCCAGGGATTTCTGTCATGTCACTTCCGTTCACTGCATTTGCCCGAGACATTTGTCGTCAGCACGAGCGACAGGTTCCACCAAATGGGCTC
Source organism: Drosophila hydei (assembly GCF_003285905.1). Classification (NCBI taxonomy): domain Eukaryota; kingdom Metazoa; phylum Arthropoda; class Insecta; order Diptera; family Drosophilidae; genus Drosophila; species Drosophila hydei. Next base: position 3,479,444 of record NW_022045678.1, read on the forward strand.
CCACTTGCCATGTGGTGCCGGCTACCTGCTGTGCCCCGGACGACGACGATGATAATGATGATGAGACGCCCGATGCCAGGTGCGCAGAGAGTCCGGTGATGAGTCTATTATCAACCCGGTCATGTCAGCATTTATGGCTGATGTTTGAATAATGGGACATTGCGTCGACTCGACAGAAGCCCAAACTCTAAATAGCAATTAGACCGTAATTTGAGTTTGCCTCGGCTCTGATAGCGGAAGTAGTCATGATAATTGTCCAAATCAACGCGCATGGGAAACAATTGTAAGCACAGGAAGCAGCTAAGCATACATCGAGTAAAAAATTGTTCAAAAATCGACGCTTGCTCAGCCAATAAGAACAAGCACAACTTCAGTCAATCCCACGCTAAAGTAGAACTGTTTATTTATTGTCTGACTTAAAATAAATAAATAAATAAATAAATAGTTCTATATAAATATTGTTTTACTAGCATTCATTTTTAATCTGATCATCATGTATCTTAAGCACATTATTTAAAATCTAAATTATCGACTGTGGCTATAGAAAGTGGGTTTGACCAAACAGGTCATCTTATGATGAGAAATGGAAAATCTGATAAGCATTTGTATTTTGCTGGATTTTATCAATAACACAAACAGTTACTCTAAAATAGTTATTGATAAAAGTATGACTCTAGCTTGCTCAATTTCTGGTGTACTAATAATAAATAAAATAATAATTGAATAATAATTGAAATAGCAACTGCTTTATATTATTATATATTTATTTAAAAAATGTATATTATAAAATATTTATATATAATAAGGATATTTGTATCCATTGGCTATGTTACAAATGAGCTAGTCTACAATACACAATATATAATAATAAATAATTATTACAATCATAAATCGTTCTGAAATTACATAAATATTTGTTGACTTATCAAACGTTATTTGACAGCAAAATAAATAAAAATCTTGCAGTTAGATGAGCATTTATTACAAAATCTAAAATCAAATAATAATAATAACAAAAATAAAAGAGGTCTCCCTATGTCTATCTTAAAGTACTCACAAGTTTTATTTAAAAACTCGAGAATACACGGGTCGTTCCATTCAGATTGCTAAGTCTAGAAAAGATGGACCTTTAGAAAACTTGTTCAATTTGTTGTATGATTCATGATTGGAATCGTGTAATATAATCTTGACAATTTTAGGTAAAGTTGGTCTAAATAAAGCCATGTAGACAAATAGACAGAGAGTGCTGTATATCAATAGACTCTTTTTGTGCTGAGATCGCATATAAAATGAAGAAGAAATTGAAGATCTACAAATAATAGACGAAAGTATTATTAAGTATTATTATTGTGCATACACATACAGTATTTTTATTGTTCATACATCATAATAAACTGCTAATTAATGTATGTAGTATGTACAGATACATGTCAGTCAAATCTCTAAGCTAAGTTATTCTTATAGAATCGAATGTTAAATAAGCTCATGGAATCAGATTTCCTTTCCGATTGTTCGACTTCATAAAATCATATTTTTGATATCTAAATCAACAAAATATAAACTAGGTTGCTCTTAAATATTAATTATTTCAAGAATTTGCCCTTTTAATATGAGTTCCATTTAAATGAAAATAAAACGTATTGACTCATTGCAGATTGGATCTGCGTGCAGAGTATGCAAATTCGCATAGAACTGTTAGATCAGAGTTACTTGTTTTAATTGTGGTTTTAATACATTTCGTGGCTTGCGCTGGGCCATTACACATCTCTATTAGAAGTTGGTTTCTGTAATTGGTAGACATGGCCATTTGCTGTTTCCAGCTGAGCTGGCTGCTTGATGGCAAAACACGCCCTACTGCTGGCAGGCTGTCCATCAGACGTCGTCGTTCGGAGTCGTAACGCCCATCAGTCAGGCCGTCAGTCACTCAGTCAGACAGACAGTCAGTCAGTCAGCCAGTCATTCAGAGCTTGTCAGGGCTCCGAGGCGGCCCGTACTTCGGTTGCAATGTGTTGTGTCGACTGTCAACGCGCAGCTTGCTGTGTGTGTGTGTGAAAGCTTTAAATTTATATGGAAGTGTCAGTTGTCAATCACATTTGCAAACTGTCACACACGCGGCAGCTCAGGCGGCGTTGAAGCTGGAGCTGGGCTGCAGCTGGAGGTGGAGCCAGCAAACAAAAGTGAGCTAAAAGTGCGGCCAGGAAATGGCAGAGCGTCAACATATTAATCTTTGCCAGCAACGAAGGATACGCGGCTAAGGACGAGGCGTTGCTGCGGAAACAGGAAAAGCAGTCAAAGCAGACGTTGACAGGCATAAGTAATGTAAAAAAATTACTTTATAATGGAGTGCGAAAATGAAAATTGCGACAGCAGCGTCAAGGCAAAGGAAAAGAGAGAAAAAAAACCAAACGCAAAGACAGCAACGCCCTGAGATGCGAAGACGTCAAATTTGGTGGATTGCTACAAGCAATTTAGGTAAGATAATCACTTGTGGAGTGTGCCATAGAAGGAGGCACGCATGTAGCTCTGGCAACATGTTGCCAGTGGCTGCTGCCGGTTGCTGCTGCTGCTGCCATGTTGCCAGCGTGTCGCAGTTGACTGTTGGTTGTTAACTGCTCTCTGTGACTGTGTGCGTGTGTTTGAGCATTTCAAATGTGATGCGCTGACACCTCACACTCGCACACACACACACACATGCACACACGCGCATGCAGCAATGACAACAACAGCATTGAGCCACAACGCCGCCCCTGCGCCATAGCATAGCTGACAGCCCTCTGACAGTTTTTGTTGTTCACGCGAGTAATTCATTTTGTACTGCTGTTGCTGGTTGCAGCAGCAGCAGCAGCAGCAACAGCAACTCCCCTTGGCTGTCACCTCGTTGCTTCATTTCACATCACAAAAATGCCAAGCAAAGCGACGCGCGTTGACATGTGAGAGACGACGAGAACGTCGCCGGCTCCGCCAGCTCCGTCAGCTCTGCCAGGACATGCTGCCAAGGGCCCCCACGAAACGTTCCTGTGACAAGTGACAGTTAAGTTGCTGTCGTTGTTGTTGCTGCTGCTGCTGCTGTTGCTACTGCGCCAACGTCAAGCGACGTAATTCATTTTGCATGTGCGTGCAAAATTTTCAAGCGTATTTATTACGTAAATTAACAACAGCAACAACAACAACAACAACTGCAACATACCCCCACATCAGCGACGACAGCAGGATGTTCATGACGCAGCGGAAATAAATTTTGCGTGAACAATACAACGCATTACACTGCAGGTTAGGTTAGTTTTCTCTGAGCTCGAGGCGCGCCGAAGCGCGGCTCTGCATGGCTGGCGAAATTAATGGCGAAGCGGCTGACAGGCTGACAAACGGAGGGGGCAGAGGGGTTAGCACGCACACACACGCACACACACAAAGCGAGCACGCACACATGCTAATGAGCCGTCAGCAAAGAGACGGCCAGAGAATCGATAGGCAGGCAGATAGCCAAATAAGGGGGTCCACAGGAACTGCTGCGAACAGCGACAGACAGTGTCCTGGCCAAGACAGATGAGATGCACAGGCACAGGAAGCGGCTGTCAGGTATACAGCAGGACACAATCAGTAGCAGTAGCCATGAAAGAGTGTAAACGAAAGACAGATGAACTGAATAAGTATCTTAAATAGATGCGAGATTCCATATGGAAAACTTAAGACAAAGAGATGAATAGCTTCCAAACGGAAGTTAAAAATAGAAATGTGAAACAATTTGTAATATAATGATCAAATTTAAAATACTTAAAAATATAGAATATATATTTACTACAATAAATATCGACTTTTAATTATTAATTGAATTTAATAATAAAGTTATCTAAAATGTTGTAGCTCCAGAACTTTATAATAATTAAATTGAAAATACTTAAAAAGACTTTGATGATGGTGTTCTAAGGCAAAATGCAATCACAGGCATATAATTTATATTTAAAGCTATATTATAAAATTAAAATTAAATATTCTCATCAAATTGGAAAGTTAATTTTTTTGCCTATAAGATTTTGTGGTTAGAAATATCAGTTAATATCGAGCATTCAATATGTATACATAGCTGGATTTGTACATATATATAAGTATATAGTATGATCTGATCTAAGCGGCACCTTCATGATAATGAACAAGCATGAAAAATAATATGCAACTTATTGCCTATGATGCACATTTGCTTCCTTTATTTACAGCAATTATGAAAAAGTAAGAATATTATTTATTATTAAAAAGTGCAAGACTTAAATGATTTAATATAATTATTTTGATTGAATTTCTAATACGGCAAGGATTTGTTTAGCAAAGTATACAACGTCTTATTTAAAAATGGTATATTGCATTATAATATAAGATAGACTATTTAATGTATTTAAATTACTATTGATTGCACACAAACTCCATCTATTATAGTTGTCGACGTCTTCAATTTTTTAGCTATGCTCAAAGAACTAAAAACCGATTTTAGCCAAAGAAGAATTCCAAATTGAAAGTTTCTATTTATGTCATATAAAGTTAATGTTACCAAACAAGAATAATAATATTTCCGATAGCTATATATCAGCATTTGTTTAAATTCCCAATAACAACAGATTGTTGAAATATATAGAACGATTCGCCTTTTAATTATGCAACGTCTTACGCCTGCTGAATGTGTGGAAAGAGTTTCGTGAATAATTCAATTGATAATAAATTTTAATGATCAAAAATAGAAGCAATGTAACACTGGCAGTTCTGAACCAGAAATGAACAATTCAACGATCTCACATCGACCTCTCATCCACCAAGTTCATGCAGCTGGAAGTAACTTCTCCATAGTCAATCTTAGTTCGCAGTAACAAGCCGAACAGATCATCCAAAACCTATCACAGCCTAGAAGCAACAACAATTCAAATCATTTATCTTTTAATGCAACAATTTCTACTATAACTCTAAATTGGTCACTCAGTACAAGCCAAATACTTTGGCAAAAAAGACATATCTTTATACCAGACTGTCGCACTTGCATAGATCAACTCGGCAGCTCATGCCATTGAAATTCGATAACTACAGAGTGCAGGATATGTGAAGTAGGAAATCAAATGCATTTCAGAATATAATGGACGAATGCAAATCTCTTTTTCCGAGCTACTAAACGCTGCAGAAAATATATTAATTTACATGAAGCGGCAATTAATTTGAAAGTTATATGCAAAAGGAAGTGCAATAAATTCAGAGACTTGACGGCTTTTGGGTCTCGAATGCACGATAGTCCAGCAATCCGGGAGGAATGGACGAAGGCAATTGACGGGTCGGCAAAAGCCTTTGGAAAACTGGTTTGTTGCTTGCCGGCTGCCGTTTGCTGACTGGTTGCTGGTTGCTGGCTGGAGCCAACTCTAAAGCTACGTAAATGTTTCTATCAATTTGAAAGGCGTAGAGGCTCGTAAAATTTGAGAAATGTTGACCATAACCATGGGCTCTGGCAGCCCAAAGACAGCCCAGCTGCGACACGTTTAATGTTACATCGATTTATGCGATTTCCACACAAGTTAATTGATTGGAAGCCTCCACAAACAATCCAGCAGCAGTTAACAGTCCGCCAATGCCCAATCTTAATGCCTTTTTATGGCTCCGCCAACATCTAATGACAGTTGTCAGTCGGCCAACAAAGCTAGCTGCGGGTAATTGCTGAGCATAAATAAACAGTTTGATGCACACTTGCCAGAGACCATAAACTGAATGGAAACAGTCTTCGACAAAGTGAAATATGACCGTGGACAGTATATGAAACACGCAAATTATAAACTAAATAGCTTTAAACTGCAGTTGGCTATTGAAGAAGGGAAATTAATGGAAACTTTCTGCTCTATATACAAATTTGAAAGAGTACGAGTAAGAGTGAGTGAGTACTTCTCTATATAATAGAATATATTTATTATATTACAGCTATTTTTATCTCATTTTGTTTAAATATATTATTCATAATTATTTTACATTTACATAGAATAAGTAGTAAATAAGCTTGCTCTACTTTACTTTACTTAAATTTATCCAACTACGGTTTAAATAACAATTTATTTTAGGTAAATCAGAACATTCGACTATGTGAAAAAAAAATTTGTTTGGCATAAAAAATGCTTTTGTAATTTCCACAGAATTTTCTTTATCTCAAGCTAATTTATTCCATTTAATTATTCAAGTTCATTCAATTAATAAAATAACAATTTTTTTTTACTTTTTCTGTATTAATAATAAATGCATTCTGTTTACTTAGCCTTTAAATGCTTGAATTAATTTAAGTTTTAGGCAAGCTCTAAAATTGCATTGAAATTTATCTAATGCATACGCAGCTGCATTCAGTTTCATTGCTGGAACTCAACATTCTCAGCCCACAATATTTATGAGATTTACAATTGAGGCTTAAATGTTGCAAACGTTACACCAAGCTGGCGTTTAAATATAATTTAAGTTCAATAAAAATAAAAACTATACCTGAATTAACTATTCTTGTTAAAGCTTTTATTAAAATATATAAATATGCCAAGCACCTGTTAAACACCTGTTTGGCAATTAATTAAATGAGAGTTAATGAAAAATAGTATTCAAAATAATGAGTTAAGTTTGACAAAGAAGTGAATAGACTGAGCCCTTTTAGTATAGTAGTAGCTTGTCATCATGAACAAGAATACAATGAATTATTCACAATATATAATAGAGCCTTATACCTAATAATATAATCTGTTAGAAGATATCCTGTTGCCACATAAGGAACTTCCTTGACCTTTAACTGTATTCCCAGCATACGCTCATACAATTTCTATATCAAATACTTCCTCTCTGCTGCGAATACAGTTATAACATAGTCAAAGTTGCAGCAGGCAATGTAATCGTTTATCTTTCCATATGGGTTATAAGACTTTGAATAAATGTAAAATCGGAAAACTGAAAATTAATGACTTAATCACATGACAGCAGTAAAGCGAAAGAAATATATTCAGCTTGGCTTGACTGGAACTCTGCCAATACCACAGAGACGCAAACACACACACACACAAGGTATGGGGCTGACATATAGGCCTGAGTCGAGACAAGGAAATTTGACAGCGGACACGTAGGAGGTCTTCACCCGAGCACGACCACCAGTGGCCAAGGAGGCAGGGAGTTGCTGTCCGGGTGCGGATGCGGGTCGAGCTGCTGTCAGTTTGGCAAGCTTTTAACCCATGCTCGCAATTGAATTTCTCTGGGGCGCATGCGAGACACAGCGGGCGGACAGAGAGGTTGACAAGCGGCGGGGACTAGGCCAGGACTTTCAGCTAACTGACATTGGCAGGCGGTCCACGGCGGGGGATCAGCAGCAGCAACCACCTTGACTTGACACTGATAGCCGGACGGGCAACAGTTCTAGTTCCAGTTGCAGAGCACCGATCCCAAGGCGGGCACTAAACAAACTTGTAGCTGCGCTTCGAATTGACTTGGTTAACTCGACTTGACTGCCGATGTTCGAGTGGAATATTTGCGACTATTTACGTGTAGCCAGAGCTTTGGGCATGCTGTGAAATCTGCAAATTGCCATGTCATTATTTGTTAGTATCAAACCGAAACCCGCAGCGACGGCAATGGCGACTGCGACTAAGGACTACGAGGACACTGTCATCGCCTCTGCGCCTGCACACGTCGCCCCGGCGTCAAAAGTGTAATTGGCAGCCCGCATGCCACTCCCCGACTCCCAATTTTCATACCCATTGCCCACAGTCAAGTTATTCCGACTGCGACTGCCGCAGAGAGGGGTGTAACCCGACGTCAGCTTACATACTCAAGTCAACCGTCCGCCCGTCAGACAGTTGCTAACTGTCAGTGGGCATGTTTGACTTGACAGCATAATATTACAAATCCCTGCCGAGAGCAGACACTAACGATGACATGCAGCCGAACGGCCGAGCGACTGAACGACCCAGCAAAAAGGACAACCGCAGAGCATGTGAGGGTCGAAGGACTCGAAGACTACGCAAATCCTATATAAAAGGGAATAAAATGCAGGTAAACTCACACACACACACTCACGCAGAGCAGATGCAAATGGCAGCTGTTAGGGTCTGAAATGTCAAGCTCTGGGCGGGTTTTTTGACCAAATTGCTTCGTGGTTAACCAAAAGAATGCCATGGATTATATTTAACTTATGGATAGACTTATCTCGAAGCCCACTCAGATCGGAAATTGAGATATTTTGCACAGGTCAAATAAATATTTGCGGCGATTTGTTGAGCCCATTGAATCAATCTGAGATAATTTCATTTTATTTAATTGAATTAAAATAAAGTTCTCACTTAAGATATTTTTGCTCTTTTAGTGAAACTAGATTGTCTTGTTGTAAATGTTGCTGGAAGGCAAGGAATTGGGCTGAATTACGTCTACTTGACTGATTTTAACTGATTTGACTGTCTTACAAAGACTCTGCAGCTATCTTCGGAGTTTTATAACTAAGTGAATTTAATTTTTAGCAATTATCCAACTTTTGTTGTACTGAAGAGAAAGCATAGTATTGAATAGCTTTGAATAGAAAATCAATTAGTTACACGCGCTTTATGCAACTTATATTCATATCGAAAAATAATCTGGATAGTCGAATAAGTAACAGCTAAAAGCTGAGGCTTTTGAAGCTTTAACTCTTGTACCTGAAATTTTCAAATTTTCAAATTTTCTTGTACCTGAAACTAGTAAGAATAAGAGACATGCCTAAAGAGATCATATGAACTCCGAGACGAAAGTCGTCTCATAGGGCTTATTAACTTACCTAGTATTGTAGCTTCTGCCTTATACAATTAGAGTGTTTGGTATGAACACATGAAAAACATGAATGTATAAGGCTCACACTTAAGAATAGTTTGAATATGTCAAGCAGTTATGCGATAAAAAACGAGTCTAAATCTATATTTGTATTTAAATAAAAAGAGTGGAATAAAATATAAAAAAATTAACTTTTGCTATATAAAGTTTATAGGAATATATATTTAATATGGCGAGTCTATAACTCTGTTAGCTTCCAAGTTTATACCAGCAGATGAAACTCTCTTTTGTGTAGCAAAATATTTTTTATGTTATATACGTATATTTTATATTATATATACAGAATGCTGATATATACTGAAGTGGCTTACCACATTTAAAAAAGTTAGCAATATAATTTAAAATATATTTTGCAAAACAAAAGGGCTTTTCTCACATAGAAATATGGAATTTAATATCACAAACTTAAATTCACATCAAAATTCTATTATTAAAAGCTTTAGAAATAGTGATTAATTTGAAAGCAATGAGCAATCAGCTAGCCAGCCACTTTTCAAGCACAAGGTCCGCGACAGCTAACACAATTTATGAAGTGAAAAGAATTTCAATTTGGCCATTCACATATTTTGTTATGCCAGAGTCTGTTAACGAGGCAGATCGGAGGCAACAATAGTGAGTGTTGATGCAAGCCATTCAAGACATTTACATACATATTTGCCAGCAGAGTGTCAGCCATAAAATATAAAGGAAAGCAGGTGGCATCAGCAACAGCAGCAGCAACAGTGTGATAAATGAAGATGCAGCTGCTGGGGCTACATCAGCGCTAATTGCTCTTCGCATCTGAGAGATACATGCACAGCCGATGAGATACTGCGCAGAGCGCATCCAAAAGATACTCACTCGAATCATAATTCATTTTTCATGAATGCGAGCCGACTTCTGAATGTGAATGCGAATGTGACAAGCCCACGACGCGTCGCCTGAGAGGCCTCCATCTTATTCATAACTATATTTATATTTGTATACTTAATCCTACCAAGCAGCGAGCAGAGGGCGAAAGGAGGACAGGAGGACAGAAATGTCAAAATGCATTAACATTTAATTGAGGCTAATTTAAGGCGAAATATTTCGCCTGGCACATATGAGAATTTATGCGTCTCATTTTGTCGCATCTTTTCACGTTTGCTTTTCATTAATATATATATTCATCTACGCATGCTGCGGGTATTACGAAAGTGTTATGGAACGTGTTAGCCTTAAATGGAGGTATTTAAGTAATATATAGCTAAAAATAATACAGCTTATGTTAATATTGGGCGGGGACTTATGTTCTTCTGTTTCAGCTTGGGATTAGTTAACTTTGTGTGTAGAAATTGCAATAGTTTCTATCAAAAAGTATCTATGACACATAACTTCTATAAGGAATCACTACAAATCTCTAAGGTAACTAACAAATTAAAGTAACAAGCCATCCTCATTATCTGCCCAGGGAAAGGGTATTCCATGTTCGATATGTCTTTCTGGTTTTCTTTCGTATTTACTGTTGTCTGCTTTGGCTTTTCTTTCAGCCGGATATGTTGAGAAATGAGCGCATTTTGTAAAAATGTCACATTACATTTAATTTATGCGACGCCAGCCCCACACACACACACACACACACACGCACACACACACATTGTATCTGTAGGCGAGTGTATCTATATCTGTGCAGTTCTGTTGGCTGCAAGTGTAGCGTGAAATTGTTTTGATGATGTTCCATGTCGCGCCGCATCAAAATTATTCAGCTGTCATTATCAACGGCAGTTTAACCCCCGCTTAGCGACGCTCCATGGGATCGCAGCGGTCCCGGCCCCGGCCCCGGCTCACGGTTTACAGTTCATGTTTATGGTCACGCCGTAGACCCGCCTCCTCTTTGATTGACAGCCATGCAAACGTAGCTTGTGAACTGCCCTCGTGTTGATTAACGCAATTTGCTTTGCTTTTTGCCAAAGTCACGTCATTGCGGTTGTCTCTCGTCTCTCGTCTCTCGTCTGTCGTCTGTATTCTATAGCTAGTTTCTCCTTCGGCTACCCCTTGGCTCCGTCCGTGTCTCTGTGATTTGGCGAGTGTGTCAAAATAATGTTGCTTTTCAAATTTGACAAGACCATTTCGAGTGGGTCGCCGCCTTGCTGCTTGAATGGACGGCTGCCTGCCTGAGTGCTTGAACGAGCTTATTTTGGCGTCTGCTCGTTAATTAGCTGGGCACATTATATTCGCATACTCATTCTTTAAATATTGGCTAGGCACAGCTTGACATGCTAGCAAATATAATAATATATGCCAATTAGACAATGCATTCTACAAAATTGTATCTATATAGACAGGAGAACGAGAATGGATAGCATAAATATTTGAATATGATTCTCAAGCAGAGCTCATCAAAGGCAGCCAAAATTCCTTAATGTTTTCAAGCAAACAGAATTAAGCCAAATTCTGTGTTTATTTGCCCAACTTTAAACGCTGTCTGAAGAAAACGTGTGTTGACTTTTTCATTTGTCACTTCAAAATATTTGCACAAGTTTTTTGCGTACAGCATCCGCAGCAGCCGAGCTGGACTAAGCGACACTTGACGCAATCTGCAAAAAATTTCCACACGTGCCGCAAGGTTGAATAATGTTCTGATAACCGGGCTTAAGACCCTCGTGAAATATAATAGCAGACACTCTAAATACTTTTGATCATTTAATCTAGCCCATGAATAATTGCTGCAGATTCTGGGGAATTCCGATACCAAAGCAAACAGCACAAAGCAAGAGAGAAAAATCTGTTTAGAAAATATTTAAGATAATTTTACTTCAAAGAGTGCCTTATGCTAAAATAAAGTACTAAAAATCATGCTTCAAATTAGTTTCTATCAGATAAGGTGGACTGCGATAACAGGAATTAGGAAGCTTCATAGGAATGCAAACGGATTGCATTGGATTCTTTTTTCTTCTGTTCTGTTCGCTGCTTCTCTCATCTCTAGCATTTCACTTATCTTCTCTTCTAAATTCTTCATTTATTCATTCCACTTTATTGTCTTTTCTTCCTCTGCTCTTTCTTCTCTTTCCTCTTCTACTTCTTGTCTCTTCATTTCCCACTTTTTACTTCCCATTTCGCTACTCTTATTTTCTCCTTCATCTTCTCTTCTCTTCTGTTTTCTCTCTACTGTTTCATCTACTTTCTTCATTTCTTTTGCTCTTCTCTTATCCTTTTCTCCCTTTGCTCTCCTTCTTCTTGCTTATTTCTCAACTATCTTCTCTATTTCTTCACGTCTCTTCACTCTTCTTACTTCCGTTCTCTTCTCTCGTTTTCCTTCTTCTTCATATCTAGTCTTCTTCTAAATTCATTATTTATTTATTTTTTATTTATTTATTTTTTATTTATTTATTTTTATTATATTTATATTTCTTTCCATATTATTCACTTTTCCCTCTTTACTCTTTTTCTTCTCTTTTCTCTTCATTCTTCTTCTCTCTCTCATTCCATCATCTACACTTTTCCCACTTGTAACTTCCTTTTGATCTTCTCTTCTCTTCTGTTTTCTTTCTATAGTTTCTTTATCATTCATTTCGTCATTTCTTTATTCTCTTCTCTCTTCCTATTACCCTTTCCACACTCTTCTTGCTCCTCTCCCATCTGTCTATACAATTTCCTCGCTTCTCTTCCTCTTTTTTACCTCCGTTTTCTTCTCTTGTTTTTTCCTTCTTCTTCTTATATTATCTTCTATTGTCGTTTCTCCTCTTCTATTATTTTCATGCCTTCACTACTTTTCTCGTTCTTTTCTGATCACTTTTCTTCTCTCATCTGTCTTCCTTCTTCCCTCTCCTCTCTTTTGTGTATTTTACTTCTCTTTTCGCTTCTCTTTCTTCTATCTTTCATTTTATGTTTTTCTCTTTCCCTCCACACTTGAGCCGCCAATCAAGCTCTATCAAATAAAATCATTAAAAGCATTCACCCATACACAAATAGCCGCATATATAGGTACGCCCCTATAAATCTGAACCGTAAGAGCGGACCATAAATTATGGCCGCAAATATTGCTAGCTTTTGGCACAGTCATTCGGAGCTGTTCCGCTCGACTGGCTGTCTAGGCTGCAGAGGAGTGAGAGATGAGGCCGTGGGGTTATCAAAATGCAATAAATCAGATTGTTATAAACATATATGTATATCTATAGCTATATATGTATATTTTTTTTATAGCTCAACAGCCTAGCAGAGTCACTGAGATTCTTGATGACATCGCAAGGTGTGCGAAGTAAGAGGAGCAATCTCCGGCTAAGCTTATAAACAGACATTAAGTCTGTTAAACACGAGAAAACGCGCATTATATGATGTAAATCAAAGTCAGACAACGTCGCCTGACTGTCCACATTTATTTGCATTCACTTGAACAGGTATCGGCACCTGTGATTGGCCATTGCGAAAAGTGAAAACTGGATATTACGGTAACCAACTGCATCTGCACAGCGCGCCCCATAAATCTCACCCGACTACGTATTATGTTTCAAGAGTCAAAAAGAAACTGCTCCATGCGAGAGACGATCAAATTAACCAGTCAACCCAGCCATCCGGCGCTCGCAATCAACGTTTCGAGTGTTGGAATACGAGCAAACAGCGTGTTACACTCAGCAAACACTGCCGATAGGAGCTCGACAGCCCGAGCCACCCGATGGCCTCTAAATGCTTGGCCAATATTTGCACAGTTCATTTCGGCCGGCCTGCAGAAGAAACTCCACAAAAAATATATAAACAACTACAGAAGTACTTCTCAAATGTGGCTCAGACATTCTGTTTGCCCACAACCAGTAGCAATTGTACCCAGCATAATCTGGGGTATTTACACCTCTTCCCCAGCTGCTGCCAGATGATGATTATTACATGTGCTGCGGGCTCTTATGCTAGTGCCTTTTACAAGCTCCATTTAACACTATCCCTCGCTCTCTTTTTTATATCTCTTGCTTCATATCGCTAAAAACTGAATTTTTATTTGTGATCAAGACTCAGAGCAACATTTGGTAAGCTGCCAAGTATGAACTAACAAGTGTAGAATTTATAATATTATTTGATCGTTTTTAATATACATCTAGAGCACAAGGAAATGGTCAGTAATCAATACTAGAAAATACTAAATATTTGCACACAGTTTAATAAACAAGGAGTAGAATACATATATCTGTGAACTGAATCCTCATTCTAAACTAGAATCGTGTGATTTTGGATATATTAAAATGTCAAAGTTTCTGTAACTTTCAGACAAAGCATTTCATCCAAGCCATTGCAATATCTATAAGTACTAAGGACCGTCTCCAAAACCATTTTTAAATTATTCAAAAATCTTAACATGTCATCAAAATTATTGCCTGCTAAAAGCATAGCATGAGTATGAAAAAGATGGGTAGATCTGATACGTCATTGACAAGATGATGAATTAATATATTATATTAAATTATATTACATTATATTATATTATATTATATTATATTAAATTATATTATATTATATTATATTATATTATATTATATTGTATTATATTATATTATATTATATTATATTATATTATATATTAATATTTTTGTTAATTTAAAAACAGTTTTTGCTCTCGTAATTTATTAGTGTAAATAATAATCTTCACAGTTCTCTCCATCAAAGAGCTAAACTTATGATAAGAAAATATACAGTAAAAATATAGATAATTCTCTTTAATATATATATTTTTATATATAAGAACTGGCAACTATTTATATCTTATTATTCCGCCTATTAGCTGGAAATCATGCAGATCATGTAAGTAAAAATGCCTGAATATGTAAGAGAAACATCATCAAATAGATATGAATGAAGCTAGCAGCAAGGCAACTTCTGAGAGGCCTCTAGAACGTAGTTATATTATTCGCATTTCCAAATATGGCTAGATATGCCCACAGCGCCCAACGTTAATTGAAAAGCCATTGAAATCCAGCGAGTTTTGTGCGCTCGCAGTACGAAATGGACCTTTTATCGTTTATTTATTGCCGCGTTTCTTTTTTCATTTTTTTTCATTTCGTAATTTTGATTGATGACTGACTTAATGTCAATTTTTTTGCCGTTGCCGCCGCCGCTGCTGCTGTTGCTGTTGCTGTTGCCGTTGTCCAATGATAAATTAATAAAAACAGACGACTTTGTTTATTCTCTAGCCCCAGTCCCAGTCGCAGTCGCAGTCGCAGTCGCAGCCCAGGCTTCAGCGTCAGCTCCAGTGTTGGCTTTTTTTGGCTGTTGTGTAACTGTGTGGAGCCCCCCCTTTCATATATAATTTGCTGTCATAAATCGTGGGGAACGGCGTCGTCGTCGTCGTCTGTGGCGGCCATCTTTTATTGTTTATTGTTTATTGTTTGCTTAACAAATTTTCAATGTATTTTTGTGCCCACACAATTTGCTTGCGTGCCTCCAACGAAGCTTCGTCCGCAACCCGGGCCATAAATCAAACTCCGACAGCGCATTGTCATTTAATCAATAATTTATAAACAATTTCGCATTGCACGTAGCGCAACAAAAAATATATAAATTAAACGTGGTGCGTGCATTTTCGCCCGGCTTGGCATTAAAATAAATGGGAGCCTTAACCCATTTTAATGAGCGCTGATTGAAATTAAGTATATAAATCATTTGAATATACAATTTCGATTACACATACTTACAAATGATCGCTTCCAAAGGGAAACCCCTTGTTAATACTAACAACGGGCAAGCGCTCTGATGATGCCCCAGCCCACAAATATATGTATTTTATTATTAATTACTTATTTATAAAGACGAGTCCCGCATGACAAAACTGTAAAACGCATTTTCATTCTTAATTTCAGCACAAATCTCTCAAAGGGAATTTTCAATAATGCCATTACGAATATCGAATTTATCAATATTTTATAGATATATGCAAATCACATTAACATCAAGCGAATGCATTATACCTGGCTCAAATAACTTAGAATATGCCTTGATAAACATTCAGTCAGTCTGCCAATTTGTCAGTCAGTTAATTAATTTTTCTGTGTCTGTCAATCAGGTTGACTGTGTCTGTTTGTCACTTGGCCTATCAGTTGTTCAATCAAATAGTCAATCAGTCCAACTTTTGTCAGTCAATTTCAGTCTGTCAATCAGTCAATCTGTTAACGTGTCCGTCAGTCAATCAGTTATTTCATGTATATAATTTACAAACAGTGAGGCTGTCAATCAGTTAAACGTCGTTTTTAAGTCAGTCATTCAATCAATCACTCAGACATAGACTAACAAATAATTTTATATTATTTTATTTAATAGATTTTAGATTTATGAAAGAATTCTTTAGAGTTGTAGTCCCTATTGCTTTGAGCATGAACTCTAATCAATCAGTGAGACAATCATTCAACCCCTCAGTCAGTTTGTTTAGTTGGCAGTCAATCCTATTTTCTGTATCAAACAGTCAGTTTTTCAAGCAGTCTATCATTCAGTCCAACTATTAATGTAACAGTCAGTCAGTCAATCAGTTATTCCCTACCTGCCCTACCAGCCATCTATAGACTTTTTCATCATCAATCAAACGTCAGTCAGCTAAACTATATCAATTAGTCAATCAGTCAGCCAGTCACTCATAATCGGTCAATCATTGTAACTGTTAGCCTAACAAAGACTCAATCAATTGACTTATCGTTATAGCTCAGTCAAGTTCTAGTCAATCAGTCAATTATTCATTCATTTGCTATGTCCGTCAATACCAGACAGACACACAATCAGTATTTCATTCGTTCAGTTAGTCTGTTAATGAGTCAATCAGTCATCAGTCATCAATCATCTCTCACATAAACTATCAATCAGTCAGGGTAAAAACTTTCGTTTGGATGGCACAGACATACCATAGATAAGACCTTTTATATCCCTGGAACTTTCCGTCCAACGACCATTTCTCTAGCCCCCAACTCGATCATTCAATAAAATTTGCTAAGCTTCTCTCTTCTAGTGTTGTAAGCGCTGGGGCATACTGTCAACAGCTCTAATTTTGTAGGGATCCAGACAGCGCCTGCCTCGTACTGGGGGCCGTCGAAAAGTACGTGTTAAATGACCAAAGAAGAGGCAAAACGGAAAAAAATGAAATGTCAAAATCCCGCAAGCGCCCAAAAGCTTTTAGAAAACAGCTTTTAGAAAACAGTTAGGGGTGGACAGTAGCTGGACTTGGTCAAGGCTGGGAGCAGAGGCGGCGAAGGGTGGGGCACCTCGTTGGAGGTGCTGACGGCGACGTTGAAGCGGTGGCGGCGGCGCTTTTTGATTTTACTTTGCTGCTGAGCAAAGCGCAAAATCACTTTTGACGGTTTTTTCTTGTCTCCGTTGGGGATTTTTTTGTATTTTTTTTGTCTTTTGGTTTTTCAGTTTCTGTTTCTGTTTCTGTTTCTGTCTCTGTGTCTTTTCTTTTTTGCTGCTTGAAGCGCGCGCCTCGTTTCGTTTTCATTATCCGAAGCGCGTCCAAATTCATTTCAAGTTTTGCCGCCGACGTCGAGTAGAGGCGTCTTTTGCTGTCCAACTGTTGGCTTTTGCTCGCCAGCCGCGTTAAGTCCAACATAAGTCGGCCTAAGCGTTTAAAAGCCTAAACGAATGCAGAGACATATGAGTATCTCTCTCTCTCTCTCTCCCTCTCTGTCTCCCTCTCTGTCTCTGGGTATGTGTACTGGTGGTCAGCCAAGCCAAGAAACAACAAAAAAATACAAAATACATAATAATCATCAGCATCTGGTGAGTGGCAAGAGAGTGGCCAAAGGGGGCAGCACTTGGAGCATGGGGCATGACAAGCAACGTCCAGAGCCACAGTCAGAGCCAGCTGTCAAGGCGGCTTTGTATTTTGTATTTTGCGCTCAAAACTTATACCAACTTGACAGTTGGAAGACAGTAGTATTTATAACGTCGACGTCGACGGCGACGTCGGCCGTTGTGGCCCGCCGTCTGGCCCCCGCCAGCTCGCCAAACAAAACAAAAATGAGACAAGACTGACAGCGGCTCAGCGAAAGAGTTAATACTGTGATTAAATGACCAGAAGAGTGCCACTGTCAGACAGATGGCCGATGGTGGGCGGCTTAAATGTTTGACAGCTTGATGCCAGCTACGTCCGACGTCAAGCGAGGGCCTCTTGCCAGCCTCTTGCCACGTTGACAGCGACAACAATTTCGCAGAGACCAACTTCGCAGAGCTCGTTGAGCCTACACACAACCCGACACTGCAGCCATATTGATAGCAACAAAGTTGTCTGCGCGCTAACGATACAATCAATAAGCTTCTATGAAGACACGTCAATCAAATTAATGCTAAAAACTGGCAAAAATATAAACAACCCAGATCAACAATGAATTTAAGGCTTTGTTTACAAATTGTTCGTCTTTATTTACTTTATAATTGCTTCTTATGGCAATTACAAACTTAAGCCGTTGACAATGGCAACATTTGCTTACACGTATGAAGTAGGCGGAAGCGACCTGGCTGCTCTCTTATAGTATATATAAAGACGTGATCATAATCAACAGAGCAGCCGATCTAGATGTCTCCAAGCGATAAGCTGACTGTATTTATTTATTCAGCATATGCAAATAAAGTTTGTTTAAAGATATCAATAATAAAGTTGGT
Organism: Drosophila hydei; assembly: GCF_003285905.1. NCBI lineage: Eukaryota > Metazoa > Arthropoda > Insecta > Diptera > Drosophilidae > Drosophila > Drosophila hydei. The sequence continues at coordinate 3,497,864 of NW_022045678.1, forward strand.
ATAGTTATTGGAATGTGAACTAATATTAATATTAAACAAATATTGATTACTCTAATTTAGCTAACTAACTTCATTAGAACTTATTTTCAGATGGATATGCGCTAGAAGGTTTGAAATAGCTACTCAATACGGACTGCGAGGTACAACGTAGTCGGGAACTCCCAATCAAAAAGCGTTTAGTGGGGTGAACTAGAACCAAAACAACAGATGACAACAAATGATATATATCTAAAGAGTACTTTGAATTGGAATTTTCGAGATCTTAGCACATTATTCTGCCAAAGTATGCCGCAGTATCGAGTACTCGTTGCTCGAAAGATTCCACAGCTCTCGATGTTTCCGTTCATAATTTTACATTTTAATTCTGTATAAATCTAATTTTAATTTTTGACCAAGAGTTATGATGTCAATGTCAACTAAATTTGATTTGTCAGTTAATACTAAACATAGGGCATAGTAGAAGATAGCTTCTAGGCAGTCAACACGTCGTATCAGAGATGAGATACGTAGTGAGGAGGGGGTCTTCTTTCTCAATTGAAAAATATTATTTACTTTTCCTTTGCTTATAGGGAAGTATTAGTATAAAGCTCTCTCATATGCAAAGTTAATTATTGACTTTTTCCATTAACACAGTTTGATTAGATGCTTTTAGCACATCTGTGTTCATGTGTCTAAAAATGCTAATAACCAATAAATAAAAATACATTTATTAACATTTATTTTCCATTTAAAAATATAAATTATCTAAAATAATTAATATAAATTATTATAATTATTATGATTAAATTCCCGAAGCTATTCAAAAATGATCAAAATATCAATAAATATCGGAGAGCTCGCCAGGCTTATCAACTGAATGCCAAGAGTTCTGTTCCCTATATATAAGTATTTTGTCGGATGCACAATGATCCCTGCTTTGACATACTTATAATGTAAGTGTTCCCTTGAGCTGTGCAGTCAACCGCCCAATATAAGAAGATGCTAAGCTGCTAAAGCCAACCTGCGCCATAAATTCCTAGGTTTAGTATGGGGATGGGTGGGTAATTGGCTGAGTGTGTGTGCGTGTGTGTGTGTCATAAAGTCTATGATAAATCGCTGAGATCTGCAAACAACAATCAGGCAGCTTAAATAGAATGCTGCAGTGATAATCGTGTGCCAGCAGGCATCAACGTCAACGTCAACAAACAGATCTTGCAAATCTCAAGATCACAATCAACCGACTGGGTTATCTAAATGGCAGCCCCGGGGCCCAAAGCAAACTAACCAAATGTGTGTCTGAACTACTCTAAATTTAGACATTTGCGTGCCTCCATCAGGCTGCCAGCCAACCAACCAGCCGGCTGTCGGGGCAGCACGTTCACGAGACTCGGGACTCGAACTCGGAACTTCGGAACTGCGGCCGTTACGGCAATGTTTTCCTCCACAAATCCATGCAGATGTAAAGCTGTTTATTATCTTTGCCTCTACACTAAGTTGATAGTATATGGTATTACTTAAATTTACTATAGCGCTTGTCGCTTGTTTTCAAATGTTTCAAAAGAAAACACACACGGCGAGACTGATGGGACACTTGTCAGGGGCTTTTGCAATGCGTTGTCGTTGCCGTTGCCGTTGCCGTTGTCTGTTTATCTTGAAAATGCCAGAAACGCTATGCGCGGGGTCTATTTTTAAATGATATAGCTCTTTGCTTAGCGATGAGTATTACACATTTTGTTGACGAGGACAGCTTATTAGTTGAGCTCTCGAATCGGCAGTCAAACAAATTTTTAATTGCCCACACAAATTATCGCCGGGTGTAAGACCCGAAAACGGCATCGTAAAATTCTATAAAATATAATGCCATAGCTGGCGGACGACAGGCGCGATCTTAAGCCCTCCGAGTATGTGGCACATTAGCGTCATAAATTTCAATTTTAATTGCCTTAGTATTTAGATTAGAGACGCTTGAATGGAAGCCTCTTTATTAAAACCGATTCCATTAGAATCTATTCCCAAATGGCACCAAAAACTGTTCCATTACTGTCTTCCAGCCGGTGGCACGACAAAGTGTCAACGCAAACAAACAAGCGAGAGGCCCTTACCATAAACTCAATACCCTCTCTTTTGACAGAGGAAGTGAGTGGGGTTCGCTTTGGGGTAGAGTAGGCTTTAAGGCAGAATTCCCGGACTGAAGTGAAATCCATCAGAATATTTCTGAAAGAAGCACTTATCAAAGTTCGCTTCATAGAGAGATTTCCTGACTTGTCTAGTAGCTCTGACAAATTGAATAGGAAAACCTATAGGACCACGCTGCGCACAGAGGGTATTACAGATCTGGCGACACAAGAACAAAACACAAAAAATCGTGTCGAAGTGTTTAATAAATAACAAATCACCCAAAAGACCGCAGAGACGGGCAACAACAACAACAACACAAACACACAGAGAACTCGAGTATTCAGTAATAAACAAAACGGGCCGCGGCTAGCGGCTGAAATTTATGTGACTTGATCTGTTTTCAAGTGGGACGGACGTCTTATCAGTGGGTATTCCAGTACAGATTTACAATTAATTGCAAGCAATTGTGAACAGGCGTTCCTCAAGCACACACACACACACACACAGCGAGAGTATGTGTCGATTACTGCTAGACGTTGTTTTATTCATGTTCATAATTAATGAAATATCTTTGTGCAAATCATTTGGAAACTACTCAACTTCATTAGCAGATCGTAAATAATGTCAGAAAGCGCAAGGCCTGAAATTTATGTGGCGGGCTAACTATGCATGCTGAATAACTTAAAAATTTAGAAAAATAAATAAATGGAAAGAAAGTCGAGCACAAAAGATACAAAACAAAAATTAAAATCCAACACAGAAACAATAGAATTTTAACAAGAAATATAATTTATAGCCACTTAAGTCATAAATTTATTTTTAATTTCGCCCAATTCACATTTACAGCGCGCAGCGCAAACAACATCGCTCAAGCTCGCCGAGCCTCACGTCGGAATACCCTAACTAACTGAGGACACGGAATCAGTTAGACTCATCTGACTTGTTAATCTGAATGTCTTTATAAGGTGATTTAATTCTTGATTAGCTAACCTTATTGTAATGATAATTTTGTTACTAAAATCATTATTGTTATTATTATTAATATTATAAATCTTATTGTTATTGTGTTTGTCATCATGTTATGACTGAAGGTTGGCTTCGTTAAGGTGCGTGAAGTTATATAGACCTTATATATATTTCGTATTGCATCCAGTTTTAGGCAACTTCAAACTGAACTTACTAAAATTTATTCCTCTTTTGCCTCAAGTCTGGCTCTCAGCCATGAATAGCTTTAAATTGTTTTAGCTAGCTTAAGCTAACAGATCTTCAACATTAAGCAAGAGCAATCGGGCTTCGCAGTTGTACAGTGAAGCCTCTATTTCTTGGCTTGAGATAGTTGGCGTTGGGGCTACAAAAGAAATGAAATACTGAAAGACCAAGATTTACGTCTCTTTGGCTGTTTATTTTTCTTTGCCGCTTTCATGAATCTTCAAGTTTATTATTGCTGTCTGTTTTGTTGCTGCTGCTGCTGTTGCTTCTGGTAGCAACAAATTTAACACCCAGACAGTAGTAAATAAGCGGGTTATAAAAGGCAACTAATTACAAGTTGCAGCCACCAGCTCGCATATGCTAACAGCAAAAATTTGAATATGTATAAGAGAGTTGTATGTTTTTATATATATTGCTATATGGATATGGAATACCTTCCCTCATTTATACAAATAAACGCCTGTACGTATGTAAATGTTTTGTTTTGTTTCGGGGACCCTTTTCTTTATTGTCTTAATGAACAAAGGCGACGGTTTCTAGATGAGACAAATGTATCTCGTTTGAGCGCAAAACACAAATGTTTAAAACAATAATAAATTATCATTGTTGTTGCTGGGACTGCTGCTGTTGTTGTTGCTGGTCTCCTGCCTTTTATCGCTTGATAATCGCTGGTCATTAGTCATTTTGGCCTCAACCTAAAGTATTGTATGTTTTCTATATAGCAATACATCTGACTCTGACTGTGACTCCGACTCTCTTGTTGTTGTTGTTGCTGTTGTCTTTGCCACGCCAAAAAGAGTAATGTGAGCAACAACGGTGGCAGCAGCAGCTGCTGCTGCTTTTGCTTTTGCTGTTGCTTGTTATGTCTGTCTCTTCATTTGGTCCGCAGCCGCAGCAGCAGCAGCAGCAACAGCAACAACAACAACATGAGCTGGCTCAACGTTTAATAAATCGTGTACTGTCGCCTTTTATTGTTGCGGCGATGTTTCAAATTTTATTTATTTATCTGCTGCCGCTGAATTGGCTTAATAATGTGGCCAACAACAGGCAGCGGCAACAACAGCAACAGCAGCAGCAGCAGCAGGTCAAGCACATATTTAGCTACTTCTGGCGATATAACACTTTGGCTATCGGCTATCTTGACAGTGCATGAAATATTTATGCTCTTTAGATTATTTGGGGTATATTAAGCTGGCACCAGCGAAACCAAAAGCCATTCGCCATCGTTCATTATACTGCAGCGACCAACCACACGCACATATATATATATATAAGTATATATATATATGTATATATATAAATATATATACATATATATATATATATATATATATATATACATATATACATATTCAAATAGCTACCGAATTTATTATAATACTCTGTTTGAAATATGAAAAAGAGTATATGGAATATGTCCATATTCTAATCTTTTAGATATATATATATATATATATATATCTATATCTATATCTATATCTATGTCTATATCTATATCTATATCTATATCTATATCTATATCTATATCTATATCTATATCTATATCTATATCTATATCTATATCTATATCTATATCTATATCTATATCTATATCTATATCTATATCTATATCTATATCTATATCTATATCTATATCTATATCTATATCTATATCTATATCTATATCTATATCTATATCTATATCTATATCTATATCTATATCTATATCTATATCTATATCTATATCTATATCTATATCTATATCTATATCTATATCTATATCTATATCTATATCTATATCTATATCTATATCTATATCTATATCTATATCTATATCTATAGCTATATCTATATCTATATCTATATCTATATCTATATCTATATCTATATCTATATCTATATCTATATCTATATCTATATCTATATCTATATCTATATCTATATCTATATCTATATCTATATCTATATCTATATCTATATCTATATCTATATCTATATCTATATCTAGAGCGAGAGCGAGAGCGAGAGCGAGAGCGAGAGCGAGAGCGAGAGCGAGAGCGAGAGCGAGAGCGAGAGCGAGAGCGAGAGCGAGAGCGAGAGCTATATCTATATCTATATCTATATCTATATCTATATCTATATCTATATCTATATCTATATCTATATCTATATCTATATCTATATCTATATCTATATCTATATCTATATCTATATCTATATCTATATCTATATCTATATCTATATCTATATCTATATCTATATCTATATCTATATCTATATCTATATCTATATCTATATCTATATCTATATCTATATCTATATCTATATCTATATCTATATCTATATCTATATCTATATCTATATCTATATCTATATCTATATCTATATCTATATCTATATCTATATCTATATCTATATCTATATCTATATCTATATCTATATCTATATCTATATCTATATCTATATCTATATCTATATCTATATCTATATCTATATCTATATCTATATCTATATCTATATCTATATCTATATCTATATCTATATCTATATCTATAGCTATATCTATAACTGTATATATATCTCTATCTTATGTAGATTTATATTTTATTTATATATATATATATATATATATATATATATATATATATATATATATATATATCTATATCTATATCTATATCTATATCTATATCTATATCTATATCTATATCTATATCTATATCTATATCTATATCTATATCTATATCTATATCTATATCTATATCTATATCTATATCTATATCTATATCTATATCTATATCTATATCTATATCTATATCTATATCTATATCTATATCTATATCTATATCTATATCTATATCTATCTCTATATCTATAGCTATATCTATAACTGTATATATATATCTCTATCTTATGTAGACAGAGTAACTTATATTTTGTCTATTTTGTGTGCTATTAGTTTCTCGCCCATCGAAATCAATTTCAAAACTGACCCGATTTCCAAAGAGCTATATAAATTACAAAGCCATTTAATGCAAAGTAAGCCTATCGAATCTAAAGCCCTTAAGGAACTATATAAACCCAGAGGCCTTGCTCTGCCATATTATTTATGATGACCAAATGTGTGGACAGGCAGGCAGCCAGGCAGCCAGGCAGCCAGTCAAAGCAAAACAATTTACCCACTGACCAGCAGCGATACGTGCTTATATATCTATCGACAATCTCTATCTGTCCGTCTATCAGTAATATATTATGGAGGCAGTTCCAAAAAACTGTCGGCGGCAGCTTTGAAGTGTCAACTAGAGCCGCCAACTTGGCCAAAAGTATTTCTCGCCTAGGCTAGGTAGGTGAGTTGTAGGTGCCAGCCATGGCAATAATCACAGCAGCTGAAGTATTTATGTCGCAGTAAAGGCCTTGCAGAGCCCTAAATTTTCCTGCATTACCCACATCCATATCCCTATATCTTAATGGGTGTATAAATTAATGTTATATTTTATTCTCTGTTCTGTGTTACGTGACAAAAGCTGCACTTGCCCTTATCGCCAAAACTCTGAATGCGAACGCGTTCAGATATTCGATGCGGATTTTTATGCATAGGAAACCAAGTTTGTATCTTGTGGATAGCTCCCTCTGAACGAATATGAAAATAAATGCCTGCCAAGTGCTTGTTGACAGTCGCCGCTGTTGTCGTGTCAGCTACAAATGTCACTTGACAAAAAAAGACAAAAATTAATATTAACATCAGCATAAAACATCGAACGACCGCCCATACAAATGCCAGCTGAGATGCTAGCCAAAAGGGAAAGTGTCAGGCAAAACATTATAAAAATGACACGAGGAAGCCATAAATATTAAAAACAACAGCAGCGGCAGCAGCATCAGCAGCAGCAACAATGTCACAACATCTTCACAGCGGGGGTGTCTCTCACAAGAATTACACAGAAAAATGATCAAGGAGTTGACAGCAGCGAGCAGCGAGCAACGGGCAACGAGCAGCAACATCTCCACTTGAGCATTAACTAAAAGATACAAATGTATCCGCTAGTCGATTAGCTGCATACCCTTCGCCTGGTTGCTCCACGCATGATTGACGCCCCTCCAGGAGGGCAAACACGAACATTTTAATGACTTTGACGTAATTTATAACAAAGCTGTTAATTAGCTGCGACGACTATGCTGACATCACTCATCATCTGGCCGTATAATTTATGGAAGCCTCAGGATCCGAACAGGGGCAACAGCTGTCAATTGAGCAAAGGAAATATGTCCTTGGTCACATTTCTATAATACAAATGTGAGGCATTTAGAGAACAATGTGGGTTAGCTAGAACAATGCCAAAAGCAAATACAAATAGGAAAATCAGTTAGGTAGGCAAAGACTAGGTACTAGAGCTGTGACGCATTCTGAAGTCGAAGTCTTAAACTCAATAAGATCGTCATCATATAACAGAAAGGTAGAAAAATAATTAAATGGAATATATAAAAAAGTTTAAAGCAAGCTAAATTATTGCCTATACTCGCTCACTTTTCAGTGACATCTGTTTGCTGATCATAACTCTATAAGTTATCAAAATATTGTGTTCTATATTCTATACTAAGTCCTCACTAGCCATGTGTATATAGGTTTCAGTTGAAGAGGTCGCCAGTAACCCTCTGTCTATAATTTCAGATTCTAAATATAAAACTGTGAAATATACAGAAAGATGCAGTCGCTATATACCCTTGAAATTTGTCTCCGTGGGTGGTATAAGTGAACACATGTGTCTGTTAGACTGCAGAGCTCAAGATAAACTAGCAAAACTTTTGCATAGAATTCCTTTTATAGGTCACTCAACTAATAATCGTACGATTGAAATTATTTATCAAAGTAAACTGCAAATGCCTAATTCTCTGAATCAATTTTTCTGGTACTTTTCAGTTGACACAATCTGCGCCATATCGATAAGACTTCCCTGAACTGCAGTTGTGCTAATAAAATTTTATGATATATATGATAAAGATTAAATATAGTCTTCACTATATTCTTCTATAAGTTTTTCAATAGAAGGAGAGCTTATTTCGATTATATAAGTTTCTTATGTACAATATATATATATATATGTTATTTGGTATTATAGTTTATTGGTCGTGACAAGAGTTTCTAAAAGCCACAGCAAGGGTATACAAATAGTAAATGTATTTTAAATTGCTCAAGAGGCGGGCTTATCGCTTACATAAGCAACGATTTGAACCCGAAGAGTCAGTCGCTAATCTAAAGCGACACCTCATAAATCAGCTTGGCAGGCCGCGAGTAAATCATCAGATCTTAAATGTCAAGTTGTCGCCGTGACGCTATATCAATTCGATTCAGCTGTACTAAAAATCACGGCAACACATTGTCAACAATCGAGTTTTATATGATCGTCGCCACGATTTATATGATCGCAGTGCAGCGAATCAAATGCTCGATTAAACACTTTTTTCCTAGCTCATCGTCGGTGTACTCTTCTAGCACATGTAAGCACTTTTACAGCACTAATAAATGCATTTTACAACACTCTTTGCACGTATTCATGCTAAAAACGAGAAAATACAATCAAAATGAGATTAAACAAATTGCCTCTAGCCTGAGTTGGTCCATCAATGAGAGCTTTACTTTACAGGGTATGTGCCATTCGTACAGTTCGTATATATTACTTGTTTGTTGTGATTATAAATTATGGTCAGCTCCTCGCACAGTTTAATCGTAACATCTATATGCGAGCAAGCCAATAAAATAGATTTTATAGCCATATAGCCATAAGTTAGAGCGCATATATGACTTGTTAGCATACGGCTGCCATAAATAATGTTCCTAATGCCGGGGCATAAAGTTCAGAATATCGTTTCAAAATCACAGCTGATCGATTATGGTTAATTTCATGGTGCCCATAAAGCACTACCGGTACTTTAAATTTTCACTAGATATGTTCGAATCACAAGACTCAGTTTCAATTGTCCATAAATCGAGTCACATTTTCGATGATACCAATTTTATTTTCGGTAATCGGTAAACGTGTGCTCAATAAACACATTTCAATGAATCGTAAAAAATTGAATGAAACTATAGCTATAGTTAAGCTACATATATTATCAAAGATTATTAAAAATACTTAATTAAAAAAAATAATTATTTAAAAAAATTGAATCACCTTGGGCTCGTCCGGGATTTGAACCCGGGACCTCCCGCACCCTAAGCGGAAATCATACCCCTAGACCAACGAGCCAACTGGTTGTAAGTCAACAAGCAAAGCATAAAAGCAGCACGACAACAGATCGTAAGACATGCAGCCAAAAGAAGTGCAAGAGAGGCCCAAGTGTGGGAGCGAGTGAGCCAAAGAGCGAGGCGACGCCAACTCTACGCTACTCTTCACTCCACTGCACTCAAATCACGTTGATAGACAACAACAACAGCAATAACAGCAGCAGAGCAAAGCAAAGCAAAGCGAGTCTATTTATAACACAAAAAGTTGCCATGCCGTTTGTCTAGCGCCTGTTGTTGTTGCTGCTGCTCTTGAGTGTTGACAACAAAACAAATTGTTTAACATGGACAACACAACAATACAAAAGAAATATGATGCATGTAAATAAATTCAATTTGGAACAACACAAAATCAAAATGGAAGACAGCGCACAAGCAACAATAACAACAGCAAGCATACGACAGCAATAAAAACACGATCAACAGATCTTTCAACAGAAATTGAACAATCAAAAAAATTATTACTGTAAATCAGAGCAAGGCAAGTAGAGAACCAACCAGTTGGTCTGGTCGACTAGCAGATACGCTCTTCAGATAGCCTATGCAGAGAGGGCAAATTGTGTCTATATATAGATTAACTATTCATGAGAGAAATAAACAGTTGATTAGCTTCAATTTTAACAGTAAACAGAATGAAGAAATCATATACTTTCGATAAGGAAGATAAAAATAAAGTAACATTGCTTGCTTGCTCCGATTGTTCAATTACTATATATATATTTATAGGGGTAATCGAAAAAAATATAGTAAAATCAATTGAAAAATCGGAGCTCGTTGCTCGCCTGACAGCTGATGGCGATAATTTTAAATCAAATCAATTGAATATTGTCACAATTAATTTACTTAACAGATACGTAAGCCCGACTGTGTAGGGGCATGACGATTGCGGCCAAGTGGCATTTTATTTGTTGTTTTTTTTTTTTTTTTAATTTTTTATATTTGTTGAGCGCTGCTCATTGAATGTCAATTGGTTTAATGTATTCGATTTTATTGATTTTTAATTTCTGCTTGGGTGTTTTATAGCTGTCGCTGAGAGTTTGTCAAACGCTTGCGCAAATGCCGCGCCCACCTCAACCACGGCACGCCCCACACCCCACGGCCCACACCCCATCCCGCCCTCCATGGCTTTCCCTCGATCCGCAGCTCATGAAATTCAAATTTTGTTGGCTCCAAATCGATGCATCTGGCATACATAATACGAAATACGAAATACGAAATACGAACTACGAAACGCAGCATCGACTTCTGATTGCGATTTGACTTTTAAATTCGAGACGATCGCCTACAAATCGACCGCCGGACGAGAGTGCAGCTCTAGATAGAGTATCAGATAGAGTTCAGTTCATTGAATTATGTTTTAGCTGAAGATGAATTATCTCAGACAGTCAAAATACTCAGCAATCTTCCATCTGTAATCGATATGCGGAATATCATATAGAATTGGAAATTCATTTAAATTCATGAAAGTCCAGCGGGTCTATCGAAAGAGAAGGGCAACAGTGACCCAGCCTAGCCTCTAAAATATGTATATAGAAACTGAGGTCATTTTCCAATTAGCTACGCCCACATTGATCGTTTATAGCTAATGCCTCTAATTGCTCTGTTGAGAAGGTTTAGCTGCTAAATTTTAAATCTGTTGCTGCCATATATAACTGGTGGGCGTAGTTTTATGTAAATTTGACTTTTCATCTGGTTATGTGATGCACGAGTAAATGTTTCTAATTTAAAATATGTAGTGTTTACATTGCCCTAAGAAATATATAATATTTCTCGATTCATCTCATCCCCAGTGGGTGTTAATCAAACAATTTCCAGCTTATAGGAAAACAAAGAAATTCGAACTCTACAAAAAAATAATTACTTTATGAAGGAGCATGAAAATAAAGCTAATTTTTAAGGTTTCTTTGGATTAACATAAATTTTAATTAAACAGTTATTTATATTATATATAGAGAGCTTGAATCTGGTATATATAGTATATAGTTTATAGAGTATATACTATGTGTACCATATATACTCGCTATTTATGATATTTTTAACTTTCATATATATATATAAATAGTTGTTAATCTATATAGTATATAAATACAATAGTATACATCGCATATATGGAATATATAGTCCACATATGATTATATTATATTTATTCAATGAATTTTTAGTCAGTATAAAGCCATTTAATATAGGTTACATATAGCTTATATATTAATCACGTATCTATCGACATATTGAAAAAAATATCCATCAAAAGTAGTCGCCAGTTCGGTGGGTTCTTAAGTCGGAGTTCCTATTCGAAACACCTCTTAAGTCAACTACTTTATGCTAAGAACTAAGAACTATTTGTTTACGTTTCAATTACAATGGAGTTCGCCTGATAAGGGAACGAGCTGTCAGCAACTAGAACTAATACACAAGGCATCCGAAAGGCTATCAATCAATCATCCACAGTGTCACAAGGCAATTGAAACTAACTAATCAAACCTATTTGACTTTCAATACTATATTCTTGCTATTAAAATTATTTAAATAATCTACAGATGCCATAAAAAATGTAATATATTTATAAAATGATAACAGTTGGTTGAACGTAATACAGACTTCAATATATATGGAAATACTACAACGCGATAATACTATATTATATACCAAATACTATAATAAATGACAAATTCTATAATAAATAGAAAATTCTATAAAAATAGAAAATACTATTATATATACCCAAATACTATAATACTATAATACTATAATAAATAGTATATATAAATACTATATACTATATATACCAAAACTTTCATTTAGTCATCTGGTTAGGAGATGCAGTTGTCACTTAAGTTTACTTTAATCTTGATACAAACAAAATTTGGATCTTTAACTGTAATGCTTGAGCAATACGTGGTGGTTGCCTGATAAAGTATTGGACGTTTGCATATAGTTCTGCAAAGTAGTTAGAATAAATGCTAGAAATGTTAAGCGATATTTCACAATTAAATTTAAATTTGTTAATTATATATCGACTTATATAATATATAAATGTTCTGCTAGTTCATAATTAAAGACTCAAATCATTAGGAAATGAAAAACATTTTAAAGATTTTCTATTGTTTCTAGCTACAATTCGGAACTATATCAATGACATTATTAAGGAATAAGGCATTCAAATAGATGCCTCGCCTGGCCAAGAATTTTTGATGTCTCGCTTCTATCTATTGGGTTCCTTCACTTCCTGCTAATGAAGATGATCGATAACTGAATCAGTTTCTATAATATATATATTTATGGAAATAGTATCATTCTGTTTTGGTTATCCAACATTTTGTGGCTAATCCGACCAAGAGAAGAGAAGACAAGTAATAGAAAAAAAATTCTCTTAGAACTGAGAAAGTTCCCATAAATATATAAGTATAAAAAGAATAAGCTATATCCTGGAGCTGTGCATGATAAATTTCCTGTTGAAGAATGTTGAATTTATTACTCATGATCATTATATAGCTTCCACTATAGAATATATTCTTCATATGAGCATTCCACAGAGATGTAAAACTTTTTGCATTGTTTTCATTGTCTCGAAAAATCTCGATATATAAATATATATTTATTATAAGAATAATTGCAGCTGGATAATTCCTGAAATATCTGAGAAAATATTAAAAAATAACAATGATATTTTTGTCTGGTTTTAAGACTTTTTATTGATGGATTCGCGTACACAGTCTGTGCGAAAAGTACACGCACACATCAAGTGCGGTTCATCAGACTCGGGGGCATCAAGCCAAATGAATTATGACGGATGGAATTTTATATTTTCATATTTTTTAATATTGCTGTTTTTATTTGCAATCTGTCTTATACTGGACGTATTTTCATATGAAATATGTTTTTGTCTCGTTTTATTTTTTTGTGCATTTTGTTCATATTTATTTTCTGCGCACTTTAAATGTTGTTGTTGTTGCTGTGAATTGTTTTTAAGTGAGTAAATAATTAAAAGAGTTGATTTTTGTATTTTTGTAATATAGTTTTTTATTATATGTATATTATATGATAGATGACTTAAGAGCTTATTGAATTGTAATCGTATTATTATCCATAGTTATATGCGAATAGCTAAGACTAAGTTAGGACCTAAACAAGAACTAAAATTAAACAAAGCTTAAGTATCGCTAGGGCGTGTAAACAAAACCTGATAAACATACGATTTTCATACGATATACATATGCGATCCATATAGATCGCGCTAGAACTGGAAGTCAGAGAAAACTTTGGTTGAACTTTGAGAACAAACTTTTTATGCCTTACAAAATATAAAAATGAATTAACAAAACAAAGCAAAACAAATGTTTGATTTAACAGAATTCCTTTACTCCTCGAGAATATATGGTGTATATATAATTAAGTTGTTGCTTTTGGATTCTTTGTTGTGGTTGTTGTTGTTTTTGTTGTTGTTGTTGTTGCATCTGTGGGTTAATCCGAAACTTAAACGTAACTAGCGCCTCGACAAATCTACAGTTTAGTATCACAGAACAGCGAACGCCGCTGCCAGCGTCTTTAACTTCCTCGCCTCTCTCTCCGCTTCTCTCTTTATTTGGTATCTCCAGTTTCTTATTGATGAGCTGCGCCCATGCGCTGCCCGTACATGGCATATGGAGAGTAGTAGGGGCCCAGGGCAGCTGCAGCGGCTGCGGCGGCTGGATTGAAGGCGCCTGCAGCGCCAAAGGGCGAGGGAGCGCCGGCCATGGCGCCTGGTGGCTTTCCATAGGGATGGTAGCGGGCGGCCGCGGCGGCCGCGGACATGGGGCTGAGTGGAGGCGTTGGGTAGCCGGCGCGCAGTGCCGAGGGCGGAAAGAGTGTGCCGAGCAGCGATTGAGCCTGCGACTGGGCGAGCGCGGCGGCAGCGGCTGCCGGATCGGATAGGTTGCCCGTGTGGGTGCGCAGATGTGTGAAGAGCTCGTCGGAGGTCTGGAAGCGCTTGCCGCAGTAGGCATCGCCCACCACCCAGCTGCAGACGTAGGGCGCAGAGCGAGCAGCGGCCGCGTTGGCGGCGGCAGCAGCCGCTGCCTGGGAGTAGGGATGCGCTTGCTGGAGCCCGGCGCTGGCCATGGCCATGCCATACTTCTGGTGCTCGCATTGGGTGCAGCCGGCGGGGCAGGGAGCGCCCATCAGCATTTGCTGCGTGTGTGCGGAGTAGGGGCAGCCGGGGCAGTAGGGATCCTTGCAGACGGGCACGATGGCCTCGCCGCCGGCGGGCGTCTTGATGCGCTGGTAGGTGATGTACGGATTGGGCTGTCCGGCCGGGCCGGCTCCGGCGCCCGGATAGCCGCCATTGGCTGCGGCGGCCAACATGGCCGCATGATGATGCGAGAAGCCGCCGGCAAACGGCGGCCGGAAGGCGGGATTCGCATGCTGCTCCATGCCGGGCGGGCAGCAGAGCGCCGACAATGGATTGAGACCATATGGACCGGCTGCCTTGTAGGCTGCTGCCGCAGCAGCTGCTGCTGCGGCCATGCTGCTCATCTCCTTGGGATGCTGAGCGGTGCCGTTGGCGTTGTTCAGCACCTCCATGCCCGAGCGCACGATCGGACTGGCGCCGCGCTGCGAGCTGCCGGCGGGCGAGACGGTCTTGCGGCTGGCGTCGTGTGGCGTTGTGGCCAAAGCCTCCGGCTTGGACTGTGATCCATCTGTGGGCGTGGCATTGGACTTGTTGCGCGATGGCACGCGCTCCTGGGCGCCAGTCGAGCTCTTAGAGCTGGGCCGCGGCAACTCCTCGCTGGCGCTGCTCTTGAAGCTGTTCTGGTTCTGTTGGCTGAGCACATTCGTCTCGTACGGCTTGAAGGCGAGCTTCACCTCGCTGCCAATTGTGCTGCCGATTGTGCTGCTAATGGGCGTGCTCGACTTGGGCGACTTGGCCTGGCTGGGCGACTTGGCCGTGGCCATGTCGGCGCTGCTCGACGAGCTCGACGACGTGGAAGACGAGGAGCAGGTGCCCGACTTCTTGCTCTTGTCCACGGCCAGCAGCGGCTTCACTGCCGACGAATCGGCGCCAATCTGTGAGCAGGTCTGAGCCAGTAAGGCCAGTGGACTCTTCTTCGCATCCATCTGTAGAGAACGAAAGGAATTTAAAAATTGTTTGATTACTATTCGATTTACAACTTTCTTAATGCAAATTAATCAAATCAAGCCTGAAATATTTTGTATTTTTATTTACATTTTCATTAGATATTTTTGATCATATTTATTTACTTTTATGCTCACAAATTTCATACAAATTCTTATTTTATATGATTGCATTGGGATTTGTATAACTAAGAAACTATATTATTTAACTCTTTTTTAGCTAATAACGCTTTTTATTTTAATCTTTTGTATTAAAAATTTATTTAAAAAAATTTTTTATTTTAAAATTTATTCGAATAAAATCTATTTGAATGAGTTGAACTTATTTTGAATTAATTTTTGGTTTTATTGCAATACATTTTTTTCTATACAAAAGAATTTTTGAGGTATTTTAAAATTTGTTTTGAAACAATTCTCTTATTCATTGCAATAAACATATTTGTATGGTCATTTGAAAATCAAATTTCAAAAATGTATAAATTTATTGGTGCAAAAAATATTTGTTTATTTTTAATTTTATTTTGAAACTATTTCAAATTATATGAGAAAATTTCATAACAAACACGTTTGCTTTCTTTAATTCTACATCTCATTTTTGTAAATTCTTTACTATTTTGTTAAGTTATTAAATTCAACTTTGGTTTTTATGTTAACATTTTCTGCAAAAATTACCTTTTTTTTAAGTAAAAAACTTGCTTTATTTTCTTTTTTTTTATTTCACCTAATTCTCGCATTTATATTAAATTCCCAGCAATTTTTAAATTTGCTATTTTCACGTTTTTTTTATTAAATTTGTAAGTTTAAATTGCAATTTTTTTTTACATTATTTTTTCTCATTCAACAAACTGCGTTGCGTTCAGTAAAAAAAGAGCAAAAACTTATTTTTTTCAGGCCAATTTTTTTAATGTTTTTGAATTTACTATATTCAATTATTTAGAACTTTTTCTTTTCTAGATTTAATTTTTTCTGTTCCATTTTTGGAAGTTTTTTTTTTGTTTTGTTAATACTAACCGTTGTGGGCAATGGAGCCAGATAATCCGGTTGTAAGTACTGATTGTTGCCGATGGTAACAACACCACCGCCGCCTTCCAAGACAACCATAGCGGAGCTGTTGGCGATTGTCCTAATAGAATAATCCACAGAGGATGCTGAACAAGATGTGTCAGCAGCTGGCTGATGTGTTAAAGTAATCCAAGAGAAATGCGACGGCAAAACTTGATTTTGATATTTTCTTATTGAATTTGGTTTTTTTATTATTTTTGAATAATTCCAGGGTATATTTCACACTTTGCGTTTGAATTTCTTGTTAATTTAAGAAATTGCTTGCGTTCACTGTTTTGACAAGTGGCCAAGTGGCGTATCTTTCACTTTTGTTTTGGCTGTTCAAGCACTTTACACGACGAACGTTCTGACAGCCGTGCGTTCTGACAGATACAAATACTTATGCAGATAGACAGAGAGATACACAAATACACAAGTGTTGTTGTAGAGTTTGCTTTTTGATTTCCGTCTTGGTTTTTCTTCCGAACACGTCTGAACGCATCGAAGGCTAAACTCGAACTGAATTCTATGAAAGTGTCGTTCGGCGACTTGCGTTAGAGTGAAGCGAAAATTCGCTCAGCTGTGTGTGCTCACGTTGCGGCTCTCTTTGCTCTCTCTCTCTGCTGTGGCTGTGGTGCGCTCAGAACCGGTAAGCAGCGCTGCACACGCTTGAGCGTGTTGGTGCAAGGAGAGGCGCTCGTGGTGTGCGAGCGAGCTGCACTGTGTGTAATTTTCAAATATGGCGTACTTTTTGCCCAATCACATCGCATGCGCCATGCAATGGAAGCCGTAAAGTGGCCTAGCAGGTTTTTTTTTTACAATCAGCTGCATGGGCATTTGTGGCTCACTGCCTCAGTGGCTCTTTGCAACACGGCAACACTCGACGTGAGAGCAACAGTTGAGCGCGAGAGCGGCGCTCTTCACTTTTTTGTGTTGGCAGGCTGGCTGGCTGGCTGGCTGCCGCGGAAGTTCGCCTTTGACGCGCACATTAATTTTATCTTCACACATATGTCACGCGCCTCTGCAGCTCACACTCAATCTAGCTAGCTCTCCCGCTCGCTCTCCCACTCAGTCGGCTGTCAACACCAGGCTATTCGACGCTCAGTCTCATTGTCTTCGCTGAGATTTGTTTCTCAGTCACTCAACACTTAACCACTCTTCTTTTTATGCAATCGCCTCTGCTCGCTCGCTTTAATGTCATATAAAAATTAATTTGTTTGCCGCTCTCCATCGCTCTTCCATTCCGAGCGCTGAGCGCCGAGTACCCAGTGCCGACTGCCGAGTATGGAGTGCCGAGTATGCTTACCCACAATTCCCACTCCGACTCCGCACTCCGATTCTCACTCTGACTGTGACTCGAGCATTGTTTAGCGTTTTTCGATTAACTTCTGGGTTCTGTTTTGTGGTTTGTTTTCCACAAGAGCTTCTGTTTGTTGTTTAAGTGGAAATCGTTGTTTTGTCGCCGTGTCAAAGTTGTACCAAACAATTTTTCACATGTTTTGTTCGCTAGTAATCGTCTGTTGTACATACACACACACATGCTCACACTTTCCTGTGTATATATGCATATGTGTGTGTCTTAATTAAGCTACGCCATAAGTGCAAACAAGTTGCACTGCGCGCGAGAACGAGAGAGGCATATTCGGAAAGCGAGTGTACGGGGAGATCAGTTGCACATGTGTTTGGCGTTGCCACATGATGCACTTTGGACTTTTTAATAGTTTAATGGTTGCTTAAGTTCATGTTTTTTTAATAATACAACTCACTGAGTAGCTGTTAATGGTTTTGTTCATGCTAAGCAAGGCTTCAATTAAAATTACTTATTTTTACTACTTTTTTGACAGCGAATTCCACTTTCAACAAAGCTGAACTGAGCCACATAATCTCAGGTGGTTCCTTGTTTCTATGGAAACTTCTTGAACATCTGATTGAATTGACGTCATATACAGGTATAAATTAGTATATTATATTAATTATGGATACACAATAGATCGAATATTTCGTTATTAATTAAATAATTTTATATTTAAAGAAAATATTTAAATAATTTGAATAAGTTTGGTTGAAAATTGAGTTTTTCCAGAAGCAATGCAGTTTTTTTTTCAAAAATATTGTTAATAATAATTCTATGTGACTATCCATGTCATGTTTATATCTAGATAGTATAGATCTTGCTACAAATATATTTATATCGCATTAAAGTATCTTTAATCTGACATATATAAGTAAATTATATATAAACTATGTTAAATTCTATTTAATAAAAACATTTATATATTTTCAATATCTTTTTAAAATTAAATGTTTCATATATCAAACTTTGTATTCTATTGTTGTTATTCTTATTTGAACTTCTTTTACTAAATTTAGTTTCTTTTAACATTTTTCTTATTTTATGTGTTTCTTAATTTTTATATAAATATATTTTATGTCCATTTCTCAAATGAAAAATTTTAGTATTTATTGAAAATCCCAAAAATAGTTCCTTCGTAATATTCATATTACCTGTGGATGGGATTTGAGTGGACATCTGTAAGATCTGTAAGATTATGTAATCTTCGATTGCCGCGAAAAGAATACAGCTTAAGCAACTAGAGATTTGCGCAAATAAGCTAAAGATAAAGATAAAGATTTTGTCCGATAAACCGATTACAGGTATTTACGCAATAGCACAATAGCTGGCTCAGCAGCTCTACTTGAGCCAAGGCCAAGGCCTTTCGCAGAAAATGATGGATTTATTAGGTAAATGCGTGTTGGCTCACAAAGGCGGCTTAGATGTAATTTGCGGCTTTCTGGCCAAGAACAAGAAGTTGCCAGTTGCCAGTTGCCAGTTGCCAGTTGCCAGTTTCAGCCAGGGCTCATTTGCGTTAAATGCCAAAATAAATATGCATAGTACACAAGTGAATGAGTGAGTGAGTGAGTATGTGGATGGGGTATGGATAGGGAGAGGGAGAGGGGAGGGCGAGTGCGTTGCACGTAAGTAATTCATATTTTTACGGCTACTTTGTCAGCGTCATAAATTTTCCGGGGCATGTGAATTATTTACTAGCAATGCGAACGCAAATGGCAAACGAGATGCTTCTACTACTACTACTGCCCCAAGGCGTGGCCGAGACGGGGCCGAGGCGGGTGCTGGGGCTGCCATATAAATAACACAAAATATTATAAATTACACGCAGGGATGTAAAAACGCTGAGCAGAAGCGAAAAAATTTGTAGCCGCGAAAACATTTATGTGTATAAGTATCTGTGTGTGTGTGTGTGGAGAATATAAAAAGGAGGCAGAGCACATAAAATTAACCACATATTTCTTCATTTTTATGGCATTTATTATCACAGAAATGTTTGTGTGATAAAAGCGAAGCACAGCGCAAAAGGCGAACGATGAACGATGGCTGCGACGCCGACGCCGACGATGGCGCAAAAGGCAGCCATAAAAATGCAGCCATTTACCTTTTGATTTATGCACAGCAACAACACGGTTGAGAGCGGGCGGCGGGCGGCAGGAGGCGGGGGCGTGGCACGCATATTGCCATCATGAAAATAAAAAATAACTGCAAAACAAGCTGCGCAAAAATAATGCAATAAATTTGACATTATCTGCATTAATATAAAGGTACTACGACCCCATCGAGGTCAGCAGAGAACTCTGCCAAGATACCATAAGACCCGAATCAGTCTATTCATAGCTCTAACACAACTGATTCGTAGCACAGCAAAACTCCGGCCGCCTTTTGATGAGGAAACATTTAGAAGAACTGAAAAACAAACTGCAATAAATTGAGAGCACATATGCGATTCAACTACACACACATATATAAATATATATATATATATATATACTAACAATAACTCACATAAAAAAGGATATACAACATCCTGCATGCCCTCTGGGTGGCTACGTCGCAGCCAGAGCGAAGGGCAGCAAAGGTAGAGCTACCGAAAGACCAACTGTCGATAATTTATTGACAACAATTTATCTCGTAATAGTAACGAGCAGGAAAAACACACACACACACACACACACGCATAGAAGAGAAATAGCCCCTGGCTTTGGTGACATTGAAATTTAACAACAAAAGAATCTTCGGAATATTTTTTTTGCACAACTTCAGACGCCCATTCCCATTTCTATTTCGATATAACCCCACGTCGAACCCCTAGAAATATCCAATCAGGGTAGATTAATAAACCAAATTAATGGCTGCATTGTCGCAAAAAGAAGAACAAAAAAAAAAAACAAAAGCGGAATTTGGGTTAAAAAATGTGTGACACGTGCAGAGAGAGCGAAAGACAAATTGACTAAATAAATTTTATAGCCTTTGCTATTGGGTATTAATTGATTGGAAAAAAAAGGTAAAAGGGAGTGGCAGAGGGAACGGAGTCATAGCTGAATACCTGGAAAATCAAAGAAGGGAAAATTAATGAAAAATCTCTTTTCTGCAAACCTTAAGTAGAATCGATCTTTAATATGATAATAATGTATATGTAAATAATATAAATTATACGAGATATAGAAGAATATATAATATAATAATATAATATATAATATATAATATATAATATATAATATATAATATATAATATATAATATATAATATATAATATATAATATATAATATATAATATATAATATATAATATATAATATATAATATATAATATATAATATATAATATATAATATATAATATATAAAATATAATATATAATATTTAATATATAATATATCATTTATAATATACAATATGCTGAAGTCTTTAGATATATGGTATGGGCCAATTCTTTTAAGCGATGCACTGAAATGAATTACTAAACTGATTCAAGGAGTCAGTGATTCAGTGAGCATAGTTTATTACTCGAAAGTGAACAATTTAACTGGTTCAGCAAAATGAACCAGATCTGCCAGCTCTAGCAATTAAATGCTCATATACTTTATAACTTAAACTCTTTTATATCTTTTATTAAGTAATTCATTCGAAAAGAAATTCATGAGTTAAACTTTCAGTACTTCAAAATCAAGCCAACATAAATTTTTTAATTTACAATATTATTTGATATTTAATCTAAAATATTTAGTAGATGCAAATTATAAATAAGAGAATATCATTTTAAACCATATCAAATATATTATAGATGATACATTATAATGGGATTAAATATGATCGCACAGCCGATCTCTATTTATACATTTAATCAGGCTGATTTAATGGAAATAGAAGTAATTTCTTATAGAAATAGTTTCTAAATGATCCTAAGAGCATTCAATCAATGTCTTATAAGACTGAACCACAAGAAGATTCAAGTAAAGATGAGTTATCTAGGCTAAAGAAAGTACTTATATATTCAAGTAAATATCAAGTATTAATTGAAACACAAGTTTATCTTGATCAACTTGGCATATATAAGGCATTTCACTATAAATCAGAGCACTCAGAGTGGTATTTACTGCGCTTTCTTCTACTGGAGAAGAGGAAATCTAGTATGGGAAATATAAGGATAATATTTTAAGCGCTGACAACTAAATAAACGACAACTGCAGTTCGAGCAGCGCATAAAAATCGGTGAAAGCAACAAAATCGAGAAAAAGAAGAAGAGCCGAAAACAATTGCATAAACATATCCTTTTTTGTTCGGGAATCGCATTCAGCTGCGTAAATATTTATGAGCGAACATAAAAATGTTTACGACCTTCCCAATTTAATAGCCAAAGCAGGTCCCCGGCGACGGATCCGGACTTCGATTCCGACTGGCGCTACACGGCGTAGACAGAGTGAGAGCGGGAGAGAGGAATACCCCTGCTGTCGTCTCTTCTGTTGTTGATAAAGAGCACATAAATTATGGTCTATACATCATGAATATCTATCGATGCCAGGTTGGTATTGCCCGAGCCCTTCGAGGTTTTTTTATGGCCCGTGGAGACGTAGTCGCATGTTTATTGATTTGCTTTTGACGGCGTTGCTAATTTCTGCCACAATGGCAACTCAAAGACTTTGTCACTCTCGAGGATATTGCGCAGCGGCAACAACTGCCAAATGCGGTCAATCAAGGACTGCGAGGCGGGCAAGCAGCCCGGCTGACACATGGGCGGGCAGACAGGCATTGTCCTTGATTTATGGTGCTCATTAATATCGCTGCCACCAGAGCTGACACTTCTGCGTGTGTCACTCCCCTCACACACACACACACAGAGAGAGAGAGAGACGCTTTGACAAATAATTTTATTGACGGTCTGTGTTTGGTTTTTAATTGTCCTTCAAGTTGCTTCAGCTGCTTCATCGCAGCACGTGATAATTGCTCATTTTATGACGCATTTATCAAAGTATCTCTCTCTTGCTCCCTCCCTCTCTGTCACTGCTCTGGCAACACACAGAGCTAGGTAATGGCTGACACTCGTCCTGGCTGGCCTTGTCACGCGTCATTTATTTGCCTGTTTGGCCGTGACAGTTGTTGATTGCGATTTTCCGGTGCGCTTTGTCACTTTTCGGCTCTATCAAATTTGTTCAGGAAATAGTTGCTTAGCAAGTCGCAAAACGGCGCGAAAACTGAGATCTATGTGCCCTATTTGAGAGAATGTTCAAAACATTTAGTTTTCATATATTCATAAATTGTCAATGTATTCAAAGAGCTTCAATTATCTTTCTACTTTAAAGAGACAGAAGTAATATACACATAAAATGATATATATCTAAGTTCTTTATAAACACTGGTCACCCGAGTCTAAGTGAACTTTGTGGATCATAGAGTGACCAAGCAAGGCTGATACTATTTCGGATGAATATATTTGAGTAGTGACTTAAGGTAGCAATATTTTTTAGCTGTTGAAATATTTAATGAGCTTTGCCATTTATTTATGAAGCAAAATTTTAAAATTGTCTTAGTTGCTAATGCGCTATGTGAATTTCGACTCAGAATACAAGTGCACAATAGAAAAGTTTGAGCATGAGTTCAGTCTTTAATATCGAGGGAGAAATTAAAATGAAGTCAAGCTGCAGTAGTATTAAATAAGAATATTAAATAAGAAACTTAAGTTGAGTTAAAGTCTATAATGGGAGGTACTCCCTCCCGGAACTGAATCAATGAAGATTCGAACTTACGCTTTAGGCACTATCAGCGACGCTATTCATGTCGTTTCACAATAAAGGGAAAAATCTATAAAATATATTTAGTTATTTATGCTTTACTGCAATTTCGTGCAACATTAATTGAAATCTTTGCATCTGAAAATATAATTAATAATAATAATAAAAAATATAATTCCAGATTATTTTGTTCTATTTGAACTGAAGTCTCTCATTTATATAATAAATAATATTTTAACATAACTCAAATATTTCAGAAAATTTGTGTAAGCTCTCATTAAATAAATAAAGATTCTATATCTTTAATATTGAGCCTGATGTGTAGTTATAAATTTAAAAAAAGGCTAACCAAAACTTTTTAATAGAAAACTGTTAGGCCCTCTGTAGAAAATTCCCTTTAATATTATATTTTTGCTTCGCAATTTCATAGATATTGTTGTGTATTATATTTAAAAAAAATATAATATCAAAAATAAAAAATATAATATATCATGTATGAAATATGTAAGTTTGAAGCATTGCCGGGTATCTCTTCGTATAGCACTCCCGACTAGACCACTCTTATTAGATCACACATACATACATACGTTTGTATTGATGTGATACATATTATGTTAATCTCTATATATAAAGAACTAACCATATATATAAAGAACCATATCCCTTGCCAAATACTTTTAAACTGAAAGAGCGGATGTTAAATTTGATGTGTTATAATTTGATAGATACCATCTCTGTGTGGGTTTTAAAGGCGCTATAGTTGATGCACGCGATCATATGAAAAGTCCTCACTGTACTTGAAAACTAAATGAGGGAAGCCGGAGATGATGCAAAGAAAAGACGCAGACTTGCAAGGCGGTAATTGCGGCTCTGTTGAAATGACAGGCTGACAGCAGAATTCACACTTCATTTAAGACAACTCACGGCTCACAGCTCGCAGCTCGCATCCCGATCCCAGACGCAATGCCGATCCCAGTTCACGGCCCCGGCGAGTGCTAATGTAGCGCATAATAATTTTGTACTAAATTAAATAGTGCGTGGGTCGGTCCGTCCGGTGGCTCTGTCGTCGTCTCTGTCTGTCCGGGACAACGTGTTCGTCGGCGAGTCGCTGATTCGTTTCTCATGCACGCCGCGACGGCGACTCAGCCACTTGAAACGTGAAAGGATATAATTTAGTTTTTATTGCACGTTGTTAAGGTTTTTGCTGTTGCTGTTGATGTGCGCTGCACGGGTTGTCCGAATAGTGGGGATGACCATGGCTAAGTACACAGGCGAGTGAGGACTCATCAGTTATGCGTGGCATGTTTGTTTTTTAAAGGGTCCTTTACGACTCTACTGCACTCTACTCTACTCTACTCCACTCTCGCCTCTACCGCTCAGTGCTCATTCGCTTTTTGTGTTAATTTATTGATGTGCCGCTGAACGTCACGTGGCCGAGCAACGTCTCTGTCCTAGCAGGCACTAGGGCCCGGCTCTCTTTGATGTTTCATAAATCACAGCTGTTTTCTTTTTATACATATAACTTTGCTGCCTGATGTTCTTTTTTACGACTAACTAAATTAAGTAGACGCACCTTGCCTTAGCAGGTATTCTACTCATATATATATATATATATAGTTTTTTTTTCAGAATATACTATGGCGGAATCCCAAGTACATTGGCTGTGTATTAGTCTGCCTATGTCTATTATGTGGCATAGAAATGCTAAAGAGGAATCGATCTTAGACAGAGCTTAGCACTGCCGATGGCATACTAAGCCTTATAACTTTTTGAGGATCATTCAATCAATCTATCAATCAATCTATTAATCAAGTCTATTAGCTTGCAGTAGATGTTTCACTTAAAAATTTAGAATAAATATACAAAATATAAAATGTGCTTGGAACAATACCGTGAAAGTGTGTATAAAATGTACCCTGATGGATTAATAAACGACCTTGAGACAGCTGTTGACATAATTTCTGAGCCAGAGGCATGTCAGTGACTGAGTGATGCATATCTAGTGCAGCATCAGTTGTCATTGCAGGGTAGTCAATGTATATAAATAGAAAAGTATGATTCTGGGGCAACTAGAGCTGGAAAAGAATCTTGAAAGCATCTGCTTGAAACTGACTAAACTCAATCGCCTCAGTTCCAGCTCCGATCAAAGGAAGTTCGGGCTTAAAGATGCCAAAGCAGATCATCATCCCAAATATTAAAACTTTCGAGTAAGCGATAAATTTATGTATTATAATTTCTATAATCAGACGACTAAATGCTTTATTAATATCTTTAGATACAATTTGTCAAGTAAAACTCAAGCCGAGCCACTAGTGGCTTCAGCTGGCATAAAGGAGCGTGAGCCACCTTAGCTCTTGGCTTAGTCCAGCTCTTCGCCACAATTATAATAGATAGAATGGATGATTAAATATATAATATGAGATCTTCATTAGATGAAAGACACAGTAATTTAATACAACAGGGATTTGGGATATTAGCGGATTCTTTAGAGCAACGGAAGAAGGGATCTAACATAGACATAACGAAGTAGCTGCAGGACTTTGTCCACGTTAACTTGAGTTGAGCAAATGAAAATGAAACTTTATCAATCACTACAGATACATAGCAACAGAAACTGGAACAGGTGAGTGGAATAAGAAGGATACAAAGTCAAGCTGGACATGAGATTAGAATACTAATAATACATCAAATACAGATGGTTAAGTTAGGATAACTAAGTTAGGGGAAACAAATGAATAGAAATTATGAATAGCTTGGAAATAACGTACATCAACATATCTCTTAGTCGGTCGCAACTTAAGCATTAACGAAAACCTATTTTAAGGTTAATGCTAAGATCCTAATCATAAGATTCTCTGATACTTTCTGATCGGATGTTAACAAAACCACAAACAGGAAAACCTAAATATTAAAGACATTTTATGGTTTTTATCAGAACATAAAGTTTATGGAATAATAACAGAGACTTAAAAGTTGTTTTCAATTGAGACATTAATTGATTACAATTGATACAAGTGCCAAAGGCAACTATGTACCAAAGGCAAGTCCTTTAAAAATGTAGTCAGTCTGTCGGAATTTTGAAAAACTAATTGAGTGGGTCGACGATTTATTATCAGGTCAACACTTGAGAATCTCGTGCCTGAGACTGGGAACCTTGTTTATGCTGACTGACTACCTAGAACTCAATTTAGTTTTCTGCCACGGCAACAACAACAACAACGACGGCTGGAACAACACTTGAGGACACTTGAATGCAGCTCCAATTATGGAAAAACTGCCGGCAGCTCAGCTTAGCTCAACTCGGCCTGGCTCAGCTCAGCTCAGCTCGGCGATTCATAATGAAAACATTTAACCTGTCGTCAGCAACATCAGCACGAGAATCATTTCAGCATCAGCCAGAAGCATCAGCTCCCCTGCTCCGTCCCCTCCCTAGATGTGGGGCGGCGGCACTCATAATCAACTTTAAATGTCAGGCAGCGTCGAGAGCAATTTTGTGGTACCTTCTTCTCGTTTTCAATTATGTGGCAGCGCTATGATCCTTCGAGGAAGTGGTTGGAGAGTCGACAACCAGCAAGCAGCCAACCACTTGAGCAAAACAATTCAACAAAAACTTGAATTGACAGCAACAGCCAGAGCTGGGAGTTTGAGCTGTGCTGCGTAGAGCCGCGTCGAGTTGAGTTCAGTTTAGTTGAGTTGAGTTGAGTGTATAATACACCTTTTCTTTTACGATGCGGTCGTAGTCGTGGACGTGGTCTTAGACCTGGGCAGAGGCTGCGACGGCAACGGCAACGGCGACGGCAACGGCAACGGCAACAGAGAGTGCGGCTCCTTGTTGTCATTAATGAGACGTCTTCTTCAGCCCGCGCAGTCATTTCCACTTCAAGTTGTCAAGCCAAACAGCCCCTCATCATATTTGAAATTTGTGGCAGCTTGTGTTTTCGACATTTCGGGCATTATGTCGCGCCTACTTTTCACCATTTGCTCTCACCCGGGCTAAATGGAGGACGTCGTCTCTTTGATCTCACGCTTCGCTTCTAATTTGATTATAAACGCACACCTCACACTCAATGACGCCGTCTTACTCCATGCGCTATACTCTATCTAAGCGTCTTCATTTTCAGCCTCAATGCTTGCTTGCCAGCACTTCCACTCCGCCGTGCTCTACTACACACTACTGAATTTCATTCCCTTCTACGGGCCTGATGACTACGCGCCGCGGCACACTCAATGACGCGTTGAAATTGCCATAAAAAAGGACATGAAGACATAGACAGAAAGACAGAGAGAGGGAGAGGGGGACAGCGCGAGTGAGCGAGAGGAAATCTTGGGCCAAGGGTTACGTGCTGACAGCATTTTAAATGAAATGAAAACGATGCTTTCACTCCCTTGGAACGGAGCGGGGGACTCATTTTGCTAAACTAAGCAGAAGTAATGTCGCTGAACTACATGAGCAGCAGGTTTTTCAGGACAGCGTCTTGTCGACCGGCTGAGTTCGTGAGGTGAGGCTAATGCGATAACTTGCTTAGGGGACTATTGATTTTAACGACTGTCTCGAGACTAGACTTTGCATGAGAGCATGTAGTTCTTAAGCAGATAATGGCTACATATAGGCATAAGTGTTTACTACCGTCTCTGCTCGACTCGATAATACTCTGTAGTCGTACACTGTTTGACTAGGGAGGCCAGTCATCTAGAGTTCTTTTCTCACACTGACTATCCGAGCTAATTAGCAACGTGAGCTTGGGTAACAAATGTCTGAAAATGTAAGCGCCGTCTGTCACAAAATTTGTTGGTAAAAAAGGGTTAAGCTAGGGCGACCAGTACAATCAGCATGAAAAACTTATCAATGTCTCGAATTACGTACAAATTTCGGAAATTCGGTTGTTTTGTGGGTAATCAGTCAATTTCAAACAAACAAAAGCGAATGACAAAACCCACAGAGAAAGGGTCACACTTCCTGTTATCGTCGTCGTTCCGCAGTTGAGGCAGAATGTTACCCATGGCTACATCATGTGGAAGTTTGTATAAGGCACGGTTACCCCTGACAACAAGAACACCCAAAAATATTAGTAACAATATATCCTTACATTATGTTTCGAAAATGAAAGCTGTGAGCTATCCGTAGGGGTGAAATAATGTTGCCATAAATCACATTTTCAAACTAAAGTAGACAGGTTTTCTAGAGTTGGAATGCTAATTCTAATGGAAGTGATATTGCTGGTGTATCGAAAACTCTTATCTGGTTGACTGACTAAATGTGTGTGAGCAGATATACTACTTGACACGACTCTAAGCCTAGTTTTATATAATTACATTAAAGCTATAAATAGAAGAAATATAAAACTAATTTAACTTTGAAACAATTGAAATAGGGAATTCAAGTTCAAATGGTTTTGTTAAAATGTAGTCAACAAGCAGACGGACCTCTTAAAGCATATATGTTCTTGGTCAGGACGAGCTAAGTCGATCTATCCTTGCTTGTCTTTACGTTTGTATATATGAATTCGTAGATCTCAGAACTTATACATCTATGGAGCTAGAGACTTGCTTGTCTTTTGTAGGTTCCCCAAGTCTGCCCTGACCTGACAATGTAATCGACTATATAAGTTACCTAACTTCAGTTATTAAATTGCATCTTGCATATTTTTAAGGCAAGAAGAGTCTTTAAATGTTGCATGTAGTTTCATGCATATTTTATACAAATTTGATTTTTGTTTAATTTTGGATACAAATTTGAGCAAATTCCAACGTTTGGCAAGCAGCGCCAAGCGAACTCATTTTTACTATACCTGTGCACACATACATCCATATGAGTGTATGCCTGTCCTTTGGAAGAATTGCAATTGCAATTGATATTTCAATGTGTATACCACTTGGCAAGCAAGCAGTGTATTGACGGTGTTGGCAGATAGGTCATGGTTCACGGTATTTCCAAGTCGACATGCAGCTTTCGCACTTGCTGTGCTTAAGAATTAATTTATGCATTATAAAACAAAATAAAGTATATTTATGCTAACATATATTACAAGCTAGATATGTCACGTATCAATAAAGTTATTAAGTTAGCAAACTGTTTCTATGTGAATTTGTGATTAAATTCTTCGATTTATACTTGTTTTTTAAACTAGTTGAGAATTACAATTTCTATATTAGATTGTAGGTTTCTTCAGAGTGCATCATTTCAGTACAAGTATATCATAGTAGTATAATTAGCAATACTTTTCCATATACCTATTTTAATCAATCTTTATAGACAGAAAATAGTCCATAAAATGTCGAACTAATTTGAAGATTGTTTCAGATTTGCTTGGCACCCATTCGAACCCAGTTTAATGGATAGTCATAGTTGACTGGAATGGAAATAAAAATAGATAAGCTGTCTGCGTTTGCTTAGCTTGTGAGCCATAAATTTCCTTTTAACCAGTTAGGAAAAATATCATAAAATACAAAATGAAGTACGCTCGACATGTCTCGGACGCTGTGAAATTTATGTGACAATTTTGTGGAGAATAAATGGCCAGACACACAGAATCAGGACCAGCACCAAGAAGGATGTTGTTTTTCTGTGAGTCTCCAAAGGTTGTTTTCCTTCCTTCCTGCCTTCTCTTTTTGGTTTTTTTTTTTGCTAGCTAAAAATTAGTTGGGTTAAAAGGCATGCACACGGTCCGAAAAGGAGTCGTCCAGGAGCAGGTCCTGCCGGACTGGCATCCACTCCGCAAAGCCCACAAAGTGGGTGCCCACTAAAACTAACGAACTAACCTGAAAGCGGAGCAGGAGAGGGAGAGAGCAGAGCTTGTGGCTTGGGGGCAACTTCAGCACTTGGTCGTTGTCGGTCATGTTGCATAAATCTCATTTGGGCTTTATTTACTCTCAAAATGTTCCTCGCTCAGATTGCTATTGTTTTTGTGCGGGCAGGCGGGGGCTGCCCTGGCAAATAAATTCATTTAGTGGCATTTAGTGCCCCCGTTCACCTTATTGTTCGGGGTCCTCTGGCCAGGACTCGTTGTCGTTTGCTCTGTGCGCTGTGTGCATTTTATGGCAGTTTCTGCGCTTTTGTGGCCAAACATGAAGTGAAAATTACACACACACGCACACACATGTGGAAAATGTGGCGCAATTGTTTTGCCTGGATAGTGGGGGCGACAGACGTGTGTGTGTGTGGCATGGTGTGTGGGATATATGTGGCGGGATTTGGCTTTAGTCGGCAGTTAATTTTCATATTTTCTAGCCACACTCACACCGCACACCGTGCCGTACCGCCCTGCAGTGTGTGTTTGTGGACATTTTGTCGTAAATAAATATAACAATTTATTTAGATTGCAATGACAGGCGGATGCTATTAAAAGCGCAATTTATGTGTCCTTCTGGGGGAGTGATGTCCTAGCGAGAGCTGCCCGGCTGAACTTTATGACGTTGCCGACCACCAGATGCATTGGCCGCTCGCAGCCAGCAACTTATGTCAGGCCACTGCCAATGGACGAGCATCCATAAAATATATGTGCAGCAAACGGCCACCCGCCATGAAACATGGACCGAGCATCCACAACTTTATGTAGTCGAAAATATTTACAGCAGACCAGGCCAATTGGATGAACTTTAAATAAATTCGAACATTTTCAAATCTCCTTCTCTACTGCATCTCTAATTACATTAGCAATATGGATTTCAACATCAATATTCATTTTAAATTGCTCTTAAAGAAATTCTAAACAGCCAAAGCCCATAAATTAGACTGAAGTCGACTACGAAATGCTCTGTGAAGTCCTGAAAGTGTGAAAAACTTTGAAAATGTATCTCAAGATGCGAATTGCTAAGTGGCACATTGGCTGCGACTGTGATTGTGACTGTGATGGGGATATTGAGTGTGACTGCGATAGTGACTGTGACTGTGACTATGATAATGACTGTGATACTGACTGTAATAGTGACTGTGATAATCACTTTGCCTATGATAGTGACTATGTTGGGACTGTGACAGTGACTGTGACAGTGACTGTGACAGTGACTGTGACAGTGACTGTGACAGTGACTGTGACAGTGACTGTGACAGTGACTGTGACAGTGACTGTGACAGTGACTGTGACAGTGACTGTGACAGTGACTGTGACAGTGACTGTGACAGTGACTGTGAAAGTCACTGTGAAACTCACTGTGATAGTGACTGTGACAGTGACTGTGAAAGTCACTGTGAAACTCACTGTGATAGTGACTGTGATAGTGAATGTCATAGTGACTGTGATAGTGACTGTGATAGGACTGTGACTGTAACTGTTACTATAATAGTGACTGTGATTATAACTGTGACTGTGATCATGAACATTTTATGCATTTAATTTCTTTCTATAAGGAGTTATAACTTTTCAAGCAAATAATCTTAATCAAGCCAAGTTCCTATACCTAGCTATGCTTAAGTAATATGCAAAGAATGCGATTCATAGAGGATGGAGTTTTGTGTTTCATTTTGATAAGCTGTACTATTAAATTGGTGTAGCCATATATTTGAATGCAATTTTCGCACAGGGTATACGAAATAGAGTAGAATTTATTAGCATCAAATATTACTGAAAAGTGCCTGAGCAAATATTCTGCAGTAAATTTACGAGACGAAATACTTTTGGTGCAATATGAGAAACGAAAATACAATCAAAGACATGGTTAAGAGAAAACTGGCCAAATTTTCTGTTTCATCATGATTTTTACGATTATTACATTTATTATTTTTTTCTTCCTTGGCAAGAATGCGAAATTTACGAGCGTTCAAGTAAATTTTAATGTGCTGTAAACGCTGCAAAGATCCACAAAACGAAGAAAAATGTGCGATAAAACATGAAAAGGAAAATTTTCATATTCCTAAATGCGATATTTGGGCTGTTCATATACCCTCAGAGGAGAGACGGAGAGGGACAGAGAAAGAGAGAGAGTCATATATAAATCAGCAACGCACATTTTGTGGCATAAAGTTAAAAATTGTTACACGACCAGAGACAGAGACGGAGACAAGACCCTCGCTGACCAAATGGTCAAGATGCTCCGAAATTTGTAGAAAATATGTCAAAAATATGCAAATGCGACTCGAAATGCTTTTCGCCATGCTACATGATGTGTGAGATTGTGTTGTTTCTTGCTGTTGGGAAAACATCTCTTAGGGTCTAAGAATTTGTCGTACCATTTAAATGCAAATTAATGGTCAGTTAAACTGTCAGACTCGTCCATCGTCCATCGTCTGAAGTCCTCGACTCGCCCTTTGGTGGTGGCATTTCCTACAGGCCATCAGTCCGTCAGAGGCTGTTGGTGTTAATTTGCTGTTAAATCTGGCTGGCGAGCAGCTGTAATTAATTGCCTGTGTTTAATTTGGGTTAATTTTATTTATGGCCGCTCGTCATTTGCATTTCTGAGCTGACCCAGCAGTCAGCAGCCAGCAGCTAGCAGCTAGCAGCCATAGTGAGGATCCACTCATCCGCAGTGCCAGCAAATGCAATCATAAAGTGTCAGGCCGCAGGTTCAGCAGCTGCGTCTCAGCACCCCTCCCTCTGTCCTATCCCTATCCATGTCCAACACTGGCGTCCCGCCTATTTTGCTGGAGTCTTTTGTAGCAGTGAACAGTTGCATGTGACGCAGCAACTGACAGGACACTTTTGACAGCACAGACAGCAAGGACTAAGCTTCTGCTAATGTCAACAGCAAACAGTGAAAACTGTACAAGAGAAAAAATAGAAAAAGAACAAAACAAATAGGAGTATTCCGATTGAGTTCTTGATGAAGTTCAAATGCTCTACAAAACTCTGAGCTATCAAACGTGATAATTTAAACACAAAAGTTAATACGAAATATAATAAATATTACATTTTATTTTGATACGATTTATTTGAGAAGTAACTTTATCCTCAAAGAAACTATTATAATTGCTAATAAAAACATGTGTGCATCAAATTTTGTTTTCCAATATTAGAAACTAAAATTGAATGTATTTTAAGTATTCACATGATATATTACTTCTATTTGAATATGGTTCAGTTGATTCTACTATAAATAAAAACTTCAATACATATAACGAATTTTCACATAGTTTTCCAAAATAATAGTTTAATTTTTTTTATTTATTTAAGAAGATAAATTGAAAGTGTAAATTTTAATATTATATGTAAATTAATTAATTTTAATTTTATTAATTTATGTAATTAAATTAATTAAAATAATTATAAATACATTTTCTATCGAGCAAAGTCACTCTGACAAAAATTAGATTAAATATTAAAAAAATAAAATAAAATTTCAATATTAAAATAAAATGCAGATGATTTTTACTTTGAAAATAATTAAATTAAAAATGTTTGTTAATTTATAAATATATAAATAAAATTATATATCAGTAGATGAACCTCGTCACCCTCACCCTTGCCTACTGGCAAGACAACCCGCTAAAACGATGATGAGAATTTATATAGATTTCAAAAATTGACCAAATAAATTATATATTAATATAGTTTCAAGTATAAGTCCTTTGAAGGGTAAAACATATAAAGAAGGAAAAGTACAAAAGAGTATAGATACTCTGTACATCTATTAAACCATATTATTTTCTTTTTCTTTTGGCTTTGAATAATAAAGAACGAATATTTATGTTCCTCTGAATAAGTTCCCATATTCTTTGACGGCCTCAACAAATCTCACAGCACATCCAATGCATCCTTCGGCTTATAGAGCACAATGGAGCAGGAGAGAGAAATGTGGAAACAAAAGACAGCAAGAAGCAACAGTGACTGTCACAGTGGCTCTGGCAGCTCTCTGACACTGACAGTTGTCAACTGCTGTTGTTTCTTGGTTTATTCTTTTGGTAGCCCGCTCTATTCTCTAGCCTGTGGGTCGTATTGCCGCTGCTGTTGCTGCTGCTGCTGCTGCTGCTGTTTTTGATGGTTTTTTTGTCATATTTTAAAAATTGCTATCTTGATTTTTCATTAATGTGCGCATTGTTTCCGCAGTCTCTTGCTCACTGACATTTGACATTTGCAGTGTTATTGCTGATTACTCCGATGCCATAGAAGGAATATAAATCAGTGAATTGAATGTATTCAAAATTAACAGTATTCAGTCTATCTTTATAGACAATTTTATATCATTGACTATAAGGCAATTTAGCATTGTATCAAGCCATTCACTTCGTAAATATCCTTGCGAATGTGAATGACAGTCGAAGGTCATGTGTAGATGCTTGGCCTCAGTTATATATTTTTGGTCAATTATATGATTCTTATATACAGAAAGCTCTTCTTCACAGAATTTTATACGTGGAAGTTAATACACAATAGATACAATATATATTGACTTCTTCAGCATATTCACCTGCTGCCTATGCCTCATCTAAAAAGAAACAGGGACATTTACGAATATAAAGTCCTGAGTCCATGCATCTTTTCAGTGCTCTTTTATTCGTATCTGCTTGTTAATCACGAATGCTTTAAAGTTAGATAAGTCTTATTGATCATGTAATTCCCAAAAAATATAATAATGCGTCAGTTGGGAGTGCTCTTCAGGCGATATCTTGTCCCTCTACCCAAACGCTTGCATAAGGATGCTTTTTTCTTGCCTTATTACTTTGTCGACAGTTCTACACTTTGTCCAATATTTGACACGATGCATCCCCTTGTAGTGTGCAGCAAAGTCTAAGAAAATAAAATATGTTTTCTTTCTTTATTACAATTTGGAGGAGATACATCCAGAGAAACGCATCAATAGTGTGTGCATTACGAGCATCTATATACCAACTTTGCTGTGTCCTCTGAAATACATCGAGTTATGTTTTCAAACAATGCTTCAGATACCTCATCGATATTATGAATATGGGATTCAGTATACATTTCGTAGTTTTTGAGACGAAAGCATTCATGTTTCATGGGATCAACCGTACCTACTTCCGTCTCCTACAAACATTTGTGCAAAATATAAATTTCCAATATGTTCAGTTTAACATTATATATATATTTTTAATTGGAAACTGTTATTAGATAATTGTTAATTTTCTAATTATATATAGAGAACTTCAATGTGACCCATCCGGTATCCGGGCTGAACGAGACATTTTGTTATTTCAATCTACACGTACGATAAGCATCAACCACTTTGGAGTGATGATGAATGCTCTACGGCGCTCGAGCCACAAAACTGAAGTCTTTTGCATAATGATGAAGGAAAGCTAATGGCCCTACATCTGGAAACATGGCCACCATAATACTTTGTATGTAAATTTCGCAAATAAAACAATTTCTTTAATGAGCCACAAGCACTCCAGAAGTAGCAGCAGCAGCAGCAGAAGCGGGACCTTAACTATCACATAAAGTAACAAAATGAATTAGGCCCCGGTCTGATGGGCCCCTATCGGCGATACCTTCACATTCACGTCCACTGGCAAAGACAGCGCGGAAGTAATTGAGTTAAATATGCACAAGATGACAGCATTAATTATGAGCAGCGCGAAGGGAAGATGAAAAGAGTTAAATGTGGTTTTCAGTTGTGGCAAGCGGAGCCAACGTTGAGCACATTCTGCAGACGAGCAGCCGGTTCAATAAAAGGCTTATAAATAAGTCAGCAGATCGCCATATATCCGCTTCATGGGAACCGGCAACTGGCCCGCACTCAAGACCGAGCCGTATAAGGGTTGTGCGAGCATGCAGCAGCTTTTCGCTGATAAGTACCCCAAGACGGACGATGCAACAAATTTGATAATGAACTATGAAATTTAGATAATGAAAAATGTCTACCCCAACGGCATTGTTGAGCTCCGTCTCTGACATCTGACAGCCACCAGAATTTATTTGCTGTCATAAAAATTAAAATAACAATTATTGTCATTTACCTAAAGAGCGAACGGCACTGAGAAACAGCAGAACGAACATCTCTGCCCCTTTTCTCTGAGTGTTTTGCATACTCAACAACCAGCCAAGGAAACATATTTCATCTTTCAACTGTCATAAATTGCTCTCAAGATGC
This sequence comes from Drosophila hydei, assembly GCF_003285905.1. Classification (NCBI taxonomy): domain Eukaryota; kingdom Metazoa; phylum Arthropoda; class Insecta; order Diptera; family Drosophilidae; genus Drosophila; species Drosophila hydei. The sequence goes on from NW_022045678.1 coordinate 3,534,643, forward strand.
AAATTTGCAAATGAAACAACATAATTAAGACATTTGGAATTCCTTTTAATATTTGTTTTTATTTTCTACGAATTTTATATGAATAATGTAACTAGATCGTTTTTGATAAATTTAATTTATTAATTAATATGTAAATATAGATTTAACTGCGAGTTAAAGTGACTTTTAGTCACTTGAAAAACTTGAGAGAGAATTTCTTTTAGATATTTTTTCTTCACACAGCTTACGATTAAAAATTAATGGAAACATGTTTTTCTTTTCTTCAGTCTCACTTTAAATGAAAATTCACCTGAATTTAAGATGATCACTGCATAAGGTATAGATGTTTCTAACCAAAACAAGAAAAATTTACTGAAAAATAGTTTTAAAATCGCAAAAAATGAAAATTTACTTGATATTCATATTTTATTCGTATTTGATTCATACTTGATATTCATATCGTATTTATACTTGATTCATAGTTGATATTCATATTTAATTTATACAGGATTATACTTAATATTTATATCTTAATCATAGTTGATATTCATATATTATTCATACTTGATATTCATATCTTTGATATTCATAAATTAGTTTGATGTTACAGAAATGTTCTGAAATTTGAGCTTTTCTAGAGATTAGTTGCCTATTGGATGAAAGACTCTGCTAATTTTGCGATCCTCTCTTCATTCGATCCGTTTTAATCTTTTCTTGTAAGCAAATGGGGACAGCAGCCTACAGAAGCACTTTTCAATTAAAATTTGTTTATGGCCACGAATTCGGCATTTCATTAATACGCAAAGAAATCTGCATAACAAATATTGATTGGCGCCATTAAGTAAAGTCTAGAATCGGAAAAAACATCGTTGCCAAGCATTGGGCTGTTGAGGCCTTGTTAGACCGCACTTGAATTAAAACTTTCACATCGATGTCTTAGCCAATTTATCACCATAAACGCGGCAATTTATTTGATTCAAGCAATTTGTAAAATTTTAATGTGCTTCAGAATGAAATAAATCTCCGACTGTGAATTGAGTGGCTGCTGTTGGGCCCGCAGAAACGGGGGCACGTCCAGTGAAATAAATTAGGCACAGCTGTGCGGCAAATGGATGCGGGAGGCGCTCGAGGAGCTCGGCCTATCCCGACGTGGACGTGTGCCTAATTTGGGAATGCGTGCCGTTCCATGCCGACTGGGAGCACATAAACATAAATAAGTAAGACAAATAAAGTGTCTTGACACGGAAGTTTAGCAAAGCAGCAGCCACATCGCTTGGGCTACCCTCCCACACAGGGTTCAATTGATTCGGCCGCCCAAAGTTCAATTGTAGGAGTCACGGTCCCACGGCACGGTAACTGGTGCGGGCAAATTTAACTGCCGTGCACTTGTCCCTGTCAATTGGCATTTATTTGCTGTGATTTGCGGGGGCCGAGCAGCATATCAAACACAAATTGACAGCCGACAGCCGACAGCCGACAGTGAGCCCGCACCTGAGTCGAGCTCTCCATAGTTAACTAACTGACGTCATGCATTCCCCAAGTTTTTAGCAGGTGTTGAGTGTGCTTCCGACTTGCATTGCCATGATTCTTGCCTTTGCCTTTGCCGTTGCCTTTGCCTTTGCCTTTGCATTTACCATTGGCCCCAGCTCTGCAAGCTTGAGTCGTCGAACGACGTTGTCCGCAAGTAGTTCCTTCCGTTTCCATTAAGTTGGCAATTCCCATTCCCATTTCCATTCCCGTTGCTGTTACCGTTGTGGCTGCCACAGTTGCTGTTGCTGCCACGATTGCTGTTGTCATTGGCCCCAGACACGACCCATTGAGTGGCACCGAAACCAATTAATTTGTATGAATTGTGAGAGCTCTACATTATTCCGGGCCTGATTAGTTATGCAGCATGGCCATAAGCCCGTATTCAAATAAGCGCGAAATATAAATGAAAGGCCATGCCGACACAACGCTGAATAAATAAGAACGAAAACTAGCACGGAAAACCTCTCGAAATGCAGATACTCTTGGCAGCTATACGAATTACAGAAACCTCAGCTCTAAGTTGCTTCTAGATCCTTTGTCATCCAGCCTTAAAAAGTCAATATTGTTTGGGTGAATAAATAAGTTATCGGGTCGATGTCTTACTCGAAAGTCGGCTCTGACTCAAAGATTCATTTTTATATTATTTAATTATAAATTTCATTTGCTAATTTTTCATATTCTATATACATTTTCAATACTATAAATATTATTAGAATTTTAAATATAATAATAAATACTCTTGCTACTTGATTCAGGTTTATGTGGCGCTGTTCAGGTGATAATTTATCTAACTTAAATTTCTGATTTTTTTATATTAAGGAACATTTACCCCACTGTCTCAAAGGTGCTCGATTAAGAATCAAAAATATTCAAAATATAATAAAGTGCCATATCAAAGAAGTCTTTTACAATTCCCAAGCTAAAGCAGGCTTCTGTATGAAAGTATAAAATAAATATAAGTATTTAAAAGATATAGATAGTTCGTAACTATACCAAGCTATAGCTTTACTATGAGTACACACTTAAGATATATAAATAGTTTCTAGTTCATACATTTCTCTGTCTTAATCACATCAAGTTTCATGTAGAGTTCATGGTACTCTAATCGGGAAAGAGCATACAAAATGACAAGCGCAGAAAAATTATGACTGTCGAGCATTTTGCATATGACTGTGTATAATTTCACAATTAATTATGAAATATGCCATACAAAAAATAAGAAGAAAAAATGCCCATAAAGAAGGAGAGCGAGCAAGAAGAAATAAATAAAAAAGAAAACTAAGCCAGGCGAGGCAGCTGGCAGAGGCACGGGAGGTTAACCAATGGGCACTACAAATTGCGCACTGCAGTCGGAGAGGAGGTGGTGCGGAAGGGGCACGTAACCGGGCCGAGAGCTCTGTATAACTATGACTAAACAAAACGATATGAAATGACACGCTGTCAACGTGGTTGGGCCCACTCGGCTGGAGAGCCAGTTGCCAGTTGGTAGTCGCCAAATTACAATAATAATAACAATAATAATGAAACAGTAGCAGTCGCACGACAATGCGACAATGCGACAATGCGACAAAGTGGCAGTCTCTGGCCACTGCCTGTGCCTCTGCCTCTGTCTCTGTCTCTGTCTCAGTTCCAGTTCCAGTTGCTGGTCCGGTTTGGGTGTTGGGAGTTATGCCATTGTTGGGCCTACGCCGAGCGAGTCAAACGACGATTAACGCTTGGCTGATTGCTGCTCGAAAAGTGCTGGTCATAAATTACATAATGGAATGAAAAGTGCCTGCCTGTCAGCCCCAAGGGGGTGTGGAGCGGTTCAGAGCGGTTCGGTTCGGGCTAGTGCGGTTTGTGCGACTAACTACGAGTTTACAGTTGTGCAGCGGCTCTTGTGTGTGGTCAGCTTCGACTCTGGCTCTGACTCCGACTCTGAACTCGACTCCGACTCCAGTTCCAGTACTAGTTCCGATGCATGACATGCAATGCGTCATGAAGGTGTAGCTGTAGTTGCTGCCTCGTATTATTAACTAGTTAGCAACATGCAAAGCCAAATGGTTGCGCTTTGGCCACTAGTTGGCAGTTGGCTGTTCGCTCGTTCATCATCATCGTCATCGGCATCGTCATCATCGGCATGGAGAGCGCCTTCATATGTCGCCCATTGCATGTCGCCAGGCATTTATGATTAAGTGCGCTACATATTAACATTATCGTGCGACTTCACCTGGGCTTTCAATGGCCCATTCTGCAGACAGTTTGTATGCTAATTTGCAAGTACCCGCATTCACACTCACACACACAGGCACACATACATACACACACACACCATGCTTTATTTTACTGTTATTTTAATTTATGGGCATTTTATGCGAGTGCGCAGCTATGCAGAAGTCGCTCGAGTCTCAAATCCGACCACATAATAATAAAAGCGGAAACTATTGTATTAAGTGTTTGATTTATGTTTTTAGTCAATTGTTTTATTTATGAGCTGGCACTGTGCATTGTTCCATTGCCGCCTTTGTGGCAACCAGTTTAGGGAACTCAGCTGAACTTCGCTCCGGGGTCGCAACTTAACAATTGAAGTTTATTTGCCTTACTTGCTCCCTACACATGTAGAGAATTACTTTATGAGCTCGCAGCTCAGCAAATATTTATGGTATGCTTTACAAATAGATTCGAAAGCAATTCGAAATGCTGTCCACTGCATAGTTCACCAGCAAAGGATTGTGTTACGAGACTAAGCAAATAGGTCGGGAAACTTCTAGTTGCAATTTACTAACCCTTATTTGCCCTCAAGCAACGTGCCCCATGGGTAATTAGCTTAGCTGTGGTTCAGTAAACTAAAAACAGCTTAGTTATTTATATATTTAACATATATTTTACTAAAGACAACATAGACAAGCATTGAATATTAACACATTTGCTTAGCTAACTATGCCAGCAACGCTTTTGTTGATGATCAAATCGCAACTTGCTGCTTCTTCCGTCTTCCATCCGCTCGCCTCTGGCTTCAGATTCAAAGTGTTCTGATTATTTGCGACTTGTAGGCTTTGCTCTTATTAATCTTCTTTTATAATTGTTATTTATATTAAATACAAATGTCTTAGTAGTAATAAATGAATAAATTATATTCAACTATTTAAGTATTTAGATATAATATTATTTTATTTTATATTATATTTTTTATATTATATTATATTTTGATCTGATTTCATTTAGTTTTTAAACCATTCCATCCATACATCTATGTCTATCATATCTTTTTAATATATATTACATAAACATTACTCTCAAAATGTCGATATAGATAAACCTGAAGTTGAATAAATCTGACATAAAATTATCCAAGCATTTGATGCTGGAGTAAAGCCCATACGTAAGGTATCTATACAAAAAAATTCGAAGATAAATGAATCAAAAAATCAAAGTGATATAGTAAAGGCGTTGTAATAATTATGTAATATACTTAAGTTCTATGGCCTTCATTTGTTACCTCTTTTATTTTTGTCTGTCTTTTATGAAATCAAGAGAATTTCGGTAATTTTTGTGATAAATTTTCATAATATGTAAAGTGAATAATTTAATTTTAGATCGTAGGACAGGTCTATAGGGTATAATCGTTTTAGCCTATGTTCGTCTATACTGGGTACTGTTAGACTGTCAGCCAAGTAACTCTGATGTTTTTCTAGTCTGGTCAGTCATCTACTGCTATGTTGAGATCTCCTCGAGAACTGTTGGTAAGTTCTCTGTGTATGACTTGATGGTTTATGATATCATTGCTATCTAGTTTTCATAGCAGTTTCATCCGAATCATTTGTATTAAGTACATGTGGCTTTTTGATTTAGTTGCCATTAGCTAAATCTTTGAAAACTGGACATGGAAAATAAATCCTAGTTATATTCTCAGTCAAGTGATAGTCCCAGCATAATTGAATTTGACTGTAATTAAATTGCTTAAAAGTGAAATTTGATCAAAACTAATTTAAAAATTGATGACAAAGCATTTTCTGCACACAAAAGCTTATGTTACTGCTAATTCGTGTTTTTCCCACTTTTAAAACTTTATCATTTTCAGTAAAATTTTTATTTTTCGGGCCATCATCATTCATCATTCGAGACAAGCCCCGGCAATTTTCTCACACTTTAAATTGACACATCACACCGAGAAAATGAGCCCGAAAAATGTCTGATAAATTAGATCCTGATGACTAGACATAAGTACGCCTCGAGACGGACGATATTAGTGCGCTGCCTTCGCCTAGCCAGGCAAAATAATGACCAAAGTCGACTCGGACTTGGGGATCTGTTAGAGTAAATGGAAACCAATCGGTCATTGTCAAGGCTTGACTTGCACGCACGCACATTTCATCAATTAATTATACAAGTTGAGGAGAAATATAGAGAAATATAACCAATGAGAGTGCACAAAATATGAGTGTGTGGCGAAATATGAATATGTCTGTTTATTTGTGGCTCGTCGGCTGGGTCGGCTGGCTCTGGTTGGTTTTGTTTGTTTGTTTGTTTGTATGTGGCAACGTCATCAAAGTAATCATCCTGCTCGACTCTGACGAGCGACTGTCAGTTAAAGTGAGAGACGAGTCCAAATGATTGCCTCCATGACGTGGCAGCTCTCCCCCAGCCTACCCCCAGCCCGAGCAACATCAGCGACATCATTTATCATCAACCTGCCTGTCAGTCAAGTCGCTGGCTACAAAAAATTACCACCCCGCCTCCCTCAGCGCAGCCAGGACTAAGGACTGCGGACTGCGGACTGCGGACTGCAAACTGCGAGCTGCGCACTCTGATGACTTGCCTGCTTCAGTGTGTTATCCTTGGGTGTGCTGTCAAAAAATTATTATGCCTATTAATTTTACCCATGCGGGTCTCGTCTGCCCCTTTATAAGCGTCTATATAAGTGTGTGTGTGTGTGTGTTGGTGGTAAATTACACAACAAAAAATTATGTTTGGCTTTTGCCAGCGCCAAATGGGCGTGCCTGCCTACCTTCTCCCACCCTCGCTCGCTCGCTCACTCGCTTAAGACTTATTTCGCCTCATTCATTTGGCAGTAATTTATCCTGTCATGCTGTCATTATGACAAACAAAAAAGAAGAAGAGAGAAAAAAATAAATAATCGCTTGAGGCTGGGGGGAAAATTATTTATTGAAAATGATTATGCAAGGGGCATCCAGTTGCTGTGTGGGTGGTGCTTGGGTGGTTGGATGTTTTGTTAATGATTCGATGACGCCTTGGACTTGACACATCGATCAAAAATCATTATGACTTATTTGTGTTGTTGGCTGGATAAGCAAGTGGCAAGTGGCGTTCCAATACACTGAGAGAAACTTCCGCAAGAGACGAAGCAACTCTGAATCGAAAATGTCTGTCTGCCCCTTCAAGTCTCTAGTCTAATTACAGGGTATCTCGCTGCTTCAGCTGCTATGTTTTCAATAACTAATCAATCTTAAGTTTGACTTGATGTCTGCGCTGCACGCGATGACTTATTTCGGGTAGTGTTTTTTGCGCCGCCAGCAGAGCGGGGAAAACAGCAAAAGTTTTTCACAACTCGCTGTGTAATCGACAACAGTAAAGCAAGTGCCAACTTTTTTGCTGGCGCACATCAATCAGCCCGGGGTGGAAACGTAAGCTCACGTCACTCAACCAGACAGTCCTTCAAATGGATGGATGGATGGCTGAAGAGACTGAGAGAGAAGCAGACAAAGAGAGAGAGAGAGAGAGAGAGAAATGGTAGCTGGAGGCTTGAAGGGGGTCTGAACTTTTGGCGTTGACAGCCGGAATACAAAATGCGGGCGAAATATGTCGATACGAATCAGGCGAAAGTTCGACTCTTTTTACGACTGCGGCAAATAATGAATGGAATGGCTGAAATGGTTGGGGAAATATGAAAAATTTGCGAGCCAGTGTGAGGATGAAAGCCATCCTCTGGCCAGGCGCTGAACGAGCACTGAACTGAACTGAACTGAACTATAAATGCCAGACAATAAATAACCGCAACTTAAGCATATTGCGGTTAGGAGCTGCCCATCTAACCCTCTGACACTCAGCTCGCGTTCCCGCTGCACTCTCTGTGCACTCGCGGCAGCTACTCTCTGTCAGCCATATTTCATTTTCATGCTCCCAATTGTTTTGCTTTTGACAAATGAGCGAGCTAGAGACCCGCAGAACGCTCCAGAGAGAGACAAAGAGAGAGGCGGTTACTGAACTGAGCGAGTGTGTACAAGGCAAGTCATCAAAATAACAAATAACGACGACTACCAAAATTGATTGCATGTCATTAATTTTCATTTCAAATTACGCTTCCACTATGTCTTGGCTCTGGGTCTGGGACGGGGTCTGAGTTTGAGTCTGAGTCTGGCTGTGTGTATAGCTGCTCGTCCTGGCTGGCTTGGTCTTGGTCTTGGTCTTGGTCTTGGTCTTGGCTGTGGCTTTAGCCTGCAGCTGATATGTCAGCCAGTCAGCGTCAACCAGTCAATGGGCCAAAGTCAAAGTCGTGCCAAAGTCAGGCCAGTGGTCGAATGTGTTGAGCGGAGGGCAGTCAAAATGCCAGGGCCTATCACAGTTGTTATACACTGCTCAAAGAGCAACAGGACAGACGACTCTTTATCAACTTCATAAAGAATCCTTATTTCCCAATGCATCTACAACTATGACTTTCTTTTAGCCATTCCTTTGTCCCATATAAGGGTATACAGCGGGTCAAACTCATTTATGTAACATTCCTATGAGTGCTTGTTACAATTGGAATTGGGAGTTCGGAATTTTGCTGACCGATTTGTAAATTATGAGCAAAGACGTCAACTGACAACTGCATTTGCAACTAACTGCAACAAACTCAACAGACAGGGCATGGCCAGAGCTGCAGCTGCAAATGTATGTGGAGGGGGCTACCCAAAGCTGTCCGCTGTTGAATGTTGCAGCCAGAGCCATAGCCGGAGCCAGAGCCGGAGCAGGATCTGTGAGCTGCAGCTCGAGTCAGAGAACAGCAGCTAACTGACATTTGACTGTCAGATGCTGTTGGCTCTCATTCGTTAATGTCAGAAGCAAGAGTTAATCTCGCGTGCATTTCAAAACATCAGAGAGACAGCAGAGTGAAGGGGCAAGCAGAGCAAAAGAGCGAGAGAGAGACAGATAGAGAGAGGAAGAGCGAGTTGCCTTGCATAGGTACGCACTGCCCAGGAGGATATATTGTAATCAAGGTTTTGTTGGTTTTGTTTCGGAGTGTGCCCTGGCAAAAGAGAAAGACCAACAGCAGCAGCAACAGAAACTGACTGACTGGCATACTGGCAACCAGCTACAGCAGCAGCAGCAGCAACATCAGCATCAGCATCTGCATTAGCAGCAACGCCAACTGATGGATGCCTGAAAGCCAGCCTGCAAAATGAATGAATGACATGGCAGGCATGTGCGACTGGGTGGCTATGACACCCACTCCCACTCCCATTCCAACTCCAACTCTGACTCCAACTGCAACTCGGACTCATAGAACGACTCCACGCATGCAATATGTTCAATGATGAGCAAACACACAAACGTGCAGAGTGGAGGCCAACCGCGTGATAAGTTGCCTGGTCACTGCACAACCAGTCAACCAGCCAAGCAGGCAACCAACTGGCCAACTGGCCAACTGGCCAAGGGAGGCCATCCCAGCAGAGCTGAGCAGTCTGTCAGCTGCATTTGCATATGGCTCGCATTCTGTGGGCCCCGGCATGCAAAATTGCTTTATGAATTATAAACAATGCCCGGACCGGACCATGCCGGACCGAGGCTTGTTAGTTGCTTGTCCGCTTCATTGCTCCAGCCACGGCAACAGCAACAGCTACAGCGTATATTTGTACTTTCAGACAGTCCCCAAGCCCAACTACTACTATATATCTCTCTGTGTCTTCCTCTCTGTCTATCTTTCTGTGGGGCTCTCATTGCACTGACAGTGATTATGTCGCCAAGTGACATCCATCAGCAGCTGTGTAATTTATTACCCTGCGCCCGGGCAAGATTGCGCCCAGTTTATGTACGTGGCAAATGCGGCTAACGTGTCTCTGCGCTTGCATCAGAGCTGCGCGCGGATAGGGTGTGCTTAATTACACGTGGGCTATCGAGGAATCACTGTATCTACTTTGACGAAAGGTTAATGCGCTTATCGCCAGAGCTTAATTAACCGATTAAAAATCGAATACACACATACACACACACGCACAAGCATACGCACACTCATACACATATTCGACTGGGAAATTATTTTCGATAAATATTTGTACTATTTAAACCGCATATCTCTTTGTTAAGCCAAGTAGTTGAGAATCAAGAGATAATGTGTATATTTATATATATATATATACATATTTATACTTATAGTAAAGCTTCTTCTGGTCTTTGCCAAGCAATATCAAACATTTGCTCAGACACATAAAATAACTTTCAGCGAAAGTCAATTAAACTTCAACCACAAAAGTCAAAAGTTAAGCAAAGTCCGAACAAAGAATACCCTATCAGCTGAGTTGGGTGTCCATAGGGTGAAGATGCAAGAGAATTAACTAAAAAAGTATAAGTATAAGTATAAGTATAAGTATAAGTATAAGTATAAGTATAAGTATAAGTATAAGTATAAGTATAAGTATAAGTATAAGTATAAGTATAAGTATAAGTATAAGTATAAGTATAAGTATAAGTATAAGTATAAGTATAAGTATAAGTATAAGTATAAGTATAAGTATAAGTATAAGTATAAGTATAAGTATAAGTATAAGTATAAGTATAAGTATAAGTATAAGTATAAGTATAAGTATAAGTATAAGTATAAGTATAAGTTTAAGTATAAGTATAAGTATAAGTATAAGTATAAGTATAAGTATAAGTATAAGTATAAGTATAAGTATAAGTATAAGTATAAGTATAAGTATAAGTATAAGTATAAGTATAAGTATAAGTATAAGTATAAGTATAAGTATAAGTATAAGTATAAGTATAAGTATAAGTATAAGTATAAGTATTAATAGTACAGAGTATCTGTCAGTTCAGCATGACTATGTAATTATTGACGGTTACATATTGATGCTAAAACACATTCCATACTAACTTAAGCCTTAGTAGGGCTTACAAATATAAGTCATTAAAAGACTTTCAAGCTGTGCCTTTTTTTTTTGACTTATAATTAATATGGATTGGGACTTTCAAGAAACCTTAAGTATTTGCCATACGTAGGAAGCCTTTGAAACTCAAGATATTATTCATATTAATGTTTAATACAATTGCATGATTGTTGATATTCGAACAGAAATTCGGTTCATTACGTGGCGAATCGCGTTTGTGAGCATGGATGAAAGGAAATGTTTGTAATTTGTTGCAGTTGCCAAAGCGTTTCTTACAATTTTTTGTGGCCGATATCAAGGGCTGCCAATTTAAGTGGTTTACTATATCAAAGACCAGAAAACTCACACACACACAGTCATCAAAATTGCTTAAGTAAAACGCATTTTTGCTTTCAAACAATTTCCGCACTTCTTACGGCACTCGAAAAGTGCTCAAATAGGATTTCTTACCGAACGACAACAACAACAAAAACAACGAGAGCAGAAAGGAACGCAATCAATTCGCGAGTGCCGGCAGCTCTCGAGTTAATGATATACACTCACTTCAGGGGCATTATCAGGCACATGCTGAGGACCTTAAAGAGGGTTTCATACATCCGCAACAACAAAGCCGCATTGCCCCCGACCACAGCGGCTCGTTCGAGGCAACATTGTGTCGAGTTGGCAGCGCTTTAAAGAAATTTCAAATTTCAAATTGCAAAGCAGCCAAAGTCCATTGAAATCCATCCAAAAACTGGCAGGCACACACCCTTCTAAATGCACACTTGAAATCAAATCAAAAGCATTCCCATGATAAGGATAGGGGTTACACAAAGTAAATAAAAAAGCGAGTGCTGGCACTTAAGCGCGGTTACCAAAGACTCCAGTGACTGACAACCTTCTCCGGGCTGCCTTGGCAATGATTCAGTTTAGAGCAGTCGAGTTGCAACTGTGAAAACAATTAAACCCTAGACATAAACTGTGCGCGCTTTAGTTCTATGTTTGATGTCATAAATCCTTTAACAATGCCCTAATGCTTCAGTTGACTGCGTCTCCCGAAGGTATTTCAAGTGTCGCATTATCTGCGCATTTATCAGCAACCCTAAAGCCCAACCCGTAACACCGGCAGATGTGCTTGTGTCCTTTTTAATGACATGTCGTCATAGCTTCCTTACCCTTCATCGATATTGGCTCGATGTATATCTAATCGCAAAGCCATTTAATTTGTATTACGAGTTCCAAATAGAGAGAGAGAGAGATAGAGAGAGAGAGAGAGATAGAGAGAGAGATAGAGAGAGAGATAGAGAGAGAGAGAGAGAGCGAGAGAGCGAGATGAGCTAAGCTGAAATTGCCACCCGCTCGGTTCGATAATTTCCCACGCCCTGTTATAGATCATTTCAGAGCTCAATGTCGGCTTTCAGTCAGAAGGCTAATGGCACTTCCGAATCGGCAACGATCAAGAAAGCTTCCTAGAAATATGCATAGGGCGCACAGCTACACAATATGGCTTATGCCAAACAATAGTTGGCATCGGACCTTGAGCGCTCGACAGTGTCAACAAGGTGAAAAGAAGAAGGCACACCACATGGTTCCATCGAATTCGAGCTAAGGAGCACAACTTCAAAGGCAACGTTCCGCCTACCTAACGAAAACATTTAACAATTTTGCTTCATTCATGGCTCGTTCACTAAATCTGCAAAATTTGGTTTTTTCTTTCTCTTTTGGTCACCAAATTTCCTCATAAGTTTTGCGGCACTTCTGCTGTGATTCCTGTTGCCTGTGCGACACAAATTAGCAGCAGTAGCATCAGGTCCCAAAACAAGGGATAATGACCATACAAGTTGTCAAATAAACTAATAATGCCTGAGAAATGGCTAACACTCCCATTGTCAGAGTCACGTTCCTGCTAAGCACCATTGTCGCATGGATTTCCGCTCTTTCCGCAGAGATGTAAACACAATTTCTTTCCTTTTCAAATAAATCTTACAATTACAGGCGGTAGACCTTATAGGACTGTGGCCTGTCTTATATGCCCTTAGAAGAAAGTAACAGAAGTTTCTTTCACGAGAGTAAAATAACTTGGGAACAAGCTGTTTGATTAATCGCTCGCGTACTTTTAGTTACACTTGCTTAAACTTTTCGATTGCAGTATATGAAATGAATATTAAATTAAAATAATATAGTTTATTTTTGCTAGTTCTTTATATTCATTTATTAAATAGAGGAAAAAGTCAATGAAATTATTAAATTAAAGACCTGACCAATTAAGAGCAATAGAAAAATAAATTCCAGTTGCAAAAAAATGGTGTGATATAATTAGTTTATGATTTAATTAATTATAATTAGTTTCCATTACAAATAGAAACTGCACTCATGCCTTGTATGGAATAACACATCGTTCAACTAATTGCTTTGGTTTTGCTTGCAGTGCAGGGGCTAAGTAGAATGACTCATATTAATATGTGTGGCGTTATGGTGCTAATAGCGTTACGAATTCGGTAGATCTTTTATATGAATTGTTAGATGTTGGGTTAAAGACTAAAAGAGTGTAAGCTATCAATAAACTTTTCAACAAATTAAAAATTGCAGACAAATTACTTTTGCAGTGAGTGATGGTCGATGCCAGGACTAAATTCATTTTATGTACTAAATGCAGAACGGGAATTTTTTGCAATACGATTAAATGGAAAATTGTATGGAATATTTAAATACTTAAACAACATCGATTACTTAATCAACTGTAAAATTAATGGTTATAGAAATAGTATCACTCCTGAGCGAAGCAAACTTTTTGTCGCTTACAAAAGGCTATAAGATAAATTGAATATTTTGTCAAAATACATTTTTCAAGGGAATGTGAATCTTGCCATATCTTAGCGAATTTCTAGCATTATCACTAAAACTCTCCCAATCAATAAAAAATACTAATAAGCGCAGCTTCGTCAAAATACTTTAAGCGCTCAATTTGGTTATTATTAAGAAAAAATATTTATAAATATATAGAAATATATATTTAAAATTTTTAGTTACATTTTCAGTATCAGTGTTATCAATCTGCTCATCAGCCATAATTTCGCAAATAATAAAAAAATGCGAGTTATGAATATTCAAATCATTTTAATATATATAAAATAAGATTTAAGACAAGCTACCTGTTTGCAGTCAATAATAGTTGATTAGAAATCCCTCTGTAACATAGGCTGCTCCAAAAATAACCTCTCACTACTGGCAAGTCTATACATAAGTAGTTATTTATGCGCACGCATGTGAACCCAGCCATTTAGGGGCAAAACTAGCAGACAGCAAATGATGTTGATATATGGAAAACTTGCGATGTGATTGACGTGACATTAAATGACGGGCTGACACACACAGCTTTATAGTATGACAAGCACATCACAGACAGAGACAGAGATAGATAGAGAGAGTGACAGTTTGACAACGACTTTGAGCAGCGACAATGGATGTGTTGATGATGCGACCGTCTAATGAATGCCACAAAAATACAAGTACTCGAAGCAACGACTTGAGCTGGCACTCGCAATTGCATTAGTTATTCGCCTATTCGGCTATTCAGCTATTCGGTTATTTCATATAAGGAGCGGCCTGCCCAGACAAGCTCAGCGAGCGAGCGGCTTTTCACTCCAGAGTCGGTTACAGAGCTTGATCAACTGCTTGTTATTCGTTGGGCAGGTAGATCGATAGTTTGGCGGCTGCTCTAATTGATGGGGTGTGCGGGTGGGGGAAGTGAACTCGAGTTCAGTCGAGTCGGTAGCGTTGCATTCACAGGTGATAAATTCAATGATTATCAACACGTTGCCTCGCATCACTAATTAAAAATGCATAATAAGATGCACGGGGGGAGGGGAGACGGCAGAAGTTCAAAGAGCGTTTCATTTAATCGGTGCCAGGTCTCCATAGATTCGCTGCAATAATCATAAACAACGTCAGCGAACGAGCGAACGAGCCAAGGAACGTCGAACTATGAATTTGTTGGACTCTTTACGGCCCGCCCGATCCGCTCTCTGCATAGAAATGAATGAATTTCGTTTTGGGAAACGTGCCCCTTTTTTATGGTTATTTGATATATGAAAATTATCCAGCGTCGGTGTCGGACAGACAGCCAGACCGGACGGACAGACAAACCACTTTGTCGGCACATTTGCCTTCCATTTTGGTTTTGGCATCGTTTTTTGTGTACGCTTGGGCTGTTAACTTTGATGGGGCGTCGCAATGCTACGGTTCGTTTCAATTTGTGTGTTTATATTTTGCATATAAATGTAAATATAGGTATAAATAATATGGCTATGACTCTTTGCTTTATGCGCGTTCAAGATGATTAGCCATAATTTCGTTTTAATATTTTGTAATTGTATAATTTTATGGCCATTTGCATGTCGCTTCTTTTGTTTCTTTTCTCTCTCTCTCTTCAATTGTATGCATAATTCATGTGGCGTATGCGTGATATTTAATTGCCGCATAGGTGTGCCCAGGTGCCTCAGGTACCTCAGTAGCCTCGGTTCCCTCAGGTGTCTGATTCCATGTCGTTTGTGGGTGTAGAACACTTTATTTTATGCTTTTCGGAAATCCATTTACGACTTGTTCTATAATAATAATTCCATTGAGTTCTATCAATTTATTATGTTTTTCGTTTTTTTTGTGTTTATGTAATTGCTAAAGCACCTTTAGCAATGTTAAAATACCATAAATTTAATGAGTGAATTGCGTTGGTAAAATTAAGTGTCTTCCATGAAATTGAAGCATTTTACCTAAAACTAAAATTATATAAGACAAGGCTTACGCATTAAATTTTAATTTTTATATTTTCTATTATATTTCTACAAATTGAAATCTACAGAATGTAGACCCGAGCTGAGTGAAGCTATATTTGCTTACACAAACTATAATTGAGACAACACTCTGTGCCTTTGGGTTTTGATAAGATGCTTGGAGTTCATATACATTTCGATTAATTTTATTTACGTATTTTGATAATTATTTTAAATAATATTTTATATATTACTACGGCCTTCGGCTAAGTCCATGATACATGGAAACATTCCTTTGCGATTGACAGACCTAGACAACTGTAAAATATGTATATCGATATTTTATAAACTTCTCTTTTACTTGTCCCATCTATTAGTCTGCCTTCAGACGGTGCCTTAAAGTAGTCTTAGGTCGTCCATTTTATTTTATGATTTAATCATTTTATTTTATTGAAGTCGTGAAGACCTTTAACTGCATTTATTTAATAGATGAGTAAAATCAGATAAGTAAACAAGTGAGAAATATTAATTTTTACCAACTCAAGTTTCCTTCTCCAATACTTTTCGATTAAACTTCAGACACATAAACATGGCTATGTTGTCTGTAAGAGGTATAGAGCGGCTTATAATATACTTGTAAATAAACTAACTATAATATATATACTTATACTAAATATAATATATATACTTCCTATATACTTAGAAACATTTAATAAAATCTTTTTACCATTTTCTATATTCTAGAATGAATGAAAGTTGAAATTGTAAATATTTTGTATAAAAATTACACTAAATCTGCTTTCTTTTTTTTTATAAGACTAAACATTTCAATAAATAGATCCATTCTGGAAGGAACTTTAAACCTATGTGAGACAATATTAAAGTGGATAAAAAATGCAAGTGTGTTGAGTGGTGTGGTTTGAATGAATGATTAGAATGAGTGTGAGTTGAAGGTGTCAGTTATGGAAGTGTGCGACGGTGCGAGGGTTTCTTGAGGGAAGTGGCAATTGAGTTCTTTTGAGTACGTATTCGCTGGAAAGTAAGAAAGGTAAGAGAGTGTGCAAGTGAATTTATTGTTTTGTTTATTGTTTTGTTTAGTGACATTGTCCTGAATGGTCTAAATAATGTATTTGTGTTTTAGGTCTTCCATTATGTCATCATTCCTGGCTTCATTCATTCAATTCGTCTTAATATACGGTGTTCTGTTGATCGAAGTTCCTTTACGACTGTTCCCAAAATGGAGCAACTGCATATCAATTTAGGCTGAATCAAGGTCCTAAAAAGTGTGACTGGAATGTCATGAAAGTTTTGAATTATAATTGAGTAATAAGTCGAATTTCTTGCTTCGCGTGTTTGGAGTGCCTATTAAAGTAGTGAAAGTGCTTTCGCCAGTTGAGTTTTGGGTCAAGTGTGAGTGCTAAGTATGTTTGTGATGAGAAATGAGGACTGGAACATTAGTCCTTAGTACATGATGTAAATTTGTTGTTGGCGTCTAATACTTCTAAATTTTAATACTCTGACAGTGAATTTCGAACTGTCTAAAGACTGAAATACTTGGAACACCTCAGCAAGCGTCAAATTATGTGTTCTTCGCTGTAAGAAGCAGCCTTGACATTGAACCACTTAAAAAGTTTACATAGAATAAAAGTTATATATGAAAATAGTTTTCAAAAGTTATAAATAATTGATCGAATTAAGTCAAACAATTGGGAAACAACACAAGTTTTATTCTGAATTCATTTGCCAATGCACAATCGGAAGTTAACAATTTCTGCTGCTTATAAATTATGAATAACTGAAAGCAGTTGGCATTCTAATGTAGAAGGCAGAGGAGACACATGTTTCTGAATTCGCAGAAGGTCGCTTGACATTGTTTCGTTTATCTATTGTCTTACGATCGAAACAATATGAGCAAACATTTGGGTATTTTTTGTGTTTTTGTGATTTTGGCGTTTTGACTGTCTTAAGAAATACGTCGATTGCAAACATGTCCTTTGAAGTGACGCCGTTGCTGGCTACGAAAGGAATGTGTGTCATGCACACACGCACAATCCAGTTGAATGGGTGAAAAAAGACGAAAAAGGAAATGACTGCCTTCCTAAACTGCTGACTGGGTGCTGACTAGCAGCCTGACTGGATGAGATTTAAGCTGGCTTCCACGACTGCCGAAGGAGCGCTGCCTCTGAGCATTGACATGACAAAGGCTCAGAAGACGAACGAATGATGGGCACGTCGTCGATGTCAGCGGACTTCAAAGTCGGACTGAATATGGGTCTCTCCAGCTCTCCCGCTCGCTCATTCTCTAGACGTGTCGCCGTCTCACTCTACAGTAGCTGTCAAAGATATTTGTATTTCATTTTGATGATGGCATGCGGCTGACTGACTGCCGCTCAGGCTGAGCCGCAGTCGAAGCCGATTCAAACGAATTGAAAGCCAAAAACAAACACTGTAGCTGCTTCCTAAATAAACGCAGACCAATCAAGCAGCAATAGAGCGAAGACAGAGTGCGAGAGGGGGAGAGAGGCGGGGAGCCAAGTGGCCTGGGATGCCACTTCTTTTAAAAGAGGCAGCGTTGTCGGTGATTTAAAATAAATATTGGTGGCTGTCACATTGACAGCAAACAAAATGTGATTGTTCGCTGATTGTTGACATTTTGTGCTACCGTTCGGCTCGGTTCACCTTGGGGCGCAGTGGTGCGGTGCGGCAGTCAAAGGGATATTCAAGATATTAAATTGTCTGGCGTTGTTCGCTGTCGCATTAATAAGCCGACTCGTTGGATCTTTCGCTGTGCAGCGCTGCGTTCGCTTTCAATTGCCAAAAAAAAAAAAAAAGAAAAAGCAAAAGAAACGCCAACAATGAAAAATTTCAAGCTGTTTTTAAATGTTTTATTGGCTTTTTAATAATGTTAGCACATCAAAGGGGGCCGCGCATGCGCGCCAGCAAGCAGCCGATCGAGCCCTCGTTCTACCAAGTTTCGCGCTCGAGATCCCAATGAGAGGAAGAAATAAATCCTCAAGTGACATGAGTCAAGCTCTTTGTGCTGCCTCGCTGCCTGAGTTAGCAGTCTGCGGACTATGCCCCAAGAGGGCAACGCGATCATAAGTAATGGATTATGCCTGCCTGATTTATATGGCGACCCGTTACAAATAGTTTTCAATTAGCGAACAAATATGAGCGAGCGCCAGTCCCAAATACCAAATACACATAACTATCGAAGAGCAGCTAAATTGACATTAAACACTCTCACTCTGAAGCACACCTAATTAGTAGTATTCAGTTATCGAAATGTATATACTATAATAAGATACTCATTTATTTTATTGTGAATCTATGAATATATATTGCTAAACAAAACTTTAATTTGTTAGTTTTAAAATTTGATCAACTCAAATTTGATCATTTCTATGCACTTTCTCTACATGATTCGACCTCTCTAAGATATTTGCTAAATGAGATGTGTAAAATAAGTAAGCAGAGCTTTAAGATGGCATCAGCATTTCCATAACTCGCTTCTCTATCTGTGTATATTATGGGCGCTTAGCAAAAAGGAGAAAATATAGTCTAAAAGCACATAGAGCTAGAGAGGGAGAGGGAGAGGCAGTCAGAGATAAGTACAAAACGTTGCCAAGTATTTTATATTACATTTATGTGGCTGCGTGCTGTGAGTGCCAAGTGTGATAGAAATAGTTATTAAAAGCCTCCAAGACCAAAGATGATATCCTCGACGACAGCTGGCGACTGCAGCAGTCGGGGTTTATGGCACTGCAGAGCACTGGGGTAGATAACTGGAAGCTTGTTACAATTTATGGGCTGCGGCCAAGATGGGACACATATGATCCATGAAATGTCATAAAACTGCAATTGCGGCCAAAATTATTGAACATTTAGCAAAAGCGTTGGGCCTTAGCCATGGGTGGTTACGGTTTTTATATCTCCAATCCCCCTGAGAGGCGTCCCCGAAAACAGAACCTTTTGTTTTTTACGACCGTCAACAGAAGTGAACCCCCATTGGCTGCGACATAGACATGGACGTGGACATGTACATGGACACAGACATCAGCCACGTCGAACGATTCACACGTACGCTATTAGAGACACTAATATACATACTTTTAATAGAGCGCCGTCCAAAATCTCTGGAGGCGGAACCAAATGGGCCATCCCCGCCAGGCAACGCACGTCCAAACTGGGCTCATAAATTTGCACATTTTGTTTGGGCACTTGGCTTATTAGTGCAAAAGTTAAGGTAAGATAAACAAGCTGACAGGACCTTTAATGACTGCGTCGAGGCATGTGTACACTAAGAAAACATTGATCAAAACAAAATCCGAATTGCAAATGGGATAAATAAAGCAAACGAATCTTACTGGTCATGCCTATCTTGGTGTGGCAAAAGTTCTGCCCTAAGCTTTCTGCTTTCTCCCTTATATACCTACCCAACATTGATCAAATATATATATGTATTTAAGATAAAGTCAACGAACTGCGTTGCTTAAGCCCAGTTAGTCAACCCATCGGTCTGCATGACACCATCGACTTCAAAAGCTACAAAAAATACAGATTTACATGTTGAAACTGATTTTCAGCTTCGCTGAACAAATTTATAATTTTTGTTTCTTATTTACTTAAAATCGAAACAACTATTTGGTATATAATGTACAACTTTCAGACAACTCAGACTATATTTGGCTCTATTTCTTATATATTTAAAATATAAAGCGGAAACTGCTTGTGTATCTATTGTACATACATATGTATGTATAGGTGCCAGTTTAAGTTGGAAGCGTTTAGGGTAAGTTCTCTACTTACTTCATCCTGTAAATACCATTTGATGATTAATGATTATAAATACAGGTTTTATTCTAACTAAATAATTCAACTTTAGTTTTTGTATATTTTCTTTATTTTAGTAGCTAGAATTATGTGATTTATCTGGCGTTGATAATTGCATTTTGAGATAATCATTTTCAGTTTACTTTGCTACTGACCTGCGCCGGCTCTGGTTTGATTAATTTGGTGTTATATTTAAAGAATTTCGTTAATTAAGTTCAAATTCATTACACAGTTAAGTCTCTTTACGAATTGAACTTTGTGTTGTTTCTTTGATTTTCCAATTTGTTTATATATTTGCACTCAAAAAGTTCATGATGAAAGTTTCTGACTAAAGTTTTTTATTTTCAAATTTTCGTTGAATTTTGTATCTTATTAAAAAATAATTGAAATTGCGTTTACATATATTTATATTGACACCCAAAATATGAGCTTGAAACTTTCCAACGACTCGTGCAAATTACATTTAAATTAAAGTCAATAAAGGCTTCATAACCCCGTAAGTCACAAGCTTTTTATATTATTCATTATACATTACATTGAATACAATTCAGCTCTACTTACCTTGCTGATTGTTCATGTTATACTCTTTTAATTATCAGCTAAACAATATATATCCCTCAGTGTGTGATTATCGCCCGTTCAGGCAGTGAAAAGAACATTTGAGTCTGTCTAGAGCGACATTTCCATTGTATACAGAACGAATGACAATAAACATATTAGTATTATATGTGTTAACTATATTTAAATTGAGCGTGGTAAATGTACAAATAATTGCAGCTACACATATATTTATTTACTATATACTTAAATCAATCTTGCAGTGCTCGAGCTAAAAATATGTAATAATAATATTAAATAATTTATATAAATAACCTATTCATAATAATATGGTTAGCAGTTATGATATTTATACATATTATTTCTTATATAAATATTCATTTAAATTGAATAATAAGTAGCACAAATTTCACTAATGTATATTGCACCCAAACCTCTTCAAACTGAATCAAAGTCAGAAACTGATGCTAGTCCAGACGAGTTGTGTTGTTGAGTGGCAGAGTGCTTAGCCGAAAAAGCCACAAGGCCAAAACTCATTTAAATCAATGCCATTTGCCATTACCCCAGTTGACCAAAATGTCATTGATAAACGTCGTGAGAGAGGTGTCCGTAGGGGCGGCGAGGCGTTTACAAACTGTTTTGTGGGTTTGTTGCGTGTTAGACGAAAGCTGTCAAAAATGTCATGGAAAATGTACAAACGCTGACGATGGCGCTGACGATGATGAGGTGACTTCTAACTAGCTGTGAAGCTTCTGTTAACGAGCTGCCCTCTGTGAACTCAACCCGCCGCAAATACGTAGCAGTCATGTGTGAAAAGTTAGTTGCGCCTCGAAGGGAATATGGGGTCGACTCACCAACGAACCAGCCAACCAACCAACCAACCAACCAACCGACCGACCCAGCGACCGAACGACCGACCGACCGACCGGTTACTATAAGCTGACTAGGTTCGTTTGTTGTTGGCGCCTCGCATTGAAATTAATTTAGCTAGCTTTCAATTATGTGCCACAAACATTCATGCATGAAACTAAGACACGTTTAGCATTGGGGCTACTTGCGCGACGGGGCAGGTGGCATGTGGCGGGTGGCAGGTGGTAGGTAGCTGCCAAGCGCCAGTGTGACATGACAGCCCTGACAACCCCAACAACATATTGACATTTTTGCTATACATTCCGCTCGGCAGGGAGCTCCGCTCCCAACAGCCGTGTCACAGACCCAGACGGAGGCCGTACCCCAAACATGTGTGAGTGTTTATGTCGGCGTGTCAATTTTCGTTGTTGACGTGTTGCCAGCTCCGCCTATTCGACTACACGTCCATCCGTCCCACTGTCCTTCCGTCTGTCCGCCTTGTAGTAGTTCCATCCGTCTCGTATAACAGGCCCGACTTTGACTCGTTGCTGTCGCCGTCGGTGTATTCCGTATTATTATTAAATTTTACTTTCGCCACTCAATATGGGAAATGTCATCTGTTTATGATGGCTTTTTGACATCTCTCGTTATTGAATATGTTCGCTTGTTGTTCGTCCTCCGTCCTCCCTTCATGACATAGCATATTTTCTTTATGATTTCTCAGCTCTGGTTCTTGCCGCTGCTCTTGTTGTTGTTCTGGCTCGTTTCTTTGCCGCAGACAACTTTGATGTATTTTCAATTTTGCGGTTTTTCTTTTGGACTTTCGGCTTCCTCCTTCTGCCCCGGTCTTCAGCTTTTTGCACGGCTAAAAAGTTGACGACTTGAAGCGACTTCTGTGCGCAGAGCAGCTAACTCACCTAAGGCCTTTGTCTGCCTGTTAGGGTCTTAGCATTATTTCTCGACTTGACGTCTTTGACATGCCCATCACATTTATATTGATTTGGCCTGTGTGCACTCTGAAATGCCGGAAACAAACTGAAATGTTATATCTCGTTTCGTTTGCCCTGCCGAAGCCGTCAAGTTCCCATAACTTCAATTTTAAATGGGCCACACTAAAATATTCATCCAATTACCTGCGAGTTTTTATGAAACATTTTAATCAGCATTAGATGTTGACTCTTGCTAGCCCTTTAACTGGTCAGCCTTCGCGGGCTGAACGCATTATTAGTAAAGACCGACCAGCTATTCAATCAGGGTTATGGATTGAACCATTTAGAGAGCACACATACACACACATACACGCCCACGCCCACTTATCAGATGGTAAGTGGGCGCTTGCTCTGATAAACGCCGAATCGAATAAAAAAGGTCAACACGCTCGGCTACTGACAGTAGTCAAGTCCGCAGCAGCTACTTACTGTCAAGACGTGTCATAAACACATCAGCTTTACTGTCGAAACAAATAAAAATATAAACTTTGACACACACACAGACGCAGACAAGCGGGAAGAGCAAATAAACGATATAAAATCAAACCGAAGATAAAAGCGAACACAGCCATAATAGACAAGACAAATGAAAAAGCCAATCGTAAAGGCTGCCTGGCTGACTGTCAGGTCGAGACTCGTCTTTCAGGTTCGCTCCCAAGGGTGCGCACTCTTGAAAAGAGTCATAAAAAATACATTTTATTTTAGAAATTGCATTAAAATTGTCATAAAGGAGCAGAAAGCAGAATGAGAGCAGCGGACAGATAGACGACGACTGCGTCTGGTTGTTTCTGCCGCAACCCAAATCAAATATGGGAAGCTGACAAAATGTGACAATTACTGGGGACAGTTGGCACATAGAAGAGTCGTAAATGCCAGAGGCCACAACTTAGCTCCACGCACTGGGGATGGATGGGCTGGGCAAAACTAATGAGTCGGTCGGGGCTTAGGCTTAGTTTGCACTGCGACGACGACCTCGTCGACTGGCCTATAAATACCTGATTCTCAAATCCCATAAAAATTATCTGACTATAAAACTTAAATGACTTAAGTGGTGTCCCATTTCCTCACACACCCCGGCAATAAATAAAGCAAAACTTTTTATGTATTTCAGTTTGTTTTCGACATTTTTAGTGGCATTGAAATCAATTTTCATATCGTTAATCTTGTAAATTATGCATGTCGGATGTCATGTTAATTCATTATTCTCTAGAGACCATTTTGAAGTTGTTTTCTCTTTGTGTATCTTTTGGAATTTTGAAAGCGCTGCGAGATTAACTTAAGTGGGTGTTTTATGAACCTGTTTTAAATAGTTTACGACTTCAAAGATCGCATTTGTAAAAAGCTAAACGACATAAACCAAAATTATTAGCATAACAAGTGAGAAGTCCACGATTGTACATAGCTCTGAATGTTATATAGGCTAAATATATATGTCGATTAAGTTCTCAAAGTAAAAGTAGTTCATGAATAAATGGCAAGCCTTTTCCAGTATTTCAACTTGCCTGATACTAGCAATGATCATAACAGCTGTTGAAATATAGCTATTTGATGTAGTATCACTCTTGACGAGCCACCTTATGAATTAGCATATTCATAAAATTATATTCTGCTTGCTGCGCATAAAGTAATATAATGTCTTCTATTCGATATCTATAGAAATACATTGAATACTGAACTATAAATGAAAACAACTTAAGAAATTGCAATGGGCCAAAAAGCTGTGAGCACGAAACACGAAAGACTTGTGCAGGGTATTCAGTGAAATGGACATGCACGCGATTCGACAAAGAGTGCAAAAAGGACCAACCACAAAGACCTCACTTACATAACCCCGAGGGCCTGGCAAACGGCATTGTCGCTGGCAAAGCTTGTGACACATGTAAATGCGTGCTGACAGCGCTGGGGAAGCAAGCAAGTACAAAAGAGGGAAAAAACACGAAAAATAAAAGAAAACTGTCAACAAAATTAATGTCATGCGAGTGCAATGCAATGAAAAATTATGGCCCGGCTTTATGTCAATAACAAAAGGCAGGCAAAGAAGCCGTTGCCAGCAAGACCCGAGACAATGATTGATTTGACAGGACAACGTGGCAGAGCGCAGTTCGACACGATACGAAACGATAGATCCAGTGAACGGATCGATTGGTTTATGCACATGCAAAAAGCAAGCAAATAAACGAGCTGCGGACTGACAGCAGTTTTGCGTAACTGGAAGTGCCTCAGGTTCTGCGCTCTAATGAGCTCCAGTAAAACAGCTACAGCTTTCTGCAACTGCTCCGTCTCTGACCAGATATTATTTTTGCAAGCATTTGTCAACATTTGTAAAATCTGACAGCTCACGCCCGCTGGCGTGCCATTGCCGCGGGCAATGTTTTCACTCCCTTCACGCATTCAAACAGCCATTCATTCACCCATCCAGCCATCCATCCAGCCGTCTATCCACCCCGGCGACTCTGACAGCTCTCGCTCCTTCGGCCCGCCCAGGCGAGC
Organism: Drosophila hydei; assembly: GCF_003285905.1. Lineage (NCBI taxonomy): Eukaryota > Metazoa > Arthropoda > Insecta > Diptera > Drosophilidae > Drosophila > Drosophila hydei. The sequence goes on from NW_022045678.1 coordinate 3,559,708, forward strand.
GTCGGCTTTACGCGTAATTAATAACATGTACACACAACAACTGAACCCAAGTACTTAACGCAGTGAAGGGGCAAGCCGGGCATGCCCGATCCTCGGGCTTCTGCGTACGTACGGAGGTGTTTACAAGCACCCCACACATGGGCCTTGTGTCCAGGGACACTGCAAATGTTCGCATATGGCCTGTGCGGTTTTTATGTGTTTTGCCAAGCAAAATAACACGACTCACTTATGCGTTTATTCTGCTTATAGGAGAGACAAAAGGCAAAGATAGTGATCTAAGACCTCGACATTGAAACTGCTTCCGCCTGTTTTTGAAACCTATTACAAGGCTGTTTATCTCTTTAGTGGTTTTATGTGGGACGAGCAATATATTTGCCCCTCTTTTAACACACTCTTCCCTATCTTTCAAATTAATCATTCACAGTGAAGTGTTTTGGAGCCAATGTGGATCATTGGTGGAAGCAATTGAAACTCATTTATCTTAATTTACGATGTGAAAGCCTAAGCCCAAAACTTTGAGAGCTGTTTTACTGCGGAGTCCTAAGGATTGTATGTCCACGTCTAAAGCAATATCTTCCACAGTTCAGTATGAGTATTATGCAGTCGGTAACGCCCGACTGCAACCTTCCTTCTCGTTATTAACTGGTTGTCGCTAAAGTAATAACAGTACAAATAATCATCGTGTAAATCATGTAAATCGACTCTCATCCCTATATTACAGTTGCAGATTCGTTTCATCTTTACGAGGTGGGAAGTAGGAGAAAGAAGGTAAGGTATAGGTTAAAAGTTTGATATGAAATATAACAATAATTAAATTAAAATTAATTTAATGTCCATTTGCTTTTTATGCATTTGATTTGCATTGAGTCAAAGGTTAAATAAATTTAATTTATTAATTAACAAGCTAAAAAATGCAGTGAGTCAGACACAGAATAAAAGAGAAAATCATTTGGCATATCATATGCATAGCTAATATGACTTGATAAATCTGAAAATTTGTCTCTAGGATATATGATATATGATATTACTGATTATTTTATAAGAGAAAAGGAAATTAAGCCTAAATTTGTTTTTCTTTTTATGTAATGAACAAATCTTAAAACGAAATTTATTTCATATATAAAATTTCTATTTTTCAGTTACTTAGCGCAGTCAACTGACTGCATACATGAAACATGCATACATCATGAAAGATTTATCAAAATGTAGTAGTTCTTTTATTATATTATATATTTTTAGCAAACAATACCAAGTGAAGCATTTGAGCCAGATCACTTGGTATGTAACGAATTGCATACAACATAGAGAATATCAACACCTAGAGAACAAGTTTCCCAATCGTATCAGGTAAAGCGGATTATGGAAAGGTGCTGGCATGCCTATGAAGAAGGCAGAACTCCAACTGCAAAAAAGTCAAAACCCACACAAATCATATTTTTTAGAGCATGGGCAGAGGCATATCAAATTTCGAGCAGATTTCAATTTGATTTTATGTGCCTCCGGTGACGACAAGGGCCATGGACCCCGTCATGTCATGGGCATAATGCTGTCAGCCCATATTTCTCAACCAGAAGATCACAAACAAAGGGGTGTTTACTCAGCCCAGCCCCGGCCAGGCCACCCCAGCAGCCCATCCCCTGGTGCCGCACAGCTGGGGGTGTTTTTGCGGCGACTGCGGAATGACTGCCGTGAATAAAGCGATTTGTCTTCTTTGTTGTTTACGTTTGGTGTTATAAATTATGCGCTGGCTTTTCGCCCAAAACGTACGTCGCCCGTCGTAGACATATCTAAAATTGTCCAAAAATTATTTGTGCATAACAGGGATAATCATAAATCTGGCTAATTGCACTTTATTGGGGTCTTGCGTCCACATCGCACGTCGTCTCCCTGTTGGTGCTGGTGGTGCGTCCGTCCGTATCAATCTTAGGGGTAAAATTGAATTTGACATGCTGCTCATTGGCATTAAATCTGAGCATTTTTATAGTCTGACAAACGGCCCACATATAAATTGTCAGCTTTTTGACGCTGCTGTCATTTGATAGGCATAGAAACTGCTGCAAGTTACTTAGATACCTTGAGACTCGTTTCTAATCACAATCTAAATACATGCTGTGCGTGCTATGAGCAACAGATTCTAATTACTTAAGCATACCTGATAGTATATGAAGTTGTAGGTATTCTAATTTATTATTTAGTCAATGTTAACTTTCTTCTATTTGATATTACTTCAGATCAATCAGATTCGGAATCAGATTTCAAAGTAATTTTTGAATAGCTTCATATATTCTCATTGTTTGGATAAAGGAGATAGAAATTTATATTCGAGTCACATATATATTGATTAAGTACATAGCTAGGACAATGTTGCCTAAGACTAATAAAATTTGATAAGAAGCCAGTCTACAGACGTTCAATGATCCAGTGTCAGAAGATCTTTTATAATATATCTCAACATTATTGAGTTTTTATATATGATATAGAAATACGCATCGAAATATAACTTGAAGGCTGTTTAAGTATTTGTGTATTCCCATTATTATTACACTGATTGTCTTAAATGAGTGCTATAATAATATTCCAAGCTTCACATTGTTTATAACTATTTATACACCCGACTGTGATTAGCTTCTTTTGTCACTTGCCAATTTTATTTGCAGATCTCTCTAAGTTTTTGATACCCAACTCAGATGAGCGAAAACTGTTTAAGTCCACAGTAAATACGCTTTGGGCTTCCTTTTGACACCCTGCTTCAACTAAATCAACATCCACTTCACATGCAAATAAGAGACATATTGTGCACACTCGACGTAAGGGATTAAGACAATCCTCACAGAGGGGCACATGAGAAATGCATTACAGTCGGGCCGACAGCCGAGTTGCCGACACATGAGTAATTAGCCGAGCATGTGAGAGGAGTGGAATATGTATTAAGATTGCAGCTGAAGAGGCATTTCCATTTCCATTTCCATTTTCATTTTCCTTTCCATTTTCATTTCCATTTCGATTGCCTGAGTAGAGTGTCTCTACGGTAGCGCTGGCTGTTGAAAGGCAACTCTCAAATGGCGGGACCCGGTTCCAGATTTTATTCAAATGAATCTGAAATTCGAAATGAGCATTTAGTGTGTGTGTGTGTGTGTGTTTGGGTGTGTGTGTAGGTACATGGCTTTTGATCTTTGTTGCGTTTGTTTGTATACAATTTGATGGCTCGTGTTGATGGATCGTAAACGTGAAATGATGTTCACGATGCCGGCACTGCCTCCGCCTCCGCCTCCGCCTCCGCCTGCGACCCCGACTCAGACTCCTACTGCGTCTGCCCCAGTGGCAATGACGATGACGATGATCAACGCAACGATGACGGCACAGAAGTGTCTTTGATCATTTGCCGCGCCAGTTGGCAGTCAAAATGTTAATTTATGCGCTGCTCCCACCTACACATGGTACAGCACAGCAGCATTAACAACTTTACAAACATGTTTGAGGTTTTTATTACGGTGTGAAAATGCTCGATTGTTCCGTAAAATAAAAAAGGATCAAACAAGTATACGGGTGGGCAGTCGAGCATTCCGGCAATTGGCCTCAGCAATATACCGCTGCCGACATCAATCCCCGTCCCCAACCCCAACGCCGCAGAGATCGCTACGCAGCTTTCGGGTGATTGATGCGCCGTGCGCACCAAAACAACAAGATCGACCAGCCACATCGGCAATGAGGTGGAGGCAACAACAGATCTTCATTATGAACAAGTTGTCGGTGAATTTTTATTGTTGCAAATCGATCAAACCACTTGACGGCTGATCAAAGCTACAGGAACCGAGCAGTCTTCGTATTTTATACGATTTAATTAATGTCTGTGTAAGTTTTATAAAATATTTTCGCAACCTAAAAATAAATTCGCATCGCGTCTTTCGACCGCTCTATTTCAATAGTTTAACCATTTTATTTCACTGTAATATTTCCTTAAATTACGACTAAAAGACTATGTTTAATAAAGTCAGAATAAAATCAGAAAAGTTTTCTCATTAAAACTTGAATTTATTTTCTGTATTACGATTTACCATTTCATATTTCTTTGAATTGTTTATGTGCTAGAAAAAGATACACAAAATAAAACTACGATAATATTTATAAAATAGAAACTACTGAATGATTTGCTATGCCTGTAAATTGAACGTATTTCTTAGTATTTCATTATTTGCTATTGCAAATGATCGAACAAATTTTAAATCAATATATATCAAGTGTTATTCTTCTGAGTATAGTTCTTGTAGCTCGCAATGAAATGTGAATTATCAGTAAATAACCAACAATTGTTATAAGAAACTATATTTTAGAAGCTGATCGACTTTCAGTTATTCTATAAAGACTAAGCCAAATTAGTCTAAACCCAATTTTCAAACATTATTTTGAACAAGGAAGACCTCATTTTCAGCAGCAACTATTGACATAGATGTTCCACTTCCTTTTGAATTCACGCATCTCAGCCAAAAATTTAAATGCTGAGCAAATTTATTTCAGATATAAAACTGAATGCTGAAAGATTTTGTAAAAGTTTCACATCAAAAGCCATCTGAGCGTTTATTGTGCGCAAGTTTTCTCGAATTTAGTACGAGATGAAAATGTCAGGCTGGCATCAAATACTCAAGATAAATACTATCACACATGTGGACAGCGTGGAGGACGGCAACAAGCTGCCCGGCTGCCTGGCTGCCCGACTGCCCGACTGCCTGGTTGTCGGGTTGTCTGATTGGGCTGCCACAAAAGTGCATGGGCAAAAGAAACATTTGTCTCGCTTAATTTAAACAGATTTGCGAGATTATTGTCATGCCAACGTTAAGGCAACAATTTCAATTTTGCCGCGCGCAGCGAAAAGAGACAGCAACAATAACCACAGCCAGCTGACAGACGGAGCGGGACAACGGCGAATTAACAACCTCAATCTCAGCCACCAACTCCAACTCCAACTTCAACTGCAACTCGCATGCTGTGACGGGGGCTTGAAAAGAAAGAAAGTTTGCAGTCAACAAGGAGAACGATGCAAACGCATGCGACTCTTGACAGCCGGCAACTTTTAATGTTGCCCCAAGAAAGCAGTGCAAAAAACGCAGAGGCCGAGCCCAGAGCACATAATAAAAGATGCCAACCAGGCAGCTCCTCCGATTCCGAGTGGGCTGTTGGATGGCAGAACAAATTTGCAATGTCGCTGTGATTTTGCGCCAGCGTGACAGACACTTGCACTGCGGCTGTCCCCCTGTCTGCCTCTCCATCTCGCACGGCTCTCCAACTGGAATGTGCACAAGCCATATTTAAAATGCTTTGAAGTTGCACCGCCCGCAGCACCAACTCCGACTCTGTGAGGCGTTGCTTTGGAGACGGGCGCGAAGCGACTTATGTTGAATGGTTGTCCGCTTGACACGATCAGAGCAGGCTTCGCTATCTCAAGGCCCGGTTGCAGCAACACATGTCCAGTTTTAATTGCTGCCATCAATGAATGAATCAGCTAACGGCCCAGCTGACAGCCGACAGTCGACTACCGCCTGACAGCCTGACAGCCGGACAGCCTGCATCTCTCCATCTAGCTGTTTAGCTGTTTAGCTGTTTAGCTAACTGCCAACTAGCTACTCAGTTCCGGAAGTTGAAATAACTACTCGTAGCTTATCTTTATCGCAACCGTTGCTCTTACTACTTGCTGCAAAGTCATTAGACTCTGTCAGTCCGCCAGTCTGTCACTCTGTCAGTTTGTCTGCTTGTCAGTCTGCCAGTCAACTCTCCAGCAGCAGTTAGTCGAGCTTTAAACGCAGACATTTGATCTCTCCTGTCAACTAGACTCACATCAAACTGTTTGGACAAGCTGTTCGAGTGCATAATGTCAAACAGATGCAATACAATAGCAGCCACGACGCGTTCAGCTAATTTTGTTAGCGATACGCCATGCATATCGAATGTTCAATTACCAAATGTTAATCACGTGGCAAAATAGCTCGATCAGAGTTCTATCAATACAGTGCTAAAATATGATTGATTAACTTTCTTCAGTAATGAACGAACAGTTGATCAAACCTTGAATAAAACTAACTTGTTCTGTAAGCAGAGCTTAGGTATAAAGAGACTAGAATATTTAACATGTTTTTCAATGAAAAATACTAGATTAAGAATTCATCTAGCATCTAAATTAATGGAAAAAGTCAAGGGAGATGAACCGATTAGAGGGATACTACGAAATTTAATATTTGAAAAGGAATTTATATATATTATATATATTTATATTATACATATATTATATATATTCTTGCTATAAACGAAATTATAATGTATATCTTACGTGCATAATTCTAAGACTCTTGAGCCTAGCCAAACGGCGAAAAGGCAGGGCTAGATCAATTGTTCTATGCTAATAATGAATGGAGTTGGCCATGTCTCGTTCGGAATGTTATTTAGTTTTCAGGGTATACAAATAAAACAAACAAACAAAACAAACAGTTAGACATAAATGTAGCTTATATTGAAACAGACAGACATACATTGCTCCAAAAAAGAAGTTTTCAAAATTTGAGATTTGTATCTTTGGTTTTATGTGCATTGAAATGTTTCGATGTATTATTGGTCGTCAAAGGTGTTTTTTCGTGACTTCAGTGCGCTCTTTTAGCGCTAGCTCCGTATTACCTGAACTCATTACTGAAGAGCGGGAAGCCGATTTGAAAGGAACAAAGCAAGTGACAGTGCCGAGCGAGCGCTACTTGAGATTCAAGGACAGGCTGCGATCGGAAGCACCTCTTAAAAGCTTTTCGAATGAGGCCATGCCACATCCGGCGCACGAGAAGGAGCCGCTGAAGCCCTGGCCAAACAATACCAATCCTAACACAGGTGAGGTTGGCGGACCGCCTGGACCAGAGCCCACGCGCTATGGGGACTGGGAGAGGAAGGGTCGGGTTACGGATTTCTGAAAATACAATCAAACTGGAGATTGTCGCTTCTGGGCAGACTTCGCTCACGATCTCTGATTTATTGGCCGTGTTAACAACAGAAGCACTTACTGTTTGCCTCATCATTGTTTTGTGCTCTTCTGCGAAGGCATTACATAAATTTATATTTTGTGGTTTCTAGAATTTATGTTACGCTAGCAACCAAATATAAATTGATAGCCCGCCAGCTAGATGCTCGTCCGTCCAGAGAAAGGGTTCCCGGAATAGAGTGCAGCTCCCATTATTTATGATGGTGTTCGGAGCCAGAGAATCGTGCCTAAGTCCAAATATTCAGAGTGTGCTCGACTCGATTCATTTGAAATCGAGGCGACAGTTTACGTGATTTTTATTTGAAAACTGTTTGTCTTTTCTAATTTGGTAGCCGCAGCGCGTAGCGAACTGTAGAACTCGAAAGGGGTTTTAAAATGTCATAAATTGTTCGAGGCAGTGTGGACAAATTTTGTGGTGGGCCCAAAAGAAATTTGGAAAATTTGCAGCTGTTTTCTCTGCTCAATCCCTCTTGACATTTTTGTGGTGTTTGCACTGATTAGCTGGCTACACAAATAGAAAATTTCCCACAAATGCCATCATCATAAAATAAATAAGACTAAGAAGTCGAAAAGTATTGGTAATTGGACAGCTTTACCGAAACATAGCCTGTCCCACTAAACTTTGAGAAATCTTTTATCTTCAGGCTTATATATTACGCATAGTGAGTTACTGACTAAAACTGAATTCGATTGGAACTTACTGAAGGATTAACAGATGTATCTTTGGGGCTATTCTTAACTACATAATCGGTTCAATTTAATTTACATATCAAGATTGAAGTAGATGTACGCATGTAGGCAATTGCCTTTACTATCATCATCTAGCGTATTTAATGAGTCAATTTCTTATATGCATTTTTTTTTTATCGAATTTGTCACACTTCGAAGTTGTGGAAGGTTAACGTGAAGCTAACACAAAGGTAACTATTTTATAAATTAATTTATAGACAGAACGGCAGATATATAGGTAAATTAATTAATAGATAGATAGATAGATAGATAGATAGATAGATAGGTAGATAGATAGGTAGATAGATAGATAGATAGGTAGGTAGATAGATAGATAGATAGATAGATAGATAGATAGATAGATAGATAGATAGATAGATAGATAGATAGATAGATAGATAGATAGATAGATATATAGATAGATATATAGATAGATATATAGATAGATATATAGATAGATATATAGATATATAGATATATAGATATATAGATATATAGATATATAGATATATAGATATATAGATATATAGATATATAGATATATAGATATATAGATATATAGATATATAGATATATAGATATATAGATATATAGATATATAGATATATAGATATATAGATACATAGATTTATAAAAAAATGTATCTGTATAGATAGAGATATATAGATATGTAGGTATGTAGATATGTAGATAGATAGATAGATATGTGGATATATACTTAAATATAAATAGATATATATAAATATGTAGATATGTGGATATATACTTAAATAGATACATATAAATAGATATATATAAATATGCAGATGTCTGGATATATACATATAAAGACCTCATATAGATAAATAGTAAAACGACTTGGAATAGCGTCGATGGTATTGATACAAGAGTAAATTGAATTTCTGGATTATTATATAATTTTGGCGTATAATTAATTTGATAAGAACATAATACAAGTATCAGTATTCAATGTGAATAAGAATGGGCCTTTTTGATGTCTGCTTTATAAATAAGATTTTATTTTATTCTGTTGATCAGCTGAAACATAAGTCGTGCCATCGAGTCACCTCAGACTCACTGAGTTATATAGACACGTGTGAGTAAGCCAACGAATAAAGATATATTTGCCTATTTGACAATAGCATAAGAGGTTAGCACATGAGATTCAGCGTTGGCCTTCTAGCAAAATGACACAGTTATAAAACAAGGTGTTATAATAGCCACTCGCAAGAGAGCCGTAATGAGCTGAGCAGAAAGATCTGTTAAGTAGGCGCGAAATAGCTCGTAAAATGCTACAAATGCGAGTACTAAATGTGGATGGGTACGGGCCTCGGCCTCGAGATCGACAACGGCCCGACGTGGCCCGGGGCGCTCTACATCGGCAGCGGGCAGCGGGTAGCGGGTAACGGGCAATGGGCAGCAAACCGGAAAAAATCAAAGGCAAAACAATGATCAAAGCTGTCATTACAGATCTCGGGGCGGTCTTTGATCTGGCACCGCAATATGGCAGAGGCCGTGCATAGTTGAATGTTTTGTTTTTTATTTGATTTTTACTTTGTTCTATCAATCAGCGCCTACTACTTTGCGACGCGGCGCAGCAGGAGCCTGTCAGAGATAGGATTTGGGTTTGGTTTGGGGTCGTGCTCGGGCTCGGGCTCGACCAGCCCCATAAAATGATCTTGAGAACTGGCATGCTCTGGCGTGTTCTTTTCGTTTAATTTTCACGTAATAAAAACACATTAGCATCAACAACAACAACAACAACAACAGCAACATTCACAGCACGTTAATTCAGTTTAAAAATAAAATAGACGAAATAATTGTTGCCAGCATCTGAAATCGCATTTGATGGATGATTCTGTGGGCCAAATATGTGAGAAGCACTAGCCCAATATTCAAAGTTGAGTAAGAGCTCGAGAGTTGTGTGCATTATCTCACCTAGCATTTATATTCGGCTGTACATAAAGCGTGTTGTGGATTTCCTGGAAGTAATGCGGAATTCACTCGTTGATTTAGGTAAATTTTGTTTGATTGTGATTGATCTTTGATTGGATTGATAGAGCTGTAAATAGATTCAGCTGATGAGTGTGTTTGCCATGCATTGGCTCAGCTGCTGTTGAGTTGAAACAATGCTCCCAACTGCTAGAGACAGAGTCGAGCATGGTAAATAAGTGACTTTTCATATGCCTTCGAAGTGCCTTTGATAAATGAGGTTTATTTCCGTTCTATTGAGGCATTCTTAATGCCGCATTTCATATTGTTCTCGTCTCTTAATGGGCTTAGCAAACACCAATCCGTGGCACTACTCCAAGTCTAGGGAATATCCCAAGTCACGCTGCTGCCATTAGATGCACAAATAAAGGACACGAAACGTATGCATTGGCCAAGTACACATCCGCCCAGCCTCCCCTATCCGTTAGTCCGTTCCGGTCTTTGTCTGTTAATTTCACAAATTTTGTGGTCATTGGCAATTTTTTGTTTGGCTTGTGCTGGATTCAAGCGTCATCATAGACGCCAAACATGACATGCGAATTTCTGGGCTGTGTCCAAAACGAAAGTGATAAACGATACACAGAGTAACTAAAGCAGTCCAAGCGAGAGAGATAGAGAGAGAGGGTGAGCCGGAGGCGAGGGGACTGACAGCTTGGCAGCCTGACACTTGGATATGCGCACAAATAACACTTAACACAATAACAAACAAACTTTTCGACTAATGACAGTCCAAGTAGCAAACAATTTATCCAATGCCAGGCAGCATGTCCTTTTTGCGCCGTCTTCATGCAGAGTACAGCTCCGTTTGCTCGCTGCCAAGTCATTAATCTTATTTCGTTTTGGTGGTCCGACGGCAGGAGGCCAGTCCTTGCAGTCCTCGCAGTCCTTGCAGCCCTCGCAGTCCACACAGCCGTCCACGGCAGCAAGCCTCCGTCGACGTCGTTATCCTTTCAAGCGTGAACACATGCGATTACGCGTGGTGTGTGTGCCAGTTTCCGCATTTTCCTGTGCCAGGCGGCTGCCATGATTAAGTGCCATTTTGAAAAGTACTAAAATCCGGTCGGTCATGGCCCACACTTTGACTCCCCAGTTGCTCGCCAATGTCAAAGTGTCAATGATATATGTTATACGCCTCGATAAGACGCTGAGCAGCAGCAGCACCGTCCACAGCCGGCATTAGCACCCGTAACAGCAACCGGACTCAAGCCAAATCCTTGCCCGGAACTGAAAAATATTGCACGTGGACAAAGCCTGGCTGCCGAAATCAGTGCACGTTCACACAATAACATAATAGTTGGCAATATATTGTAGATTTTCCGTCTTTCTCTTCCCATTGCCACATACAACGAGCATTTCCCCCGCTCCCTCCGTCCGCTGTGCGCGTAATATTTCTTATTTTTCCGCATTTCTGTGGGTTTTCGCTTCGAACTGTTTGGCTAGCTTTACGTGTGAAATATTATTTGGCAATGACATGACACAATGTGCATTCGATTGTTTTCTTTTTCTTTTGCCTTTGATTTCTTCTGTTACTTCTGGCACTTTGTTTGAATGGTTTATGAGTTCGCTACGCCATGCGAGCTCTGACTCGTAGCTCATGTATCAAGCTCTGCTTCAGCTCTGAATTATGACAAGACACTAAAATACAAACTCTGTAGGTGTCTCTTAATGCATTAATCTTGATCAGTATCAACAGTCGAGTTAATGTCCATCAGTCTATCTCATGCAACTCCGCATTTGGCCTTCTATATATTAGCAGATATTATTTATGTTTAGAGCTTGCTATATCATATGAATCTATTAACGTTTAGTTTCACCTGTTTCTTTTTCTCTTTGCTCAATATACATTAAGTCTTTGCTTTAACAAATTTAATTATAATTACTTTCATATGAAGAAATCTACTGGCATAAGTTATAACTCCATGAGAATCGTTTCAATAGCTTATAATCTTGTCGATTTCCTTTCCAGTTTATTAATCTCTAATTGATTTCAGTTCTTTTACAAATATCATATATGGAGAATCAGTTGAAATGAATCTTAATAGTCTTGCATAACTTTTGACAAGCTAAAGAATGAATTTGTAGCCAGTTTTTCTCACACAATAAAATCTATTTACTACATAAGTCAAATAATTATCAATTGCAAAAATCTCTAGCTGCATTATCTTTTTTATATATAGAGCATATTATCGCCCCAATACAAGAAGAAACATATGTGCAGTTGTAATTGATATTGATACCACTGTAAATCAATCCAGTCTGAGCTATTTGCAACTTTGCCAAGAACAGCTGAAATACGATAAATTCATTAGCGAAAAATTTCAAAGTGATAAAAGCAAGCAACAACAACAACAATGCAGAAAAAGAAAACAAGTCGAGGCGAACAGGAAACGCAGACATGGCCACAATATACAACAATTTACAACCTAAATCAAATGCAGTTGAATGACCAACGCAGACGCCATAAATCAACGGCCAGTTGAGCCGCAGACGGACGCGGATACGGATGTGGATGTGAATGTGGGTTGTGGGCTGTGGAAGCGTTGAGCACCATGTGCAGAGTCCGAAACATCCAATATTTTAGTAGCTGCCGAGGGAGCCACTCACCCAATGCGATTTGAGGGCACGAGAGACGAAGGCCAAATGCAATATGTTATCAAATAAAAATGTTACAAGCGACGACAGGAATGGGTAGTGAGAGAGGCAGAAGGAGAGGGAGACGGGGAGACGGGGGAAGGAAAAGAAATGTGTTGCACAAATTTATTAGAACCCTAACTAACGAGCATATCCTTGGCGAGGGTTAGGTAGTGGCAGCAGGAGCGTCAATATCGATGTGGGTCGGAAAATCCAAGTGATGTGTCAAATGTTAAGACATTACAAAGCACTAAAGGCAAGGACATGGCAATAGCAACAGGAAAACAAATCGAACGTGTGCCCAATGCCATCAATCTTTTGTTTTTATTGCCAAGCAGCGGCACGGACAGGGACATCAAACTCGTCTGACTGTTCGCCTCTATCCGAAGTCCCCGTTGAGCATTTCTTATGAACGGGCAGGACATGTGCTGCCTGACTGCCTGTTTGCCTGGGTTCCTGGGTGCCTGACTGCGCTTGTTGTGTGCCCGACATTAACTCGACAGGATAACAAATCTGTTAAATGTGACAAACGAGCAGTGCGGTCTTTGACAGCCGTATAAGATGCTGGCAGCAGGCGGGTAGACGGGTAGACGGGTAGGCGGATAGGCGGACATCTTAGAGTCAAGTTTCCTGCCAATCTCCCCTGTTGTGAGAGTATGTGTCATTTTTCATTGACCTCGCTCGCCTGCCCAGAACTTCAGCTGATGTCCTTCCACTCTATTGCATAGGCGTGTAGGTGCGCCCGAAAGGGCCTAACGATGATTTCATGGTGGTCAAACTGTAATAAATTTTTATTGTCACCTATTATTGAGCGATAGTGAATAGTTACCTTTAATTTATGGCCATCGACCCAGCTGGCTGCATTACAACTTTCACAGATTTTCGAGTCCAGAATCCATTTCGAACTCTCCCTTCAATATCTCTCTGTCCGCCTACCCACTATCTGTCTCTCCGACTCTTTGTCTCATTGTGTATGCGTGTCACAGGTTGCGGCCCATGTTTGGCCTCTGGGGTCCAGGTCCTGGCCTGCCTGAACACACATCTCCAGCTGTTTGAGCGCTCTTTCATGACAATTTTATTAACATGCTTACCAACGTTTAGAGATCTGACCTCCTTCCTCACGCTGTCCTGCAGATAATGAAGGAAATGTATTATGCAATGGACTAGAAAGTCGTTTGCAGCATCTCAGGAATCTCATGATAGTGAAGTGAGCCAATATTCCCTTTATATCAAGGCAAATAAATGGCAAATCTTAAGCAGATCGAAAATAGTTGAGCGAAAAATTATAAAAAATGTATTTAAAATATATTTAAAACAAAAGAAAACCATATCCAGGAAATCCCGAGCCAACATGGCTAAAAATACAGCAAATTCCATTGAAAATGAAAACTGTCATAATTTTAAATGTTCTGTGTCATGTTGCAGCGAGTGCAGACAGTTGGCTTTAGTCTAGTTTGTCTTAGTTAGTTCACAGTGCATTGTGAGTTCCATTTGAAAGAGTTTTCCCTCTGCTTGACGAAAATAGCGACACGTCAGGGTACATTTAGAATTGAGGAGGCGTTGGTGGCCCACGGACGACCAGCCCCGGGCCCATGCCCGGGCCTGGGCGCCTGCCCCAGTGTATAGAAGGCGTTGCCCACATTTTATGGGATTTAGGCAATATGCTGTCTGGCGTCGTGGGGCTTTTCTTTCATTTCTTGCCTGCCAGATTGTACTTTGATTCTACACAAATATTCTCGCTGTGGGATTTATGATTGTTTATGAGGCGTCGCCAGAGTCAAAGCGAAAAGAATTGAAATGTGTTTGCACCGCGACGGGAATGAGCCATTGCAAATGCCGCTCAAATAAATTATGGCGTTTAGTGTGAAAAATAAATACATAAATTACTTTCGTCTACTAGTTGCGGAACCCAGCAAATTGACTCATCAAAATATCAATTAAATGGAAGGAATATAAATAATTATATAGATATATATATAATATATATAATAACTCATCAAATTTTCAATTAAATGGAAGGAATATAAATAATTGTAAAGTTATATAGACTTACTTGCCAAAGATGTTTACAGATTAATGACTCTAAAAATATGTGATCTGCACAGAAAAATGGGAACACGCTGATATAGATATGCTCTTGCTGCCAAACTTTTGTGAATATATAACATATTTGATAATTTTGTGTGAAAATAAAAGAATTTGTTGATTGTTTGGAAATAAAAATTAAATAACTCAGATCCACGCCCAAACACAAGCTACAACTTATCAACTTCAAATATTATTACCAAGCAATGTTCGCTAATATATAATCCTAAGATATAGTGAAATGTATGAAGATGCTCTGCAGAGGAGTGAGAGATATTTTCATATGTTTAGATGAATATTCGCAGAGGAAGATATTCTCATTTGGGAGATTGTCGTCACACCAATAATAATTATAGTAATAATTATAATAAAATATGTAATAATATTATAAAAATAATTTAGTAAAGTTTAGTACCATTTCACTGTGCCTTTCCAAAGCTTTTTGTTGTGGTGAATTCGATACAAATAAATATCAAATCAAAGAATTCCTAATAAGGAGAAGTGAGAGGGCGGAAGACAGTTGTTTAGTAATTCAATACCTCGGCTTAATAGTCATATTTCATTTAATTGTAAAATTTTAAGAAAGAAGAAGAACTAACTTCAGAGAACGAAATGAAAATGCCAAATGTAGCCTGAAATAATTTTTTTGAAATTTGCTAGCCTTTTCAAATATATTTAGTCCAGCTAGCTAGGTCTAAATGAGTTAGTAAGGAGAAAGTATTTAACAAAAAGCAAACTACATCAATATGCAACTAAATACTATTCAAAGAATCTAAAGAGAGAGAGAGAGAGAGAGGCATCAACGTCCTAAATATAATCATCTATAAAGTACTTTACCCTATTAGGACCCTAGATGCTATGAGTCTTATTAAGTAGTCTCTTGTAGAATGTGGCTTTGTCTTCTTTTCATCTCAAACTGAACAATCGGGATTCTTGTTATGTTTCGAAAAGCCATGAAAGCATATTCAGCACTTTATCAAATTCGATTTATTTCGATTTCAGCTTCCATTCCCGCTTGCTGTTCGCTGGCTGTCGAAAATGTATTAAACACAATAATTTTGTAACAATTTGCAATATGTTTTGTGCGACCCAAATGGAGAACCCCTGTGCCCCGAGCGTCCGACCCCCGGGCACATTGATTTGTCGCCTGATTGTAAATTATGGCTTTGACCATTTTGTGTGGCTGCCAACATTTGAATGGGCATCGTTTTTCATGGCAGCGTCTTTATTCTTTCTGCTCTGTTGGCAGGCAGCGACCATTTTTCAGGCCGGAAGTTGGCATTGTGTAATTGTTTATCTAAATGCTGGCAGTTGTCGGAGCGGAAATGTGGGCCTCTGATATGCCCAGTTGTTGATGGCCAGCACTTTTCGTAATAACTACGAATATTATCGCTGTCGCTCTCTAGCCAAATGATTTATGTGTCACTTTTAATGTGGCTCGACTGCATCGGAGGACTAACCGTACAACATGATCAGTAATTGGATTATATTCAAGTAGATGGCAACTCGATATGCTCGATGTGCTCGATATGCAGTGCGCTGAAATCTAAAACGAGCCTGGAGACTCGAACACAATATGGAAATTTGCCTCTATTGTCATTTTTATTGCCTTCACTAATGGATTTTGGCTTGTCAGCCTGAATTATGGCTGGGCAAACACACACGCACAATTGATATGTATGTAGTAGGTGCCAGAAGACGGTCACACAGCAGTTTACAACGAGAGGGCGGTCAAGGATAACGGCTGAGGGCCGACCAGAGCACGGAGCGACAGAAACAAAGGCTGGCTTGGTCCTGTTTTGCCTCGCAGGAGGCAGAAGTCAAACGAATTTATAATTTATTGCCCTCCATTTGTTGCAATTGACCGTAAGGAAAGCCAGCCCAGGCTGGCCCCTGGTACAAAATTATTGTTTTCATATGGTTTCTAGTTTGTCAGCAGCAGTTGAGCAGTCGAGCAGCCGAGACAGCCAGCAGATGTATTTGCCAGAATAAGTCTCGGTCCAAGCAGGGGCCGTTGTCCTGCTGAGCGTATCCAGAACCGCCCGCAATATATATTTTCCCTCACAAATCAAATGCCTAATTTAACGCAGCGAATCGAGAAATTAATGTATTGGTAAAATGTCATTGGAAATCTTGAAAAACTCAAATGAACGTACGACCATAAAGCATTTATTTATTTTACTGCAACTTATTGGAAGCGAAACGTAATTTCACAGTTTTACTTTGAGATGAAACTGAAGACTTACACTAAATAGAATCTCATTTTATTGAATGCATTAGACATTGAAAAATTGAAACTAATTTTTAATGAACAAATTAAACACAAATATATATGTTAATTTAATTTTCTGATTAAATTATTAATCATAGTCAACATTTTTTGCTAAGTTTTCAAAAGCATTGATGCCAATTGATGAATGATATTAGGATTTGAGAGTAAATAAAATGTGTTGCATAGAAAATTAATTTCCAGCAGTGACTTCTTATAGTTCTAAGCCATTTTTATATTCTGCTGTCAGACTATTCAACTCCTTCCTAATTCCCTCCGAAATATATATAGTTCGTATTGAAAACAAATAAGAATTGCATAACTAGAAAACTAGAAATAAACTAATTAATATGGAATGTGAAACAAATCTGATCTGTATATTTGATAATTCACAATTTTAATATTAAATCTCAAATAAATTACTAATAACTGTAGCTTATAAGAAAGATATCAACCTGTTGATGATAGCAAAGATATCTACCATTAGTGATACCTCGATCTAAATATAAAAAAAATATGCCCCATAAGTGAGCACCCGATCTAATATTTTTGGCGCTTATTTTCATTTCTAATCTAACACCTTAAATCGAAAATGTTTTACGCTTTGTTGCTCATTTCAAATATCTAAAAATTATAATGATATTTAATTTCCATAAACCTCCTACAATTTGAGCATATTCCTATCATTTTCAGCCAGTCAGACAAATGAAATAGCCCCATCGCATTGGCACTTGAAAATCGATGTCTTAGTTTTAAGTTTTACTTAACACAAGTTAACGTCAACGTACTTAATTAAATAAGTAAAATAAGAGAATAAATCCATGTATGTTGCCCATAGAGATATACACTATTTCACCTATTGAAATGGATTTAATTGTGAACGCCTTTTTCTCCCCAATCTCTAGACCGTAAGCGACTTAGGTCGATTGTCACTCTGCGCATTATTCACGTCTCTGATCAGAGTCTCTGGCTAATGGTTTAGTCGTGGTACTTGTAGGGTTTTACCGCTAATTACACATTATTCGCAAATTGAGTACACATTTCAAGCTAAACAGCTCATTTAATTCGACTTAGCAGGCTGGGTCCGAGCTGCAACGAGGCAACTAGAGACGCCAGTGGCCGCCAGTTCACGACGAACATGTGTAACAGCTGAAGAGTCTATAATTTGAAGAGCACTCTGTATAATTTTCATTTATCACCTTTGCCTGGTTCTGCAAGCCTAACAAAAAAGACCCGCAATTAAAAGTCAATTAGGTTGAGGCCAAGAAAGAAAGGATACGGGTTAGTCTACAGCAATTTGAAACAGCTGACGGGAAGCACACATTGCTAATTGTTGGTTAGACATGATGAGTGTCATGTTGGCACAGCCCTCAACTATGCATTCGAAACGGCTGGCCGACAGCAAAACAAAATGAACAAACCTTTTTTAACACCTTGCAGTTGTCAAACAATGAATGCTAACAAACCGGATTCTCCATTCGAATTGGCAACGAAACTTGTATGCTCTATCGTATTAGCTGAGCGGAACAATGCTCATAACTATGACGGAGATTCAGCTGAGAAATGACCTGGTTACATTAGATTTATGATGATATTTGTTACACATTGTTTTCATATCCTTTAGAGAGTATTACAGTTGGCGTAGAAAAGTCAAAGTCATTTACAATGACAATGCAAAAGTGTGAATTCAACGCCTCGCAGTGGAACTGCCCACTGACGCCTCCATTTCGCTACAGGAAGTCGTTGCTAAGAACTGAGTCGAGTAGGTGTAACCCGGAGTTGGTCTAGGATCCCTGACCATACGGGTCTACTCACAGGCGACCAGGATTAGGCCGTGTGTAAGGCGCTTGTGACAGCAGGAGGATGAGCTATGATAGTGTCGGAGGTTCAGTTGAACTCTGAACTGTGACCAAGTCGAGTGCTGGCAAGAGTCTATCGACTTTTGCTGCTGCCGTTGTCGTCGCCGTCGTCGTTGTCAGCTTAAAAAACTGTTAAGTACACATGCATGCATATGCGGAGGATTGTGGCACATGAACGTTGGCTTTTCGAGCCTGCATGGCCGAGTGCCCGTAGGTGAATAAGTATTCGCGCTAAGATTCAGTCAACCGCATTAAGTATTTAAGCACTCAGCATACTCTGCAGACGGTGCATGTATCACATTGCCAGGGCTCTCGTTAATCGCAGCTAGGAGCTCACCCTAGCCTAATTCACATTTGGCATTTGCCATTTGGCATTTGCATCGCCGAGTCGCTTGCTTGGCATTTTTCCACAACAGCGGATACACTTTGAGGTAGCTTTTCCGCTAATGAACGCATTAGGCCAGGCCCATTCCATATCACACTACTTACACCTTGTTCTCGGCTTAGTTCTCTTTTATGCACTTCGCCTCGGGCCACGTTTATTTTATTAAGTACTTAACATGGACCGCTGTGTTCTAGCTTTTCCCGTCGACATATTTAGGTTCGCTTTAGCTACAATTAGAGACATGCTACGGCTATGTGCAGGTACGCTGAATTACACAACGTTTGAGGTTAAGCGGATTTTGTAATTATCCGACTCTGAAAGGCAGGCTTAAGCAACCAAATGCAGCGGCCTCCGCCAGATCTAGCTGTTGATTCCGATGGCCTCTTAAGGGTTGCACACAAGTCCTAGAATAATTGTCGCCCTAATGAAATACTCCCCTAATAAAACGTTGAATAAAGAGCAGGTATGCTGACGCTTTGATATATGAACCCAGTTAAAAAGTAAAATAGGTCGAAAATATATTTGATGTTAGATTCAATTTACGTTAACTAACATCCAGCTGTACACATCTCCAGTCACATTACAAATTTATGCAGATCAAGGCATCAATACCCAAGTTAATGTCATACAATAAGCCGTTTGGGACTCTAAAGCAATATTAACTTGTGCTCATATATTTAAAAATTTTTAAAGTGTTTTATGCATATAAATCTTGAGTCAGGAAAATGCAAATGGCATTGGCTAGACCGCTAGAAGTGCCCTAGTCAGTTTCTTTTAATTAGAGTACCCCAAAAATCCATAGTAAGTGAGATCAACTCTAATATTAGTTATGAAACACATTTAAATAAACTGCAATATAGTATTTGCTAGATGCTCTTATTTATTCAGTTTATATTTACAAATTGTCAGCTTAGTTGAGTAAACATGTTTGACAAGCATATCTTTCGGCTAAGGCATATATTAGTGGACAATTCAAGCCCAGATGCTCTTGGCAACTAAGTCTCTTGGACAACTCATCGAGCGAGAACTGCAGCTGCAATTCATGCATTATTTAGCTAATGACTAAATCAGAGTTTCAACTTTTATGCTTCACCTGCTCGGCTCAGCTATTTGCATAGGGCGTATAATTCTGCTTCGCCCGCTCGCATCATTTTCAGCTGCACGTGCGTCCGAGCCGATGGAATGCAATCGGGGGACCGGGGCTCTATTATTATACGACAACAGTTAATAAAATCTAATATGCTTACCACAAAATGGTTGTTTGGGGTTTGTAATTATGCACGTTAATTTCCCCCTGGCCGAGCCCGGCTTTCTTGCTTATTAAATATGCGGCCCGGGGTGCTCGAACAAGACCCAAAACCCCAAAACTTGTGTCTGTCTGTGCGGTCTCCTCTCCGCTTGCTACTTACTTATGAAATTGTTCATTCAGTTTGTATGACCGCATGGAAATTTTCATTTTATTGGCGCCGGGGGCGCTGTCTGGTTGATACCCCCCATCCTCCACACTCATTCGCATACGTATACGTATATGTACATACATATGTATGTATGTATGTATGTAGTACACGGCATACCAAAATCCTATAAGTAATTGTCATCGTAGTTCGGCGCCTCTTCTTGCCTCTCTTTCCGACACAAGCTCTCGCTGCCTGTGCGTCTGTCTCGCTCTCCCCCATTTGCATTTATATTAATTAAGCGTCGCTGGGGCTGCCTTCCTGTCGTTGTCTACGTGGTTATCTGCCCTGCTATCATCGGCAACGTCTTCGCCGTGGTAGTTGCTGTGACTTGTTTTACAAGAGTTTGACTTAGGCCTGAGCCTGAGCCTGAACCTGGGCCCCGTGCCTCCCCTCTCTTCCTTCTCGTCTGCTGCCCGAGCCCCTGCAGACATTTTAATTGCTCGAAATTGATGATAATTAAGCCAATATACATATTTGTACTAAGCACACACAGAGAGAGGCAGTCAGTGTGGATTGTTTTCATTGGGTTTTGGGCATGTTAGCATATTGATTATGCATTTGTGTCGCTGTCATACGCTTATTGGTTAGCAGAACCTAATTTTAGATTGGATATGCGATTAGGCATTTGATAATTTAAATTATGCCTGGCTTGCTGAATCCACTTGAATTTGGCTCAGTGAGCATAATGTCTTAATATAAATTTCCTACTGTTCTTAGGCATATTTCGAAGCACACACTCACTTAATATGCACATGCCAGGCCAACCGAATTTCCACGAATAGATTAGCCCGTTTGGCCCTCGCTTTACTTAATATGAGCAGCATGTAATTGCATCGATCATAAACGAAATTGAGCAAAGTCGATTGAAATTCACGCACAGGAAATCTGGCGCTACACGCAGAGTCTGCTATCTCATAAACAAATCAAACGCCATCAAATTCAACCCATCAATTTTCGTAAGCTCCGCACCCCAATCGCAAAGCCACCAAATTTGTGCCATAACAATAAATTATGTTTGAAGAGTTGTCAACTCTTGGAAATGGAAACAAAAACATTTTCTATTTCGCTTTTAGGTTTTACGATGAGTTTTATAGACTTTTATTATAATTACGTACAAATTTTGTGTTGAGCATTTCTACGAAGTCATAAAAATATGATTTCCATGCAACATCAAGGCCCACACGTACACGGGAGTGGCGAGTGCGACTGCGTGTGTCGCACGACCTGTATACCCTTTCCTTTTTCTATTCACGTGCTCTATCGGAAACTCTTCATCTACATATAAAGTGGATGCACGCGCGCTTCTTCACACTTGGCGGCGCAGCAGGGATCGGTTCAGTTGCAGAGCTGTGCCTGTTGGCCCAGTGGCCGGCGCCAGCCAGAGTCGTCTATGGGTTTCCTGTGCACTTCCCAAGTGGCATTTCGAAATGATGCCCCAAACACGTTTTCTGCATTAAGCGGCGCTGACAGACCAAACTTTAACGAGCCGAGCCAAGTCGAACCAAGCCGGGCCATAATAATTACATAAAATTTTCGTGGAAATTTAGAACAAGTAGCGGCCCCTACAGCACTACGTGGCATAATTGAAACAAAGCACACACCCAACCGCAGCTGACTGAATGCGAAACACCCTTACCTTATATAAATACATTCAAACATTTTTTTTTAACTATATCTATATTATATTATATATTTTCAGTAGAGTAGACATATTATATCAGTATGTCTACTCTACTGAAAATATACTC
The DNA here is from genome assembly GCF_003285905.1 of Drosophila hydei. NCBI lineage: Eukaryota > Metazoa > Arthropoda > Insecta > Diptera > Drosophilidae > Drosophila > Drosophila hydei. The sequence continues at coordinate 3,581,872 of NW_022045678.1, forward strand.
TTTATAGATGTGGATGGTATGGCAAATTAATATTATACAGCCTAAGTTAGGGAATCACAAAGTGCGCCTTAGTTTCGGAACACTTGAAGCACTATGGGCACGCTTTCAAGCCTGGTTGCATAAAGGCTAAAGTATTTGATGTTTGTTTTTTACTTTGTGACAATAAGTAGAAATGATTATAACCACAAATGACTGGAAATATAATGACTTAACTTAAACAGCAGTCAATTGTTCGTAACTAGCCAAGAAACGAAAGAGCCACAGCTATTTAAAGGAAACAAGCTGCAGATATCATAGAGTGATAGTTGCCATTGATTATATTCTGGATGGAACTGGAGCAGCTTCTTATAAATAGAATTACATTTTGTGTCATCTTAGGCTTAAAGCTTTTTAATCTGTGGGGCTGAGGCAGTGCGACTTACGTAAATGCCAATTCTGCTGCCAATTGCATTTGATCACTTCTCTACTCATTTTCAATAAATGAAAATAAAATTGTGTATTTAAAGAAATATAATTTTGCAAAGTCTTGAACACTTAAAAAACGAACGTGTCTGGCTGGCTTATCAGTTGGACTTAACATTTCATACTTCATTTGGTTTCTGAAATATACTTATAGATATAATATAATAATAACTACTATAAATATAACAATAACTATTCCTCATTCTGAGTGTTCAATGTGCACTGCCTATTATTTTCCTAATCTTCCTCTCTTCAAAGTGAATAGATTGATTTTCTATAACAATTGGATATCTTTGCTACATGTTGGGCATAAAATGAGTGGAAATTATTATATACATTTTACATTTCGTTTCATTTTATGTAACTTAGAAAATGTCATCATTTATTAAATTTGTTACTCTATTGGTCTGATCATCATTTGAACAAATTTAAGTGAATTACTTTGCCATAAAAGCCACTTTATTCCGTACTCATGCACATCCGTCGTGTATATGCCATTCAGATTACTACAAATTGTAAAGAAATGATGAGCTCTTAGTAGATTTTCAGAATTATGTCTTAGTTACCCTCCACGCAGTTTTGCACAATGTAACTCGCTCTCCAACTGCGTTGGTAAACTTACAGCTATATACGAAATACCCTCCGGTAAACTTTCTTTGGTTTCTGTGTCCATTTCAGATAGTTTAACTGTGAGTTTTGAAGTTTCAGTTTAATTATTTCGGAATCTTTTTCTTTTATCTCTGTGTTCAACGCATTTTCATTGCTATTTTTTGTAGCAATTATATTTTGTAACTTGTCCACTATATCCTGGTTGGATGACAACAACTCGTTTTTAAACTCTTGAATTGATTTTGTTGTTTCAAGCTGAGTCTCTAAAGATTTTATTGTTGCTTCCAGGCTCTGGATCTTTGCTGTAAGTTCGCTGAATTGTTCCTCTTTCGATCGAACTGAGGCAGCGTAGTTCAGTAGGGGTTTTACTATTTGGTAACAATACGATCCACATTCTTCATCCTTCTTCTGTGAGGCACTTACAGCATTTGCGCCATCAGCCCCTGCCTGGAATATTAAAGCAATAAGCAATATCTTTAGAAATAAATACATTGCGAATATATAGAACGAAACTGCACGCTTTGAATGTACTTTTAAACTGAATTGTGTTGAACATTAGGCTGCTTAATACCACGACTTTATCTCAAATTTCAACGGCATCCGCGAAGTGTGTATGCATATTCACATTATGTCTCGCTGTTATTATCAGTTCTTGTGCCTCCCATTGCCAACAAGCTATCATGAATATATATATATATTTATATATATATATATATATATATATATATATATATATATATATATATATATATATATATATATATATATATATATATATATATAAGTGCCAATGGCAGATCCGCAGCCACAGCCACAGCCAGAGTCAGAGCCAGGACTGGTCCTAGCCCACTAAAATCAAGCCGAACACTCCAAAAGCAGCTAAGCAGGCAAAATCATAGCCAGACGCTGCCTCTGTCGCTGTCGAAGTGACCACCGCCGGCATAAAAGGTACCTACTAAATTCCAGGAACATGTTAAACGATGTCGAGTATTTGGGAGCGAGTAATGTACCCGACATCTCTGGCAAATCAGTGCATATATATAACTCCAAAATGTTTGCCTCGATGATGAAATTGATAGACTTGCGTGTTGACAATAAACCAAAAACGTATATTAATTCAAATTTTATAATAAATAAAGTTAATCACATAATTACTGCTAGTTATAAATTTAGTAAATAGCACCAAAATGTCACCTTAACATACGCAACTCTGAGCTAGCAGAACATCTCAAGGACTCTTGATGGGAGCCAGTGTAAGAAAGCAATAGGCCACATATCACAGCGAACTGTACTGCAAGAGACTCACTTCATTTTTTTTTAATATTGAAATCAACACTCACCTCGGACAAAAGCCTCGTCTATACGTATAAACAAGTCTAGATTCACATGTTATCATCTAATGCTCCAGTACAAGTCTCGGCAGAAAACTCGGAAAGCATTTACAAAGTTTAATTTTATAAAGAAAAGAAGAAACACAGCTCTAGTCTAGGAGGTACCTTGAAGCTCGTCAGATCTGCGCATATATTCCATAGCTTGTGTCTATTATAATTTATCAAGAATCAAATATGTATAAAAGGATGTCCGGGAAATATTTAATAACTGAATTCCGTTAACGTTTTTAATCGATAACAGTATAATGCAATTATCGATTATTTGAAACAAACTTGATCTTGGATTACGAACGGTAGACTGGGCTAGAAATGCAGATTATAAAGTTTATTAAATAGGCTTCACTTTTATTTTAAATTTAACAATTTCACAATTTTCAAATATACGTTTAATTTCTTAATTTTTTGGTCTGATCATCATTTGAACAAATTTAAGTGAACTACTTTGCCAGTGATTCCAATCCACTCCTGATTCACTTAAAAACCCCTCCTTTCTATATATTCCATTTAGAATACTGCGAATAAGTATTAAATGGCTTAGTAATCTATCAATATATCAATCAATTATAAACTGTTTAGTTACCTATAATAGCAAGATTTAAACCACCAACCAGAATTAAATTCTTTTCCACAATGTTTACTGTCTGTTTTATCATTATCTTCATCGGGGGTTGAAAACATCATATTGAGATGGGGAGACATTGAATCTCCTGCATTTCCAGAAAAGTCTCCTAATGATTTGAGTTTAAAATGTTCCTCCTCTCCGCCAATAAGAAAGTGACTGTATCGGGCATAGGCATGCTTGTTACCGAAATCCTTGAGATATATGTAAAGCTCATGTTTCTGGGAGTTCGTCAATAAATAAAGCTTCTCAAGTCCAATAAAAAACTCCCCGTTGAGTCAGCCGAATCCCGATCTATAGTCACTCATTGTGCGATTGAAGTTCTCAGAGCCATCTTGACGACGCTGAATAACTGTCCAACCGGAATCAGCCAGGCTCGAGTCACAGGGCACGGAAAAGGGTTTTGAGCCTGGAACTTTTATTTCGTATATAGCTGTAAGTTTACCAACGCAGTTGGAGGGTAAACTTTCTTTGGTTTCTCTTTCCATTTCAGATATTTTATCTGTGAGTTCTTTAATTTTGTTTGAGCTTGCAGAGTTTTGAAGTTTCAGTTTAATTATTTCCGAATCTTTTTCCTTTATCTCTGTGTTCAACGCATTTGCATTGCTATTTTTAGTATCAATTATATTTTGTAACTTGTCCACTATATCCTGGTTGGATGACAATAATTCGTTTTTAAACTCTTGAATTGATTTTGTTGTTTCAAGCTGAGTCTCTAAAGATCTTATTGTTGCTTCCAGGCTCTGGATCTTTGCTGTAAGTTCGCTGAATTGTTCCTCTTTCGATCGAACTGAGGCAGCGTAGCTCAGAAGGGGTTTCACTATTTTGTAACAATATGATCCACATTCTTCATCCTTCTTCCTTAAGGCACTGCAGTGCTGAAATATTTATATTATACTCACAATTACAGATCACACAGAGTTCTCAATCTAGAGATTAACTTACAGTACTTTCTTGTATAGCCCCCAGCAGGGATATTAATGAAATAAGCAATAGCACTCGGTATAGAAACATTTCAATTATAAAGACCAACTGCACTCGTTAAACACAATTCAAGACTGAATTCTATTGAATTCAAAATCTGAAACTATGCTGTTTCTTATCAAATGAGGGTCAAAGCTGAGTTTATGCAAGCGCGCAATTTAGATGAAATTTATTTTTTTGATTATCGCATAAATTATACTATACATGCTATATAATAATGATTTTTGTGCAATGACTTACAAATAGCTAGCAGACATATAAGTGGAAAATACGTGTTGATCTTTTGTCATCATGAGCTAAGGTTAAGCATAGTATAAGGCACAGTAAGGTAAGCTGAGTAGATTTAGTAATGTTTGACTGCCCTCATTGTTGAGCTTATTAGAGCTCGGGACTTAAAACTTTGATTTTTTTAAAGTTGCTTCAAATAATCAAAATAATGTAATCGACTAAAAACGTTATCGAACTTCATTTACTTAATTATATTTCATAAAATTTCGAAGTTGTTCTTTTTAGAAATGATTATGAATAGATGAAATGAAATACTTTTGTGTATATGCATAGATATAAGTGTGCAGGGTATCTCCTAGTCGAACCCTCCTGACTAAAGTTTTCTAACTTGTTAATCTTGAGCTTTGCAAGCTCTCTACTTGCAGATAGTAAAGTCGCAATTGTGTTTGTTGACATTTGCCAAAAGTATATTAGTTTGTGGGAATTAGAGCCTTGAGATATGGAGCATACATAGTGAAGACACCATGAAAGTTAGATTGTAGAACCGGCTGGTATCACAGGGCATTCACGAAAGTATCTAAATTAGAAGAAGAGACTTCAAAGCTCTGCTTGAAGCACTTTGAATGAAATAAACTCAGCTTCAAGCTCTAGTTGGCATAGCTGCAAGTTGTTGTGGCTGCCGTCTGGTCTCTTGATGAATGACAGCTAATTGGAAAGCGCTTTGAGTGTCCTGTTATTAGCCCGATGCCTTTCACCTTAATCAATTCCATGCCCGAACCCGTTATTTGAGTGGCCCTAACTGCTGACCATAATAACCGAAAAGGATGCCATTAAAGCCGAATAGTGAAAGGCAAGCCAAGCTGAAAACGTGTGCTAAAAGGCTGACTGTGCGGCGCCAATGGACCAATTTGGCCATATATCAGAAAACTAAGCCAAACAGAGCTGCGCCGACTTGAGGGATCGATGTTTTATTTCGACTTCCGCTGCGAGACAAATGATTGTCTGAGTCGAGCATCATTAATTCTAGGTATACGCGAAATCTGTTTGCATAGAAATCCAGTGGCTGCAAAGTGTTGGCCGACAGCCTGGCATGGAATAGCATGGCTGGGCTTATCTGCCAATTTGGCACGTAATTTAATATTAATTTGTTAAACTTCATAAAGTCAACTCCCACCACAGAGCACCGACTGTAGCAGCAGCCAGCAGCCAGCAGCCAGCACCCAGTGCCGAAACAGATTACAGCTCTCCGCTCGTTAGTTGGCTTAAACGTTTTCATTGTTATGCGTTGTGGCAACGCCCCAGTGAGTCCCGAGCTCGATTTGGAGTCCAGGCTTGGGTCTACGACTGCGTCTGCGTCTGCGTTTGAGTTTGCTGATTTGCTTTGCTCTTGGGTTCTGGGCCGCTGCGCTTCTTTCATGTTTGTTCGATATAATTACGTGGCAAGCCCACTCGAAGCTGTCGGCTGTGTCTGAAATCATCATCATCGGCCCGATGGGATGCAGAGGGTATAGCATTGGCGTCGGCGGCCTGATTGTTATGTATTTTGATAGGTTTCAACGAAATCAGCGCCCTAATAGCTAGTTGCATGCGAGCCGAGCTCCAGCTCGCCGCGTTTGCCTTTAATTATTGAGCAGTGTTCGACAAGTGATTATACGGCATTTGTGTCGTGAGATGGGGGCGCTCCCATCGCTCTTCGCCTTGCCCCAAGGCCCTCATGCCATCTTGCCATCATGCCATGGAGAGGCGCGCCTCTCAAGGGCACTAGCACAAGCTGTGCTCGTTGATTATGCGTTTAGCTTAGTTAAACGCCATTAACCGATGGCAGCAACGGTTTCCCGGAATGAATTAGCACCGCCAGCCAACAGCATCGATATATACGAGGCATTGCATACTCTGAGTCCTCTATATATAGGAATATCTTTATGCTTGAAGTAAGCGTCTGCTTAAGACCCAGTCACTCGCACCTTGTCCCACCTAACCCAAGGTAAGCATATCACAGGAATCAGGCCAAGGCTCTGTTATGCTCGACAACTGTTGCCCAAAACCGCACGGGATCTGACATAGCAGCTACCGTTTCAAATGCCAGCCATTGTGTAGAACAAACAACACGAGCTCAGGCATTGAGATTCAGTTGCCGGAAACTGCAGCAAATTGCATAAGCGTCTAAGATATTTGGCAAGGACATGCCCACCCAAATGACAGCAACAGCCCGGATCGCAAAAGCAAAAAATCCCATTCGAAACAAAGGAGCAAACAAAAGGACAAAGAAATACGCAGCCATAAAACGATTGTCAGCCAGCAGAAGAAGAAGCAAGACGACGGCACATAAATTTTGGTTTCGGGTTTTTGTTTTGCCTTAGCTGGAAATAAAATCCATTTATGGTTACGCTTATGGTTCAATTAACACTTTCAATGGCAGCAGAGAGAGGCCAAGACACACAGACACAGTTACAGATACAGATAGATATCTTGCTGTGTAAGTACGTGAGTGTGTTAGGGGAAAGTAGAGCTCAGCAGGGTAGCAGACAAAGGCTAATCATTAAGACAATACATGAGCGACAGAGGATGTCATAAATTTCAAGTGTAATACCAAATGTTCTCTGTCTTCCCGCTTGCATTAGGCTACGCTGGATAATCTATCTGATATGCTGCGCGATGCTCGTGTTGCGAAGGTCGTAAAAAACTGAAGCCGCAAGTAATTGAAAATAATTCAACACTCTGAACCGAACTCTCAAATAGTAAAAAGGACCCTTAGGATTAATGAAATTGTGGCCGATTGTATACGTCAGATAAGACGCTGACGATCAGCTGCTGCTCCTGCTCCTGCTCCTGCTCCTGCAGGTAGATCCCTCAAGAGATGCGTCAACTTTGATTGCTCTGGCAACGGTAGCAGATGTCAAGAAGAAGAAGACGACACTTAAGAAGAATCACATAAATGTCCATGCCCTCCGCTGGTCCACATACTTTTTTCGTTCTTCAAACACATTAGTCTTCCACCTACTATCTGTCTGTATCCGGGAAGATTCGAATCAGGGCATATAAAATATGAAGTTGTACTTTATACACAGCGTATGGGCGCTTGTCTTAGCAACTCTTCTCCGGGATTCCTAATAAATTAGAAAAAGTGCGAACGTGCCGGCGATTACCCAGTAGATTATTGATAGTACAACTAGTAGAACAATGTCTTCCTCAAATCTAGAGGAGATTTCGTCGAATCAACGACATGCAGCACAGTTTTCCAAGCAAATACGTGCACAGCTTTGGAAATTTGATCAAAAGTCGAGTGCTACACGTTTTACGAGTACTGAGAAGCAAATATCAAAACGAAAGAGTTATTATTTTGCTTATGAATGAATTTGTAGAACAAAGTTGAGAGTTGATGGAAAATAGTCTCTGAGAAGTTCGTGGAAATGCGCTGGAGAAAACTCATATAACAGTCTAGACAGTTAGGTAGTTAAAATGTGTTGCGACTGCGCTTCAAGCAGTTAAGAACCTGTTCACAATTTATAGCTTCCGCTGGAGCTGGTTCGGTTCATGTGACGAAACTAGTGTGGACCACACTCTCAGACTAGAGGCAAACAATGAATGGAGACAGCAGCAAACTAAATAAACAAAATAAATGAAACCACTCGTGATTATAATGAAAATATGAATGGACCTCAGAGAAGACGACGATGATGACGCTGAGGAAGAAGAAGAAACAGAGCTGTGACAACAGGACCACAAAATGCGAACATATGTGCCTGTGCGACCAGCACTGGGATAAGGATAAACACAAATAGATGGATAGTCACTGTGCACAGAGCCACTTATACAAATAAACAATGACAAAAATTTCACAAAGTACTTAAATGCAACAGAAGCAACAACAACAACAACAACAACAACAAGAGCAGCAGCAGCAGCAACGGCGACAACGAGAACAGGAAAAACAACTGCAGCTTGTTGTTTATAGATACAAAAGAACGTTTCTGTTCCGGTCCAGGGGTTGTAGCAGCTCTTTATTTTCTTAGGATGAGAGGCACTGGAAGCAAGCAGCCAGCCAGCAGCCCAGTAATGAAAACACAACAAATTCCAAATTCAAAATAAATAATGAAAAAAGAAAAAAAAAAACGAAAAGTAAAGAGACCAAAAATGCCACACGTTGAGGGTTCGAGCACTCAAAATGGAGCTCATCAGAGAGGCAAACGAGTTCAGCCCGATGATATGTTGATGCGTATTATGGCAGACAGCCAATTAAACCCTCATGGAGGTTAAATTTATGTGAGACCCGCCATGTGTCAGCTACCGAGAGACTAAAGCGATAAGCTGTGACACAACTGACGAACGATGAAATAAAGATTCTGTTTCCCCGTATGTATATGAGGTTTGTAAAGCTTTCTCTAAACACTCTTATCACATACTTATGAATTCAATTTACATCAGTCCATTGTCTGGTTATAGAGGAACTGAATAGAGCTCAATTAAATGTCAAACAAATTTAATTCAGGGAGAGGGAAATACTTATACTAAAATGCAAAAGAATCTCATATAATAAAGCAGAATTATTATCATGATAAACTATAAATTAAGTAGGTTTCTTATGTTTGGCAAAGTGACTTAAGTATAAATATTATCACATAAGTATAACTAATTTGTAAGCATCAATTGATTCTATTACTCAATTAAGCCAAGTTTTCAAATTTCAGCTAAATTTTCTATTGGCAGTTGAACTTAAGTGTAAAGGCTGCTTGAGAAATTTATTTATTTTGATATAAGTTATTTGTATATTTTCTTCAATTCAATTTTTTTAAAATTTGTTATTTACTAAAAAAAATATTGGATAATTGAAATTGGTTTTCATTTTTGTGAAAAAATAAAAGTCATATAAAACACATAGTTTTTGTTGTTATTGATTAAAGGAAACACAAACGACTATAAATATATATATATATATATATTGTGTATGGTAAAAAAATATTTTTATCCACTATACAAAGGGAGTTATTTTTTAAAGACTTATAACTTAGAGTTAACAGCACTGCTTTATGTGATAAACAATTTAACAGCTGTTGGCTTTCTTTTTCCGAGTCTGGTTTGACATTTTACTATGGCTATACTGACATCAGAGCAACGTTTGCGAATTGTTATTAAAATAATGTTTTTGGTCGTCGAACTTATTGAGCACTTGATGAAGCTTATTTTGGTTTAAATGGTTACGTCTATGACCTGCATTTTTTCATTTGGACTGAGGATAATCCATAAGCATGCATAGAAAATTACTGCTTAATGCAGTTTATGAGCTGGCGGAGTTATTGGTACATATAACATAAAAAAATGATTATGATCATAAATGTGAAAATCGGTTTGCTAGATCATGACTTACAAATGCCAGCTGTGTATTTATATTATTAAATATTGTACCCAATAAAGCTTGTTTCATTAATATCAAAAATATATTCTTTTATCTTATTATGGCTTAAACTAGTTTAACTCTTAAAAGAAACACTCGATATAACCAAGGACACATCTGGAAGATAAGTTCAAAGCGTGCTTATGTTTTCAATATATGATATATCTACATGTCTTCATAAATATTCCTTTTATTCATTGCCGTACTAATATTTTATATGATTCCACGATATTCTATATTCTATAAGTTTAATTTAGATTTGTGTTTTATTATATACAATTAATGTTATACCATTTACCTTTGCTTGATGAAATTCGGAAATAATTTCTAGTTTTTATGGACATAGGCTCAAACGCAACTGGAAGCTGAAAACGAAACGGTTGATAACTCTCACAGCTTTGAGCCTATTTGCATTGGAAATATCGCTGTTGTGTGAACAGATTTTATTGCCCGGATGTATTCACCGGATCAATTAGTAGAATATAAAAGATTTTACGACAGTCGTTAGCCCGCAGCACATTATTTTCTTTCTATTTTGACCAGTTTGTCATGTGGTTAGCAACCAGTCGAGATACTCGTATCATTCGTATGTGAATGTCACACATTGTGAATGAATCAATCGAAAGAGGCGATTCGAATCGGCTTTCGGGAAGGAGAAATTAGGAATGCAAAAGGCGACTCGAGCGTTATGGGTAATTAAATGCGGAGCTCTTAAAGCCAAAAACCCAAAGTCCACTTCAGATATTATATGGCATGCGTAAACAGTAAATTGCTTGTAATCGTGCATCTCAATAAGGTTAATTTATGGACGAGGGCGAGGGCCGGGCGGCTTTATCAGATGGTGTCACAACTGGCAGATATTTAATATGAGTTTTATTGGTTTTCGCAAATGATATGTGAACTGAAAGCTAAGCAGCTCTATGTACCGTCGCCTTATCAGATTGTTAGCTACGCCCTGGGTGTGCCCCGAAGATCGTCTAAAAATGTTTGTGTTTTTTTCTGGTTGTTGTGCTTGGCTCTTACTTATTTTCATATTTGCGTAAGCATTTCAAACAAATCAAAAATCAGACGGCGCCAGCAACTTACAAGCCAATTGGGGGCTGAAAACTGAAAACTGAAAACTAAAAACTGTGAAAAGAAAACCTCAAACCCAAATTGAGTCGAGGCCTTTGTCGGAAAGTTATGTAAATCAAGGCGATCAAAGGAAACCAGAAGCAACTGCAGCAGCAGCAGCAGCAGCAGCAGCAGCAGCCGCCACGAGAGATCCAAAACTGAGCAGAGTTATGCAAACATTGGCTGACAGTTGGACTGACTGACATATTGACATATGATGTTGGATGTCGGTTGTTGGGTGCTCGATTGCTCGACTGTTCCACTGTTTGGCTACTCGGCTGGGTCGACTGGCTCGACTGGCTGCATGTTGAGGCAGCAACAAAATAAAAGTCAAGAACTGTGTCCATGTCAATACAAGCCCATATATCAGACATGCCTAGGAATCAGACAACCAATCGAGTCGGTCCGGCAGTCACTACGTCATTCAGTATCTCTTTTCGCTGCTGGCTCTGACTGTATTCTCTGCAGGCTTGTTGTCTGCAATGCATTTCTGACATTTTATTGATTGAAGAGCCAACAGAGTAACATTGACGGACATACAATGCCAACGCAATCCATCGGCAACCCCAGCCCAATTGCCAGCCCCATGACCATTACCATCCCCACAAATGCAAATATTTAACAACGTTTTCTCCTCTCTTTCCTCCTTTTTTGTCGACATAACCAATACGCAATATCTTAAGCTAACGAGCTGCATGTGAACAGAGCATTCAGTAAACATTGGACTTTTATTTAAATACACACTCGTAATCCCTACATGCCTGCCCAGTCGGCAGTACGCATTGCATTGAATACATGATTGAAAATATGAATGCATGCATGCCTGAATGACGGATGGTTTTATGCTGCGTTCTGTTTTTTCTGCCACACACGATTCCCATATTCAATTGTTGTTCTTATTTGTCCTGGCCATGCCCATGCATACATAACTCACTGCAAATGAATGAAAAATTGCTATATGAACATTTAACCAGAAGTAACGCAGCCGTGAAATGGTATCTTCGACATGTCTGTGTCTATTTGAGCCCTCATTACCAACGGACGCTCGTTCTGATTAACTTTTCAACTTTAATTTCACTTTGCTTTAAAATAACAAGCAGTTCTGAAACTGACCTATTACTGTTGAGCTCACAATATTTATTTCCAATGGCAAGAAAAAGTGTATAATTAAATTGCAATACTTTTATGGAAAAGCTTTCAAGGAGACCTCCATTAAGAGTCGAACTGCTGTTAAAACATTTTACATTTCTCATTTACTTTCTTCGTCTAACTCTACCACTATCTCTGCTTTTATGAGAAATCAGATCTGTGTGGGTAACTAAAGATTAAATACTTTAAATGAGTACTTACTATGGGAGAAATTTTAGCAGAATACCTACATCTTATATATGACACTATACAACAACAACTGTAATGAAAACAGCAAAAAGTTTTCTATTAAATTTTTAAAAAATGGGGTATAGTGTGCAATGATGTTAATAGTCCCAGAAATATTTAATTAATTTTAATTTTCAAAGTAAAATTTTATAGAACAATTCTTATGTATGTAAAAAAAAAAACAAAAACTATAAAAGAAATATATTTGCTTTATTTATATAAACTTTATAGAAATATAATTATTATTATATATTTATATAAACTTATGGAGTTGAGCTAAGGCATCTCAGTCATAAGCTTGCTATCTTTATTTATTTATATTTTCTGTTTATTGTTGTTTTAAGAATTTATTAAATTTATCAATTTATTTTTATATGACATTTGTAAACGTTAACGTGTTGCTTTTTGTTACAGTAGACACAGATAAATTAAACAAAATTCTCTTTAATTCAAGTACACAATTTAAGAATTTGTAAACCAGAATATTTATACCACATAAACATATATTAAAATGCATTCTATATTTGTGCAGACGCAGACGTGTGTTGAGTGTGGGCAGAGGGTTAGACTCATGTTGTCTTTGTGACTGAGCAAAAAATATATAGAGTTCATGATATTCAGATGCAAATAATTACAAAATCACATGCAGATCTTAAGTTCCCTGAGTTAGCTATAATAGAGTTAATATAATATAATAGGCTGAAATAGACAGCAGTGTATCAATCTGTTGCCTTCAATCACATTAGCTGCCAGCGACTGGCAAGGCAATGTCGTTTAGCCAGCGCCCATTAATTCCGATGGTATGAGTGGAAAATTAAATGACAACTGCAGACGTCTGTGATCAATTGACGGTAACCACAAGCTTGACCTCGAAGCCGAGGGTCGACTGCACCCCGAACGTCGCTTAGCAGACTGACGCAATGAAGGCCCTATGCTCCTATGGTGTTATGGCTTGGACTGACCAGAGTGTCAAATTACCCAGAAAGCCGTAAATTTGGGCCTTCTGGCGGCTGTCATTTGGTCAGTCGGACACACAAAATTGGTTGCTGTGCGTTAATCTGTGCGGCAGAGATTAGCGCCCCATATGATGGGCCAAAAGGTGCCAGGACAGCACAAAGCTCCGACTGCCTTTTACCGATAAACATACTCGGACAAATGTGCTATCCGATGCGTTCTGTGGTAAATTGATAGCCTGTCCACTGGCCAGAAGCTAATTAGTTGCCCGGCCAGTGAGTCATCTCTCTCTCTCGCTCTCTCTCTCTCTCTCATTGATTTGCCAAATGTAGCGAAAGCGCGCGTCAGGTAATCCGATACAAATAGGAACTGCTGCTGGTCGAGCCCAGGTCCCAGAACAGGAAATCTCACACCAACGAACAAGCGTTGCGAACACGGCTTACTATGGAAATAATAGTGCTTAATGCTCGCATTTGACTCGAAGCAATATTTTTAAGTAATTACCAATGCACAAAGCAAAGACATTCTGCATTCGTTAGAGCACTAAAAATATTTGCGGTTTTCATTTTTCAATTTGAACGAAACATCAGCAGAGATGGACTGAGTGCTGCATGCTGAATCCCTTTGCTAATCACTGGGCAAATACACAGACACATCTGAGTAAATCCAGTTTGAAAATGCTAACTGAAGGGGCAGCTGTTGTCAGAGTTTCACTTGAATTGCATTCGGGATTGTTTGCCTTTGTCGACTTTTTGTGAAATCCTGATGGAAATAATTGTTTATGCATTAAATAAGCCGGCCGGAGCGCAGAGCGGACAACAGACAACAACTGACAAAATAGTCGTAGATATAGCACAATTGTCGGAAAACCAACAAGTGAGAAAAAGGGGCGCTTAGCATGCTGACAGCTATACAATGGTACTTAATGCTGCCTAGAGGGTAGATTTTAAGGGCTCTAGCTCTGGCTGTGGCTCTCGCTCGTATTTCGTATTTCGTATTTCGTATTTCGTATTTCCTTTTGCACATTTATGATCATATCTAATTCCATGATGGACAGCATTCCCACTGTCACATGTCAGGGATTAGCTGTAGGGACTGACTCAACTTCTGATTGTTATCACACGCAATTTTGTAATTTGATGAAAACAAACGAATTAAGATAAGAATCGCACAAATCCAGTAGTTCGCCTGGCACCGAAAACAAAGGCAACAACCTCTTCCTCTTTCTTCTGGTAGCCGACATTTTTGTTCTCTCTAATCTCCGACCAAATCAGCTGGATCAAATTTTCACGGCCCAACAATTGTGAAATTCGATGTTCCGCACTGTCGATGTGCCTTGTCGTAACCCGATATACATCACCATGCGTCCTTTGTTGTTTGCTGTATTGTATATCCTCTTTTGCACATTTTCAAATCCAACCACTATACTCTGTACTTAAAAGGGTCTCATATACATTTCTCGGTGCCTCCTCCCTTCCCTACTTAGGTGTGAGCTAATTGATGCATGTTTTGTCACTCGGAGCAAACAATCTACTCTATTATTTTGTCTACTCTTGAAGGTTATCTTTGTTGAGCTACAGTAGATACAAGTTCTTGATATAGTTCAAATAGGTCGGGCACGCCCGACCAGCAAATACCGAGCACTGCAGAGAGTTGCAGCGATTCTCTATATATATTAAAAAAAATTCTTCCTTGTGGATGGAAAGGGGGAAGATTCAAAAATATTTATATTTATAATCTGTTTTCTTTATGTTTACTGATCAGACAGATAGAAAAGCTTTATGCTTAACGATATTTATCGATACTATACGTAAGCTTCCAAGTCTCCAGTTTCTGTAGTAAACGAGATGGCAACATTCAAGCAGCGAGGCAGATGTGAGGACATATATATATATATATATATATATATATATATATATATATATTTAGAATACACATATAGAATGTATGCCATCTTAAGCCTGTTACATACATTTGCACTAAAACATTTTAGCCTTGTTTCCCACTTTAATGATTTCAGTAATTGTTTGGATTGATAGGGATTTCTTGCAAGTCTCATTTAATATAATTTAATTTATATAAAAGCTTAAATATAATTGTATGCAGTCTGTTACTGTTATACAAACTCCATAAAGATTTCAATCCCATAATTTATTGTCGAATATATGCCAGATTGATCCCCAGCCTTTGTCGGGGTCTTTGTATATTATTCAATGCTTACATTTAAAACTTTTCAGCTACATCGAATAAAAATGAAACTTTTGTTAATTGATTATAAAACAAGTCTTGAATTGTCGTCGCAGATAATATAATCAGCAGTTGTGTGCCAGAAGTCAAGTACTCATTGTACTTACATAGAGCAAATTATGCATGCTGACTGAGTGAGGTCTGATCGCGCCACAAAGACGTGGAGTTATTATGAGCAATTGCCATTAATGACATTTTGGTTGACCAATACTTAATACATTTGGGGTAAGGGGAATATGAATGGGAATGGGAATGGGAGAAGAAAAACAAATTAAGTGGCATTTCCTGCCACTGGCGACTTCTTTTCCATCTGATCTTTGTCGGCAACCAATAATTATATGCGCCAGAAGCGCTTTGTCATCTCGCTGGGGCCTAGAAAATGCAGATTAATGCCTGGCTTTGTGCTTGCCCCGCCTGCCTGTTTGCCTGTGTGCCTGTTCGCCTCCTTTGCCCATTGTCATAAGCATAATTTTCTCATCGATCTTGTGATTAATCATAAATTGTGTATAGCCTGTTGGCTTTTGTGTGAAACGCCGACAAACCACCAAACTCCGAACAGATGTATTTCATTAAAGTAACTGCCTTTTTTCATTCGCACAAAGGCACCGACTCCGACCCGGGCACCTAAATAGTCGGCGGCCTAGTCAATTTTTATAGTTTTTCGAAAATTAATTGTAATGCCTCGAGGGGCATTCAAGAGCACGTCCGATTACATCTGCCAGCTACCAGTGTTCCACATTTGATAGATCTATCAGCGTAGAAATATTCGAATTTCCACTAAGTTGACTATTGCCAGAATATGTAAGAGAGATATTTGTAGAGTTATTCAAGTTATTGCTGAATACCATATAAAAGCTTAGCTCTTGACTTAATTTAAACAGACAATGGGCTTGGAATAGAAATGAAACAAAGATAATTCCTGTTACGCTCTGTGTCGATAATAATAAAAATAAATTCTAATTTAGACTTAGACTTAGAAATAACCTTAGACAAAATGTAAGTGTAAAATCAAGCTCCATAATGAAGTCAAGGGAAGGCATTGGCTAGTTAGAAAAAAATCTAAGCAGTAATTGATAATTATATTGTTATTATAATTGCGAAGCTTCTAATTCAGCACTTTAAAAAACGCAATTCTAAGTTAATTTATTTCCAATAAATGTATAGATTCATGATTTGGATCAACAGTTGAGTCCGTCTGACCTGTGAAAATGGCAGTCACACTTTCAAATTAAGTTAGTTTCAAATAGTAGATAGTTTTCCAGTCATCATCTAGTCGAAACACTGATAACTCAGTGTGTTAATAGGCTTGAGCCAGCATGTCGACACGTAATACCTGATATCTTCTAGTCGAGCATTTCCGTCTACTGGCTACAAACCAACTCGAGCTGCCATAGGACTATAGGAAATGGAACAATCTTCAACTTGAATATTCTCAGAGAATCATGAGTTCATATACATATGGACAAACAAATTAAAATGATATACACGAAACGTCAGTTGATGCTGTTCGTGAATATATAGACACAAGTGCCTCATTAAGTCAGTAAAATAAAAGTGCACAATATTAGATGCTGCTCATATATCTCTATATATAACTATATATATATATATATAGATATATACATAAATATATATATATGAGCTTTTGAAACGTTCGAATTAATTTCCTTTTGCATTTCTGCAGTATTTAATCATCTCAATGAGTTCGTTCAAACTCCTTTTTCAGAGTCGCCTGCAAAAACGGGCAGAAATGTGACAGGAATGGCAGCAAAATACAACAATTTCCGATTGCGATAAACACGTTGAATTCCAACATGTGCAGAGTTAGCCATTAATAACTGGAAAGGCCAACAATGTTGTAAGATATTTCTCGGCCGCGAGCAAAAAGCCTAATTATAACGCAAAAAGGCCGCGACAAACTCATTTGTCCATAGTGAAAAATTCGCATTACACAGCGGCCGAGATTGGCGGCATTGCCATCTGAGGACGGGCAAATGCGAATGCGACTCCGAATGGTGGCAAAATTGCGATGACAACAAATCAAGCATCATAATGTGTCAGGCAATGCGTCAATGCCAACTGTGGAACACTGCGGCGATGCTGCCACAGCTGCCCCCGCTGCCACCGCTGCCAACGCTGCCAACGCTGCCACTGCTGACACTGCTGCCAGACGCATTACAACGTAATTGACGAGGATTGTCAACACGGAGCTAGTCGATGGGGAACCCTCTGCAACACCTCGCTGTACCATAACTTAGCTTAGAGTTCAGTTCAGTTCAGTTAGGCTCTCTGCTCTCTCGGACCACTTACTTTATTTCTCTCCATTACTAATTACCGCTAACTTAATGACGGACATCTGTTAATACCCTATACTTGTCTTGAGTGTCTCATATTTGCAAACAGTTCAATCAGCTATGCTTAAGCTAGAGTGCATCTTAGAGTACTCAGAAGACTTTGTAATCGCTTAGACTAAGATTTATTTCCTGTGTCCGCTTGTAACACGGCAAATTACAGGGTAGCCAGCAGTTGTTCACTCTAACGTGTTCTCTCTTCCTGCCATTCAATTGCTATGACTGCAATTTCTTAGCGCATTCCTTACTTCTCGCGCCTGCTGCTGATTTATTGGCAATTTGCTAACTATTTTTGACTAGAGAGAGAGAGCTCTGTTGTAACTTGAAGTGCTGAATAGTGCGTTATGCACTTGGTATTAGAAACTTCCCTGCAGCCTTTGTAGTTATGCAACACAGGAGTCTGTAAAAGAAATTTGCTATGGCTTATAGGTGTCGCGACATTTAATCAGTTATTCCATAGGTAAATTGTATAAAGTGTAGATAAAAATAAAACTTCAAACTATTCTGCATATTTTATGAGCAATCCTAGTCTAATTAGTTGGCTTCCATTAGCAAAAGTTGATTCTACTTTATATCAGTTAAAGTTGTATATAAGCCAGTTCCAATAAGATTCTGCAGCTGGACGTAAAGCTGAGACTCTTTCGACTCTCTTATGACCATTTATCAGCCAATTTGATTGTCTTAACTTATCGCTCCCAAAAACTTCAAACACCTGCTTATATTTCTTCATGAACTTTCTCTTTGACTATATTACAAAATGACAAAAACTCTTGCTAATTGAATATAGACAAAAGCTACTATTGGTAAAAGTTTTTAATTAACACAATTATTTATTACAGCTCATAAGCAATACAAAGAGAATTGTTTACGTCTTCATTGTTTGGGCATATTATGATAAGTCCTAAGTTATTAAAGCTGCATAATGGATCATCAAAGGAGCCAATCTATAAATGCAATTCAAGGCAGTGCAGTAAATTGCATTAAGGATGTCCGAAGCGAAGAGCCTCGCGCAATGATAATGATGAGGCCAATGGAAAATTGTCAGCACAGGATGAGGCAGACAGTCGAAGCGATTGGCCCTGCTGCTCAAAGGTTTTCAGTGTTCCGTTTGCAGTTTTCAGCTTTCAGCTTTCAGCTTCCAGTTAAAGTTTACGCCGCTCGCCATGACAGTTGACGGTTGACGGTCTGTCAAACGAATATCTGTCAACAAGCCGAACATCGTTTTCAATTCTGAAACGTTCGCAAAATGTCAGGAGACAAAAATTTATGTGACTCGACTGCGGATAGGAGCCGATTAAAGTGCGGGGGCTGTCAGAGAAATTCTCGTTGCAAATTATCGTACATTGGCGCAGTATTTCTGAACGCTCGTTATAGTAGTAGCAGCAATCAGCCGGACAGCTCCGACCTTCCATCAATCGATACAGCGATTCATTGCAGGGGTAGCGCAACATTTTTATGCGTCTGCATAATGAGTTGCAGTTGTTGTCGTTGTTCCCTTTGTTGCATTCGTGAATCTCGATGTCCTGCGTCGGACAGGCTGAGGCTGATGCTGATGCCAATGCTGCTGCTGCGGTTGCTGTTGTTGCTGCTACTGTTGATGTTGCTGCTGTTGATTATCCCTTGACAGGGCATCAAATGCGAAAACGACCGCCCAATTTACATACAATGCACATCAATCCAACCAGCAACCACAACAACAACAACAACAACAACAGTAAGTACTGCCACAGCCGAGGCAATGTGCACCTTTGTGGCAACAGGTTTTTTTTTCATTTCATTTTAATTCGCTTGGCTGCGTCTCGTCTTGCTCCTTTTGGGGCTCGTTGCCTTCTGGGCCGCACAATCAAGCGTACTTGTTGTCCAACTCCAATGGCAACAACTTCAGCGGCCATGACACAAGGATTGACAGCATGTCGTCGCTGTTTGGAATCCTGATTGACATGAGTAATCAACCAGCCGAAATGTGCCCACAAAACGCAGCCAGAAATGACACTGACAGCAGCCAAGCAACCGACCCAACTTACCGAACAGCCAAGCAACAACAACATGGAAATGGAAATGGAAATGCTGCTCTGAGGGCCTCAGCCAGGAACCAATTTATTGTTAGCTTTGATGAGATCCTGGGTATACCTGGACAATAACTGTAGCCCTTGCATAATCGTAGAAGAAAACCTTTTATACTCGCTCATGCTTTAAAAAGGGTATATTGGCTTCATACTAGACCCATGCAAATTCATCTAAGCTGAAGTCAAACGACTTTATGTCTGTATTCGTCTGATCTTTGAGCAATGATAAATCGAAAAGTTTTTTCTCTAAATATAATTAAATCGACTTATGAAGTACAAGATACAACATTTCTTTACGAAATTATTATCAAATAATTTAAGTGGAATTAAGACAAACCATGATCAATTTTCTTTTAGGATAAACAACAAATTCTTGAGATTCTTAAAAAGTTGCTTCTGCCTATTTCGCTCTGTGTAAAATAATTTATTTTTAGCGAATCGAGTTTAAGGTTCAGCTCAATATTTGATATGTAGCATACAAGACATTAGACAAGCCGCAAAAGGTTTATATGTGTCAGTTTATTAGATTTAGAAACTTTGAGTTCCTTCTCTATTTTATCCTCTCTGTTCTAAAGTTCAAAAGGGAAATGCTGGCTTCACTCACTTTTGGTTTCAGCCACATAGTTGTCAGCCAGTAGCCGACCTAGCATTAGCTAATGAAAGAGGAATCTTAATAAATAAGACAATTTGCTGGGTTCTTGTTGGTCCTTCTTTTATAATTGATGAGTGCGTAAACTCATGCTCTCGATCTAGGTAACTTAATTAAAGTTAATGAATATGAATATTTGGCGCTTGGATGTTAAAGTCTATAACTGAGCAACGCCAAAAGCAAACAAAACTTTTTCGACATCAGCTGCAATATTGGCTAAGCTAAGGTAATTAGAAAAATAGACTTATGTTAGAATCAAAGTCTGTTGTAAAGTAAGCGCACATTGGCAGCCAAGTTACGCATCAAATGCAAATTCAAATTGAATGCGGGATGACAGCTCCCTCAGTGCGTCGAGTCCTTTCGATTGCATGCACATTCAATGCCATTGGCGAATCGACTGTGGAGTTGCGCCTTTGATGAAGGCGACACGACATTGACAGACGGCAGGCGATTGACTTCTGACAGCCAGCAGCCAGAAGAAACCGCATCACTGCACCACTGCACCACTGAGCCACTGACGGCAGTCAAGCAGCCAGGCGATGAGATCTGGCACAACTGCCACTGGGTTCGATCATCTTGGGGCATCGCGGAATCGAGACAAGGTCTACACTGCTATTCTGATGACTTTTTGTCAGGCTGATTGACGTCAACGACTCAACGTGCGGCTGGCATATAAATCTTGAAGCTCGTTTGCTGCCTCATCTTCGCATCAGGCTCAGCTTTCAGGGATTATGCCGACGAAAACGACGACGACGACGACGACGACGAAGACGGCCATAAACAATGTCATTTTAAATTGGCCATCGATGGGACAATAAATCGTGGAATGAATTACTATCCGTGGATTTAATTTAAATTAATAAAAAAGCCTTGCCAAACACGCCAGTAATTGTTGGAGCGAAAGTATACGCTCAGATACATTCACAAACTTGGCCCAGAAAGGGCGTTACTCAGTCTCAATTCGAAAGTAGGTCCAAATCTGTCTAAGCTCTGACTATAAATACGAACGTTTGAACTCTACTCAAGCACAGTTCGCTTGGGTTAAGAGTTCAAGCAACGCCTAGGCAAGATCAGCGCTTAAGTCTGCAGCAGCACCATGGCCCCTAAGGTAAGATCTACAAGGCTAACTAATCCGTTGACTAACAGATCGCCTTCGCTGCAGATATCCATTGCCTTCACCCTTGCCTTGCTGGCCTTTGTGGTCGTTCGGGCAGCTCCTTTTCATGGTGGAGCCACCAGTCACGCATCTGTGCATCTGGTCTCCCACGACGATCACCATGACGGAGGCCACCATCAACATCACGACCATGACGATCACCATGACTCCCATGCCGAGTACAACTTCAAGTATGGAGTCAAGGATCCCAAGACAGGTGATGTCAAGGAACAAAGCGAGACAAGGGAGGGCCACAAGGTGACTGGACACTATGAGCTGATCGATGCCGATGGCCACAAGCGTACTGTCCACTACACAGCCGACAAGCACAAGGGCTTCGAGGCTCATGTGCATCGCGAGAAGGTGCACCACCACGTGCCCGTCCACCATGGACACAGCGGCTACACAGGTGGACATGTGGAGTTCGAGGAGCATTCACAGTCGGGACACTCTGATTACTCTGGCTACTCTGGCCATGGTCATGAGGACTATCACTCGCATGGCCATGAGGGTGGACACCATGGCTCCAGTTCCCACGGCTTCTCACTGAAGCAAGAACACGGATATGGACACGGACACGGACACGATGCTGGACACGGACATGATGCTGGACACGGACATGATGCTGGACAGGATGCTGGATACGAACACTCATACGGCGGACACGAGCACAGCTATCATTAAAAACAAAGAAGAAACCATCTGAAATAGAGTACCAAATATTATTGTTTTTATACCAATAAATACTGCAATATTTTTCCAAAGTGAAAACATTTGGGTTTTAATTTTAATACTTATTCACAAAATATTTTGCATTTATTTTGCAAGTAGTTTAAAACTAACTTATGTATGCCTGCAAAAAGAATATAATAGTGAAAAATTACTTCCTCCAAGATCCGATCTCGCAGCACATAATAAGCGCATTATGCATTGATGAACGGATTTCAGTGAATTGTTCAGCAAATAATCCGTTCTATTTACCAAACTTCTATATTTAACTGAGCTTAATTAAAATGTTTTATCAAATTTGGACTCGTCATTACAAAGAGACAATAAACCTAATTGATAGGAGTCATAATTTATACAGACTACACAATTTGGTAACTCTAGTGCTAATGGCCTACTAGAATTGAATTGATAACAAAGCTACGAGATAATAATTTTAATAAACTTCATAGAAGCGGGAAAAATGCATTGATTATTTGTAATAAGCTTAATGCATTAAAAGAAACCCAATTGGATATTAAATATCTTACTTTTATAAGATCACGCGCAGAAACATATGGACAGGTCTAAATCCACATGTGTGTTGATCCTCATCACGAACCTGTAGAAGACGACATCAGCAATATTTGGAAATTTAAGCTCAAACACTGTAGAAGATTAGGCTTTTTTCGGATTTACATAAAACCATACAATATGGTATAGCCTATTGTATAGTTCCATAATTTGTCCTATTTAAAAACCACGCTTAAATTCAAAGTCAAATTATCGACTTGTATAGATAGAAAGCAAAAGGGTTGACTTATCGAGTAAAGTGATAAATGAGTACACGAGTACACATTTAAAATTTTAAGATTCTAAGTGTTGCGGGTTACGTGATCGCTGCTTTCATTCAGTTCAGTCGGTCGGCCGCACAGACGGCCAGGCAAACATGGCTAGATCGATTGAGCTCATCGTCCTTGGTAAAAATATATAGACACTATAGACTTCTTCTGTATTTTACACACATTTTATACAAAATTCTCATTTTCAATATAAATAAAAAAAAAAAAAAATAAAGTGGAACTTTTTACTTACCCCGCAAACCCGAGACACGACGTAAGAAATGCTATAGTAAAAACCTAGTAAAGCTGAACTAGTCGAAAGTGAGCTGTCATTCTAATCTTTTGTTCATACACGCATAAGTGCTATGGGCTTTAACATATGAAATTTATTATTAAATAACTTTCATTTTAAATACCCTTTCTTATGGCAATTTTCCAAACGTACTAAAGGCCTTCAGATGTCTGTATTTGCCAAAGCGCAACTCTATTTACTCTATCTACTATTTACAATATGTGCGTGCCACAAAAAATACACGTACACACACACACACCAGCTCTGACTATAAATACGAACGTCTGAACTTTACTATAGCACAGTTCGCTTGGGTTAAGAGTTCAAACAACGCCTAGGCAAGATCAGCGCTTAAGTCTGCAGCAGCACCATGGCCCCTAAGGTAAGATCTACAAGGCTCAATAATCCTTTGACTAAAAGATCCTCTTCGCTGCAGATATCCATTGCTTTCACCCTTGCCTTGCTGGCCTTTGTGGTCGTTCGGGCAGCTCCTTTTCATGGTGGAGCCACCAGTCACGCATCTGTGCATCTGGTCTCCCACGACGATCACCATGACGGAGGCCACCACCAACATCACGACGACCATGGCGATCACCATGACTCCCATGCCGAGTACAACTTCAAGTATGGAGTCAAGGATCCCAAGACAGGTGATGTCAAGGAACAAAGCGAGACAAGGGAGGGCCACAAGGTGACTGGACACTATGAGCTGATCGATGCCGATGGCCACAAGCGTACTGTCCACTACACAGCCGACAAGCACAAGGGCTTCGAGGCTCATGTGCATCGCGAGAAGGTGCACCACCACGTGCCCGTCCACACTGGACACAGCGGCTACACAGGTGGACATGTGGAGTTCGAGGAGCATTCACAGTCGGGATACTCTGATTACTCTGGCTACTCTGGCCATGGTCATGAGGACTATCACTCGCATGGCCATGAGGGTGGACACCATGGCTCCAGTTCCCACGGCTTCTCACTGAAGCAGGAACATGGCCATGGACACGGACACGGACACGATGCTGGACACGGACATGATGCTGGGTACGACGGACACAAGCACAGCCATCATTAAAAAGAATAAAGTTTCCTTTGTCATTTCCATTTTTCGTTGTGGTCGCACCTTGAATAGAGTACCAAATTTGATTGTTATATATTCCAATAAACACTGCAATATTTTTCCAAGGTGAAAATACCTGGGCTTTAATTTTTATACTCATTCACCAAGTGATAAGGATAGCTATTCGAATACTGAAGGTAAAGATCATCGAGTAAGACTTCTAGACTAGAGACTTGATACGTGGAATATTAGTTCCTTAATTCCTTAATATGAAAGTACCTCAACATCTACATTCTAGAAGCTTAAAATTAAAATTTCCCAAAATGTATATTAACACCTATTGGGACCTAGAGTGAATTACGATAAACTCCCCAACAGATGTAGCTATTAAGTATATGCTCAGAAAATTATAGCGATGCCCATCTCAAAACACTTATTTATTAATCAAATTGTACTAACCTAGCTCTAAAAACACCTTAAGCTCGTATCTTAACAACAAAAATTTTTAAGGTCAACGCAAAATATCCTAAAAAATAAGTTCCTTAATGATTCGAGCTCATCAACCCCACGACCACACGTTTTCTTACATAATTTCTTAGTGGCTTAACGGATTTCAATGAAATGTTC
This sequence comes from Drosophila hydei, assembly GCF_003285905.1. NCBI lineage: Eukaryota > Metazoa > Arthropoda > Insecta > Diptera > Drosophilidae > Drosophila > Drosophila hydei. Next base: position 3,606,996 of record NW_022045678.1, read on the forward strand.
TACAATGATTCTCAAATTCCATTTACTATATGGCTTATTACAAAAATCTTAATATCTTAAACATATTGGCTATATTCAACTGTACATTAAAAATTAATGATTGTATCAAATATGGAGCCACCATTAATAAATAAACCAAAATTATAGAGTAACAAATCACACAGAATGCAACGTTTGGCAACTCTAGTTTTAATGGCTTAATAGATTTGATTATCACATCAAATAATAATTTCAATAAATTTCATGGAAACGAAAAAAGTTATCGATTATTTGAAATGAACTTAAACTGGAAATATTAAAAGGAACAAAATTGGATATTAAATATTCTACTTTTCGAGATCCATATATGTGTTGATCCCAGTCACAAATCTGTGAAAGAGGACAACAGCAATTCACTACAATATTCAGCAATTTAAGATCCACATCTACGGAAGATAAAGTTTTTCCAATTTGCCTCTAACAAATTTTTAGAATAGAGTAAGTTAGCTTTCAAGTTATTGGGTTATAGATCGACAGATCGACTACTTAATATTTATACCCAAAACTCCAAGCCTCTAGTTTTAATAGCTATTATTTATCATAAAATATAGAATTTCCCGAATTGCCACGTTCCATATAAACGTATCCGAAATAATAGTCTTTAGCTTCAAAGCAGCGCCATACAAAAGGAATGTGGGGCAAGGGAACGGACAGCTAGGCGAACAATGCGATGAAATCCTTTAATAATTAAGAAGTAAGAGTTCTTTAGTCAAGAGTGCCCGACTAGAAGACACCGTGAAACCTGCTCACAGACGATATTCAAATCATTCAACGCTTATTTTATTCATAATCACGCCCACTTTAGGCAGGGGTCGGCTGAGTTTGGTCTATTGGCTTTACTATGGAAAATTAACTATTAAAAGACTTTTATATACTTTCTTAAAGCAAATTTCGAAACTATCATTTATGTATTTGCCAAAGCACATGTCTGTACTATTACACGTACACACACACCAGATCTGACTATAAATACGAACGTTTGAACTTTACTAAAGCACAGTTCGCTTGGGTTAAGAGTTCAAACAACGCCTAGGCAAGATCAGCGCTTAAGTCTGCAGCAGCACCATGGCCCCTAAGGTAAGATCTACAAGGCTCAATAATCCTTTGACTAAAAGATCCTCTTCGCTGCAGATATCCATTGCTTTCACCCTTGCCTTGCTGGCCTTTGTGGTCGTTCGGGCAGCTCCTTTTCATGGTGGAGCCACCAGTCACGCATCTGTGCATCTGGTCTCCCACGACGATCACCATGACGGAGGCCACCATCAACATCACGACCATGACGATCACCATGACTCCCATGCCGAGTACAACTTCAAGTATGGAGTCAAGGATCCCAAGACAGGTGATGTCAAGGAACAAAGCGAGACAAGGGAGGGCCACAAGGTGACTGGACACTATGAGCTGATCGATGCCGATGGCCACAAGCGTACTGTCCACTACACAGCCGACAAGCACAAGGGCTTCGAGGCTCATGTGCATCGCGAGAAGGTGCACCACCACGTGCCCGTCCACCATGGCCACAGCGGCTACACAGGTGGACATGTGGAGTTCGAGGAGCATTCACAGTCGGGACACTCTGATTACTCTGGCTACTCTGGCCATGGTCATGAGGACTATCACTCGCATGGCCATGAGGGTGGACACCATGGCTCTAGTTCCCACGGCTTCTCACTCAAGCAAGAACATGGCCATGGACACGGACACGATGCTGGACACGGACATGATGCTGGACACGATGCTGGATACGAACACTCATACGGCGGACACGAGCACAGCTATCACTAAATCGTTGGGATCGTACCTTGAAATGAGTAACAAATATTTTTGTTTTATATCCCAATAAAAACTGCAATATTTTCCAAAATGAAATCTGGGATTAATTTATTTTTTGAATATTGATAGAAAATAATTGTTCATTTATATTTTAATATTGAAATTATGCCTGGAAAGTGTATAAAAAATTAAAAAAAAACTTCAATCAATTCTAAGTTAATTGTTAAACTTGATGCGCAAGAAATACATCTCACAGTTAGTCAGAAGTAGGCTCTTTGGGATGTGTGTATTGCATCCAGAGGGAGATGGGTGTGGTGTAAAGAAAATGTGTAATATATAATTCAATTATACACATATTGTTTAGCTGCAATTTAATGGCATAGACTTACCCAATATATTTTGATTTTAGTGCAATTTATTTACATATGGCTCTATACCTAAATGAATAAAGAGAAGTTGCGAATGAATTTTATATTTTGTTGAGGCGATTTCTACATAGGAATTTGAATTGCATGTGAATGACCCAATTGGAAGGGTTTTAAATAAGATCTTGATCTTGAACTTAATATCTTCCATTTGTGTGTCTGAGAAAGATTAACTTAATTGTGTCTTTTAATTTCCTTAACATTTTCAAAATAATATAGATAGGGGCCTTATATTCGTGCATTTAAATCTGAAATTATATTTTTTAATGAAATAAATCAATGAAGTTTTTTGAGCATTGCCCTTATATATTTCTATTTGTTTTCCTTAAACATATTATCTTAATTATAAACTATATGTTATAATAGATTACCCTAAAAGAAAAGTCATTTTATTGAGTTTTTATTCTACTAAACCAAAGAAGACTTTTTCGAGCAATCTTGGTTTGTTAAGGTCACCAAAAAATACTTTTATAATGGATGTTGTTCAGTTTATTAGTATTAATTATTTGATTTATTTTTAAGCATCAATTCAGAATTGTGTCTTATCTATTGTATACTCCAAAGCTTATACCTTCTTTATTTGCTTTCATTTTTCACTTATTAACAATTTTATATGAGGTTTACTGAAGTATTTTATCTAAATTGTATTCATAACGATTATAAAAGAACTCTTCAATAAATCTATAAATAGAGTATCTGTATTACTTGACATTTCATAAATTTACTGAAATAAATTGAGGGCAGAGGAATTTGAAATATAATAAATTTCAGATAGCTGAACCAGATACAGAAATCAAGAGTACCTCAAATACCAGCATAATTTAGTGTCTCTCAGCCTAGGGTGCAACCCCTATTAGCAAAGGCAAGCCCAAAAACAAAAGCAAAAACAGACAAATAGAAAAACAGAAAAAAGGAAACATTTTTATCACTTACCACACAAATTCGAATTGCGCGACGCAAAAAATGCTATAATAAATAAAAATAATAGCAACTGCAATTTTCGCACTATATTTTATGTATAATGTATAAAATGCGTGCCACAAACAAAATACACACACACACACACGCACACACATACGAAACGTATAAAAATAATAAATTACTTCAATAGCCGGATAACTGCGAGCAGCAGGGGACGGGGTTGGGGTCGGGGTGGTTGTGCGAAATGGAGAGGAGCGTTTATTATGCGCACAATAAACGCGGCGGGCGCAGTGGCGACATAAATTAAATTTATGATGCTTATAAATATTCCACAGTCATTTGTAATACAGCAACAAGGAGGAGGACGAGCCGGCCAGGATAACGCAAGGATGCAGCTTGTCTGCCCAACAAATTGCTGCCAACAGGGGTAGCACGCACACACAGATATACTCTGCGAAATAAGCGCTGATTTATGAATATGGGACGAGAAGTCCACGAACTGTCCCTGGGCCCATCAAGCACATTATGCGAGAACTTTAAATCAAATCATTTTCGGGAACTCACAAAGCGGGCAGCTCGAGAGTGTTAAAAAGGAAGCTCACCTCAGTCATTAATGCTAGAAGCGTTTTAGTTTTATTCAAATCCCAAAGGACAGTGATTGACTCTCTTCGAACACAATCAAATTGTATTAAAAACTTGAAATCTGCAAACGTCTTTTGCAGCTTTATGATTGACAGTGATTGTTTCACTTCAAAGTTAGCTTGTTTTCTATGAATGTTCATCTGAATTCTATGATAATATGAGTCCCAGATCACAACTTTGAAACCCGATGAAAGCACAAGTCAGATATACTAAATGAATTATTTATAAAAACCAATGATTGATAGTGATGAAAACTTTATGTTTCCAGAGTCATACTTATACTTATCAATCTTAAAGATTAATGAAAAAAATTCCAGAGTACAGCATGATTGAAGGAAATAAAACATGAAATTTAAAAACTGAATTTAATTGAAATATATATATATAATATTTGATCAAGATAGAGTGCTTAAAAAAACGTTCTTGTGTTTAAAAAACATTTTCAAAAATATTGTTAAAGAAGATATTACAGAAAGATTTGAATGATTGATGACAAAGACACTTCAATGCATGGACTCTAGGGAGATATATTTTATATATTATTTCATATTCAAATTCAATATTCGTTTCATTTGACTAAAAGATATTTCAGTTTTTTAACTGAAACATTTCGAACTCCATTTTTAAAGTATCCCCAACTCAATATGAAAGCGAGAGCTGAGTTTAGGGTATCAACTATTCGCATTAGAGCACTTCCACTGAGTTTTTCTGCCTATTACCTACATAGAATTTTTATGTTGTTATATGTTAATGCGATTCTCGATTGAGGTAAATAATGTTATTAAGTCGTAAATAAAAGCAAACGCACTTAAAAGCCAAATTTATGCCTTAAGTAGATTTCGTGAACAGGAAATATAAATCTATTGAACTGAACCGAGTGCTTATGTACATCGAGTATATAGACGCGAAAGTAAATGGCTAATTAATAAGCAAAATCAATAAATATTAAATGCAATTAGCACTTGCTCGTGGCTTATCGCGTAATTGCGATCAGTTCGAGGTTGACATTAAATTAGCTCATCTGAGAGAGTACATGGCGTTAAATGCAATTTTATCATAAATTCGATGTTTGACACTTTGCGCTTAATTTATGTGCCCAAATGAGATTTAAATTGTTTAATTTAAGCTCCGCAGAACGTAAAGTTGCTCGGATCGTAAATTAGGCTGATTGCGATTTATTTCAGCTGCCGAAAACCGAAAGCTAAAGACTGAAAAAATAAAAACTTTTGCCAACGCTTCAATGAATTTGTTTTTAACTAGACGACGATGACGACTGACTCTCAAATCCCAATATTGCTGCTGAGTTGGACTAAGCAAACGCGTTGATCATTTGCATTGCAAATTGGGTTCGCCGTTGCCTCGCTAGCGCATAAAAATGAAGTAAATATATATTTTATGTTTCACTTGTCGTCGTTTAATGCCATAAAAATGGGTATGTGTCTTATTAACTGATGAGAATGTCGTTTAAAATACACAAAACCGGTATGGCACCAGCCAGGCTAACTGAGCTAACTGAGTGAGCCGTGCTGCAAGACCCAGCCAGGGCGCCCCCAAATCCAAGCGCCCGTTACCTGCCTTGGCGTCATTAATTTTGGAATCGTAAAGCCCACAATATGTCAAATGAGACCACACAGCGTCGTAAAATTCAAAGTTTATGGCACTCGCTCAGTTTTGTCGAGGGTTCGGATTTGGTTTCGGTTTGGTTTTCGCTTTGGTTCGGTCGGTCTTTGAATTTTTGATCAGAGTGTGGCGTTTTTAATGGCTTCGCTTTAGGTGCTTTGCTGTCTAAATGTGTTGCGTGTCTCGGTTTATAAACGCTTGCCACAAAATTAAGCGTAACTTATTTGTCAACTCTGCCAAGATTTCGTTTTCGAATTTCGTTTGCGGCGGCAATGGGAAAACTTGAATTTCAATAGCTCACACTTATCATTCAGATCGTGCTGACAAAGCATGTTACTGCCGCCTTTACTAATTAGTCAACTCATTTTGTTGTTTATAATATCAAAGTCTTCGCTAAAACAACAAATGAAATAACTTTTTTTTCACTTGTTGGTTTAAGTTTCCAAATATTAAAATCTTTATTCGATTCTCTTTCAAGTTCAAACTATTTCCAATTTTATCTAGGAATAAAAAAGTTCTGAAAACCAAAGCTTTTTAAAGATTTAAATTGAGTAGTCATTTTTTAAAATTCGTATGACAATTTTTTTGTTTTTGAAACATAAGACTATTAATTTTTTAATTGTAAATTAATAAATTAGTTTTTAAGAATTCTGAACAACTTTTTTAATACTTTAACAATTTTTTTAAAATTTTAAATTAATAAAGATAATATTCAAATGCTCGAAATGTTTTTTCTAAGTTAAAAAGCTTTAAAAAAATTATAAAACATTGGTTTAAGCAGACTGAAATTAAATTTTAGTATAATACAGAACCTACAGAACCTCATTCAAGCTGCCAATCATTCGCATATGCTACCTAATATAGATGTTGAATCTAATATATATAAATATATCAATATCAATCAAGTTTTCTTAAAGCTACTCTAAAAACACAAAAATATATCTGACAGATTGACTTTAGCACTTAATTTAAGTCTCGGCGCAGCAGCAAAAAAAGCGACGGCGTCAAAATTATATAAAGTCCAAATAGATTCGATTGTAACTGATGGCCCATGGCAAGCATAATAATCTTAAATGCTTTATAATAACCATAAATGTTTGAAATTCATGTGTCAAATGCCTTTTGGTCGCACAGCGAGTGGACGGCCAGGCGCGACTGGGCCACTCGCAGCATGGAGTCTCCAGTAGATCCCCCCTGGCCCACAGTATCTGGTCTCTGGTCTTTGGTCCCCGGACTGTGCCAACTGACCGACTAAATGCATGAAAATTGTTTATGACCGTTTCGTATCTCTGTCTCTCTGTGTGTGTGCGTGTGTGTGTGTGTGTGTGTGTTTGGGTCTGTGGTGTATTTGAATTTAACTGATTTTTAATGTGCATGCAGACCCAGAGAGAGAGGCGCGGGCACATTTGCGAGGCTTGTGGGCGGCACGCAGTGTAAGATAAATAATCACATGGGGCATTACTTTGGGGTCGCCGTTTGCATTAGCCAATTTGCGGCAGTTTATGGCTGTATACATTTGGCATGATTGGGGGCTACTGTTTAATAAACTCGTTGATTTATGGCTAATTAAATTAGTTGCCGTATTAATTTATGCTTGTTTACGCGCTCATGCGCAATGGCAGCCTCAATGGGTCATTGCTACAGTCGCGGCTCGGCCAAGTGAGTGGATTTCATGATTAATGATCATAAAATTGGGTTGCTGTTGCCGTTCAGCTAGTTACACGTGTATGTGTGTGTGTATTATGTCAGAATTTAAACTGAAATTCAAGAACTGTGTAACGCCCTGGCTGTCAGTTGCGCATCACGATTGGAAGCCACCATCAACTCATCGTCAATGTCCAGGTCCGAGGTCCCGCATCGCAAGTCGTGCTTAATTCACCTGGCTGGGGGCTTTTCAGGTGCTAACCACACATAACCGAAGCCCATTTCGGCCATGCTTATCCCAAATGGCAATCAGCTTAATAACAGCCCCGTCTTAATGCTGATCATGGGTTTCTCCATGGTTTCCATGCCAGTGAATGTTTCTTGCCGCTCTACGCACTGTAATTATGTAGTATAGTGTAGTGCTGTAAACTAACTGCTAGCTAACTAGCCCCATAACTTTCCACTGGCCAAAGTTGTTTAAGAAAAATCATAAATAATGGAGTGGCCCAACGTTTGGCTGTCCATTTTCATGAATGCTAAGTAAACTCAATCTCTGGCTAAGCAAATCTTTTTCAAGCCGACTCTAGAAACAGAACAAGTGAACAAATATTACTAATATATATATTAGACTCAAATTAGTTAATTAGAGGCAGATCAAGTAGGGTACATATCGTTATCGCTTTCTTATTTATTGGGGAAATAAGCTAACGTGGCAACTACTAGAAGTCCGTTGCTCTTTAATGAGACTAAGGTTATCAGAGTATTAAAAATGAATTAGTTATTGAATAATTTGAGTCTTTCTTAATACCAATTTGATTGATAACAAGCAGAGGTGATGAGTTGTCGAAAAAAAATAATAGTATTGATCTTCTCATACCACTCTATGTGTGTCCGTCAGGCTGCCTGCCGCTATATGCCAGCAAGGTCATGATCATAATCAGCATCATTTATAATATTATTTGAGTAAAATTATATTATATATATTTGACGTATTCTTTGCATACTACCTACGTTTAACTTGTTCGTGACCCTCGCTTGATAAGGAATTGCACAATTTCAGACGATGATTATATTATTATTTAAAATGCATATAAACCGAACTCAGTCTCTCATTGTGTTGACAGAGTGCAGTTGGTCTTCATATTATTTGAAATGTTTCTATACCGAGTGCTATTGCTTATTTCATTAATATATCTGCCAGCAGTTATAAATGAAAGTATTGTAAGTTAACCACCAGTTTAAGAACTCTGTGTGATCTATAATTGTAAGTATAATATAAATATTTCAGCACTGCAGTGCCTTAAGGAAGAAGGATGAAGAATGTGGATCATATTGTTACAAAATAGTGAAACCCCTTCTGAGCTACGCTGCCTCAGTTCGATCGAATGAGGAACAATTCAGCGAACTTACAGCAAAGATCCAGAGCCTGGAAGCAACAATAAGATCTTTAGAGACTAAACATGAAATAACAAATTCGATGCAAGGGCTTAAAAACGAATTGTTGTCATCCAACCAGGCTATAGTGGACAAATTAGAACAAATAATTGTTGCTGATAAAAGAAATAAAAATGCGTTTAACGTTGATATAAAGAAAAAGGATTCCGAAATAATTAAACTGCAACTTTAAAACTCTTCTAACAAAATTGAAGAACTCGAAAATAGGCTATCTGAAATAGAAAATGAATCCGAAGAAAGTCTAGCCTCAAGCTGCCTTGACAAAGTGACAGATATATATGAACTACAAATTCCACATTCGGAGCTCTGTGATTCGGGTCTTCTTGATTCGGGTTGGACAGTTGTTCAGCATCGTCAAGATGGCTCTGAGAACTTCAATCGCCCAATGAACGAGTATAGATCAGGATTCGGTAGACTGAACGGGGAGTTTTTCATTGGGCTAGAAAAGCTTCATTTGTTGACAAATTTCAAGAAACACGTGCTGTATATATATATAAAGTATTCGAATAACATCATTACCTATGCTCGGTACAGTCAGTTCCTCATTGGTGGGGTGGAAGATAACTTTGAACTAAAATCATTGGGAAGCTATTCTGGAAACGCAGGTGATTCATTGTCTTATCATCTCAATATGCAGTGTTCAACTCCTGATGAAGATAGAGATAAAAATGAAAATGGACATTGTGCAAAAGATTTCAGTTCTGCTGGTTTAACAATTGCATTCACATATAAAATAGCTATTGATTAATCGACACTGAAATCTAATCATTGATTTTTATTCGCAGTAATCTTAATGGCATATACAGCACGTCAAATTGTATACATAACGATAACGAAATTAAGTGGATTAAATGCTTCCATAGATCGCCTAGATTTATTCAAATGATGATCAGGTCCAAAGAATAAGAAATATTATGCTGTTTTATATATTGTAAACAAAAGTTCAATTGCTTCAATTCACAATATAATCTTGCAGAATTAAATCATTTCTAAATTCTATTCGTCTTTATTTAGTATTACAAGCCATTTAATTATTGATTAAAATCGATAAGTGTGAAGAAGACGCGTAGAACTATCGAAGCAATAGTTGTGTGGTTAAGGTATAACTAGTCGGGCACTCCCGAATAATCTATTCGCGCTTCTGAGAAATGTTTAAATGCATAAAATGTTTCATTGTCATTTCGGGATTGGTAAATATATTTAACTTCAATTGTGTGGAGTGTATGAGGTGCAAAATGAAATAAATGGCACGCAAATTACCCCAACTCTTAGAGACTCTACCTTGATGACTGAATGAAAATCGTAGATAATTTATAATTCATAAACAATCAGCGTAATAGAGTTTCGTGTATATTTATATTACTCTTTCGCTACATTCATGTTTGTGCTCTACAATTTATGCAATACAGAGAGGCCATAGTAGACAGCTGAAGTTTCGCAATCATAAATATGTTTGCATGTATTTGATGTTTATTATGCAATCTTAATTAATTTCAATATGATTGATACGACTCGAGCAGTAAAACAAAAAACCCTTTCGAAAACTTTGCGCATAATAAATCACCCAGCCAAAACGTGCACGCGGCAGACATTAGTCAAAGAGGCCAAAGGCAGGCACTGTTTATTGTTGTTGCTGGCAAAACGCATAAACATTTTACAGCGCAAACAATTAACTAAAAATAACATAAAAGAGTAGGCACTGACCCGGCCAGACGGCAGACAGAGGCCAGCAAACACAGAAACACAAAAATGATTTATGAACGTCACAATGGCATTTCGGGAAAGTTACATAAATTAACACATGTCTTCGCCGTAATGAGTCAGGTCTTGTCAGTTGCCAGTTGCCAGTTGCTAGTTGCCAAAGCCCAAAGGCGGTTAAATAGCCTAATACAACACACATATAATTAACTAACTACACTTTTACATATTTTCATTTTATACAAAAAGTCACTGAATGTTACTCAATGTATTCAACAAAGGAACCTGAGATAAGTTGATAGCTATAAATACGTCTCAAATGTATATATTTTTTATATATTTATTGAAGCATTTATTGCAATTCATATTTGAAGCATTGTAACCATGCTGCTTAAAATTCAGTTAACATATATCGTAGTGAAATATTAAATATCGTTTATAACGAATCATATCGATTTTAATCAACCATTTTACAGTTTCACAATTCTAACTTGCTAAAACTGCTTCATTTGACAACCCATTCAAAAGGTAAAAGTTCGTCTTTGTTGAGTTAGGCTTGACATTTTATTATGGATACACCTAAATCCGATAGAAAAAAAAAATATGAAGCTCAAGATTGTGATAAATGCTGATTCATATAGCGCTCTCTATGCGCCAGACATGGCATTCTTATAAAGAAAATCATACTAAATCATTAAAGTCATGAAATATTCTATCTAATAAAGTTAATTTTATAGGTATCAAAAATCTATTTGTTTAATTCAAGTAGATTTAAGATTGTGTAAGGCTAAAACAATCACAACATTTTAGTAACCAAAATCTTGACAACACTTTTACTAAATATCGACATCTTGACAAGACTTTTACTAAATATCGAATATCATTTGTTCAAAGTAACTTGAGAAACGATGTTTGATTAAGAGTATAGACGGAGTGTAGAGTACTTAGGTTCTGATTTATGACTCAAACTAAATACGTCAAGGACCTGTGCTATTTGCTTTTTGCTTTTAATAATGATTAACCTTAGCTAAAGTAAACTTATTTGCAGTCTGAGAGGAGATCAAAATAATATTTGTATATGCAAGAGGATTAATATTTGCTCAATGGTTCTGCTTGGTTAAAAGTCAGTTTGGCAATGTGAAATATTTAAAGATTTAATACGTAAATTAATTATACTCTGACTATTTGAAACATTTGAAAACGTTATGAGAAAAGTCCAATTCTGAAACTGACAGCAGCAACACCAGTGGGCAGAGTCTCTGTGGTGTCTGTTTTGTTCAGAGAGAGAGTGGGCCACAGTGACAACAGAATTGAAACAAAAGAGAGTGTACGAGTGGAGCAGTAGGCGGAGGAGGAGAGCAGCAACAAATGAATTGCTAAGTTCATTCAAATGGGGCAAGCTGCAAACGCCGGCAATAAAGAATGTGTGCACATGTGCCCCCAGGACAATTCACAGATAGTCCGACACACACGCTCGTGCGAGCGACACAAAGGCAGGCCCAGATACCAGATACCAGATACCAGAGACCAGATCCCAGGCTCGAACTCCGGCTCAGGTCCGGGCAGACACTAATTCGATCCGATAATCATGGAGTCCCGCCAAAGGGCATGAATTGTAATTTCCTCTTTCGCGGAATTAACTGTCGGGCCCTGTCGCTCGCTCGGTTGGCTTTCAATGTTTTTTTTTCCTCTTCTTTCTTTTTTTTTGTTTTTTTTTTTTTTATTTTGCCTTTCATTATTGTTGCCCTGTTTCGCACACATTTTGAAAAACTGGCTGTCGTGCCATTGTTTTTTGTTATTTTTTGCCAAGCGCTTTGTGTTTATGTGTCATATTTATTTATTTATTTAAAACATTGCGCTTTTGTTGTTACTTTTCCATATGGGCTCCTTGTTCGCTTTATCAGTCGTGTGCATCCGCTTCCACTGCAAGCCGAAAAGCCTGGAAGCCATTTATTTGCAAACCGTGCTCTCCTCTATACCAAGATATCCTTTGAAGTTTAGGCACTCTGCCGTTTTTGTTCATGAACAGCCAGCGAAATATAAGTATATATATTGCTATTATTGTAGAAAATATTTACAAAAGAAAATAACATTATTCATGCTTAGTTGAGCCTCAAACATTTTATTAAATTCCACATAATATTATTACTGTATTTTAATTGTGATTCTTTAATAACTGAAATGCTTCATTTCTTAAGAGTATCCCAAGATATGTTATGTTATTAAAAATATAAAAAGGTCTTAACAAATATAACAAACGTTCCAAAAGGTTTCAAGGTAATGAAGAAAAACTGCATTGAAATTATCTTAAGAATTTTTAAATATTAATATAATATGATATGTTATAATAATACTTAATATTCTCTATGTGTACTTTTTTCTAAATATTTCTGCGTTGCTATTTTTTAATAAATTAACAATTGCACATTTGTAGTTTGCAATGTAAATCATGTTAATGAATCATAATTAGTGATAAATTCACATATAAATTGAGTATGCTCAGTAAATTTCTATTAAACCTGAAAGTTGAAATTAAGTATATTTATTTTAGTAAAGTTTTATATTTAAAAGGCTTTTTTAACTGTATTAAAATATAGCAAGGATTAAATTGCGATTTATTGATAAATCTTAAGGAATGCATCGACTATCCAGATATATTACTAGTTTTGACTGAGCGTTTCTGATGGTTTTTTAAATCAATTAATTTTATAAATAATTAATTATAAATAATAAAATAATATTATTAATAAATTTTTACGAAAAAGAAAATTGAAAAACATCATTTAATTGCAATTGAAATATTTGTTAATTGATCAAAATAACATTTCTCACCTTTGAAAGAAAACTGTGACGCACCCTGTTAATACAGCACAGGGTGCATAGATTCAGATTAAAACGTGCAAAACTCCCACTTATTTGCCATTTAAATAATATATATTGCTTCGCTGTAAGGTTATCATTTTTATAACAACAAATTACAAAAAGGCCCACTGTGCGTCGTTTCGTTTAGACTTAACTTTGGATCAACGCAACTAGAAAGATTTGATTGATTCAAAGCTTCAATTCAATAGCTGAGATGGAAATGTTTAAGACTTAGTTTTCATAATCAGATCTATAAATTTATATGTTCACTATCTGGTGCCAAATCATGGATAAACTCAACATTATTAAATCGAGCTACGTCATATGAAAAGCTGATTGATTCGAACGCTCTTCTCAGATCGGCATGCCTCGAGTAGCAGCTGGAACATCTGCCAGAGAGCAATAAACAATAATAATATTAAGCGAAAAGCAACAAAAAATTCTGCACAAAAGCCGCGAATAGACAAGTTCCCCCAAACAGAGGTCTGAAACGAAACGAGCCCGAATAAAATGCAAAAAGTTGTTTTTATTCTTTCTTTATTTGGGCCAGGACAAACCGAGGCATTTTTGCAAGAGGGCGCAACAGGGGCAAAAAATAAAATCAGCATTTTTAGTAGTTAATTTAATTTATTGCAGCATTTTTATGGTTGACTTTATTGCATAATAAAACATAATTTACTGCGCCATTGAGACTTTTGCGTTTGCGTCGATAATTCTAAAGCGCAGCCATATTCCCGGCCCGGGCCGGGTCGCTCTGGATCGGGTCGAGTTGGGCGAGGCGAAGACGACAGGGGCTGGACGATAACTGGCGGGCAGACTTCAACTTCCATCGAGACATTTGGTTAACGTGAGCGCCACGAAAAGTGTTTTGGGGGATGTCTCCAGTAAGTGTTTTGGGCGCAGATGGAAGTTTTGCATGTGTCTGTATATGTGTGGCTGTGTGTATATGAGCCCGATGTAAAGCTGGCTAAATCATATGTACATAACAAGTCTGCTTCTGATTAAGGCCACAAATGTAACACGAACCAAATGAGTTATGCGCTGTTCAAATATTTTTTTCGCTTCGGCAGGTCTAGGCGTCTTACCATGGGAAATCATTTGCTGATTATTTTTTGTTCTAGATGGACTCTCTTAAGAATGCTAATAGTGAAATGCTGATACATAAATTTTCCAAGGCACAAGTTTTTTTTTTAATTTTGGAAATGGTGGAGTCGAGAGTTAAGAGTCGACACAGCAAATTTAAAATCACGATATAAAAATTTGAAAATTATACATTTTTACCGATAATAAGGTTAAGTTACCTGAAGTTCCAGAAGATACGCGCCGTCACGTATATTTTATTCAAGTCTTTGTAGTTTCGACTCATTCATGTAAACGAACAGAATGTTGAGAATGATGGCAAATAATTGAAAGACACGCCTCTAGTTATTTTGTCATTTTATTAGCAATGCATTCCATTAACATTTTTCCACAGTCTCAAGTAAAATGAATGCTTTACGGCCATTTATAGAATTTATGTGATAAAATAAATCTAACATTTCAGTTCAAAAAGCGGCCAGATCCTGAGACTTTGGGGTACGAAAAATTAATTATGTGATCGATAAAAGCTCAACTTTCATATGCTCTTCGTAAGAAATTATAAACTTTGATTAGTTATATTTCAAGTCTTCGAGTATGAGACAGTCTGAACACAGCTGCTACAAGCATTCCATTCTTTCAGTTAAATATGATTCAGAGTTCAGACCAATCTTCCCCTCTCGCAGTCAAACTCAGTTGTTGGTATCGAAATGATATCAAAATGACGTTTGTATATTTTAAATCTCCATTTTATTATATTTTTAATTGAAAATTGATCGAATTTAATATCAATCTCTGTTCATAATCGGATGAGTTAACAAGTAATATCAGAGCTCATAGCTGAGTTAATTTTTTTAATCATATTAAATTTGCGGTTCATTGAAATCAAATCGCTGCACTTTGTATGGTTTTTTGTGGTTCAGTAGAGTGGAGAATTGTGGGCCATTTGCAAGTTGTAGCAGAGTCATTTGATTTAAGCACCAATTAACAACAGAACACAACATCAGCATCAACAACTGATTACATGCCCATTCAGTCCTACCGCAACGTAGCCCACTTTCCACTGGGACCAACTGCGGCGTGTAACACAAACATTCCATCAGAGAGTCGCATATAATTCATTCAGCGAGCCCATCAAATCGAATTGCAGCAGTGACCCGGCACGCCCGGCGCTCGGGACCTCTATAAAAGCACCAACTGTTTGGGCAAGGGTCAACAGTCAAGTGCGAAGCCGTCGAGCATGCATCTCCAGGAATTGCTATTGGTCGTCGCAGTGGTCCTGCCCCAATGCCTGAGGGCGCTGCGCTATAGCCAGGGCACCGGCGACGAGAATTGCGAGACTCTCAAGTCCGAGATTCATCTCATCAAGGAGGAGTTCGACGAGCTGGGCCGCATGCAGCGCACCTGCAACGCCGACGTCATAGTCAACAAGTGCGAGGGCCTCTGCAACAGTCAGGTGCAGCCCTCAGTGATAACTCCAACGGGGTTTCTGAAAGTGAGTATGCCATCTATCTATCTGCACCCATGTAGCTCCCAGTCTGACTTATGTTTGCCCAGGAGTGCTACTGCTGCCGCGAAAGCTTTCTCAAGGAGAAGGTCATCACGCTGACCCACTGCTACGACCCGGACGGCACCCGCCTCTCCTCCCCCGAGATGGCCACCATGGACATTCGCCTGAGGGAGCCAACTGAATGCAAATGCTTCAAGTGCGGCGACTTTACGCGCTAATTCCAATCCAACAACAGCTCAAACCAAATAAAGTTCCCCATCTCACGAGCTTTCCCCAAATATTCAATTGTTGTTTTTATTGCCTGCTCCTAACCAACTGACAAGCTGAGCCCCAGGCTCGTCGGATAACAGCTGTGTGTTTGATATGCTGATTGAAATCCAGTTGATATGCCCTTCGGCCACCTTTCGACAGTCAATTGTACACGCTGCTGGCATCGATTCTAACCAACCTCATGTCAAATATTGCATATTTTTCCAATTTGCCAGCGGCTCTGCTCCAAAATATTCGGAAATTTTCCCATTCACAACTTGAACTCATGTTTTTATTTAGCAGTCAATGCTCAGCGTATGGCTTCCGGCTAGAATATTTCTTGCACAGACTATATCAAGCTCTTTTTTTTCGCAAAAACCTAAAAGAAAACGAAACAAAAGTTGTGAAATTATTAAATCAGTTCATCCTTCCTAACAGCTTCACTTCAGATGATGTTCAGTGTTCGCTAATTACAAGAGCTAAAAGATCCGAAATAACCTTAAGCTGCGACAAATTTATAAATCATTCTGTGTCGAGAATATATAGCCATATTTCAAAATACTTTTTATTAAAAAAAATATTCTACAAAAGGATATGAAGTAGTTGAATAGGCAGAGAGAAACGTGCTATGAGATATATTTACTCTTGATTAGACACTTGGCTATGAAGTTTAGATAAGTTTTGCTAGCTAATAGAAGATTTCATATGATATTTATATAATTGAACTAATACCATCTTTAGACTCTATGACATCAACGAATTTTTACGGTATACTGAATAAATCAATGAAATAATAATTATTGAATAACTTTAGATCTTTCTATAGTACATAAACGACATATTTAAAGTTGGTTATGAGATACAGATTGTATCTTAACTCTGCAGTTGGTTATGCTAGAGAAAATTGTAACGTTCCAATCTTTGTGTAAGCTTCAGAGGGAATTTTTTAGTAAATTTGTGGACTTTAAGCTCATGTCATAAAACCAAAGTCATATATTTGTACTGCTTATGGTATACAAGGATATATTATTTAATAATGTATTATTATCAAAATTGCTCCAGCTTCAAGCTTTTGAGGCTTAAGAGATCTCTTGGTCGTACAGACAAACATACGGACAAAGGAATTGACAGTTGGTCATGGGTGAATCGACTCAGTTCGTCATCTTTATCTAGAATATATATATTTCAGTCACACCTCCTTCTACATACTACTTACATTTGGACAAGAATTCATAAGGGATTGAACCTACTTTGCTCATAAATCATAGCTTGAACGTTGTAGAAGTTAAAGATGAAAAATAAAGTCTTTCAAGTTTATAGAAATTATGCAGATTTCAGTTATGAATCATCAACATCAATTTATGTATATAAATGGATACCAACAATAGGGCAATGAAATATATTTATTTTATTTTATTGCACAAAAACCACAGAGTTTGAGAAAGAAATAGAAAACGTTTGAACGAGCAGCGCAAAGCTCAGTTTAGAGTATTTCCCAGTCGAATACATTTCATTAAAGAGCTCTTATTTACTGCTAAATTACAAATATCAATGCAAAATTCTTTTGAAATGTTTTCACCCGTCAAACAACGCACATCACTGGGAGTTACAGCTAAAATTCTACTTTTTTTCGATTACTATTTAATTCGAAGTCATAAACTTATGAAAATAAATAATATGAACATTTTCAAAAAAGTTTTCTTTTATAAAATATTAAATTGAAATTTAATTTTAAATAACTAGAAAAAACCAGAACTAGAAAACCGAATCATAAAGGGCAATCAAAGCGAGTCAAAAGAAGCTCAACAAAGCCCATACTGAAATATTACAAATATTTATTTGTAGATAATACGACTCCAAGGAATAGCTCTATAATGAGTGTTATGTAAAAGAAATTTTAATAAAAACTTACTTGAAACAAGTATTATCTAGATTGTGTAGCCTGCTCCTAAAGATATTCCTAACTCCCCTCTGTAGCTCCCCTCTATGGCCGCCATGAGGAGCCTGTTCAGTGCCTGAAGATGCGCTAATGCATGTTATATATAATTTAAATTGTGTCGGCACGTTGCGCTGTTGTTGATGGAGCAACTGACGCGATGCCACCCAACAAAGGCTCCCTCCACTGGCTGCTGGCTGCTGGCTGAGACTGTTGCTGTTTCTCGGATCGGGGCTGTTGTTAATGGGCGTGTCAGCTAAATTATGAGTTTCGCACAGTCCGCAGGACAGACGGACAGCCAGGCAGCTGGTGATTATATGGATAGCGGCAGAATGCTTAAGTAAATTACAGTGCGTGCAAATGTGCTTGTGAACATGAAATTATAATTTAGCCCGCTGCAAAGCGCGCACCAATTTACAATTAAGCAACGTATGCGCCTCGTGCACTCGCTTTTTAATCAACTTCGAGCAGCCCGTGGACACCGACTACACACATACACTTAGAGCTGACCAGCAACAACAAAAACAACAACTAAATAACAGCTCTCAAGCCAGTCTTCAGTCTCCAGTCTCCAGTCTCCAGCCTAAGTGCAGTTTATGCCTGATTATTATGTTTTGCGCGAAACCTCTTTCCGGGTGGGTAAGCACAGCGAGCGCGCACTACAACTCTATACGGAGAGTAACAGAGACAGACAGGGAGAGTGAGTGAGAGCGAGAAAGCAAGAGGGACGGAGACACGGCTGCCTAATGAGTCAATTTGAAATTAAAATCGGTTTAAGAGAATACTTTATTAGCCATATAGCAGAACCACTCGACTGGCTGGTAATTATTGACAGAAGTAGTGATAGACGTTAGCTACAATGTTGGCAGAGGCTATTAAAGAATACCAAAATAGTCGACTAACAGATACTCTATAAAAGAGTTAAGCGTGCTAATTGTGAAAGCAAAAAACATATTTGCTTACAAAATGTGATTATATATAATAGATGCAGTTATGAGAGAGTAAGAACAATACAGAGAGACAGAGAGAGAGAGACAGATATTTATATGAAATGCTCAAAAAACACATACTCTATACAAAAGTGAAGCGATCCATATGTGCTCAGCTAGAGTATAGGTTTATTAGTATAATTATATTGAAGCTTACTTTGTATTAATTATAATTGTAATATTATACGCTGTTTTTTAAATCGTAAGTTCATAAACAAGACTTTTGCTACATTGTTAGCAAAGCTGATTAAGTATGATTTAATTAACAACTGAAGGAAGTCTCTAAAAGCTTAAGTGCGTTAGAGTATAGTGATAAGAGTTATTATAAATTAAAAATAATATTAATATATTTATGCATATTTACCTACCTATATCATAGAGAGTGAATATTGCAATAAGAATCATAAATCATAAAATGTTAAGGTTTAAGACTTGACTAATCAGAGAGTCTTTACATAGTTAAAAAATTGCTTATATTGCGAACATGCTTATCACATTTATAATATCTAAGTCTAAGAATTAAACGATCTACATCCATTAGCTCAATAATATATATAAGCACTACAATAGACTCATTGCATAATAATTATATTAACAAATGTTAGATGTAACAGAGCCTTAAGTATTTGTAATCACATTATAATTAAGATCACTAAAATAATACAAGATCAGATAGTCAATACAAAGCTTGTCATATCCATTCGAAAGCCGGACACTTATGAGTTATAGCTATATAGTTTAGTTGTCATTTTATAGGTTTTATGTCATTTTTGTTAATTAATTTGTTAATATTTTCCAAGAGATAAGAAACAAATAAGTCTATTAAATTATTATATAATATATGAGCAAAAGAATCTATAAATTTTATATAGAGCAATTATAATTCCTGTGAAACTAATTACATTTTATCTAACTGCGAACTGACGCAAATACCAAGGCATATTCGATCAATTTATAAATATATATACGAATATATCCATATGTAAGCACATTTGTATGCAATCTGTCCCGCATTGTACACTAAATATGGTCATAAATTTTCTTATGATTTCTGTATTCCATTGTCTCGCTTACCAGTGCATATACGTGTGTGTGTGTGTGTGTGTGTGCATAAAATATTGATGCATATTAATTAGTTATAAATTAAACGGAGCAACAAAGCCATGCCGCTGTGTCTATGAATTCGCATTATTCGATTTCTTCCGACTGCGAGTTGTTTAATAAATGACTCTTAATTAATAACAAATTTGAAAGAAAAAACAATCAAAAGATTCATAAGCATATGCAGCCAGCCCTAACACACATATGTGACTTAACTTTTTTCCGTTTTTTATTGTGTTCAAATGCGTTGATATTGGCAATTAATTTCCATCTTCGGTTTCTGTCTTCGTTTTCGAACATATATAATTTGTTTCTCGATTTGCATGATTTTGCAATTAATATAAAGTCTGTCTCGCTCACTCTATCTCTCTCTCTCTCTCGCTGTCTAACTGTCATTTGCTTTATATATAGTTTTGTATATCTTTTATTTGAAAGCCGAAGGCGAAATGTAAACAATTAACAAAAGCAGCGCCAAATCACATTTTCTGATGGACAAAAGCTCTTAGTGTGAGACACAACAACAACAACAACAGATGATGCGCGCCCACATTAACGAGAGCTTAGTTTGGCATGACATCATTTATGGATCCCTCGATCGGCTCTCCATATAGGATTTGGTATTTATTGAGTTTGGCAACTCTTTTGCCTTGTCATTAGCACATTAGTTTCACATTGATTGGAATTTATGTTGTGTTTATGTTTATGTTATGACTTTAGTTTATACTAATGCCATTAACTATTATTATGTTTTCTTTTTCGTTTTTTCATTTTATTTTCAAATGACTTTTTTGGAATTTATGCATTTGGTTCAGCCAATTGATTTCGTTTATTCAGTAATAATTTAATATTTGGACGCAACTGAAAATCACTTCTGGTGACATACGTAAATTTATATGGACTAAGAGATACCCATTAGGTGAACTGCGTGAGCAAAAAGAGATTCGACTTAACTTTGATTATTCGAAGTTAATTCTTATGAATTTATGTTCATATGCCTTAAGAATAAGGAATTCAATTGATCTTCATTTAATAAATTGATATACATAAATTTACAAATTTAATTTGATTTGCTGAATATCTTGAATTTGACTTAAAAACTTAGCTCATCAATACCATTCGAACTAGGTTCAATAATAAACTAACTTTTATACTATATGTCACTGGTTTTTAAGATCTAACTGCCTTTGTAGATATATGTATATGTCAGAGCACTTATATAATACGACCTGATAATGGCAGTAGGTTTGCTGTTAGGCTGAGAGCTGTTCTGGAGATATTATCCGAGTGAATTTACATCTTGGTTATACCCTTCTTAGCTATGGTTTGAATCCTCAATTCGTCGGCAGAGAGAGACAAAGATAGCTGTAGCTGAACTTAGTCCCGGTTGTTATTGAATGAGAGTGAGTTAGCTAGTCATACGGGCAGGGTCGTCATGATCGTCAATGAAAGAAGATAATCAAACATAAATTCTCCTTCTGTAAATGGACTTGGCACTAAAAAAAGATAAATTAGAAATCTAAATTAAATGAAAGGTGTCAAGCAGACTCAATCTCTCTCTTACATATATAATAATTCATTAAAAGACTACAGTAAAAGGCAATATTTATCTAATGTATATAATGTATATATATGTATATGAATTATTTACCTAGTCTCTTTATAAGACTATCTATATTTAATATTTTCATTATACGCTAAAAACAAAAGCTTACCTTAATGTAATTAACCAAATTATTTATTATTAATATCCCATTGTTCAGCTAGAACAAAAATATTTTTAAATACCCAATCATAAATCAGATATGATTTATGTAGAATAATTTGAAATTCTTTAGAAATTATGCAAAAGATATTGTTGGTCTTCAAAATACTTAACTGGAAAAGTTTCTTTTGTGACCGTGAACATGAAGTAAAGTGTTCTTTCAGAACTAGGTACGCAATGGTAATACTCGTTCAGGAAGTGATCTACTCTTTTAGAGCTACGACTATGAATACTTTTAGGTAGAACTACTCGTACTGTGCACATAGTTTTGACATTGATTGACTACACGAAATTGATAGGAATTTACATAATAAGATTTTGTATAGCAAAGTTAGAATTCCATTAGATAATATCGAAACAATAAGCAAGTAATGTGTTCCATCTCGTAGATAGACCAATTCTTGCTGGAAATATAATATTATTTATTGATAATATATATATAATATTATTTATTGATAATATAATATTATTTATCGTAGCTGTCTACTAACTACTCATATGGCAGCTATATTCATTGATTCTAATACAATTTAAAGTTTTAAATTTTCTATTGAAATTATTATTTTTTCAACTTTTTACTTTAAGCACTACTATTTCAATGAATGATTTATTTGCAATGCGTCTCTCGATAATAGTCAAAAATTAATTAATGGTTTTTTGTAATCCTCTTCTTTACATTCTATTCCAAACTAAAAGTGCGAATCTTAAAATTAAAACTTTTCAGTTGGCTTAAGTTATGTGTAGAGCAGCACTACTATTTTGATGAACAAAATTATATATACTTAATTTGCCTAGAATCAGACAGATGACTAACTTTGACTATGACTATCAAGTGATCAAGAATATATATTTTCATAAAGTAGAAGATCTTAAACGATAAATTCAGTATTTACATACTTGAGTTGTAGTTAGAGCTTTGCGCTTAGAGTGCAACCAGAGAATGAAAGAAATGCGAAGGGGCAAGACGAGGGAGGCGAGAGAGGATTGAGTGAGGATTAAGGGGGATGAGAAAGACGAGGCGGGCTGAGAGGACTAAGCGGGCTGAGCGGGGTCACCTGTCAAGAGTAAAAGCGCAACGAAGCGAAACGTTTTTGCATTTTGCATTAAATTTATGATTTTTACAGCTGACATTTGTTTGGGGCGCCGCTGTGAGAGCGCATGTGTGTGTGAGTGTCTGTGTGTATGTGCGAGTGTGTGTGAGTTATGCCCTGCAGCATGTGCGTGGAGTGACAGAGCAGAACACGTAGCAAACATGTGAGTGTGACAGCAACAGCAGCGAAAAACAACGACAGCAGCATATTTTTCAACTGCAGCAGCAGCAGCAACAACAGCAGCAACAGCAGCAGCAGCAGCTGTCATAAGATGAAATTCGCGCGCGCCTGCATTTTGCATATGCAACTGCAACTGCAACTGTTCGGGCTTTTAATATGTGCAGGTCAGACGGGGCTACTTGCAACATATTCTAATGCGTTGCGACATGAAGTGACTGCCACGGCGACAGTTGCTGTTGCCGCTTGAGAGGCGCTGACAGCAGCAGCAGCAGTCGAGCCGGGGCTATACAAAATGAAAAGTGAGCTGATTTTTTTTTCTTTCTGTTTTGCTACCATGCCACGCCATGCCATGCATTGCCATCTATTTTCTTGTCAACTGCTCGCCTCCCCACTCTGCAGTTGACCGGAAATGGGCAACTAACTAACCCGCTAAATGACTCTGAATAAATTGATCGCCATTATGCCGCTGCTCTGGTTGGCTTTCAGCTTGAGAGCTGCCCCTGGCCCCGGCTGCAATTATAACTTATTGTGATTTTGCAACTGTGATAGGAAGCGGGCACTGCCGGCCTGCAAATAGCTGCGTCGTCTTCCCGAGCTCACACTTAACATAAGTAGTTGAGGCTATAGGCTATAGAGGATATCTCTTAAATTTATTTAGATTGAATGCATCTGAATGAAGCTGTATCGAGACATGTTTCGCTTACAGCCTAGTAAGCTTGTGCCTTTAGTGCATATGTGATGCTGAGAGTTGCAAGAGTTATTTAGCACATATTTTTTTTTTTTTTTTTTTTTTTTTCGTTTTTATTTCTTTATTTTGTTGCAGCTTATTGTCTTAGACTCTATAGCGCATTTAGCTCTAAACCTTAACTAATGGGAGGGCAGATATGCCAATTATTCTGCACTTGTAGCTACTATCTTAATTAGTTCTAATATTGTCTAGAGGATGCAATCTCTTCAGTCTTCGCCTATTGTTGTTTATAGCCAGGTTGCTTGCGAGATGGTTAGGATGCGCTGCAAGTCTGTCCGCGTATCTTGAACTGTGTCGCCCAATGAGTTCAGCAACTGTGGGAATTGCTAAATCCCTATGTAAGACTGAGTTTCTTACAAACCAGCTGGCTCCAGTCCATCTGCGTAGTGCTTTATTCTGCAGGGTCTGAATTTTGTTCCTTGTAGTCTTCGCCGAGGAGCCCCATAGAGAGATACCATATACGAAGGTTGGGACAACTATTGCCTTGTAGATGGCGGCCTTGCTGCTGTAAGACAACTTGCTTGAAGCTCTCAGCATCCAGTCGAGGGTTTTTAGCTTGCTTTTGCATTTTGAGGTTACTTGACTTATGTGCGCTTTAAAAGTCAGCCTTCTGTCAAGAGTGATACCAAGGTACTTTACTTTTGAGGCTTTGGGAATAGTGGGCCCCAATGCAACGCTTGGGCAATCTCCTCTTCTAGTGGCGAAGGTAGTATGTACAGACTTTTGTGCATTAATGGTGATACACCACCGTTTTGCCCAGCGTCCGAAAGAGTCCAGATATTTTTGTAGTGAGTCTGAAGCTTCTTGCGCAGATACGTGACGTGATAAGATGGCGGTGTCATCTGCATAGGTCGCTATGAGTACTGCATCTGTACTTCCTATATTTGGCTCGGGAGTTGGCATATCTCCTGTGAATAAAGTATAAAGTGTTGGGCCTAGAACACTACCCTGTGGTACTCCAGCCATAATTGGTCTAGTCAAGGATACTGTTTGCCCCCTTGACACTTGGAAGGTTCTTCCAATAAGGTATGAGGATAGCAACGCGAAAAATGGGGCTGGAAGGGTGGTCCTCACTTTCTGCAGCAGTCCCAGGTGCCAAACTCGATCAAACGCCTGTTTGATGTCTAAAAAGACGGCAGAGCAGTACATCTTTTCTTCAAAGGCTCCAAGGATATGGTGCACAACTCTGTGAACCTGTTCCGGTGTTCCATGCTGTCTCCTGAAGCCAAACTGATGGTTTGGAATGGCCTCCTGGCGTCCCAGATGTGTCAGTACTCGTTCCAGAAATATTCTTTCGAATATTTTGGAGAGTACTGGCAACAGGCTAATTGGTCTGTACGACTCAATTTCTCCCACGGGTTTGCCAGGCTTAGGAATCATCACAATCACGGCGCGCTTCCAGCAGGCTGGAAAGTGCCGGATGCGGAGCATGGCGTTGTACACCATAGTTATGTAGTCTATGGTGGAGTCAGGCAGTGCTCTAAGGACTCTGCCGTTTATTAGATCATATCCAGGGGATTTTTTTGCCTTCACTCTTCTGATGTGTTCAAGAACCTCTTCTTTTGTACATCCAGTTATCTGGTCTTCAGCTGGGAGGGGCGAGAGAACGATGTCTTCTGTTGCTTCGATTTCTGAGGCCTCTGCGGTAATCACCGGCGTGAATTGGTCTTGAAGGTGGTTTGCAAAAGCCTCAGCTTGAGCTTCGTCTCCAATGTGCCAGGAACCAGAAATGCTCCGAATGGGATGACGTCGTATTGGCTGCCGTTTGAGCTTTCTTGTAAATTTCCATAATTGAAACTCTGCGTCAGTGGGCGATTCAGCTCGTACCAGCGCATCGCTGATACACCTCTTTTGAAGCAGGGCGAGAGCAGCTTTAAGATGCCTCGTGGCTTCGTTGTACATGGATTTGGCATCAGGCGTGCGTAATCTTAACCAGCGTCTCCTGGCCCATCTTTTGTGTATTAGTAGGTGTTGGGCCTCCAAGGTGAGGGGGATGTTGTACGGAGACTGTTGTCTTGTTTGGCAAGATGGTGGGGCGGCTTGGTGCGCAGCTTTGACTATTTCTTCCTGCAGTTTGTTTGCTGCGTAGTCCACGTCTTCAGGAGTGTTAAGTTCCATTTCTATGTGCAAAGAGTAATGGAGCTCGCGCCTAAAGACTCCTAAATCTGATCCTGCTGGCAGTAGTTGTTTCCTAATGGGCAAGGGCTGTGGCTGCGCGTGGATTGTGACTATTAGTGGCAGGTGGTCAGAGGATAGGTCCAAGGATTCTTCAATGGTCAATTGCCGGTCACAGATGCCTTTGTAGACAGCGAAGTCGATTGCCGAGGGCCTGTGTCCATTAATTGGGTAACGGGTGGGGGCTCCAGTCGCCAATATGCTGAATTGTAAGTTTTGAATCGCCTCAAATATGACTTCTCCGCGACGATTCGCACTATTGCTTCCCCAAAATGGGTGCCATCCATTCCAGTCGCCGCCGATGAGGGTCTTATTCAACCTTTGGCCTAGAACCTGTTCCATGTGATGATCACACAGACCAGTGTTTGGCGGAAGATAAATTGACGCAACTTCGATCGCTCCAATAGACGTAGGCAGGGTGATGGCTGAGACCTGCATTGTTGCGTTGCAAATTGGCAGTAAAGGTGTATGCGGTATTGTTGCTCGTATGAGGATTGAGGATCCACCAAAGCAGTTTGCTCCTTCACCATGAGCCTGATAGTGTTCGTATCCGAAAATTTGTGTAGTGGGGCACTCATGAGTTTCTGTTATTAACATTATATCTATGTTTTCTTGTGAGAGAAACGCAGCCAGTTCCTGAGTCTTGTTTCTCAGGCCATTGGCGTTCCAGATACCCACACGTAAAGCCATTATTTGTAGGCAAGCTTGGTTATGATGGCCATTAAACTGTTTAGCATGGTTGCTTGTTGGGATTGTACTTCTCGCATCGCTTTGAGCTCGGCATTAATTGCGTCAAACTGACGTTGTTGTTGCTGAAGCATTTCAGTGAACAAAGTGTCACTTGTGGTATTCTTATTTGACGGTCCACCTCTAGCGGCCTGTGCGTAAGAAACACCACTAATAGGCGTTGCAAAGCTCGTGGCTTGGGTAATGCTCCGGGGCCTTGTAATTTCGGAAGCAGTACTCGGACCCGTAGACGGTGTTTGTGTGGGACTCCTTTTTTGTGCTGGGGATTGCAATTTGCGCAACCGCTTGTATACTTGGCAGCCCTTATAGTTGGCTGGGTGCTGTAACTCACAGTGCACACAAGTTGGTGCCTGGTCCTTTTCGCGGGTGCAGTCTTTGGATGCGTGTTTCCCGGCGCAACGCACACATCTGGGAGCTTTGTGGCAGTAGCGTTGTGTGTGTCCAAATTCTTGACAGCGATGGCATTGTGTCAGGTCGTTGTATCTTCTTGGCAGTTCCACTGTGCAGCGTTGCCTGCAGACAACTCGAATGTCCAAAATTTCTTTGTTGTTGGGGGCCTGAGCCACGTCAACAAAAAATATATTTAGCGGTGTTTTGTCCATACGGCTCAGTGGGTTGTGCACATTTGTAATTGTGTGGCCTTTGGTTTCCAATTCCTTTTTAATTAGTGTTGTATCAGTGCTGGAGTGAAGCCCTTTGAACACGACTCTATATGGTTTGTCCTCCTTAAGCTGGTAGCAGTGGAACTCCAATTCCAGCTTAGTAAAGTGGTCTATAACTCTGCGATAGTCCTCACTGCATTGGGTTAATACACCTATGTTATTCTTCTTTGGCTTAATTACGTATGATTTAGCATCAATTACTTTATCTATTATCTGTTGAAGTAGGGCCACAGACTTGATGTTTGGACACCATATGGGGGGCGGACGAGGTTTCGGTGTAGTTTGCTGGTCGGTCAATACTGGGGCTTCTGGAGCTACAGGTGATTCGCTGTAGTCTTCATCTTCTTCTACGAGCAGTGAAAATCGATTTTCTGATATTAATGCTGCATTGCTGGTGCTTGGTTCGTCGAAGATGAGCCTTTTCTTGATGGTTTTTGGTGAATTTGGCTGTTTACGTTTCGTGTTTTTGTTGTTAGTGATGCCTTGCACGGAGGCGATATCTATTTTTGAGTTTATTGGCATGATGGAGGCTTGCCTATTTGCCATCACAACGTTAAGCTGGGCTTGCATTTCTGCATTTACCTTTACAGCTGTAGCGAGGTTATTGACATTAGATGTCATCGCGGATTGTGCTTTTGAGTGCAGGCGCACTCGCGCCAAGCGACGAAATTTCGTAAATTGCAATTAAAGCAATTGAGTTACGCGGAAGCAAGCGATAAGAAAACGCTGCGTGTGCGGTTTTTGTTGCTGTTGCGTTGAAGAATGCACCGCAAAGTTCTATTTTTAGAACTCTGCAGCAGTAGAGCTTAAGCGAAGGCTGTTCGAATTCACGTCTTTACAGGTCGAACGACTGATCGCGATTGAGCACATATTTATATTTTATAAACTTGGCTGAGTTCTGAATTTGATAACCTCTCTTAGTGAGCTGTCATAATATATATATGATATATGACAATATGACAAATATTTAATATATCAGCTTGCTCTCTATTTCCTAATTCTTGTGAATTTGCTGTAATTTTATTGTTACTGAACAGCACAGGATTAAGCAGGCCATAACTGATTAGGTCTGATTGTGTAGCTACTTCTAGAACCACTCACTGGCATTTGCAAACTTCGCTATAGACGACATATTCGACATCATCTGGCTGCTCTACTTAGGACATCAAAAGCCTAATTAGACTTGTCTTCTTTAGGCTCTCAACAGGCCATATCTCTTAGAGCAGCATCACACAAGCACAATAGAGTTAGCTAGCGTTATATAAAGAAAAAACATTTAATATTACAAATTCATAGACATATAATCGTCTTGAAGGCGTGTCAACTATTTAACTAGAAACTTCACAGATTAGGAGCTAGATTCTACTAGTCTAAGAGATGAATTATTATTGAGCTCTGCTACTCTTAGAGTTAGAAATTATATGGTCATGGTAAGGGAATGGGAGTAGGAGAAAAGAGATGGCCTTAAGAATATCTCTAGCTCATACATCACAAATATATATATATATATATATCTATAGTCGGCCATAAATTGTACTTTGTTTAACTATTTGCACTCGACTTATGATAGAAATATCTCATGCACAGATCTTGCCAAGAATGCAATTGTTGTTGTATATTCAGCATTTTATATTTGCATAGCTATATACAGAGCTTAGAAGCCAAGTCAAGGGTAAAATAACTTAGGGCAAAAAGAACAGAAGGAAATAATAAAGTTAAATTGATGCTAACATATGTTGCCAGCTGGCTGGCCTATGGCTTTAACATTTTACTCATTTTTCCCTTTTGATCAGTCATCAAACACACACACACACACGCACACACACATAGACTAAAAGTTACACTTCATGCACATTACTCATACGCCCCAGTGGGCAAATTTATGAACTCGCCGGCACACTTGAGGCACCTACACACACATAATCTAGAAAAAAGCACACACATACACACGCACATACAGGGACGAGCATTAAGTGCGTTTGTGTGTTTATTAGAGAGTATGCTGAAAGTAAAGCAGCTTGTAAAATATGCCAAGGGTTAAAAAGTGTGCAGCGCATATAATTCATACAACATGAAAGTGGGCAAACAAACACGTTGTGTAAGAATGGAAGCCATAGGGGCAGAGGGCACGGCAGCAGCTACTGGGTGCAAAAAGGCTAAAAGTACTTGGATATTTAACTGGGGTCGAGGTGCGACTCGCAGCATAAGAAGAGCGCGATAAAGAGCGCTTTAAGCTAACGAGCGCTCAGAGGGTTGCCATGCGAGAAGAAGCCAAAAGAAAAACTTGGCTTACAGTTAAACTACAACAATGGGAAACATCGGTTTACAAAATGGTTAACTAACAAGGTCCAACATTTCGTAGAGGAAGAACTTCCACATTTTCTGATTATTGTTTCTTATGTAATCTACTTTACTCCAAAACATCTTGAATTGAAAGCACAGTTAAAGGTATCTGCAAAGTCTTGGCCAGATAATTGATTAAAAACAACTCACTTTTGCACATTGCTCTCCTTCAGCCGGTCAATCACTCAGAGTCAGTCAATTAATGTATCAATTTATACGATCAATCAATTGACAATTAATTAGTCAATCATTCACTAATTGTAATCAATCAGTCAGAAGTCGGTCGACTTCTCAGTCAATCAATCATTCAATCTGTTAATCACTATCTCAATTAGTCAGTCGGTCATTCTTTCCATCAGTCAATATATAAATTGGTTGATCAGTTATCAATCAACCTATCAATTAGTCAATTTGACAATTTCTTCCTAGATCAACTTTTTCTATCAGTCAATCAATGAGTCATTCAGACATTCAATATTTTATATTATCAATACATTATGTTCAATCAGTCAATCATTTCATCTGTCAAATAATCAGTCTGTTAATGAATGAAGCAGTCAATTATTAAACTTTTTAGAAAGTCAGTCAATCAGTCAATTACTCAATCAGTTGCTTAGTCAATCATGCAGTGTAACTCACTCAATCTATAATAATAATCTAATCAATGTCTATACATCAAACAATGTGTCAATACTTAATCAGTCATCATTCAGTAATGTTATGCATCCATCAATCAATCAAATCAGTCAATCAAATAATTAATTTTTCAGTCAGTCACTTCGTATGTCTGTCTATTAGTCAATCGTTAGCACAATCCAAGTCAAATAGATATCAATCAGCCAATCATTAAATCAATCAAATCAGTCTGTTCATCAATCAATCATTCATATTATTGATACCTCAGTAACTCACTCAAACAGTCAGTCTGTCAGTCAATCAGTCAGTCAATCACAACATTTGTCAGTCAATCTGTCTATCAGTCAGTATAAGCAATTACTCAGTTAATTGTCAATCAGCATGATCAAGTTAATTCATCAATCACTTTATCAATCAGTCACTCAGTTGGTCATAGTCAGTCTGTCAATCATATAATCTGTTGTACATCAATCAAGCTTTCAATCAGTTAATCAATTAGTTAAAAAGTCAATCAAGCTGTGATATCAGCCAATTTTCGACTGACTACTGAATCAATCAATCAATCAGAGCTCGTCATTCGAGGAGGAATGTCAATCAAACGAACATTTCCCTGTTGACCTCTTGCCCCGATTGAGCAATTAACGCAAAAGTCTTCCAGCTTTGGATGAGCCCAGCTTTAGGTCTGAGCCCCACTTCGATGGTCATTTGTGTTGTGCTTGAAGTGGATTTTCCGGTCAATTATGTGCTGTGAGTTGTTTTTTAGAGGCCCGCATAAATGAACTGCTAAAATGCTAACAAAAACACAAACAAAATGCTTTGCCCACTTCCGAAACCCTTTTTTTGTCTTTCGGGATTTGCTGGCAAAAAGGACAACGGCAAATCCTTTTTTGTGCTGCTAGTCATATGTGTCTGTGTGTCTGTCAGTGTGTGTGTGGCCACAAATTCAGTTAGCCGCTTAATTTTGTGGTTAACACACACAGAAATATGTGTGTGTGGGTGTCTGTGTGTGTGTGTGGCACTTAATTGAAATCTCAATTGTTTGCTCTATTGTGTGGGAGCTAAACACAGTTTAATGTAACCCATTAAAACAATACGCAAACAAATCAATTAGCAAACAAATTTTATGTGAAAAAAAAAAACAGAAACTTTATTCAAGTATATTAAATTTATAATGTGCTTGAAAATCTTTCGAATATGCAAATTTTAAATGCTGATTCGATACCTTTGGAACTCAAATGTTTATGGCTTTCAGAGCCCAGGCATTGTCTTCCGTTTATTACCTTTGATTTTGACAGGTAGGTGTTCGATTTATGGCACAGCCATTTGCATTTGTATGGACGCCTAATTTTGCAGCTGACTTTGTTGGCCATGTTTTGAAACAGCGGAGTTGTAATAAAAATTAAAGCTGCTTTGTTCATTTGGCCAGCGGTAGGACATTTTATGTGACTTATACACATAAAACTCTTCCAAAATGCAAATATGTGATTTACGCCTTTTTACCTGGAATTCTATCTATTTTGAGGTGTAATTCTAGTTAAAAGTTGAAGTTTTTGGTAAAAACAAGTTTCCTTTACAGTGCCTTGTTCTTATTCGCATCAAGTAAACTGGATTGGTTGTAATTCGGTGCGGTGCTTTTCCCATTCCAGAGCATGTGAAAACATTTGCCAGCAGCTGTTTTCTGTTTACAGCTCGTTCATAAAACTCGCTCTCTCTGTCTATCTCTCATAAACTTTAACGAGTCTCTCTCGACATACAAGGCTGTTCTCTCGCATTTGGTCTCTCGCTCTCTTGTTGGCACCTCATGTATTATCTGACCACATAACTCTAGCACATATTATTTCCTCCGCCCACCTGCTCACCGCAACTTGTAAACAATTATGGCCGACGCCGTTGTGCTCAATATTACCCAACACAACCGCAACCACACCAACAACAACACTAACAAGAGAGAGAAAAAAATCCCAAAATGGCTACACAGAAGCGACGATCGTCCAATGAGCGGCGGCTTTCGAAAAACGTGATGTGTGGATGTGTGTATGTGTGAAGAATTGCGTGTGTAAATAAATAAATAAACGATTTTATTAGGAAGTTTCGAGAATTTACTGAAGCAAATATTATGTTTTAGTAAACGGAATACTTCAACTTAGCCATTATCATAAATTGATACATAAAAATCACTAGATCTTAGCGCAGTGTAAATGCTGCGTGTGAAACTACTTAACGCTGCTATATTTATGACGACAGCAACGTGGTACGAATGTGTCTACTACTAAATGAAATTTAGTACTTTTTTATTGTGCTGCCTCAGCAGCAAGCATGCGCGCTCACCAAAGAGAGCCACTGTCACAAAGCTTGCGCTTGTGCTCTCGCGCTCTTTCGCTCTTCCTCTCTATTGCGCATGACATTTATTATGTTGTCGCTCCGAGCACAACAACAAAAGCACACTTGTTGAAAATGAAAACGACCACAACAAAGAGAAACAGGCGCACACACACACTCACACACGCTCACGGGCGCATTGAGTGTGTGAAACTGAACTGGTTTCGGAACAAGTTGTGCCATGCCCGAGCGTTCCGCATGCTTTACACTCTCGCAACTCTCAAACGAACGTCTACAGACGCAAGAGCGGAGCGAAAAAATGAATGAGTATGAATGTTGTTTATAGATTTTTAGTCGAATTCTGTTATTTCACGTTAAAGTACGTACGTGCAAAGTGAACGGATTGCGAACGGAGTGGAATTTGTTTAACGTGTGCCGCGTGTCAAATAAATACGTAACTAATTGCATACACACACACACACATGCTCTAGTGCATGCAAGGCAAAGAGAATTACAAGAAAAAGTTACAAAAATATAAAAAAAAATAAAAAAAATTATTTTTTAAAAAATTTCAAGTGATGTTTTCAAAAAGGTGCTTTACTCCTAGACTGATCCACATTTAGTCTTAAAAAAATACAAAAAATTAAAAATAAATAAATCAAAGTTTTTGAAAAAAATCAGAGAAAACTTTCAATTTACGATTATAGATTTTATAGAGGTCAATCCCCGCCCCCAAGCCCTCCTTAGCTACACCAAGTCTCACGTACGTGCCTCGTCATAAAACACGCCCTAAACGAAGGCATTCAGCCATATCCAAAGCCAAAGAAAAGCAAAACCCAAGCTGAAGCAGAAGAAAGTAATTCAATATCTGGAAATTAATTCAGTTTTCACGCAGCTTTTGGCGCGTAACGCAAAATAGTTAAAAAAAAAACAAAAACCGAAAATAAATAAATGTTGAGCAGCTGCAATTATACGACTTAATGAATTTATTTCACAATTAAGCAGCAGCAAATCAATTAAATATGCCGCGCAACTCGGAATAACTGAATAACAACAACTGAAATCCCCTTCGGAATTATTAATATTATAAATTATAATCACAACAACAGCAACAATAATAAATTACTAAAGAAATATCTTTAGCAACAATTGTTGCAATTGAACAAAATTAAAAACCAAAAGCCGCAACGGCTTAAGCGAGGCGCAGGCGCCGCCTTTCACCCGAGTTGGCAGCACTGCTCGCCCACTACTACGCAAAATAGGCAGCACTGTACACAGCTTAAGCCAATTCTAAGCGCGCTGCTCCTCCTCCAGCCTCTGCTGCATCTTCTTCCCACATCTAAACCAAAGAACAGCCTTCAAAGTGGATTTAACCAACTACAACAAAATGCTGCAGTCCAGCAATCATCATTATCTAAGGCCGGATTATATGACAGCTGCCGCAGCTCCAACAGCGGTAAGTCCCAGATGATCAAAGTGGAATTAGAGCACGAATCGAATATTGAATATATATTATTCAGGAAACTATAGCTCGCTATAGTTAGATTGTTTTTTTTTTTTGGAAGCAAGTGAAAAAGAATGTTTATTTTGATAAGTTTAAGTTGCGGAAGAAAAAAAAGCACATATCTTAGGCATAAATATAAGCAAGGTATAGCCAGCTATACTCAAAGATCATATGTAAAGAAAAGTTAATTATATGTTTTTTCGTGATTAAAAAGAAGAACAAGAGCTCTGATTGGAAATGGAAACTGTATCGCTAAACTCAAAGACGTCTTTTAATATACTATCTATATATATACATATATATATATATATATATATACATATATATATATATATATATATATATATATATATATATATATATATATATATATATATATATATATATCACTAATTATAATTCTAATCTAATTGATCTTTATAACCTACATATATTATATATAAATATATATTTATATATAATTGAATTAATTTTCATACATATAAAATATGATCAGATTTCTTAAGATGATCATAATTTGACTGGCTTCCAAAATATTTAATTAATTGAAAAGTTCGAAATTGGTATTAACTTATAGGGTCTATATATATTTCATTTTTTCAAAATTATTCACAATTTGAACGTATGATCATCTAATGTCATTGCCTAGGTCAGCAAACGATCAAGCGCAATGTTTTTGGCATGGAATCTGCTTGAACAGCTGCTCAAATGCTACTAAGAAACTGAAATATGATTGAAATGTTTCAAATATCGAAAAGTAGTTAAAAGCCGTAGATAACGTTAGGTCAGCTCACTCTGGATAAGACTTTAACATTAGAAGAATTTACACTTAACAAGCAAAAACACTTAA
Source organism: Drosophila hydei (assembly GCF_003285905.1). NCBI lineage: Eukaryota > Metazoa > Arthropoda > Insecta > Diptera > Drosophilidae > Drosophila > Drosophila hydei. The sequence goes on from NW_022045678.1 coordinate 3,641,954, forward strand.
ATCTTAATTTAATTTGAAGTGCAAACAGATTTTGGCTTGCAACGAATTTTTATCTATATAATTAATTTGATTACATTAGTCTATATATAAACAAATATATATGTATATATCATATCTAAGGCATCAAAAGTATATAGAGCATTCTGATTCTGATTCTATATATTTTTTTCACTACATAGTGACATCTCTTCTAACCCCAAGTTAGCGCTCTTTTAAATCTCTCTTCAGCTGCTAAGACGTTCATCTTCATCTCGAACTATTTATGTGCAGTTTTATGATATCCCTCTGATAGGGTCTTCATAACTCAATTTCAAATTATAGACCTACTCCACAATTGGTAAAGGAAAATGTTCTCAATCAAATTTTTTTTGTTTTAACTTGAATTATTCAAATTTTATTTTCCATGCAAAACTGTTGTAAACTAAAATGTTCTACAATTATTTATTATTATATTCGATCAATTAATTATACTATGAAACTGTGTGTGTGTGTGTGTGCGTGTGTGTGCTTATTCAGCTCAGCAAGTCCGAGTCGCAATTTATATCGCATTGAGGTGAGACTTTGTTTGTTGTTCGATTGAATAATAGATTCTTGTTTGTGTTTATCTGGGTGGGACGTGGTGGCGGCTTCGGGGCAATATATCACAATCTGGCTCTGATATGGCCAGCTTATGGAGTGCGAGGTATTTGCGAGCGTTTAAATAAAATTAGTTGCCATTATTTATGAACGTATGATATTTCATAAATAATAGAAATGTCGACAGAAAAGCAATTACGGCCACTTGCCGCAAGCAACAATTTACGACAACAATCAGCAACTCCTACACATGGTTGCCGGACTGTCCGACCAAGGTTGCCAGACTGCCCAGACTACAACTAGTTTGCAGCAAGAAATCGCAATCGTCGCTTCATGAAATTTATCAACATTTGCAGCTTTCATTGTGAATTCTTTGAGACTCGGGAACTGGAGGGGAGTTGAACATTCTGGCAACTCTGGAGTGGAATTTATGTGTTCAGCAAATCTGAATTTATAATGGCACAGCGAACAAATGCAATTTCACAACTGCTCGAGCAGTTAATCAGAGTCCGAAAGCCTTTTTCTGGCTGCTGCGGTGTCTGCAGCCCCAAAAACTCGTTGAGACCAATAAATTTTCATTTTAATTTGTGAGTAAATATTCACACTATTCACACCAACAACGGATGCCAGCTTCTCAGCGCCACAATGAGCGAGTGCTGCAGCCATTAAAATGGAACTAAGTTCGCAATTCATTAGAGCTTTGAATGGAGAAACTGACTGAACTGCATATATAGAGTCATATATATCTAGTCTTATAGCTGCATGAGGTAGACATAAACATATTCAGTATCTCCACTTATTGATTTAGAAAAAGACACTTTGTACTGTAGTCTAATGATTTATGTGAACTAGTTCTTAAGGAATTTCATTCAATATGCACTATTCAGTATATAGTTGAACAATTGGCATAAAAAATAAAATATGAATTATAGTTTCAGAGATTATATAGCTCTAATTAATACTAGATTCCATGAACTAGTTCATCAATTCACACTTAAACTCGGCTAAATATTAATCTGAAACTATACCATAACTTATTCAAGACAAAATTAAAAATGATTGTGGAATAAAATTCATAAAATTTACTTTGAACTAGTTCTCCATTTTTATGTTCAATTAAGTAACTCACTTCGTAAGTGACGAATAAGATAAATACATAATAAAATGTTAGATTTCGATAGTAAAGTGTATCAGTGAACTAGTTCATATGTTATTGACAAGGCTTTACATGTTCAATAATAAGTTAATGGTTCACAAATGAAAGAGCACTGGTTCCAAATAGTTGGCAGTTCCCCGATTTGGGTTTCCCTTACAAAAACTAGTTCACATGAAATTGAAATGTACGAAAATTTATATTTTACTTATTTAATGTAAATAATAAGTTTAAGGAACTAGTTTAATGAACTAGTTAATGTCTGATTATATGCCATTATTATTATGTTCCATTAGGAGTAATTTTTACGAGTTCAATTAAATGAGCTAGTTCGCATGATAAGTGTTCAATGAACTAGTTCATTTGTGATTTCTATTCTTCGAATAATACCAATAGATTATGCGCACATAATGAAAGTACAGATTGTATACCCACAAGTTCACTAAAGCATACTACTGACTAGTTCCGATTAGTTCATAACATTGTAGTTCATCTTGATAAAGTCGTTTGTGGCTGTGATTGAGAAGCTGTCGACACGAATGTGTGCAGGTGCATCAAAACAAATGGAAAGTACTCTTACAGCATTTACTGTCATTTTTCACTTATAAATTATTTTACGATTTAAAATTTATGTCGTTGTCAAGTTAAGTAAATTTATTTACTTGGCTGTGCCCGACTGACTAACCCTTTGCGCATTTAGCAGCTGTGTGTGTACATATGTAAATACTAGCAGCGAATGCCCATAAATTATTCAATGATTAATGACACCTGCCCGCTATTAATTATAATAAAATCAAATAAACTAAGCCTGACAGCTGTCAGTGTCATCGTTTGTGCTGTTTGTAGACGGCGAAAAACTATGCCACAAAAATGTTGCCGTTGTTGCTGTTGCTGTTGCTTTTGCTGTTGATAATTTGCTGTCACATTTGAGAAATGATCAAGCCTGATTCACGTGTGTGTGTGTAAGCCATGTTAACGTGAAAGTCTGACGAGCAGCTCAACTGTTCGGGAGTGTAAATAAAGTGCAAATGTCAGCTGACCGCAAACATCATTAATATAATTAAATGTGTCAGTCAAGCAGCCATTTATGCAGACCGCAGAGCCAAAAGCCGTTTGAGCTTTCAGCCATTCAGCCAGTCAAGCAGTCAGCAGTCAGCAGTCAACGGCGGTCTGGCAACTCTGGCAGCTGAAGTGTGTGTGCAACTGACACAACAAACACACGGAGTCAGAGAGCTAGTTCATTCTTCACTTGGGTTCAGCTCAGTTTGTAATAGTGGTTCACAGTCTGTTGTCAGGCGTTTTGTCTGTGTGCCTCGCTTGCGTGTGGCTCTAATTAAAGTGTCATCAACAGCACAACACACAGCAACAAACAGCAACAGCAACAACGGCAATGAATTGGCCAGCATGTTAGTGATAAATTGCCATGTCTAGAGCTGTCATGTTAATTTTTCGTGCATACTGCATAATAGTTTTGTATTTTTATTATTCTCTCTCTTTCTTTCTGCTTCTGCTGCCTAAAGTGTTAATTAATTCTTGGAATATCACAAATATTTTTGTGAGTAGGTATACACACACACACACTCACACACACCTACATATGTGTAGCACGTACAGTAGAACACAATTTAAATGAAGTCAGAAGAAACTCATCAGTCAAAGCGCTTGTAACTACGTTTGGCTATAAATTAAAACTGAAGCTTGAAATTAGCTAAGAAATCATTTTCAGCTGTCATTGAACAGGCTGAAAACGCATATAAAAGTAACTTAAAGTGCTGCCTGACAAATTTATAAATATTTATAAAATATAGCCAGAGGCAATTAGGAAAACTGTTAAGCTTTGCCTTCAAAACAACAATTTAAACATATTTGTGTTCTAGAGAACTTTAAAACTAAATAAACATACAAATTCCTTACGTTTTAAATCATTTACAAGTTTTTTTCAAAACTTTATAAGAAGTGGCTGCAGTTGAGTATAGCTAAAATCCAAATCTCAATAGGCACTAGACGGAAATTGCACGAAACTAATATACTCGATTAACTTTGTGAGCGTGTATAAAATATTTGATTTCCTCATACAACACAGGACAAGAATCGGACGTGAGGGCGAGCGGGTAACAGAGGAGCGAAAGAGAAAGGGGGAGAGAGAGGGATAGAGGGAGAGAGTGAGAGTCAGAGCGACAGAGAAAAAGAAAGAGCTACACAATAAAAGAAAGAGATAGATATAGAAAAGGATATATAGACAGAAAGAGAAAGATAAAGTGAATGAAAGTAAGAGAGAGAAAGAGAGAGAGATAGAATACTCACTCGAGTATAGGAAGCACAAACTTTTAATATCTTTAGTATATGTTAGAATATCTCGAACACCGACCAAGATGAAAACATTCTGGCTTCAATCTCAGACTTAGCACTGTCCAAATGTTTCAGGAACATAGTCTGATTCATGCACAAACTCTTAGCTCAAAAGTCTTTCAGGTAAATTGCTGTAAGAGAGTCAAGCAATACAGTAGATTAAAGATCGAGTTCAGCTCCTTATTATGTCTGAGACATAATAAAACATGGCTAACAAGAGGCGCTTCCCAGCAAATGTCCCAAAATAGAGTTTAGTGAGTCATAAAATGGTGAGATTAAAATCGCAATTAAAAAGAGTCCAAAATAAATGTCGTATGAATAAAAATTAGCCAGCTCGATGAGGGAATACTTATATTGTATGGCATTTTTTATGGCACTCATAATTTTTATAGCGATCAATTTCGTTAATAACCCCAACTCTGTTGAAGACTATAAATAAAGCACCATGCGGCTAGCCAGAGAGGAAAAAGTAGTGGAAAACATCTTTTATTGGTTTTGTTTGTGTTTGTGTTTTTTTTTTGTTTGTTTTATTTTCGCTGTTTGCTAAGGCATTTATCAATAAAAAAAATTGCTGGAGCGTCAATCGAGCTATTGACGCCTAAGTGAGCTCCATTCCATAGACGATTTCATGCTAAATGCTTACGTACGTACAAATTGAATGGCCGAGAGACTCAATGAATTCATTTAAATGCACGCGAGGCACTAACTATGGTAATGAATTGAAACGACGGCTTAAACGCAAAATAATAACCCGTTTTTAGCCACCGACAGACTCAAATTATGGACTGCGATAATCGAGCGGAGGCGGTGGGGTTGGCTGAGTTGGGGTAGTCAAAGCCACAGCCAGAGCCAAAGCCAACGCCAATAATCGTAAAATGCGGCAACAAATTAACCAATAAATTAATATAGAAATAATCATATTAATATGCCCGCTGATAACTGTCAGAACGGGGACTACTATAGGAGAGGAGGGCAAGGGCAGGGGACAAGGGGCAGTCAGCGGGTTAATTTATAGTCAGTTGATATTGTGGCTAAATGTGTTTTCGAACGGCTGCTACATGGAAGTGCCGAAGCAGCTCCTCACTCGTCTAGATAAGCAAATGCCCCTTCATTTGGGGCTTTCGCTCTGGTCTTTTGCTTCATGTCTTCAAATGTGTTTTAAAGCCTGGCCAACAGAAAAATGTGGCAAAATTGGGTCTTAACTGGCATTTGCTGACCATTTCCGATACGCTTTAACATTGCTGTAAGCCGCATCAACTTAACTGCCTTTCAAATGGCAGCCATCATTAAGTCGCCTCGTATGAGTGATTGCCAGAAAATGATATAAACACTAAGCCCTCGCCGCACAAACCACACAAACCACACAAACCACACCAAGCCAACTGGCTTCGGGCAGCTCAACACCACATTTGACACTAAACACACACAAATTGCTTTTGAAGCCCCTCGCTGCTCGTGTATCTACGCACTTATGCGGTCGTGTCCCATTGCCCATTGTCCGCCCAAAGCGTCTAATCATAAAGAGAAAAAGAAAAATAAACTCGAATGTAATATTGATAAGCCAGAAGGCGGTCAACACTCAATGCCTCAATGGCAATGGGACCAAATGTCTGGCGCCAGCTACGCAGCTACGCAGCGAGACGCGTTTTGCTTTTTTAACTGGGCTTGGCCTGGCTTGGCTTGGCTTTCAATCAAAGCGGACAACCACAACAACAACCACAACGACAACAGCAACACGCCAAACAAATAAGCAATCAATCTCAATCACATCAATTATGCGCCGAAACAACTCGCTTGTCTTATCACACCAAAAAAATTTCAAAATGTGTGTGTGTTGTATCTTTTTTATTCTCTGTAGATGTTTTTTGTACTATTATTTCTTTTGTGTGTTCGAATCGGCGACACTTTTAATGCAACACATTCACATCGATGTTAATCATTTTAATTGGCGTCACTTGAACGCTCTCGGCGTCTGAGTGTGGCTGAATCAAGATACATATGCAGATAGGGCTCAAGATGGCAGTGTAGACAAGGAGGTAGATGTATCTTCACTTTTAGCTATTTATATAGCATAAATACATCAGCTGATAGCTGCATAAAAAATGTTATTTATAGCTATCTATAGGGAATACGACTTCAACTAACATAGATACAGATACAGATGTACATAGACACAGATACTTTTACAGATACTGAATACTTGTATGAAACATAGCGCAGAGCAACATCAACAGATACAGAACCATCCAACAGTAGATACTTCTTTGAAGCTAGATGCTTGTGGCAGTACTGATGAAGATACAACTACTTACAGATACAGATATAGCGAACTGTAGCATATGCAGATAGTCTTTAACATATGCAGAAGATACTGGAGTAAACATATCTTCACTTATAGTTGCTTATACAGAATATACTTACATCAATATCTATACTTGCAGATATAGATGCATGCCATACAAAAACAAATGTATCTATCTATAGATATAATATAGAATGTATATATATCAAGTATAACAGTTACGCCTTAAACAATACATGTTAAGATACTATTGTGATATATATAGAATGTAATGCAGAAATAAAAATATCAAGAAATAGATTCAATTGATGATGAAGATGTTGCTGTATCTTCAGAGAATATATCTACATCTTACATCTAACCAAAGATACTGAAGTATCTACAGCTGACTATGCACAATGTAACTGTAGATATCGCTAAAAACTAATCTGAATCCATAAATAGATATAAATAAAGATAGAAAACAAATGCTTAGATACATCTTAACCTACTCAATATTCAACTAAAGATACAGCAACAGAGAGAGCTGTGAGTGTATCTATAATCATTTTAAGTGCAGATACATTCCATATCTGCATTTGTATCTATGTGTGTTATTATGTATTTGTATTTCTAGCTATTCAATCGTTTACCTTTATCAGTATATGTATATACTTGTATCTCTATCTGTAACTATATCTGTAAATTGAACTCTATCTCTATCTATAGCTATGTCTTTCTGTGTCGGCGAGCATCCATCGTGTATCCATTAATTTTTAAGCAGTCATTTGAAAGCGGTTCAAATTAGTTTCGTGTGTTGCAAGCAGCAAACGACCCCACTTTGCGCATTCGAAAAGTGAAAGTGACCAACGAACTTTCAACAAGTCTGTGAAAATACAAGCGGGAGTGTCCGACTGCGAGATACCCTAACCTGAGCCACTGAGAACCTGTGTCTCATACACTGAAATATGAGAACAATATTGACTTGCCTCATTGACATTTGTTGAGTCAGAAGCGCTGTAAGTTTCCTGCTCATTGATTTGCTATTTGAGAAAAACAAAAAATAATCAAAGCTTGAACTTTGCTGTCAATGAGTCTTGATTTGAGATTTGAGAGATTGTGTTCGACTTTTCGCGGAGCAAGGCTAAGTAAATAAATAATATAATTTAACGACCGTGTCAGACAGAAACAACAGCTGTCGCTCGCCGTCGTTACCAGAACCAACCCCATCCATATTCATTACAAGGGGCCTTCCGATTGAAAGCTATGAAATACGCGCCATAAAGTTGACAGCGAGTTCATTTAAATAGAAAACGACATGTGTCAAACTGACATTTGTTTTCATAAAATGTATTTTCGCCCGCTGTAAACGCAACAAATTTCTTAGACTTCAGCTGCTGTCCGTCCGCCTGGCTCCATGCTTTTGCTTTTGCTTTTGCTTTTGACACTCTTTGAACCCGGGCTGATTTGCCTGGCGACACTTCAAGGCGACAGTCCCAAGGCTGAACGAACACAAGCCAGCTGAAGAAAGAAAAATAAATAAATATAAAATATTTATGTAGAGAGAAGAAAGGAAAGTAAAACAAATTAAATACTCCGACAGAATTGTTATTTTCAAATGTCATGAATGTCAAATGGCAAAGTATTTTTGCAGGACCTGCGCTTGACAGCCCTAAACTGGCAAATGTCATTCGAAGCGAAAACAACTTTCGACCCAAAAACAAACACTCAATTGTAGATTATTGTATGGAAGCTCTCAGCGGAAAAGTGAAAATGCATTTTCCCACTGCACACGACACAAGCATCTGACGCCTTCCCAACCCCTGCTCAGGGCGCTTCTCTCAGTCTGTTCCCAGCTGACGCTTATCACGTGTTGCGGATCGTTGCCTGAAGGCGCTGTTTCACGCTTCCCACTGCCTGCTTATTTAAATTAGCTTTGACTCTGCTGCAAAGTTTACCATCTGCAATTCATTTATACAGCTGCTCGTCTGCTGTCCCGGCCCGCCCCGTCTCCTGCTCGGCTCGTATTTTGGTATACTTTCGCGAAATTTGCTTATCGCTGTGGAAAAAATCAAGCAAAGGGCGTTGCGCACACAAACGGAAACAAATCAACAAGAAGAAAATAAAACTAGTTAGAATGCGAGCTTAACAAGTGATCGACTAACAGATACCTAGTATCGATGCCTAATACATCTCGATCTTTTTGATGATATTCAACTGATCAACTGCTCATTCTTCTTGCTTACTCAACCCAAGTAAGCGTGTTCTGTTGTCTATGATAAGCATGTATCGATATATCGATCAGTATCACTTTAAAATATATCGAATTCAATATATTTACAAAGAGCTTTTTAGAATTCACTTGATTAAAAATTACATAATTCTAGAAAATAAAATGCTATTTATAAATGTTTCTTAAGCTCATTTTTATCGAAAATTATATCGATTTATTTATAGAATATATAACCAGAATTGTTTTTTATAAATATTAGCAAGTCCCTTAAAGTGCTCTCATTTTATAGATCTTTTTTCAAATTAAGCAAAATGTTCGATTAACACAATTTATCGAAATATGTATCGACATATCGATTATATCCTTTTTTACTTTGAGTAAAGATAGACTTTTGCTTAATACATTTCATTTCAGTTCATTTAGCATACCCCTTGCATGTCAAAGGAACTACAGGGTATACTATAACTGCAGTGTCTGAACTGCAAGCTATATCTCTTTATATTCTATGACAGGGTGTGTCATGTGTGTGTGTGTTTTTGGCTGCATTGCCGGTAGTATTTTGCTCTATTCGCATATTTTCGCATTTGATTATCTAAAGTGATGGACGGGGGCAGCCAAACAGACTGAAAGGCTGACAGACTGACAGACGAACGGACAGAGGCGGCAGTATAAAGGGCGTCAGCCTGTCACTCACTCACTCACTCGCTCATTCTCACGCTCAGGAATAGACAATTTCTTCTTTTTTTCTTTCCTGCTTTCGGCTACATTTTGTACACAAATAGTGCTCGTTTTACAAATTAAAAACAAAAAAATAACAAGCAGAAAAGAGAGCGTTGTGCAACACTGAACTGTCAGTTGGCTTTCCGGCCCAAAATGGCCAAGTGGTTCGGAACACTGGTAGCTGTCGCTCTATCTGTCCCAGCTGACTGCCATCGAGGAGCTGAAACGGAAATGCATTAAAAGAAAAGGTTTTCGCGCCTGTCCCATGCAGTTTATTTCCATATTTACTCTGTATTTATTATGTATCTAATGAAGTTAAGAAATTGCATTTGAATTGCCAAATTGTAAGCTCAGTAAATCACTTTGAACTACGCAAAGTCTTTGGGCAGCAAAATGATTTCAGGCGGAAGTAAAGCAAATATTTCGAAAGTTAATTAACACATGAGCAATGCAAACTGAAATCAGGCGAAGAAATAAAATTGAAAACACGCGAACGAAGAAACGAAAACGAAAACGAACACGAAAATTAAATGAAATCAGGAAAATGAATTATGAATAATCGTGCAAGCGCGGCGGGACGAGCTGCCGGAGGGCGTGGCTGGCCCAGAAGAGCCGGCAGCTGTCCCGACACGATTCGATACGCCAGTTGTTAGCACTGCTGACAGGTGTTGTCAACGCATGTGTAAAGCGCATAATTATAAATAACACGTAATTAACGCGCTGCAAATGCGAATGACACCTCGGCTCATCTAATTTCCTCTGCTAGCCAGAGAGAGAGAGGCAGAGAGAGAGGGTGAGAGAACGTGCAATGTTTTACGAGTGGCAAGTTGCACGTTGTGTGATGGGTCATTGAATGTGCAGCATGTTGCATGCAGCAAACACCTTGGCACATTCACTAGCAGCAACAGTTGCCGTCGCATTCATTAGCGCTGACAACTTGAAATGCTAATTATTGTCAAATTAATTTAGTCGCCTGTCAGCTTAAGTTCGCATATAGACGGTTTTGATATTTCATTATATTATATATATTTTTGCATTGGCTGCGGCTGTATTCGAATAAAAGTAAAGAAACGAAAACAGAAATGGAAACGGGCACAGGCCTGTCTGTCAGCGAGAATTTATATGCAGGCCGGCATTATTATACAAATGTGAGAACTAATGAATGCCGTACGTAGGCGCAGGCAGTCAATCAGTTGACAGACTGACAGACTGACAGACTGACAGATTGACAGACGGAAAGACAGTCCGTTTCGGTTTATGCAAATTGCAGCAGCTGCCGCACACAAAATGTGGGGGAATGCCATAAAAAAGAGAGAGAAGCATTCACATACATTAACTTATTTTATTGACTGTATTAAATATACATATAAATACATAATCGCTGGCTAAATTAGTTAGTAAGCAATGCTTAGGCATGTTTACACAATGTGTTTGTTCAATAAACACACGCGTGGAGAGACTGAGGGAGACAATGCTCAAAGAGCAACTGACGGGTTCACACTGCGTATGATTGATAAATTCGTTGTCTTAATTACATGGCAAAACAAAAGGAACAACAGGCAGCTGGCGATACGAAAAAAACCTTGAGCTGTTGGCCCAAGTAAAAGCGAACAGTTTGTAGACAGACGTTTGTTGTTGTTGCTGTTGTTGTTGTTTCGTATTCAGCATTCAGCATTTGCTTTTAAGCAGCGCCATGAATGATGGGCCACATAATGGAATATGCCAAATGGGCGTTGACAATGGCCAATAAGTGTGTGTCTATGAGACAGAGAGAGAGATGGTAAGAGATTCGCACATAATCATTTGTCTTTCTTTGGGTCAACAAACAACTAATTGCAGTTAAACTCTTAAAGAGTTGCGTATACGCCAAGTTGTGCTGTCTAACAGATACATGAATAAGCCAGCAAGTGCTAACAACTACATAAAAAGCGTATGAACAAAACAAAAAGGTTATGCGACAAGCGTAGCAGCAGCAGCAACAACAACGACAACAACAACATTCGCTAACTGACAACTAAATGGACACGTAATGTTGACAAAAGTCTGGCATGAAATCTAACTGAGGGGGCACAAAGCCCGACAGACCCCAAATGAAAGAAAGAGTGACACATGAAAATGGCATTAATGTGTCACTCAAAACGTACAGCAGCAACGGCAACAGCAACAGCAGCAATTGCAGCGGCAACTGTGACAATTGCAATGATATGGTTGACAGTTGCTGTTGTTGTAGATGTTGCTGTTGCTGAGGCCACAACAACGGCTGAAATTGCAACATTGTCTAACGCCAAGTGCATATGAGACTGCTGCGTGTGTGTCTCTGCCTGCGCGAGTTTGTGTGTGTCGTCAAATTAAGTGGCAACGCCATAAAAGCATTGCCACACGTAGCCCCCGCCCGCCCCTGGACGCCCCTCGAGTCATGCAATATAAGCTTTTCATTTAGGTTTCGTTGTTTTTTATTTGTCGTGCAGTTCGCTCTTGTTGCCAGCTCTCGGCCATATTTACTCAAGTAGAGCCGCGCTGCGTTTGACAGTCAAATGACGCTGTCAGATGTCAATATGACAAGTGTCACTTTTGCAGCAGTTGACAGTTAATGTGACAGCGTTGTGCGCCGGCTAAATAAACTACGAACAGGCATATTGGATTGCGCATTTGCCGCGCAAGCTCGAGCTCGAGTGCTCGCCATTTGGCATGTTGCGTTGCCTTTGACGTGTTACACATTTCACGCTCCGCTTGCGGCACTGTGGCAACCATTGCCAAATGCCAGAGCTGCAGCAAAAGCCACATTTATCTTAGATTGATGGAAGTATTCTGGGAAACTCACAAACTTATTACACTTATCAAACACTTAATCGACTTTTGCAAGCTTTACAATTTCGATGCCCCCAAGTCGATTCCAGCTAACCATATTCTTATGGCTGCCCCTTTATGGCTTTGACTTCAAATTTAAGCTGTCATAGGCTACTTTACATATCCCTATATTATATATATATATATATATATATATATATATATATATATATAATAATTCTTAAATATCATCACTACAGAATGTGATAAATCGGAATCACACAGGAAATATATATATATATTTTAAATAAAAAAAAATATATATATATATTTTAAATAAAATTTGCCTTGTCAAATTAATTTCCTGTGTGATTCCGATTTATCACATTCTGTAGTGCTTTAGCATTTGATATTTAAGAATTATTTGAAGAGTTGCTTATTATATTATATATATTATATATTATATATTATATATTATATATTATATATTATATATTATATATTATATATTATATATTATATATTATATATTATATATTATATATTATATATTATATATTATATTCTTAGTTCTGATATTAATAAAAAACATATCAAATATAAACTCTAAATTAAATATTTCCTTTAAAGCTGTTACTATTCTAAAGACTATTACAAGAATTCGCTAAGACTCAGGTCAAATCTTGATAAATTTAAAATTGTTAAATTATTATATACAACATTTTTAACGATATATATAAAAAAGGAAAAATTTAAAGAAATATTTTCTAGTTGAAAAAATTATTTAAACAGATAAACAACATTTTATCCAGCATCTGCTCAACAGGAATAAAAGTAGAAGAGGATGTCTTGTAAGAACAAAAATTAAAAAATTTAAAATTAACAGCTTCATTTTAAGTTTATCAAATGTTAAAAATTTTAAAAGATAAAGAAACTTAAAGCTATAATAGTAATTTAAACAAGAGTTCGCAAAGCAAAGGTTTGTCAGCAGGAGTCTACAAGGTTTCGTAAGTGTAGAGCTTGCTCATAGACTTGGCATGCTAGATGGAAACACGCAAGTCTAAGCAATTTAAAATAAATCAAAAACTGCTAAATATTTATATATAGGCATTTATTGTGTACTTTTATTAGTAGCAGATTCCGAGAATGGGAAAAGTATGTTATTCTGCGTATACGTAATATAGACTTCACGCTATATATATAACTATCAATATCATTCCAATCCGTCTACTTCTCATCTAAAATACCTTAAATATCGTATAATGTTTATAAGGAAATTTGAAATTATATTTTTAAGAATATAACTGGAAGCATATTTTAATGTAATCAAATCAGTAAATTAATAGAAATTAAATATAAAATATTTCACTTATTCGTGAGTTCTCCCTAGGATATCTGCTAGCCGTAACTCCGCTTATATTTTTGTAGACAATTTTTTCGATTTCTATTTTACTCTAGCTATAAATGTCTTGTTCGACTTCAATTTACGTCTTTCGTCTTTAATTTATTTGAAAAATAATGTCGTCACTCTCTCCCTCTGCGGATGCGGACAAGCGAAAGAACATTTCGTGTTCTACTTTATGAATTATGATTAAGTAAATTGTCAGAAAGCCACAAGAGACGCCAAAGGGACAATTCCTTTGAATGAATGTTGTCGAGCGCATTTATGTAAATTTTGCTGGCAGCGCTGGCAAATTTATTAGCAGCCCGAAAACACACACACACAAAAGGTGTTAACAGATAATGGATAAAATCCACATAAGCGTTAAGTATGCGCACAGCACAGAGCGAGAGTGAGCGGGAGAGAGAGTGGAAGCATAACGTCTGCATTAAGTTTTATACAATTTTTATCGCTTATTTTATAATTCGCAACAAAACTGAAAAGCGTCTTAACAGACGACGCCAACATCCTCGCTGGGGGCTTATGCAAAGCGATGCCGCCGCCGACGTCGACGTCGCACAATTTCCGCTTTTTATGCTTATCCTGTAATTCATATTTATAGCGGCTGTTTCTTTTTTGTGTGTAAGTATGTGTGTGTGTGTGCCACAGGAAGCAGCAGCAGCAGCAGAAAACTGAGCCGCAGCAGACGTAGAAAATTGCAGTTCGTACAAAATATGGCCACAGGGGAAGCTGAAGCAGACGTGGATGGGGGCGGCGTGGGCGTGTCAAGGCAGTTTTGCTGAATTGCATTATCAATGTAGATAAGTTTTATTGCGTTTTCAGCATAATTTACATTTGCAAATACAATAATATAATGTACCTAACTGTAAATGCCGTTCAAATTAGATGTATTTGATGCGCGGCTGGAGTTCAAAGCTTTGTAAGGCAGGCATCCCAATTGTAATGTACAAATAAGTGAAGACAGCAACAGCTATTGGATCTTCACAGCGGCTGCTGTCCGCGCGCTTCAGCGGGCTTTCAATTGAACCCATTCAGATTTCGTGGTCCGAGAGCTTGTCATTGTCATTGTCATTGTTTCAAAAGTTTCAACATTTTGTTTGTCATATTAAGATAGAGTATGATTTTATGAGTGGCCTCAAGCACGCAGTTGATCAGCGCCGACTGCTTTTGGCCCCTTCGAGACTCGAGACTCGCTGCTCGATGCTCGAGCCTCGAGAGCTCCGCGTCGAGTCGCTGCCTCTCGTATTGTTTTTGTTGGCGTGCTGCAGCTGCTTAATATTGTTTCAAGTGTATATTTGCTGTCTACAGTGTGTCGATGTGTCATATTTCCCCCAACGCCGACAATGCCGGCCCCAAGCAACATGGCTTAGAGCCCTATTAAAATGCCGCTGCGTAAAATGTGTCACATTTCACAATTCACATATCGCGTGCGTCGTATTTGAATCATGTTCTTCGACAGCTGTGAAATATTGTGTTAACTCCAAATACACACACACACACATACGTACACTTATTTATAATTGATGTTGCCCAGTAGAAAGTATAGTAAGTACTGCCAATAAGCGCTAAATGGATCGTCTCTCTATTAGCAGGGCCCACAGAGTATTGAAAAAGTATGGAATATATATTGAGGTAGCCAAGCAGTGAGAATCGATAATTTTCTTGGCAAGTTTCGATATCTTACAAGAAGCTTTACAGTGTAGACTAAAAAGTACAGTTAGTGTAGGTATATATATATATATAATCTCTAAGGCCTGTCTAGGTATATCAGCTTTAGGTCTATTGCTGGCATTGTATCGATTGTCGATACAAATTGATATCGATTATAAGTTGATTATGAAGCACAAGTTTGCCTTACAATGTATGCACACTTAGTCACAGCGAGCGCGTACTATGCATATACTATATATTACTATTATTTATATTCGATTATTCGATTAATAATCGAATGTTAAACGACTATTAGCATTAATAAATTATATTATGTATATTACATTATAGTTAATAGGTATGTGCCAATAAGTAGCAGTAAGACCGTGAATATTCTCATTACATTTGGATATCGATTATATATCGAATGTTAAGCGACTAACATTTATTATTATTATCGTAAATACAATGCGTATACGTAACAATAAATTGTAATCGAATCATGAATTGTAATCGACAATTTCATATCGATTATTTATAAATGACTATCGATTATTAATCGTTTATTCAGCATAAATGCAATTTTCTGTGCTATAATAAATAGCTACATAAGAGCCAATGCTATGAACATTATATTCCTATTACTTTTGAGCATCTCTTATAAATCGATTATTAATCGAAACGATTATTATCATTTATTAATTTTTTTTGTCTATTGCCTGGCTATGTCTTATCGATTATTTATAATTACTATCGATTATTAATCGTTTATTTAACACACAAGTCATGATCTGTGCTCTGCTCAGTAGCTACATAAGCGCCAAGGCTATGAACACAATGCGTATACGCTATATTCTGTGCACACACCTTAAAAACTTAATTAGCAGTTAATGTGAAATGCAGTTGAAGAAGTACTTGTAGCTGCTCGTTATACCAACAAAGAGAGACGTGGCTGGCTGGCTGGGTGTTTAGTTTCGAGTGTCTAATTCAATTATACGCATTTAACAAGCGATTGTGACTCGATTGTGCAAACGGCATGACCGAGTGCATATGCCCAAAGCGCTTTCAATCACTGCTCAGACTGCGATTGCAGCTGTTGTTGTCGTTCATATTTACTTGTTATTTAACTGCGTTGTTGTTGCTGCTGCTGCTGCTGTTTGCACACATTTTTCACAGAGTGTAACATTTTAATTAACACAAAGCTCATAATTTGTAAACGGATGTAAAAAAAACAACAAGCAGAGGGAAATTTTGTTTAATGTGAGCGAGTGCTAATGAAGTGCTATAACTGCTCATTTGTTGTTTCTTTATTTTATTATCCATATATTATTAGATTTAGCACCATTTTTTAGCGCCCAGTAAATTGCGCTGGGCTCTAAGTTGTTCGCTTTTGTTCCAATTAGCCAGCTCAGTCCTAAATAATTCAATCAACTATTTAGAGCTGACAAAAGTCCAGACGAATGTCGTTCATGTAAGCCCTAATAAATACTATTGCTCAGTCGTAAATCGTGCAAGTTGGCTATCTAGGGGCGAATACAAATAATATATAAACATTAGCCGACAACTAAATCACAAACAAACGCAAAAATCAATACGGAAACTTTATCAGGCGGCGCTCATATAAATTATGACTAATTGTGCTAAAAACGAGACTGAATGGCAAGCATTTGGGGTTCCGAGTTGATAAGTCGCCAGATAACGTACTAGTTCGCGGAATGAGTGGGCTATCGACAGTCGAGGACTACCTCAAAGGGGGACCAGCCATAAAAATCAAGTAATATTTTCAATCGACATTCACTAAGTGTGAGATTCACCCGACCAATCCCTGGGGCGATTCGAACTCTGCAATGAGAGTCATAAAATGAGCCCAAGAAAGAGCATGCTGTAAGCCTTGACCAAACAGAAACTATCGAATGTATTCCCGCCACACTTAGAGACTCGATAAGCCAGTTGCCTTAGCCAACTAAGATACCAAATGAACCACTGTCACGCTGTCCCCTTCTGAAGCTTCGCTTGACTTTAATTTGATTCTTTAAACTAGCTAAAACTTTATAATAAAAAAATTTATTTTTACAATATTTGAAGTTTGCCGTCTTTAGAGTTGACAATTCTAATTCAATTTGATGCACAAGTTCAATTGTTCATTTTTGAATCATGAACCAGTTCACTTAAGATCAACAGCTGTTCCCTGAACAAGTTTATTAGTTCATTTCATTGAATCGTTCAAGCGAACTTATTCAACTTTTGCTACAGCCAAAGCCAAAACACTTATTTCAGATACTTCAAATGGCTACCAAATTATAAAGCTGAGACTTATTGAGAATGGCACACACACTATTAGTTGAAATACATTCTAAAATAGAAATTCAAAGAAAAATGTATTTTTTATAATTTTTTTTTATCAAACTAAAGTCATTTTTCATTTCTTTTTTTAGAACTTTCGATATTTGCTTAGCTGTAAATAATTTTTCTTAAACGCGGTCCTTATCGTAACACAACAAAATACGGTCGTACCCCATTAGGGTGTGTGTGCGTGTGTGTGTGGGTTGTGTATCGAAAAGAGAAAAAAGCGCTTAAGTACCGATAAGAAATTTGCCATTTTTACAATGGTATCATAATAATTTATGGCTGCCCATTGAGTGTTATAAAAGCTTCAATATTTTGTAGTTTATGACTTGCGCCAGTTGGAGCATGGGCGTAATTACACACATACGCACACACACACATGCAGGCACACTAAATACATAAGCTATACGTCATTATTTCCAATGTGCTTCGTTAGTCTCCATGAATTATGACTCTCAACTCGTTTGCTCAGTTTAGGTTCGCTACACTCTCACTCTCTCCGTCTCACTCTCTCTCGCTCTCTCTAGGCTTCGTGCCCTGCTGGGCCATAATTTATGGCATGCGGCGAAATGGATTTTATTGCAAAAGCCGTGTTCGAGTTTATGGCACAACTGTAAGTGGGCAATATTCATTTCATTTATATGCACTTTGCTTTGTGCCCTGTGCCTGTGGCTCTGGCTATGGCTGTGTTTGCGTCGGCATTTCTCTCACAGAGCAAACCGCAAATCGCTAATTTTCACTTTTTAGGCTGAAAAGTAGCACTAAAGCTATATTAAGTATTAGCCATGATTCATGGCCAATGATTAGCCCAATTCGCCTAATCATTTGCTAAATATTACGTTGTCATATTTTATGGCCACTTTATGGCTAGCAATTCCGTTGAATTAATTATGAGAGCAGGCAAATTATTATGCGTACACCTCATCCACTATAAATAGTTTTATCAAAATTTAATAAAGTACGTAATTGAGCAGAAGAGCGAAGAGTTATGACTTTCGCTTTCTTTCTCTTTCTCTCTCTCTTGGTCTGTCTTTATTTATTCTTCCTGTTTCAGTTCTGTATAAGAAAGCTTCTTTAATTTTATGATTGTATATGAAGCAATAGTATACATAACAAGCATTAGTTATTTCTTTTTTTTCAATCAAAAATAAATGCCAGAGAAATAAATAGCATTTTTATCGGAGATATGTCAACTTTATTTTAATGTACCAGAAGACAAAAATTTTTTTTATAAACTTTGCCCTATTGAAGCTACTAATAGGTAATATAGAGCGCTATCACTCTCTTTGAAATACTGAAAACATAAAATACTTTAAATACTATAAAAAACTATAAAAACTATAGGCAAAATTCTTGAACATAATGTACAACGCAATATTATCATATAGCACATAAAATATTATGGTTACCTCGCCCTTCTTTTTATAGTATCCTACAGCGTTGCGTAGTATATTTGGGTTATATAAAAAACCAAAGAAATATAAAATACTATAAATTAATTCTTTTTCTTTTCTAGAAGTAAAAAAAAAAACTTTTTAATATTTTACAAAATTGCATAAAATACTTAAAATACTTACAAAATAAATGCCAAGAGATACCAAGAAGTACTATAAAAATATAAATGAAATACTTTAAAGTACTATAAATATTATACTGTAAAATACTGTTATATACAATAGAACAAAACCCCATTTTATTAGTATAACAGATTGTGGAAAAATTTATGTAAATTTGCCAGTTTGTCAATGAGTTGATAGTACGAAGAGCTAAGCACATTGGGGCCCTATTTTAAAGCTTCTGAGATACAATCTGAATAGATTTAACTAAAATATATATTCAATAATCGTCAACATGATTTCTATGCTTCACTTCAGTTTAAGCTTAAACTAAATCTAAAAATAATTTCTTTAAAATTTGTTCTAATTTTATATTTTATAGCTGTAAAGATATGTTTCATAAAATTTGAAATGAAAAATTCTAGAATTTTGTTTATTTCTCTACGTAGTTTTTATGGGGCAATTCTCGTCATGTTTAAATCTGAAATGAAATATTCATTGAAAGGGAAGGCAGAGTTTGCGTGTTGTGTCATTAGGTGGCATAATTTAAAGACTTTTCGCTGCCTCGGCCCGATCTGGTTGTTTGTCTTAACAACGCGCTTTATCATATTTGTAGCGCCCCTTGGCAATAAGTTTGGAGCCCACAATGGGGCCCAAATGCTTTCACACTACATTTGCGTCGTAATTTCATATTTAATGTACTTTTTATATCTTTTATTTGCAAGCGCTTTAATAGCCCCATAATTCCATTTATTTTGGCCACGTCGGCCGTATTTATGGCCAGCAGCCCTTATTTATTATGGCCAAGAGCAAATGGCAAATGGCAAATGGCAAATGGGGAAAGGGGAAAGGGAAATGGGAGCAGGCGAAAAGAGATTCAAACAGTGTTCCATGATCGCGCGAGTGTTGGCCAGAGATTAGGATCAGGCTTCGTGCCACGCATTTGGGCCAAAGACAATGCAAATAAGAATAAGGCGACAGAGCGCGGATTGTTTGACTCTTATCTGATGGCACGATATCGACAGAGTGAGAGAGACTAATAATAATTCGTTTCTCTTTGCTTCTTTCTCTCCGTCGCCTGCAGCTGGACAACAAGAGCAGCCCGTTGGCGCTATTGGCACAAACATGCAGCGCCATCGGTGCGGATACCACAAACCCCAAGCTGTTGGCGGCCAATATTGAAAAGTCCACAAAACAGCAGCCGAAGGTCATGGGCAATGGCAACGGACTGGACAGTACACGCGATAAATCCTCACCGGTTAGCAGTCATTCATCCAGCGTTAGCACCGGCTCCGTCGAGCAGCAGCAGCTGCCGCCGGCACACAGCAAAACCCTCAGCACCTTTAAGCCCTACGAGACCAACAACAACAACAACAACAACAGCAGCAGCAGCAGCAACCACAACAACAATAGCGATTGCGGCGCCACAAATCTCACCAGCAACAGCAACAGCAGCAGCAACCAACGCGTAAAGACACCCAAGGCAATGGCCATGGGCATGGGCAGTGGAGCCTCGGCAAACGGACAGCCACGCTGCGACTCGAATCAAAGTGCCAGCAGCAGTTCGCAGCGCGAATCTCCCAATGCCAGCGTCTCGAACCAGCTGCGACGCACGCCCAATGCCACAGGCACCCAGCTCAACGGCAGTCCGGTGCACTCTTCCGCGCCGGCACGCAGCAGCTCCAAAGAGTCAGCGGCGATGCATAGCCCCAGCACAGCCTCGAATCCCAGCTCCACTCGACTGCAAGAGGCGGCCTATGCAGCTGCCAAGGAGGCCAGCTATGTGAAGGCTCTGCATGCGGCCAGCCAACAGGCCAGCCCCTCAGCGGGCTCTTACTATCCGACAGGTAAGAGTTGCTCTAGCAATATCAAAGCAGGTTGTCCTTGAGGTGCTAATCACTCGGAGGCTAGGCTGGGATATATCATACCCAAAGTTTCCATTTCAGCAGAAAAGAGTTTGAATTATAATAGAACATATCTGCTAAAAGTAACTTAAACTTTGATAGATGATCTATAGAAGAGAGTGTCGACTTAAATCCTAGTCTAGTTAGTATCTGATACTAGATTAAGTCTAACTGAAACCTTCTTTGGGCATTATTAAAAGCAATCATAGAATGGAAGCAATCGTTACGCACTTCTGCATAAGTTAGGAAACAGCTTTGAGTCCTTAACAAACCTGAACTGCTTGAGTATATTCGCTGTTCTATATTTCTATAAAATATCTTTTGGTGACTATCAAAACAATTGGGATTTCAGCGATTTCTGATTAAGAAGTGGAATTAGTTCAGTATGATTTTTCCTTGTTAATGGGACAACTCCAAACTAGTTCTGGACAAGAAAAAGAATAAGTCGCTTAACCTACACGAATCAGCTTTCGATCTATAGAAATTAAGCTCCTTTATATTTAGAGTGGCATAAATGTATCAGAGTCTAACATCTCTCGTAACTCTTGGCTTTCTCGTCTGCAGGCTATGGTTCACCCTATCCCATGGATTTGATGACTGCAAGCTCGCTGATGTCGCCGCATCATGCGATGTTCAAGGCCTCGGCTATGAATCCCTATTTGAACTATGCGCGCCTCAAAGGTCTGACGGATCCCTCGGCTATGATGGCAGGCGCGCCCAACATCTGTCGCGATCCCTACTGCACGGGCTGCCCGGCCAGTCCGCACTATATCAACAAGGCAGCTGGGCAGCCCTGCCCGGCGGGCTGTCCGCAGTGCGAGATGGGCGGAGGCGGTAAGTCGGGAGGCAGCTCTGCTGGCGCCGGAGGGTCCAGTGCAGCAGCAGCAGCGGCAGCTGCCGCCTCCTCTTACCACGCCCAGCTGGCGGCATTGGCGGCCGCCTCTCAGCTGCCGTATGTGTGCTCCTGGATTGGCAGCGACGCGGCGTATTGTGGCAAGCGTTTCGGCACCTCCGACGATCTGTTCCAGCATTTGCGCACGCACACAGCCTCCGTGCCGGATGCAGTGCTCAGTGCCGCGGCAGCGGGTGGCATACCACCGAACCATCCGCTCTTTCAGCGCACCTATCCCACCCCGCCGCTCAGCCCACTTTCGGCGGCGGCGCGCTACCATCCGTACGGCAAGCCGTCCATGCTGCCGCCCTCGCTAGCTCCGCCCGGAGTTATGCCCGGACTGCCTCCACATGCCGCGCTGGCTCAGTACTTAGCGCCTTACTCGTTATATGGACCGCGCATGGGCTCCTCGCACCCGTAGTAGAAGCCGCACCCGTAGACGGAGCAGTTGGTCAACATTCAGTCAAATCATTTTGCTTGAGTTGGCCCCCAAACTGTGGGGCAGCGGGCAGGGACTGGGTCAGGGGCGGGTCAACTCATTCGTGAAACGAAAGCTAGTGATCTAATGTACTATAGCTACATACAAATGTTTAAATTTAGCTTTAGGCGAAAAGTTCTATTCAAGGATATGCCGCACATCCACTCGTTCGTCGTGTGTCTCTCTGTATGTCCCATTTAAAGCTTATGGTAATTGTAATATTATTTATTAATAAAAACACAAATACAATATATATAAATATATATATATATATATATATATATATATAGACATGTACATACGTTCGTACATGCATATGTGAAAACCAATTCGAAAATGAAAAGATTGTCCAAAAACTAAAAGTTATAAAACTCTTGTACATTATATTAATAACTACACACACATGTATATGCATGTGTATGTGTGTACATATGCATATGCATGTGTATGCTATGTATGTTTATGTATGTGTAAATGTAATTATGAACACCATTTTAAAGTTCACTTAAGTCACTACAACAAATCAATAAATCAAAGAAAAACTTCAATGAAACTGACTTTTTATGGGCTTTGATTGCAGTTGAAAAAAAAAACAAAATATTTCGGAAAATGATCGTAAGTTCAAACACTTCCATATGCCCCAAATCCTGTATTCTTATCAGGCTATGAACAATTGAAAATGTTGCCATCGGACTGACTGCATAATACTCTTTTACGGGCTCCAAAACTTTGGGAGATATAGCTTTTTCCGATTTGCCATGCCCCCTATAGGCATACAGATGTCTACTATATATATTTGGACTGTCTACACTAATATCTATTCCAACTGTCATGTCTCTAGCACCTCATCTCAGACACACTATAGTATGGAGTAGGCAAAGTCTTTACACCCAGTCTCAATTCTTTAGAGAACGAAAGACGAGCCTATATACTCTGTTCACTTTATAAATGAATATAATAATATGAATGAAACCGAAGATCATGAAGGAGTAGAAAAGCATAGAAATTTCATTGAAATAGACGAAAATTTTAATCATTTCAGATCCACATGAATTTCTTGTTTTTAAATCAAATAAAAATTAAATCAAAAAAAATGTGGCAAGATCTTTTAAGGATCCTTAAGGTGGAGATCGAACATTTATACATTAAATTTAAAGCTAAAAATCATCAATCAAATATCTTTTGTGGTATAAAAGTCAAAAGATCAATTTATAAAATAAATAAAAACTAAATCGTTGAAAAACGAGTTGCAATTGGTGGGATTTTTTTAGCTGTCGTTTAACTATATAAGTTATTCAGCTAAATCCAAATTAAAAGCAAATATATATATTAATATATACTATATTTCAATAAATTCTTCTTCTTTTCGCCTTTGGAGGGATCCTTTAGGAAAGCAACGAGTCCAGCTCCCAAGAATCAGGACTCAGAAGAAAATTTGCACCCTCATCTAATAATATATATTTCTATATAGATGCTACGACTACTCCAGTACAAACGATCCACTTTGGAATGTCAGGGACAATAGCTAAACGACTGTAGCACAAAAAGGCAAAATGAATAAATGGCCCGATGCCAGAGCCAATAAACCAGAGACCCACAAATCATAGAAGGCAGCTACATTGGCCCCTGAATTATGCCCGGTAAGATTGAGAGACAGACAGAGAGACAAACAGAGAAAGGTAGAGAGAGAAAGAGAGATGGTTTGAGGAGGTTGCAAGTTAGCTGCCGAAGTTACGGACACGGCAGTAAATCAAATTTTATATTTCCCCCAAAAAAGAAGTTGCGCTGCGGGCAGAGCGAACTTAAGGGCTGAGAGGCCCAATAGTTACTCTGCTCGGTGCCCACATATGGCGTCGATAAATTAAAATTTTCGTTACACGGCAGTGGAAGTGGGTGTATGACTGGGAGTGGGAGTAGAGCTATATGTTAGCCATGCCTTGCATTTTGACAGCTAGCCGCCCAGTGACTACCTGACAATTTATTGTATTATACGGTTTGGCATTTGGCTGCCCACATTGGGAATGACCTCTCCGGGAGACCAAAATACGCGACGTTGGGGGAGAGATTCGAATGAGAGTCGTAAAAAATATGCCATAAACTTTGCACACACACACACACACGTATACACATTGGAGTTGGCATCAATAATTCTTTCATAAATGTCCATTTCGCCACATATCGCTGAGAATCGCATAGAGAAGCGACACGGCACACATAGCCCGTGACTGACCTACAGTGGAGTAGAGCAGAGTAGTACGTTTCTATTTCTGAATAGCTAAGATAGGTCTAGGAACTGTTAGCAATATATGTCCATATATCGTATATATATAAGAATTTTCCATGCTCAAAACCTTGATCCTAACTGTTGTGCTTGAAGAGTTATTCAAAATATAAAAATTATACTCATATGTTAAGTGTTTGCTATCTAAAGTGTCACAGTTGTGTATAGATGGTATTCAAGGAATTCTAGGGTATCTCTAAGTCGAATACTTCAGTCTATAGCCGGCGCTTTTTTCTTTAGATTTGAGCTGCGCAGGTGAGAGCCATCGCGGTGGCCATTATAGTTCTCGCTGGCCGCGTCCATTTATCATTCCACGCCCCACCCTGGAATCTGGAATCTGGAGTCTTCGAACCAGGGCTGGACTTGTCAGCCAGTGACCAATATGGAGGGGAAAAAACAGTGGCCAGAATTTATCGGTCGAAAATTCCGTGAAAATATTTCTTTTGCCATTTGCAAATTTATTTTTCCTGTTCGCTGCAAAATATAACGGAGATGAAAAATCGGTTCGTATAAAAAAAGGAAAGCAGAAGAAATTATTACAAAGCGAAAGAGGTAACAAAAAATAAATGATGCCCCAACAAAGGTGCTCAAGCAGCTGTTAAAGCAGTCAAACCGATGTAGCAAAAGGTTCCACCGATTGAAACAAAGGAGGGAACAACTGAGGACTGCCTTCAAGCCATTAGAAGCGCCGACTTGGTCCCAGATAGGTGCTGACTACATATATTTAAAATGCAGACAAGGTGCACCAGGTAAGATCGTAATTCATTCAAATTTACGACTGCAACAACAAGAAGTCGATTGCAGCTACTGAAAGCACAAATGCAAAACAATCCCAACTTCTTATACCCTTACCTTGCTTATAGATAATATTCATGGTCAAAACAAATTCTATTTGAGCAGCAAATACACTTCGCACATCGTCTGACGGGAGAGAGAGGATCAAGAGTATGTGAGTGTATAAGCCAAGTCGAGCGAACCAAGTGCAAGCCTCAACAATAATTTCCAAAGCCAAATGACAGGCGACAAAACCATATATCATTGTGCATGGGGGCCCGGGTGATTTTTGTCTGGCTTTGCCACCCACGAGCTGAACTTTTGTCACTTGAAAGGCGTCGCTGGCAGTCTTAAGCGATGTCTGCCTGTTTCTCTCTCTCTCTCTCTCTCTCTCTTGCACTCTTCGGCACGCTAAATTGTAATTTCTTGCAAAACAAAAGCAAAAAGAAATCTTTCATATAAATTACCATGCAAGTGCCGCTGTGTGTTTGCTCACTTTTTAGTTCCACTTTGTGGGGTCTCCACACCACACGATCCCAGTCCAGTCCAGCAACGGCCGATGACATTTCCATAATTAGTCGAGCGTGTCGCGACTTGTCTTTTCTCCGTTGCATGTTTGAACGCTTGCGTTGATTTGATTTGATGCTCAAAGTGAGCTGCACTTTGGGGGAGACTGAAAACTGTGTAGTGGAGAGTGAAGATTGGAGAGTGGTGAATGGTGAATGGTGACTGCAGACTTATGTGGAGAGTTTGAGAGCCTGTCTGTCGCACTTACACGTACATACATACGTAGATATGTATTTATTTATTTATTTATTATGCACAGTTTGCAATCGTCAGTCTGCCTGCCTGTGCGAATTGACGCCGCATTTATGGTGTTGAAATATTAATGCCCAGAGTTGGTTGCTCATGTCATTTTGATTTATGAGTCTCTTCGCACAACTCTGTCCTCGCACAATGCGTATATCAAGCCGAAGATAACGGCCCAGGCGAGCGGACGGCGGCATGGCTAAAGGGGTATTAGGTGTACAGGAGCATGGGGCATGTGAGTAAGAGGCGTATTGAGATGTTGAAAAAACAAATCGTATAATCACGAACAGAATTGAGTGACAGACGTATGAACGACACCCAGTCTGAGTATTGTTAACCTCATTTTGGGCACATCGTATATGTAATGCTTTTAAATATGCATTACACTTATAAAGAAATATGTGATTTGCAGTATCAACCTAGATTAATCACTCAAACAATGAAAATACCCTACACTAAAAATGGCTAATCAGAGTAAATTGGATTTATGCCAAAGTAAGTGTGTTAATCCGCCAATCAGAGTGAAGCTTGTGAAAACGAACTGGTCTAATTGGAATTAGACTAAGGATATTCTTATTGTATGACATTCCAGTCGAGCTACTAGAAAAAAAATAAATTTCAATTGCTCCCCATACCCGTCTTCTACGTTCTATTCAATGGGTATATAAATCAAATTAAGTTTAATCATTTTTATCAAATTGTATTTGACAATCTTCTGATAAGAATTTAATTGAAATTCCTACGTGGGATTATAGGTTGATATCGAAAAATGACGCAAGCTTACCTTTTGATTGATATATTTTTGATATATTGTTAGAAACTGAAGGACTCGACTCTTTTATATTACTGTATTTAGGGAAACTTTTGAGAATTTCTTTTAATCATAACAAAGAGCCGAATCAGAGTCGAAGTACATTAACATTTTGATTGGCTGACCTTTAGCAGAAGGATGTCAGAGACAGTCAGGCAGAAGATGTTGAGAAAAACGCGACACCCAAAGCGACTTCTGGAGTCCACGATCCACGAGGCGTCGTAGGCAATCGCAGCTAACTACAAGCCAAAACAAGCTACTTACAAAGGCTGCTACTCGCTTGCCTTTGGGTGCCTCGCAGAAGACCAGAAGCAGGCATACAAGAGGAGTTGCAGCTACCTAAGTAGAGGTACGTCGAGTCTTCGGCGATGTCTGAGTCGCGGGCAAATGCATTTTATCTTCTTAGCGCTTGCCGAAGCATTGTCCGGCGCGGCGAAGCGAAATGCGTGGACATTAAATATGCATGAGAGGACATTACATATAAATAAATTTAGCAACAGTTTGTATGCAGGGAACGGCAAATGCATTTATCGATGATGATGGTAATGATGATGCCCGCTGGAAGGTGTTGAGCCTGCGCCGGCACGACTCGGCCCCGCAGAGCACACGCAATTGCCACAGTGGACCGCCGTGAAGCCATTTGACAGGCCTGTGCCAGAGCGTCTGGGCGGCGGGGCGGTGGGAATGAATATAGCTGGCATATCTGTATGTAGTGTGCAGCGAAAAGTCTACACGTTCATTCCCATAGCCCACTTCCATTCGTCTCACCCTTCCCATTGGCTCATGCCAATTGCCTCTCTGGCTTTGGTCACAGTGGTCAACGACGTTCTGCATTTTAAATATGAGCATCTGCCGGTCTCTCTGCATCTCGCTCTCTCTCTCTCTCTCGTTCTGACTATTGTCAAGCATATTGCTGGCAGCTTGACACTCTCCGCTCTTTACCCGCCCGTAGCCTGTCATCGACTGCGTTGTCGTGTTGCACGTAAATTTCAGGTACGACAATATATGCCACGATTTTATGGGTTCCACGTAGCACGCGCGCCTGTCAGCGATTCGATTTGGGCATTGTCCTCCCATAGCGAACATATTGCCTGGACAGTTGCTCTAGCATGTTCGGATCAATTCAATTAGCCATCAGAGTAACTCTATGTATATATATATCGATACATAAACATTTCCAGCATAATATGACATCTGCTGATGACTGCTTTAAGGTTTCATTCAACTTATTTTTCCAGCTTGAGATTATACTCAAGTAAATTCAGCAAAGATCGATAGTCATAGACAGTATTAAGTCTATAGCTTATGGAGAAGTTAAGCAGAAAACTCTCAGAATTAGAAAAAGATAGTGAAAACTATTTCTTGAAAGCTTAAATTGATTAAGTTATGTCGGGTTACGATACGCTCTAGATAAGATCAGTTAGGATAGGTTATGTTAGCTAGGTTATTTTATATAGAGTCAACTAAGCCGAGGTTATTTACGATTAAGTTAAGTTATGTTGTATTATTTGGGCTTAGATTAAGTTAGAATATATTAGAATATGTTGGCTTAAGTTAGGTAAAATTAAGTAATTTGAGGTTAGATTAGATATGTGAGATAAAAAGCTACTTAGTTAACCAGACCTTAGGATATATAAGACTAATAGTCTCCCGACTTTAGTGATGTTGAAAAGACAGTTAGATAATCAATTAAGACTCTTAAGAACTGATTGACTCTCAGAATATTTTATTTTTGATATTATTATAAGTTAATAGAAGTTTATATAAAGCAATGTTTTGCCTATGAATGAGCAGAATCTTTGACAATATTAATGATCCTATTCAAGTTGAATTATTATAGATTGACTGGCTTATAGACATCAGACGAGGAGCAGAGCAGATCAGGGCACAAGGTCTGTGGGTGAAGTCTGTGCTTATATAGAAACAAAGTGCCCCCATGAACACATTGTGACAGAGCCGATGTCACTTGGTTAGTTGGCAATCGTAAATCATCTACATACGGTGCGGGACATGCTCTACAGAGAGACGGGCATAACACATTTTCAATATCATGTGTATTGTATCTGAGTTGTAACGTAGATAATTTCCTCGCTATAAATTATAGCAACAGGCTGTGGCAGCTGTACGGCTGCTGTTGATTTTTATCAACGTCATCAGCTTAATTGCCTCACTGTGCCTCGGCTTGGCTGTTCCACTTGTTGTCGCTGTTGTTGCTCTTGTTGTTGTCGCTTGGTGTTTGCAATTTTATCTAGAAAATGTTGTGTGTTGCGCGCAGTACTTGCAATTATTAATGAAATATTGCTGTCAGTAATTATTTGTTATAAATTTGCATAGATATTGCAATTTGTATGCTTCACTCGCTCCCTCTACCCCTCTCTCTCTCTCTCTCTCACTCACTGCCTGTATCCCCCTCTCTCTGTCTCTCTCCCATTTAGCCCATAGGCTCAGTCAGCGGCTTTATTAATGACAATGTAAGAGCGTGATAAATATCGTTGACACAGGCGTTTGAGCTGCTTGTTTATAAGACCTTATACATATAAATATATATATATATATATATATATATATATATATATATATATACATATATATATATGGTATCTAACTAGCTAATCAATTAATTATTACGTTCTGTAACAAAAGCGTTATTGTCGCTTTTAATATGCAAAGCAACTCCGAACAGCTCATGATCTGATCTGACTTAAATTACTTTGGCTTTAAAATTAAACTCGAAAATATGGTAGAAATTGAAGCTAATTTATGAATATCATAAATATATAGTATAATTAAGCTAAATTTGAATTTGCGTCATATATTCCATCAGTTCCAGAAACTCATGAATAAAAAACATATCTAGACAAAACAGCGTAATATAATTTTTTTACAATTAACTTTATTTGCCATAAACAATTTCTTTTTATGAACATATATTAAATTGTCTTCAATCTTAACGATATTTTTCAAGCAATTAAATATGTTATAAACTAAATACTATCCAAAAGAATCTCTCAGCTCAGGCCTCATATTATTCTCAAATATTTTAAGCACAAATGAATAATTGGCTTTAAAATTAAACTTGATTATATTATTTTATGCTAAATATTAAATTTTCGAAATTGAGATTTGGACTGAGAACTGAGAAGCGTGCGGCTAAGAATGAAAAGTAAAAAAATTGCTTTAATACCCAAGAAAGCAATAAGAAAGATCCAGCAAAGTTCACTATATATATATGATATATATATATATATATGCAACATAGAAATTCCATATCTAGAATAATTTGTAGTTCATGCAATGAACTTTCCGAATTCACATAGCTCCGCAGCTCATTTGAGGTGAAGCTTTTTATATTTGAAATTTATTTGATTTGTGCTGCGAATATGAATTCTATTTAATAGACTTTCTCACATAAATCCCACGACAAATTTATTCGTAAATGTTTCAAGTGCATTAATTAAGCTGACAAAGTCTCAAGGTGCAGAGCGGGCGATTTATGATCGACACCTGCATGCAGCTACTCAACAGCTAAAATGCATCTGATTTAGCGAGCGCATGCGGGAGTTGGCAACTGCCTGTCAAAATTTACAATGCACGTTGTAAAGCCCGAACATGTTCCATGGCACACAAATCGGGCGCAACGATTTCAAATAAATCCCACAATTTGTAAGCAATTTGCGGCCATTTTGTTGGCTCTAAAATTGTAATTACATTTTACAAATTAGTCGGACACATGCATCATCCACATAATGTGGGTAATCTATCTGTGAGTTTATCTCCCGATTGTCATCATGCCTCCAGCATTTGCATAATTAAAATGCATTTGTTCATCTTTAAGCCTACACAAAGCACAAACACAGCTGATTACCTCTTTATGTGTGTAGAGTTACTTGTAATTCATAGTCAAACAGCAGTGCATGGAAAGTGGATGCAGTCCTGGTCAGACTACACACAGAAAATGACAGACTAGAAGAAACGCTGTACCATTAAAAATCATCTTTGTGTGTGTAAAAATGCATTAAAATCACACTCAAACAACAATGAAAAGCAATTGAGAATGAATATACAGAAGATATAGCATAGAAGGCATTACTCAGAGCAATGATGGACTATAAGATACCTTATACTACTCAAAATGCCTCTTTATACTTGTAATTTATAGTCAAACAACAATGCATAAAAAGTGAATATGGATATATGTTGGATACAGTCCTGGTCAGACTACACACAGAAAATGACAGACTAGAAGATACGCTGTACCATTAAAAATCATCTTTGTGTGTGTAAAAATGCATTAAAATCACACTCAAACAACAATGAAAAGCAATTGAGAATGAATATACAGAAGATATAGCATAGAAGGCATTACACAGAGCAATGATGGACTATAAGATACCTTATACTACTCAAAATGCCTCTTTATACTTGTAATTTATAGTCAAACAACAATGCATAAAAAGTGAATATGGATATATGTTGGATACAGTCCTGGTCAGACTACACACAGAAAATGACAGACTAGCAGATACGCTGTACCATTAAAAATCATCTTTGTGTGTGTAAAAATGCATTAAAATCACAGTCAAACGACAATGAAAGGCAAATGGGGTTAGACATACGACAGATCTAGCATAGAACACATTACACACAGGAATGATGGACTATAAGATACCTTATACTATAACTTATACTTATATGCCTCTTTATCTGCGTTAAGCTACTTTTAATTCATTGTTCAGCAGCAATACATGAAGCCTGAAGCAGAAAGAGTTCAAGAGAGATTGCATGCAAAGAATGATCAACTATAATATACCCTATAGCACATAAAAATTGTCAACATTTAAAACAGATTACACAAAGTTCCGGCCTCGTATATGCTTATTTTATATGTAGTACGATTAGCTCAGCAAATTCATGAATTATTCATAGCATTGAGTTGGTCGAAACCGATTTGTATTCATTAGTTATTTAGTTGCTAAGTCGATTCTTAGGGTATATATGTAGTTGGCAGATGGAAGGCGGGCAGTGTTTGATTAGTATGTAGATAGTACATAGTTAACGTATAGCAGAGGTGTAAAATGAGCCAAGTGTAGCTGAGATATGCAGAATGGTATGTAGACATATATTTCGAATGTATTTCATGCTAATGACCTAATCCGAATGAAAAGTGCGTCTAGCCCTTCTGTGAAGGGTAATTGACAAGGAGATGCACGTCTACATTGAACATGTATGTATACATATGTAGGCACTGTTATGAGCCGCAACACTGAGTGCTGACCAGTTTACCCAGGGCTAATCGTCCAAAGTAATTCCCCAACAAGAACTGCCACTCAACATGCATAATTTAGGTAACAAATGATAACTCGAAGAAATGTGAAGCCATGCATAAATTCGGCTGGCTCGCAAGTGCAGGTTGGAACTGCAACTGCAGTCGGCAGGCAGGTGAGTGGGCCAGGACTTGCGGCCTGACAGACGTCCAGACAATTGCAGACGAGCTTTTCCTTTTGATTTATGGCAGCAGAGTCAGAGTCAGAGTCAGAGTCAGAGGCAAACTCAAAGCAGGCGGCGGGCTGCTCATCAGCAGCTGCAGTCAGCTTTGGCTTTGCCTCATAATTTATTGACCAGCTGAAGGAGCTGAGAACCAACCACAATGCTAGCCCCGAGCAAAAGTCGTCTATCAAATTGTGCTGGAAGATTGTCAATGCCGCAGCAGCTGGCTCTCAGACAGTTTCTGTTGAAAATACCCGAACTACCCATTCGACCAAACTCTTGCTTATGAAGTGGATCGCACATGGAGCTGGCTGATGGAGTGCGTGTCTATTCAATTCAATTTATTTCAGTGTTTGCATTGCCAAAGCATTGCTATCTTTTAATTAGAGCAAATAAAATGCAACGAGCATGCTAATTAAATGCATTATTAATTTGCAATCAATTAAGCGAATTACGCACCAACGGGCATTCTAGATAGCATGTGTTGGTAATTGCATTTACATAACTGTGGCCCACGACTCGGACGATTGCAATGAGTTCCTCCAATTCGAATCGAGCTCACAAATGGCTAAGACAATTATAATTTATAATCAAATTACCATTCGCTGGGCTGACTATCTAGACATATAGCTCTACCTACATTATTTGCTGTTTATTTCAATCACTTAACTTAATAGGAAGTATTCGCATACAATATTGTAATCGATTTGTAGTTTCTATTAATCTGGCTCAAATACTTCCCATAGAAAGACCTGAAGCAATTCATCATCAATTGCAAAAGCCAACTAGCATTACACTTTGTATTTTTAATATAATATCATTTTTAATATAATATCTGAGAATTTCAAATTTAAAAATATTTTTTATGATTCATGATTCATTATGATTCATTATGTAAAAATATTTATAATATCATGAACCCAAATAGCAGAGAATATTTGTTTTGCTAAAATGTTATATAAATATAATAATATATATATATATATATATATATATATATATATAATAATATATATATATATATATATATATATATATATATATATAAATATATATATATATTCATGATAGCTTGTTGGCAATGGGAGGCACAAGAAGTGATGATAACAGCGAGACATAATGCATACACACTTCGCGGATGCCGTTGAAATTTGAGATAAAGTCGTGGTATTAAGCAGCTTAATGTTCAACACAATTCAGTTTAAAAGTACATTCAAAGCGTGCAGTTTCGTTCTATATATTCGCAATGTATTTATTTCTAAAGATATTGCTTATTGCTTTAATATTCAAGGCAGGGGCTGATGGCGCAAATGCTGTAAGTGCCTCACAGAAGAAGGATGAAGAATGTGGATCGTATTGTTACAAAATGGTGAAACCCCTACTGAACTACGCTGATTCAATTCGATCGAAAGAGGAACAATTCAGCGAACTTACAGCAAAGATCCAGAGTCTGGAAGCAACAATAAGATCTTTAGAGACTCAGCTTGAAACAACAAAATCAATTCAAGAGTTTAAAAACGAATTGTTGTCATCCAACCAGGATATAGTGGACAAGTTACAAAATATAATTGATACTAAAAATAGCAATGCAAATGCGTTGAACACAGAGATAAAGGAAAAAGATTCCGAAATAATTAAACTGAAACTTCAAAACTCTGCAAGCTCAAACAAAATTAAAGAACTCACAGATAAAATATCTGAAATGGAAAGAGAAACCAAAGAAAGTTTACCCTCCAACTGCGTTGGTAAACTTACAGCTATATACGAAATAAAAGTTCCAGGCTCTAAACCCTTTTCCGTGCCCTGTGACTCGACCCTGGTTGATTTCGGTTGGACAGTTATTCAGCGTCGTCAAGATGGCTCTGAGAACTTCAATCGCACAATGAGCGACTATAGATCGGGATTCGGCAGACTCAACGGGGAGTTTTTCATTGGACTTGAAAAGCTTTATTTATTGACGAACTCCCAGAAACATGAGCTTTACATATATCTCAAGGATTTCGCCAACAATTATGCCTATGCCCGATACAGTCACTTTCTTATTGGCGGAGAGGAGGAACATTTTAAACTCAAATCATTAGGAGACTTTTCTGGAAATGCAGAAGATTCAATGGTTTACCATCTCAATATGATGTTTTCAACCCCCGATGAAGATAATGATAAAACAGACAGTAAACATTGTGGAAAAGTCTATAATTCTGGTTGGTGGTTTGAGTCTTGCTATTATAGGTAATTAAACAATTTATAATTGATTGATATATTGATAGATTACTAAGCCATTTAATACTTATTCGCAGTAATCTAAATGGAATATATAGAAAGGAGGGGTTTTTAAGTGAATCAGGAGTGGATTGGAATCACTGGCAAAGTAGTTCACTTAAATTTGTTCAAATGATGATCAGACCAAAAAATTAAGAAATTAAACGTATATTTGAAAATTGTGAAATTGTTAAATTTAAAATAAAAGTGAAGCCTATTTAATAAACTTTATAATCTGCATTTCTAGCCCAGTCTACCGTTCGTAATCCAAGATCAAGTTTGTTTCAAATAATCGATAATTGCATTATACTGTTATCGATTAAAAACGTTAACGGAATTCAGTTATTAAATATTTCCCGGACATCCTTTTATACATATTTGATTCTTGATAAATTATAATAGACACAAGCTATGGAATATATGCGCAGATCTGACGAGCTTCAAGGTACCTCCTAGACTAGAGCTGTGTTTCTTCCTTTCTTTATAAAATTAAACTTTGTAAATGCTTTCCGAGTTTTCTGCCGAGACTTGTACTGGAGCATT
Source organism: Drosophila hydei (assembly GCF_003285905.1). Classification (NCBI taxonomy): domain Eukaryota; kingdom Metazoa; phylum Arthropoda; class Insecta; order Diptera; family Drosophilidae; genus Drosophila; species Drosophila hydei. The sequence continues at coordinate 3,677,246 of NW_022045678.1, forward strand.
AGATGATAACATGTGAATCTAGACTTGTTTATACGTATAGACGAGGCTTTTGTCCGAGGTGAGTGTTGATTTCAATATTAAAAAAAAATGATGTGAGTCTCTTGCAGTACAGTTCGCTGTGATATGTTGCCTATTGCTTTCTTACACTGGTTCCCATCAAGAGTCCTTGAGATGTTCTGCTAGCTCAGAGTTGCGTATGTTAAGGTGACATTTTGGTGCTATTTACTAAATTTATAACTAGCAGTAATTATGTGATTAACTTTATTTATTATAAAATTTGAATTAATATACGTTTTTGGTTTATTGTCAACACGCAAGTCTATCAATTTCATCATCGAGGCAAACATTTTGGAGTTATATATATGCACTGATTTGCCAGAGATGTCGGGTACATTACTCGCTCCCAAATACTCGACATCGTTTAACATGTTCCTGGAATTTAGTAGGTACCTTTTATGCCGGCGGTGGTCACTTCGACAGCGACAGAGGCAGCGTCTGGCTATGATTTTGCCTGCTTAGCTGCTTTTGGAGTGTTCGGCTTGATTTTAGTGGGCCAGGACCAGTCCTGGCTCTGACTCTGGCTGTGGCTGTGGCTGCGAATCTGCCATTGGCACTTATATTGGCGACATTGTCATCGATATAAAATGCTCTTTGTTTGCCCACTGGTCAAGGCAGCGGCAATGGCAGTGGCATTGGCATTGGCATTGCCAGCGGATCGGCATCGGCATCGGCATCGGCATCCGTTGCGCATATTTCGCATACTCCAATGCCAGCTCCTCTCTCTTGCTGTAGTTGAGGGCTCTGGTGTCTGGCTTTAAGTTTTGTGAGTCTTGGGACTCGGCGACCACTATCAACTTGTGTGCATCAGTATGTGGTTTCGCGTGAAATTCACTCACGACTTGTAATTATTTAATTTTATTGTTTGTCCTACCCAAGACTTTGCCGTTCAACAAGATTTCTATATCAGATCAGTAGAGGCATGGCCTTACACAATTACACTGACTGCAGCTGGGCGTCATAATCTCTAAATGCTTGAGCCCCATTAGGCTTCGAAAGATAATAAACGAGTTGTCGCTGCAGTTGTTCCATCTACATCAAACGCCTATTCGGATGCACGTGAAACAAAATCTATCATACGCTGTGACGGCCCTTGAGTATGTTGCATAAATTATTCAAATGCGGCTGTGTTTTGCACAGATGGCACTCAAACCTGTCCACGAACCAAAACAAAACTCAATTGTCTGTCAGCATTTATAATTTGGATATGCATTCGATGGAGCTGCAAATGAATTTACGAACTTTTCAGAGTTCAGCAAATACCTGCACACTCTTCGCATATTTTAGCAATTCCATTTGAATTATTTACTGCTGAAAATTGTTGACCTGTGCGCAAAATGCTAAAATATTTAAAAACCTAACAAAAAATTCAAAATTCATTTGATTTTTTTTCTCACATTTTTATAAATTCATCAATTGCAAATTCATGAAATTTTCAAAAATGTGAACAGAAACTCATATAAACTCGTAGCAATGTGCATGGGAAAAAGATAACGTGCATATATATTGGATGCAAAACTTTTCTGCCTGTGACTACATAAGAGCAATGTGTAGAAAAAGATAAACTAAAAACAGTTTAATATATCTCGTGTTTGGTATTATTTTGAAGCTACATCATGCCATACATCATTCATCATGCCATTGCCAACTCGGCCAAGATTAAGGCCTTATTTTAGATGTTTCTGTTTTATATACAACATGAGGCTCCAGCTGGGACTTGTTGACACAAGCTAAGGACTTGATATATAGATATACATATAGATATAGATATAGAAATCGAAATTAAATTTAAAAATTTCTTTAAATTATATGCTAGATAATGTGTTATATTAATTATAAATTATTTATATTATATTAATTATATTCAAATAAATATTTGTTTAAATAAGCAAGTGAATCTATTGTACTTGAAATGGAAGGGCTCTTAAATACTTTATTATAAGCTGTTAGCAAAAATGTCAAAATTAATTACTTGTGTCACAAATACAAATCATAAAACATAACATTTCAACATTATTTATAATAATGCAGACAATCAAAATTTCTTTGATCTGCGGCGACGTGTGGCTTTTTTTTTGCGCTGCCTGTCAAAAGGGGGTAACAGAAATTTATGTGACACAAATATTTGGCCATCAAAACATCACTCAGAAAACGATTTGATTGTGTGTCGAAGAGAGATGGTAGATAGAGAGAAAAAGAGAGACAGAGACAGAGTGAGAGTGGAGGTTAAGACTCTTGATATCCCCAGATTTCACATTATGGTTGACTGAGAACTAATGAAAACAACATCTTCTCCAGACACTATGATATATATATATATATATATATATATATATATATATATATATATATATATATATATATATATATATATATATATACATATATATATATATAGATTTTAATTTTCAGTTGTTCTCAATATACACATTGACATATACATACATATTCATATCGTATCTATATAAATTCATAGCTGACAAATTGTTGGCACAGCTGTTTGTGTTTCATATAAGCAGCCGGATTTTAGTTAATGGCCCCCAACGGTTTCACTTAAGTTGTTTATGGCTTTTGTGTGTGGGAATTGAAATTCCAACCTGATCCCAACAACATGTATATATATATATATAAATCTATATATTTATATATAGATATATATTTATATATACATATCATTCACATAAATTATATATCTATATATTTCAAAATACTTTTTCGAAAACTAAACTTGATTTATAAATTTTAAAAATTTATAAATTTTCAACACGAACTTTTACTTTTAAGAGCTCATAAAATGATCATAACTCAAACCATTTTATTTGAGATAAATAGTTTGTTTTAAGCCAAAGCTTGCAATGAATTTACGAATTGTAATTGGTAAAAGTGAAGCGAGTTTAGTTTTCGTTCAATGATAATAAAATATTGCTTTGAGCATTTCAAATCTGTTTCGACTTGACACGAACTCATATCTTAACAAAATAATGCCGCAATATTCATAAATCAAGAGCACTAAACACTTTGTGTTTCATCAACCAATAATCCGCAGCGCTCAAATTTTTTGACTGAATTGAACAAGTTTTCCTCTCTTTGCCTATACCCTGCAAGCCATGCAAAATGGTTAAATTGGTTTGGTGATAATTTATGTAACAGCTAGAAGTAGGCGGGAGCGATAAGGTGAAAATGTACAGCCGATTCGATTCGAGCCATATCCCGCTTTCTAAGCATAATTAGAGACATGATATATTAAATATAAATTTTTTATACATGATCTTTTTCGATATCTATTCACTTTTACTTATTATCAATCAAAAAATTTAATTGTTAAGCTCGAAACACTAACTTAAGTGTGAAGGTTTCCGTGATGAATATTCTTATTTTTTAAATAAGATTTTACTAATGAAGAGGTCGGGGTATTTGCTGGTCGAACACTCCCGCTTCTACAGTGATACTTGTCTTTTGTTGAGAATTAGAAATTCTAGTCGTTTAACTCATAAATAAAGCACGCGGAACAGTTCATACTTAGCATTTATGTTTAAATTTAGGCTGAATGAAGTAATGTGTACGAAAACACATATTAGAAAAACAAATAAATAAGAATCTTAAGCTAAAGCCAAACGCCAACGTCGCGTCGTGCCTCATGCCATGGCTAAAAGAATTTTCAAATTAATTTTTATTAGCGCACGGCTAATACTGAAAAAGAGCCCCCACCCACAGAGGCCTCTCGGGCATGTCTTTACAGCAAGCATAAATCAAGTCAACAGTAAAAGTATATATATATATATATATATATATTTATATATATTTTTATAAGCATGTCGCGACATTTCTCAAGGAAAATAATGTAGTTGCTATTTACCCATTTCTCTCTAGTTCTGTTCGTGTGTCTTTCAATTTAATTTATTAATCGAGCGTGAACATTTTAGTGGGTGCTGGGAAATGGAAAATGGTAAATGCAAAATGGAAAACGGAAAATGTGACCGATGAGGAATTTTGAAATTAAAATTTTTCTTGATTGCTCAATGAGCACACAAATTGAGGTGTGGGCAGACAGCGATTCGAATGGGACGCCTTCTCAATGTGGCCATTAAGAATGCCAGCTAATGAGTGTGAATGAGTGACAACATCTGCTCGATAAAAATCAATATTCATCGGTTCAACTAGTTCACGACTTGCGAGATGTCTCGGACAACATCTTTATGAGTAAATTATCTTTGGTGAACTCTTTTCAACTTAAAGAAACTTATCGATATTTAATGTGCTAGAATCATAAGATACAAAATTTGATATATAAGAAGTAGCTTGCTTGAGCGCGATAATTATAGAGCTGGCTGGTAGTAGTACTAATAGTAAACCGAATGCTGGCCAACTTGGGGCCTTGGTCATAGACAGAGATATTAAAGTTTTCAATTTCCGTCAAAGAGCTAAATCACAAAATCGATTAATATCGATAAGATTGAATTGGAGGGAAACATCGATCAAGTAGAGCATAATTTCAATTCAATTCAATAAAAATATCCTGACTTGAAGACACGCTGTATAATTTGATGACTAAACTTTAAGCTTTAACAAATTTGAATTCAACAAGTCAATAGCCTTTGATAGAGCTAAGTCCAATTCCAGATTAATGAAAGTCCAATTCCAGATAAAGATTACATCAGTCGTTCAGTCGTTCAGTCGTTCAATAATAGCTTATGATATACTTATCATATTCACATTTTCATTTGTCTTATAATTGGAATACGCAGCAGCAATAATTTATAAAATACAAATTGTATATTTAATAATTGTGACACAATTTTTATTTGTTTCGAGACAATACCAATACGATTCATTTCTGTTTGCTCTTTATTGGCATAACAAATACGTAGGTATGTTTGTATGATATATTAATGCACACATATTCCACTTAGTTCTAAATTACGTCAGATTGCGGCATAGAGGCTTGTTTTAAAACCATAAATTATAGTCAACAAGTTTGAATTATGATTGCCTGCTAAAGCCAAAAGAATTACGGTTTCCAATTAAACACAATAATTTACACAAAGCATTCAGACGATGATTCATGTGCGCTTTAATGATTTTAACAAAAACCGGCTTTAGGCAAAATAATCAAAGAAAAACAATGAATATGTTACAAAAAACCATAGAAACTTTTATCACGGACAAAATTAACAATTTGTACTTTGAATACGGAAAAGCCAAGGAAAAAGGATTTTGTTTGCAAATTCCAAGCTTTGCTTAACGATATTTATCGATATTTGGCTTATATTTTAGACGTGTATTCTTGATTTAGGGTATACGATAAGCTCATAAAATTTTCGTCAGTACACAAGAATGTTTGGCTGGAATTTTGACTTTGAAGAGCAACAGGAGAGCTATAGAGTTCTGAAATGGTTAAACCAAAGTTGTGAATCTCTAAAAAATACCCTTACCGTATGGGTGTAGGGCTTAGGAACGCTCTGATGAATAGCGAGGAAGAGATGAGATTAAAGTCGTGTAATTGTTAAAGTTTAGTTCTAAAATGAAGTTCATTATGGATGAGTTTTTCAGTTGAAATCTGAATCTTGTTAGTAAGACTCGTTCGAAAATGTTACCAAAGATGGGAAGCTAGCTTATCGGTCAGTACAAAACTGTAGATCATTGTTACCGAGGCTTTTTACCAAAAGTCCCTAAAGTACCCAATTTTTATGCAGGAGTCTAGTAGACTGTGCGCTGTCCTTTGATATTGTAGTAGACTTCAAACATGAGAAGAAAACACAAAAGATAAAGTTTGCCCCACGGCCCAATATTTTATTTATATTATATAGTTCACTTATATATATATAAATATTATTACAATTTTAATTGAAAGAAATGTTGTTTAGCCCATATAAGTGAAAATTATTTGCATGCAATTTAATGATTTAATATTCCAATGCGCATTTTATTCACATTCACATTCACATTCACATTTATAAATATATGTCAAGCACATAAATCAGTTCGACAGCTCGCTCCTGGCGATTTAAAGACCTTAAAATACCCTAGAAAATATTTCACACATTTTTACTAATTATTTAGAACCACATTAATTTTTTTTTCTTTATATTTTATTTTATTATATTTTCCTTGTTATTCATTTACTGCAAACATAAAATTCTTTGAAAAAATATCAACGAAATTTCTCTCAATATGAGGAGTTCCGAAAGGAGATTTCAAATCTTTGTAGGGTATATAAATATTTCTAATTACATATTGCTATATATTTTGATACCAAGTTTCTAAGACAACGCTCGTCAATCAGCATGGCGCGCTCTGACTGGCTGTCAATGCGACGATTGATTGATTGATTGATTTATGGATGCCATTCAGCATTGATTTGTGTTTGAGCAAAACCAAATATGACTTTATGGCAATTGTGTAAAAGCTACCAAAATACAATGCAAAGAGAGAGAGGGAGAGAGAGCGCGCAAAAGAGAGAGAGAGAGAGCTGTGATAAGTATTTGCATGGAACTTCCGCTCTGTCTGTTTCCGGAGCAACAAAACTGTTCTGAGTCTAAACATTTTGTGCATAGCATAATAAATAAGATCTGCCAATGCCTGTGCTCTCCATCACACAGAATAGTGAATACTCTGACTCAAATAACTTTAATCAGTTTATGGATTGCGCGCTTGATTGAAATGATGAATCCATAGTACAAACAGTAGAGCTAGATAGATAAGGTTCCAAATACTTAACAAATAAAGAAGCTTTTCAGAAATGTATCATAATTTTTTAATACGACACAAAAGAGCTCAGTCTTAGATTATACGCAATCAAGCAGCAGATTAGTTCACAGAAGATATTAAAAAGAAAACAAAATTTATTTGAATTTGAGGCAGAACTCTAATTATGAAAAGTAGATGGATTTTTATAACGCTTTTTAAAATCATTTTCAACAATCACATTTACGAAACACATTTCGAAATTTTAATACAATATATATTTATACTATATATTTTATACTATATATGATTATATATATAATATAATATATGATTACATATCATTCTCAATATCTATTTATATTACATCATGTTAAGCTTCGACTATTATTTTAATATTAAATAAGTTAATTCGATCGCTTCTCATTTGGTTGAATGGAAATCAATTGTTAAATCTATGCTCAGTCGCCTCATCCACCCTAGCACTCTCTTACTGCAGCGCTCTCTATTTTTGTGTCACTCTCTTTATAATTCTATATTTCTCCTTTCGGTCACTTCGGCTTTCCCTCTGACTATCTTCGCTCTCATTCTCTGGCTCTAATTTTATATCTCTCTTCTCTAAATCTTTCTCTTTTTCGTTCAATCTGTGTCTCACTCTATCTGTCTCCCTCTCTCTACATCCCAGTCTCTGTCTCCCATGTCGCTATTTCTTCAGTTAGCTTTCACTATATCTTTCTCTCTCTCTCTCTCTCTCTTTCCATGGCTTTACCACTTTCTCTCTCTTCTACTTTTTCAGAGCGCAATGTAGAAAGAAATTATTTCTCTTTCTTTCCCTCAAAGTCTCTCTCTCGCTCTCTGTCTATCTAACTCTCTCTCTCTCTTCCCCTCTCTCTATCTATTCCCTCTCCCTCTCGCTCTCTCTTCGACACGTTTGTAAGTAGATTCATATGCAAGTCAATGTATGCCTGTTTTGCAAGTGTATTAATATTATTTATGACAAAACATGGAATATGATATTCAGCTTTGGCTTTTGGCCTGGCACTTAATCATAATCAACTGTCGCGTAACTGGAAGTTAGCAGACCGGGGCATAGAGCCTCACCTATTCAGAGCCAAACTAGCTACCCAACTTGGCTCCACAAGCCTCTGTTGCCTGCTATTTCCATTGAACAGCGACTGGGGCTGGGGCTGGGGCTCCCATGAGCCCGGAGAGCGTGCCCAAAAAAATAAAAAAAAAAAAAAAACAAAATTTGTTTGAGAAATAAACTGTGTGCATAAATCAAAAATGTTGACGCTATGATTACGATACACTTCGAGCCTCTTTTGCGGACCGAGGCAGCGGCAAGTCGTGTTTGGAGGTGTTGCGGCTCTGACAGTTATTCTATAAATTATGACAACTGACAGCTACATTTATAAGCCGCAACTCTTGCATTGGCACCGAATTAACTTTACATAAATAAATTGTTAACACGCAACAGCAGAAATAACAACAGCAACAGCCACAACAAGCGAGAGCCCACGCTAATTAATTTGACCGCATTTAAAATGATGTAAGGCAATTAACCAAAATATGATGATAAAACAAATATCATTTTCAGTATGCCATCAGCAAACTATAAAATAAATTAAAAGTCTGCAATATTTATGACACCAAATTGGCCATCCCTGCAATCATTCAAGTGGAAAATATTGTCCATTAAATTAAACTAGAACGTCTATCTAACCAATGGACAATCTACTCATTAGGAAAATTAACTTCCTTAAATTGAAGTGTTCCTTAACTGCCTTAAGGGTAAAGCGAATGCAAATACAGTTATCTTCAAGCTCAAATCATAGTTCTATTAGCTTGAAGATAATGCTCAGTTCTATAAAGGCTATTTCCAGTTGACCAGTTTTCCAGTTTTACTAATGAGTCCAATTCAAAACCAAAGAGCCGTAGCTAAATCTGAACCGCTCCTTAAAGTTCTCCTTCTTCACTATCAAAACTTTTGTATGAAATTTATTGAAACGAAAGTTGAAGTTCGAATCGTATACCTAATCAGCGCGAATCTTGTTAGGCTCTTTTCATTCTTTAAAAATCTGTTCTTTAAATATTTAAAAATATTTAAAATATTTAAAAAAAACTCTTACACAGGATCTCATTTAATTGAAAGCATTTCACTTTCGTAGTATTCAAAGTTAATATAAATCTACTTGAATAAGAAAATTTAAAGGCCACAGAACAAATAACCCGACAGAATTAAACGAATTCGATTTTTGTAGATTTGACTTTAATGGAAAAATATCAAATGTTTTTAAGGATAGGGTTTTTAAGGTAGAGGATCTCACATGTCAAATTGGGGGCGTAGATCTATCGTCTATATGTCTTAGATCTAAAGCTGTCAACACCAAATTTCAAGATTCTAGCACCATAACTTTTAGCGTTTCTGACGTACCAGAAAGAGTAGTTCCCGATTTGCCACATTCCAAATTTCAAGCCACAGACATTCACTTCGTAAATGAGTATCAACATGCTCGGATCCTATGCAGTGCACAAAAATAGATGAACGAACATATGGATATGGGTTCTTCAAAGTTAAAGAAAACACTCTTTGAATAATTTAAACGAACGGATTAATCCACAAATTACCTTAATATTTAAAACAAAAATTAATAAACATTAAAAAAACTCGTTTTACGACCAATCGTTAGTTCTTATAAAAACAATAGACATGGATTTTTATGTTTTCAAGTCTATATATATATATATATATTCATATAAATAGGTTTATATCAGGTCTTTGTCACCTGAATGCAAAATCCTCGTGACCAAAATATAATTAAAATCGCTTTGGCCTGTGTGTGGAACACATTAAAGAGATGCAAATCTGTATTTAGGAATGCCATTAAGGCTTAAAGAGCTGAAGTCTGGAATAAATACTCGTTTATACTCAAATCAAATAAAAAGCTTTAGTTTACTTTCAGAATATTCTCTTGAAGCTTTGTGACAGAAATTTTCTAATTTATTTTTCTTCTTTTTATCGCGAATTATTCTTTTCTGCAAGAAAACTTAATTTTACTTTTTAAATATAACTGAATAGAAATATTCATGCACTTATTGATAGAGCGTTTCGATTTGTGTAATATGAAATTCGAAATATAAGCTCCTTTTTATGCAAGTCTAATTTAGTGGGCGCGGCAGATCGTGAATTACTATAAGGATCCCTTTCTGAGGTGCTATTGCAGTTGAAGACTCAAACAAATTGTAAGCTACGTTCATTAGGCTAGTAGCAAAACGAAATCAATTGAATCTTCTTTAGCATTACAGTTGAGCGCCAAACCAAATTTGAGCTTAATGTTAGTTGCCAATTGTTTCCAAAATATTGAGTTTAACACTAAATTGTGTTGTCCAATGTTTAGTGCTCAGTCGCACTACTATTTTTAGGAACAAAGGTCTAGGTTATTTGGTCCACTCATTTAAGTATATGCGAAATGAGAAAATATAAATTTGAAACAAATGTAACTTTTGTTGGACCTCCTTTTGACTTGGTCTTGATTCTTGGTAAACGGAGTTCAGAGCTAGATATGCTGAAAAACTAGAGAAAATTTTAAAAGTATATACAACGAATACCTGCAAAATTAGCTCAAGATTTCTATATACTTTGTGAGTAGAGCGAAATGAAACCCTTCAAATGACATAGAAGATAGATGAGAGCCCATTAACAGCATTTAAATCAATTTAAATGACGTTTGGGTTTTGTAGGATTTTGATTTGTTCGCTTTGAAAACTCGTGTTAGAAGCTGTCATAAAAGTCATTGTGAAAGCTTCCTTATTAATTTTTATTGTGCAATACAAATCAGAGTCATTGTCATATCATTCCGTGAATACAAAGCAAAAGAATGTATTCAATTACAAAAGGCAACAAAGCCCAATGGCTCTCGCACTGAACTAAATGCGATCAAGTCACAGACACGACAAAGAACTCAAGACCACAATAAGCTTTGAGTTTATAAAATATGAAATCTTTTGTTTGCTGCCGGCTCTACAGTATTCGTGAGTTGTGCCACTAATTTACAATTCGCAATCAATTAACATAAATTTTAAAGCATCTGCGATATTTTAGCTAAACTCAAATGACTCTTGACAGTCGGATCATGGATGTTAGTTTGAATACCAAAAAATACAACGAGCGAGCATGTCATAAGCTATTGTCTTTCCACATTTATCTTTTCGTATGCCCTGCACCCACTAACAAGCTGAGAAGGCTGGGTATATTGTTGCGGGCTTCTGGAATGTAACAGATCACATAAAGTGTTTAGGAAGCAAAACCACAATTAGACTTGAAAATTTGAATATTTCTAAAACATCGATTAGTATCGATTAATATACTTTATGATCATGTCATAGTAGCTTAAAAGCATAGAGTATAGTTAATTATAGTTTCCCTGAATCATAATAACTGAACAATCATTTGACTTAAAAGTGAGAATAAATATCGATAAATATCTATTCTAAGCTAAAACTCATTATCATGACTTACAGATTGTAATTATATGTACAAAATATCGATATCAAATGTATATAATATCGATAAACATCGATTTTAAGCTAAAACTCATAAACATGACTTACAGATTGTAATTCTGTGCATAAAATATCGATATCAAATGTATATAATATCGATAAATATCGATTTTAAGCTGAAGCTCATAAACGTGACTTACAGATTGTAATTGTACAAGTTTCCAAATTATATACAAATTTATACAATATCGATAAATATCGATTTTAATGTCAAACTCATTAAGTACGAGTTACATGCTATAAGATATAGAAACACACAAGGTTAAAATAGATATTTGACTTATAGTATATTTAGTGCGTACTGGTTAGGGTAGCTTCGAGTCGTGTTCCTGCCACTTATCCATATAGAAGTATTGTAAGTTATTCAGAATATCTCATATGAACACATTTCAATTTGTCCAAAAACTTAAGACAGAAAATGCCGCTTCTTATAAATAAATTTCCATTTCAATTCGAATTCCTTGAAATTCAAAAACTAAATATAAACTAGATATGAACGTATTATCGAAATTGCGCATAAAAATATTTTAAGAAATTTAATGATTTTCGCAAAATTTGTTGACATTAAATATTCTGTTTATTTAATATTTAAATATATATTCGAATGAAAAACATATCAATAAACAAGCTGAACGAACATTTATTTTATTTTCGCTCAAGCGTCGAAATTTTAATACTCTGTCATAAAATAAATTATAAATGTTTTCGCTGATCTATAAATACTATTCCTAGTTATTTATTATAATACGTTTTTGGGAATTCTTTGATATATTTATTATAAGAGCAAACACCATAAATTTAGACAGTTTTAGCAGTTTTTAGTGGTTTTTCTATAGTTTTCCCTTTTGAATACCCAAAATAATATACATTTTATAAATTGTTTGTTAAATTGTTTTTTAAGACAATATCAATATAGAAAATTAATAATAAAACTTTTAGTTTTAAATATACAATTTGTATAGTGTTTTACTTTCTTATAATATATATTAAATATTAATTTCATAATATTTTATATTACTCTAACTGAAATAAAGGAAAACATTTTCAGTTATAACTAATGTAATTTAAATAAAAAATAGATAAAATGAAAGAGGGATATAAGAGAAAGTCTCTGAAAATTAGATGTTAAAATGGCAAATAATACTAAGAGCTAAATATATTTTTGTATTCTTACTTTATAGATAAGCTGCAGCTGAAACCAAAGCAGGCCTTAGAAGCGAAGCTTAAGTCAAGAAATAACTTCAATCTTATGTCTAAGTTATGAACTACGCATAATATATATTTTGAATATAATTTAAAAGTTATAAACTAGGCTATAGTAATTCACCAGCCGAGTACCAGCCATGGTCTATCTGAGTATTTGGCATTTTGAATTAAAAAGCTGCAAAGAAAACAATATTTTGTTGAGTTCCCACAAAGTAGATGATATAATATAGTATTAGTATGGCATAGACTCTAATAGGCATCAATTTTTGAGATGTTTATTAATGATATTTGAATACGTATTCAGCGCCCACTTTACATTTAGTGCGAATACATTAGCTGACAAGCCGCAGCGATGCCTGGGGCTTTTTTTTAGCTAATCATTAAAGCAAAATATTTTAAGAGCGTCATAAAATTTTATAACAAACTTCATTAGTGGCGCCCCTGATACACACACACACACACGCAAACGCACACATTTGTATATATTTACTTATACTGTTTTCGTTTAGGCGATAACCGATCTCGCACTATAAAACAAAATATATGCATATACACAGATATGTATGTGTATATAGTATATGTTTTAAGACGAGGTGTCTCTGTGGCAGTCAAATATTTAGTCATCATCGGCACACCTTTGTTTCATGCAATCATGAGATCAGATTTCTGAATAAGCGGCGCAAATGTGAAAAGTGAACTGAATTGAGAGCTCCAGCAAGAGCTGGACGCTATGTAGCGCTTATCTCTTATTATTTATTAATCCGCAAGATCACAAACAAGCACTCAAAATCCTGGTCTATTAAGTCTTTATCTAAAGACACCCATGCAATGAATCGCATTTTAAACGAATGTCGTTGATTTGATTTGCAAATTGCGAATAGCCTAATGGACGCCAAGCCCGACCACCAAACCCCGTGCCCCACGTCCACAGCCGCCCAAGCTCGGGGGCCTTGAGCCACAGACAGCCGCAACATGGTCAGTTTGGTCAATTTGGACCACTATCTATATCGAATGTCTTTGACCAATCGACAGTTGAACAACCAGATGACAAGTGCCCCGGCAAACGACATCGTTACCATAGTAACAAAGTGCTCTCTTCTCTCCTCTAACGATGTCCACTTCCATGTACATGTCCATGTCCGTGGCTGTTATTAACATTTTCAAATGCCACGAGGGGCAAAAGTCTGATGGACATTGATGCCAAGCCGAACTCTGCATAGCTAATTGGGCCTTGTAAAGCAAATCAACTATTAATTGAGTCCACCTTTTCGGGCAATGGGATAGACTGCATTTCTATACTCTCACATGACGCTGTCCTAATCTCCTCTCATCGAGTGTGTTACCTACTAGAGACTATAGAGTATTATGAGTACTTACTGAATGAATAGTAATGCTCTTTTGTTAAGAATATTATAATATTCTAATTGATTTTGTAACACATTCAACTTAATGAGAATAGAGTATATAATGACAGTTAATGCTAACTAACTTAATTATTGTTGTTATATACTATATATTTATATAGTTCAGATTTTCATTAAAGTTAGTTAATTTTTTTCAAATGATTCGAAAATTAATTTATAGTTTGAAAGTTAAGCAACAACTTAAAATATTAGTTCTTAAAATAGTTATAATTCGTATATAAAATATAATAATATAATATATCATTAAAAAGTCATTAAATTGTTAAGCATAAAATTAATCAAGTTCTAGGTTCAAAAATATAAAAATTGTGATACGAAATCTTAAGTTAAATCGATAAAAATCGGTACCAATTGGTCAAATATAGAGGAAATTGTATATAAATGTGGATATCTTAGAATTATTATTATGGATTATCTTAGAAACATATCAATCAGTGCAGTTAGACCTTTTAGCCACATTTGCTTTATTAAGTTATTCAAAAATCATTTCCAATCATTTTCAATATATATACACACAAATATATATGTATATAGAATCCGATTCCACATACAATGCCCAACATATGTCTCCATGGAGCACTGCGTGACTTGCGATTCGTGGCTATCTTTGCCGTCGACATCTAAACCCGCTACGTGTTGATATTGTCTATGAGAGCTGTTGACTATTTGAAGCTAAGCAGCCGTTGGGGCAGATGTGAAGCTGGGCTCCACAGCTGCAACATTTTGAGCGTCTGCCATTCATTTGCCGTGCCTCAGCCACAATTTGTGGCATAGGGTTCGCTTCAAATGCGATACGTGAGCCGTCATCAACGTGGGCAGCGTGTGGTGCCCCTCTTTGTGGGGCTCCCTCTGCTAGCTGTCATCTGTATAAGTGTATGTGTGTGTGTGTGTATGTGTGTTGGCTCATATTGTAGGTTTGTAACGTTTTTATGATGCCTGGCGGCATGTTAAAATTGAAAAACGCATTTGCGTGATAAATTGCAATATTTAACACACACGCCGCCGCACACACACACAAACACACACAGACACGCACAAGCGCACACACGCACACAGACATGAGCACATGGCAGCTGTAGCATGTGGTGTCCAGTTGTAATTGCAACAACTGCTCGGACTCTGAGCTCGAGTCGTACTATCCAACTGGCTCCGGCATCGGGGCATGAGTTATGGCACCCGTCAACTCTGCAGCGCTGTTGAATGTGGCGAAATACGAGCGTATAATGCAAACGCCATTGCACACACACTCACACACAGTTGCAAGAAAGCAGTTAACATGTTTCTCCTTCAGCTTTTTTCTTGTTGCAAGCCAACGCGACGCCGCCTGACGATATGAGTTACATGCCGTGCTTAATGGCATAATTTAAAGCTGCAAATTTTGTCATAAATTTTAAAATTGATTACCACAACGGCAGCAGGCAGGGGCATGTTGTTGCTGCTGTTGTTGTTGCTGTTGTTTTTGCTCGTTAGTCGAACATTGCATGCCGCCTGATGGCTACATTGGCAGCGGTGTTAAATTGTGTTACCTCTGCGAGTGCTGGCCAAGTGTGTGTGTGTGTGTGTGTGTAGCAGTATACCTGTGTTGGCCATAAAAATTACACACTTTGCCTTTTGTTTTAGCCATTTTTCTTGCTGCTAATGATTTTGATAAGCCTGCGCTAAGAGAAAACTTTCAAATTAACCTGTCAAACACATCAATTATAAGCCACAAACTAATAACATTTTGACTGCAGATCACAATGAGCTCATACTAAAGTCTCTAATGAAATTTAGGCCTAGTTGGAAAATCAAAATACATATTTAAACATTCTCTAGACTTCATTTGAATAAATTCTAAGACGTGCTCTTATTAGATGTGCATAGATTTCGAGGATGCTTGAAATGCCTAAATTGTGGCTCTTGAAAAAATTTTTAATTTAAAAAAATGTTTAGTATTTTAAATTGATATTTTTACTTTATACTTTCTTACATCATTTAATGTTACCAAAAATGTATTTAAACTGTGCTTCACATTTTGCAACTTATTAACATATATATTCTTTAGCGATATCAAGTAGTTATATACATAACTCTTATTATAATATAATATAAAAACATCATCACAGATTTATATGACTGACTACACCTAATGCTACTCATACGTCAAATAGTTGCTATTGATTCATTCGCTAAATGTCTAGAATCATTTTTAAGAATAAGAGTTCGGGGTATATTGATTTTGTTGACGTGTATGTAGCAGGCAGAAAGTAGCGAGGAAAGTCCCATTAAGTAAATATCTTCCTGGTCAGGATTTATAGCCGAGTCAGAACTCATCTCCCATAACACTGAGCAAATTTGGTTTAAATAAATTACTCATATTAATTTATCTCTTATATCCCATACCTCTCAAAAAATTAGAATAACTATTTTAGCTAAGCTCTATGCTAGCATTCCATAACTTGATCGTATAGCTATCTAATAACTCATATATATAGATTGGAACTACATAAGTTGTTCAGTTATAAAAGCCCGAATTAAATTCATTTTTATCGCCAAATATATATACTCTTCCTTGTATCTAAATACGAGGCTTCTGACTAAGTATAGTAAAATTGCACTGCTTAACAAAAATGCAACGGAATTTGAACTACATTTTTCCATACACATAATCCAAGAGCGAAGAGCAAGAAGGAACACTTTACACTCCAGTGACGACGGTTGTTTCTTTGTATAATTGACAATGAAATATTTATCGGTTGCAAAACTAATTGTTGGTTTATGGTTGATGTTTATGCTGAATTATTAAAATCTTTTATCATTCTGGGCATTCTGTTTAACTGGCAGATGCGCCAGCCAGACCGGGCTATATAATTACTGGCCATATCGGGAGTGATGAGCAGAAGCCGACAAAGCATGCGAGATGGTGTGACTGGGTTTGCTCAAGAGCTGCCAATTATGGACAAGTTGCTATTCCCGTCTGATTATAGACTTTAGGTGTAACCACAGAGAACGAGTCGGCGAGAGAGAGAGCGAGATAGACAGAGACATAGGGAGAGAGGGAGAGGGCACGACATTATACTAATTTAATTTTAAACGAACACAAATGCCGTACATATAATTTAAATAATTGCATAGAGCCCCGGGGCCAAGACTATTGATGATGTTATCATGCGACTCTTATCAACAATTTCCGCTGACAGCTGCATTCCGCTCGGAACTGGAGCCGGGCCCAGAGTCCACTCCCTGCCATAGCCTTGTTCAGTTAATTATTATGTATCGCTTAATGGCCACACTTTGTGCCTACAGAAACATTTCCTTTCTGCCTGCTTATTGGCCTTATGCATGTGGATGGCGAGGCAAAGGGGAGGAGCAAATGAGCCAACAACAAGGCTCAGGCCAGAAACTATCGACTGATAAAACAATTTAGTCTCCTCATCTGTTTCGTGTGCTCAGCTAAATTATGGTTACAAAATTTTATGAAGCCATTTATTTCACTCACAGCTCGCACCACTCACACCACTTGCACCACTCGCACCACTTGCACATTATACTTAAACCGATCGCCTTTAATCAGTGGGCAGCGCCTCGCCCTGCACTTCTTTTCAATTTCGAGCAAAGGGAGCACCTCGTAGATTATTCATAAGAAGAAAATTACAAAATTATACAAATTAGCTCCAGCTTTAAATGGAAGAAGTCACTTAAGCGACCAGCGCTTGCAGCCAAGGCTGTGGAGCGAACCAGTTCGCTTAAGGAACTGCAATTTATTTCATTGAACAAGTTCAGTCGGTGAGAGTTGTTAATGAATGCAAAACTTGAATATGGTTCATAAATGTTGCAGCCCTGGTTCATGAACCGAATCATTGCTAAATGGTTGGAACTAGTTCACGAATTTAAAAAATGCAAAATGAAATAAAAGATGAACAAAGGCACTTAATTAGCTGTTGTTGCCGAACTAGTTCGCTAGTGAGAACCAGTTCATAATGTGAAATTTAGTACATGAACTAGTGATCGAAACAATGGAAATATAAAAGAAAATTAATAATATAGGAAGACAAGCATTTGAGTTGCTGTTGATGTTGCACTCGTTCGCTAGTCGGAACTAGTTCAAAGTGTGCAATTAGTTCATGAACTAGTGATCTAAAGAAAAGATATATCATACAAAATTAACAATAAAAGAAAACATACACATGCGGAGCTATTGATGAGGAATTAGTTCGCTCGTCGGAACAAGTTCAAATTAGTTCAAACTAAACTTTGTTATATCATAAGCTATGCCAATTGAATCAAATACATTGATTTAACTTGGCTCACAGCTTGGTTCACTTAGCGAACAAGTTCAGAGTATGAACCTTACTTAAAATATGACATTTTTGTAGACATCAGTCAATATCGATACAAATGATTGAATGAATTCATATCCTATAAAAATTTGCCTTTCGGCTTTCCAATAGCATACAGCTGGACCTAACATGTGTATGATAAAGTCAGAGTTGTCTGTGGACTGCTGCCTAAGCACACAATTATGCATATAAACGTACCAGCCTACTCGTACGCTCCATCATTAAGTCTAACAGACAATTTGTCAAAAGGAAAACAAGAAAACTAACACGAAAATTTGCATAAAAAATAACAAACAACTAATATTAGACAACAACAGCAGCAACAACAACAACGCAAACATAAAAATTTGCATGTCTGAACGACTAAGTTGGCCAACAGATAACACAACAACAACAACAGCAGCAGCAAGTTAGCTACCAATAACAATTTTCTATACAGGTAACACAGAAGCACAGGCCCAACTGCAATTACCAAAAGCCAGCCAAACGGAGGAGAGCTATCAGAGGAGGATCGTTCAGCCAGCGGGACGGGGCAGGGGCATGGGGCAGCTGCCAACTGACAACAGCAAGCGGCAAATGCTGTTGCAAGCAACATGTGCGTTTGTGTCTGCAACGATTAAGTAAAAACAATTTACACGCCTGCCAACCCGAGCCACAGCCACAGCCACTGACAGTGGCACAGTGGAGCCATTGGCCAGAAAATTTAACAAAAATCAAAATTTTAATCGAAGGCTTTTGCCAAATTATATGCAAAAAGTAAGCATTTGTTATCAAATACTTTAAGAATTGTTTATAGAAACTTACCAAATGTGAAGTCTAATAAAAATCGTTTGATAAAAAATTGTTTTTGGTGAACAAATAAGAAGAGAGAGTCGATCCAGCCACAGTATTCGAAAGGCATAACACAAGTCATTCAAGCTTTATACTTTTCCAATAAAAATAACATGGATGGAGCTTTAATATAAAACCAGCAACAACATACAATTCCAAGCAGGTTGCGAATACTATCAACAATTAAATATTGCTAAATCAAAGTTCGCGAGATTTCATATAAAATAAAATATTAAGGATATTTTGAAATATGTTTTGTTCCGTTTGTTTCCTGGCTGAGACAAATGTTTGATGGTTGTTATAGAGTATTAAAAACAGATATAGAATTATAAATACAATAATTGAAATTGTTATTTTTTAATTTTGCGCTTTGCCAGCAAATCGTGATGTTAGTTTTGCCACTTAAAATGTGAAATGTGCACCACTGTGAGATGTGAATGTGAACGGAACGTGGGCAAGATCGAGTGTCCGTCCCAATGCCGGTCTTTGGCCAGAAAACGTGTGGCGTTAATATGCGTCGCTCTGGCTTAGCTCGTTCATGTTAGTGCTTCCTTTTGGCATCGCCAACATGTCAATTATATCGTATCAAATTAATAATTGAGCAAACAAAAAAAAACTGGAAAGAAATATATATTTATATATATACATCTATCTGTCTATCTGTCTGTCTGTCTGAACGTGGTTAATAAAACGTTGCACGTCTTCGGCCCATTTGCCAATGGAGTTGGCTTAAAGAGCTGCCAGTTGTTGGCACCAATTGTGGCAGACAACCATGAACTGGCCTCCATATCGTTGCAAGTCTGTACTGTGTTACACTGCCGGAATACCTGGACTCTTTCAATTTAAGCTACGCGGGTTAAGTATTGTAGTCGTCTTAGGTTGGCAGCACTGTCACCGACATCCATGTCGACTATTTGACCCATAAAAGTCATTCTTACATGACACAAAAACTAAATATTGCGATATTTACAGTTAGTTTCTTTTCTAAATGCAATAATCGAATGGAATGAAATTGCAGAAGTCTTCAGCTGCATCAAAAACAACGACAAGAATTGATAAAATAAGGTCATTCCAGCATATAAATATTTAAACCAATTTAAAATGGAATTACTTTGAAGACGACATAATCGACATAGAGGAATAAATAAATGTTCTATTTTATAACAGAATTCTTTCGAATGTATACACAACAATTTAGACCAGTGTCGCCTGAGGCATTTCCGAAAACAAAAAAAATAAATAAATATATACATATATATACATAGACATATACATATACATATACATATATATATATATAAATTAAGTATATATATATACTTTATACTTTATAGAGTGTGCTACGCCTCTTTCTGCTCATTATACACATATGAAAAACAGCAAGTAACAGTAATCTAGTCGAGAGTGCCCGACTAGAACATACCCTGAACATAACTAAACTTTCGCTCATTGTCGGCTTATTAAGATTAACAAACATTGAAGATAAAACTATTCTATCGTTCACTACTATTCCTTTGAAAAATATATTTCATTAGCTTTTGTTTTGATTAAGTTACTTAAATGGAAGCAGGCCAATAATCAGTTATGATTTCAACAAATAACACAAAATAAAATAAATTGAAATGTTTCACCTTTCAATTGTGCGATGAGTAGAGGAACCCATCAGAAATCCGAGACAATCGGAATTATCAAGCTTCTGTGGATTAAAGGCAACAAAAGTTATCAATTTTATTGGAAAACAATTATAAAATATATTTATAATATTCCCATTTCAATGGTAGAGCTACGTTGAAAGAGACCGCAATATATTAAACAATTCAATAATAACAGCGATGCCGTTGAACTTGAGGCAATTCTGAGATTAAGTCGTGCCTAATATTCAACACAATTCAGTTTAAAAAAACATTCAAAGCGTGCAGTTTCATTCTATATATTCGCAATGTATTTATTTCTAAAGATATTGCTTATTGCTTTAATATTCCAGGCACGGGCTATGGGCGAAAATACTGTAAGTTAACCTGCAGATTAAGTGCTCTGTGGGATCTATATTTGTGAGTATAATATATTTATTTATTTAATTAGCACTGCAGTGCCTTAAGGAAGAAGGATGAAGAATGTGGATCGTATTGTTACACAATGGTAAAACCCCTACTGAACTACGCTGCCTTAGTTCGATCGAAAGAGGAACAATTCAGCGAACTTACAACAAAGATCCAGAGCCTGGAAGCAACAATAAGATCTTTAGAGACTCAGCTTGAAACAACAAAATCAATTCAGGAGTTTAAAAACGAGTTGTTGTCATCCAACCAGGATATAGTGGACAAGTTACAAAATATAATTGATACTAAAAATAGCAATGAAAATGCGTTGAACAGAAAGATAAAGGAAAAAGATTCGGAAATAATTAAACTGAAACTTCAAAACTCTGCAAGCACAAACAAAATTAAAGAACTCACAGATAAAATATCTGAAATGGAAAGAGAAACCAAAGAAAGTTTACCCTCCAACTGCGTTGGTAAACTTACAGCTATATACGAAATAAAAGTTCCAGGCTCAAAACCCTTTTCCGTGCCCTGTGACTCGAGCCTGGCTGATTCCGGTTGGACAGTTATTCAGCGTCGTCAAGATGGCTCTGAGAACTTCAATCGCGCAATGAGCGACTATAGATCGGGATTCGGCAGACTCAACGGGGAGTTTTTTATTGGACTTGAGAAGCTTTATTTATTGACGAACTCCCAGAAACATGAGCTTTACATATATCTCAAGGATTTCGCCAACAATTATGCCTATGCCCGATACAGTCACTTTCTTATTGGCGGAGAGGAGGAACATTTTAAACTCAAATCATTAGGAGACTTTTCTGGAAATGCAGAAGATTCAATGTCTCCCCATCTCAATATGATGTTTTCAACCCCCGATGAAGATAATGATAAAACAAGCAGTAGACATTGTGGAGAAGAATTTAATTCTGGTTGGTGGTTTGAGTCTTGCTATTATAGGTAACTAAACAATTTATAATTGATTGATATATTGATAGATTACTAAGCCATTTAATACTTATTCGCAGCAATCTAAATGGAATATATAGAAATAAGCGGCTTTTAAGGGAAAAAGGAGTGGATTGGAATCTCTGGCAACATGATTCACTTCAATTTGTTCAGATGATGATCAGACCAAAAGATTAAGAATTAAGAGAATTAAATGTATATTTGAAAATTGTGAAATTGTTAAATTTAAAATAAAAGTGAAGTCCATTTAATAAACTTTATAATCTCCATTTCTAACAGGTGAAGGAACGAAACCTATATACCCTTGTGTGATGTGAGTTTGTCTGTCTGACAAACAGATACAAGATACAGGTGTTAATAGAGACATTCACCTTGAATAATGAAGTCCTTTTGAATATGAGGTGTGGCATGTCGGGAATTATTAAGGTGCTATTGACATGCTTGAAGTAAGTAGATTCATTCACAGTTCATTCATTGTAAATTCATTCACAGCTGAGCATTTGCTCCATGGGCTCCTTGGTGTGGCATAGCATATCGTAGTTGGATATTATGTCATATAACATTAGTTGTTCCATTCCGCGAAGATTTAATAACAGAATAACGTTCGAGAATGATTGGAGGACAACCAGATAAAAGAGAATTCAAAAACTTATCATTATTATTATAGGGTATCTCATAGTCCATATGCAGTATATTAAGTTGTTTATTCGAAATCAACGTCTGCAACAAAATCCTGCAAATTAATCAACATTTTTAGCGATTTTATTGAAATGTTCCATGCCTGATGACCAAACACAAAACTGGTTAACATGTTTCAGAGATGTTGTTGTTGCGTTGGCGTCATTTGAGCCTGTGTGTGTGTGTGTTTTATTTGTGTTCAAGAGCCGAAACGGTAATTATCTTTTGACAGCACTTTGCTTGAATTTGGTATTGACATCCAGCTAAAGATCGAAGGCGATGGCGATGGCGATGGCGACAAAAGCAACGCTTTAGTCAGGCCGACAACTGAGGCTAAAACGTGGCCGATTAAACTGACAGCCAGACAGATAGACAGACAAACAGCCAGCTAGTAAATTGCTATTCGGACGCACCCCAGACAGCGACTGTTGTCGCGACACGAAACTGAGCTCCGTCCGATATTGCATAAACTAACGTATATGAAGATTTATTGTGACGGTCGTGTTACTTTATAGATCATCTGCTAAAAAGATATTTACAGCACCGATCCCACTAGAGAGTCAAACACATCCCAAGCCTCAATTCTCTAGCGACTCTCACACAATTCTCAAAAGACATTCTCTGAGGTCTCTAACTTAAGCGCCTTCCAAGCACCAATATACTGATATAATTTCTTTCTTTAACAACTCGGAAGTAATCTTAAAGAAAAAACCATTATACCCTGATTTACCATTTTCAATGGAATCAGGGTTTATACCCAGGTACAATCTTATCAAATATCATTCTGTGCATTCTGTTCTTGACCTTTTTTATGATGGCAAACCATTTCAATATATTATACGAACTGGAAATAGTTGTTGTACAGAAACTTAAGCTTGATGCCATGCTTATGTCTTAAGCTTCGTCGGGTCTACGAAACTACCAATTTCCTAGGACTCACATGCTTTTTTTAATACTTGAGAGGCTTTCGCACATAATTAGTTAATATAAACAATAGCACATTTTGTTCAAACTTCAAGCTTAAATTTAGAATCAATTCAAATCGTGGTGAATTTCAAAAAAAAAATATTTATATATATACAACGACAAACAACAAAAGAAAAAACCAGCTGACACTGAAACAATGAAAGTTCAAGATCAAACTATCGCCCATCTCTAACGCGCTCTGTTTACCATTCAAATAGTGCGCGCGTGTATGCGTGTGCCTGTGCCTGTGCGTGTGTATGTGCGTATGTGTGTGCGTGTGGGATGAGCTAGGAGAGAAAGATGAAAACGGCGCCAACGATAAGTGAAATTCATGCAAAGAGAGCGCGAAAATCGAAGACAAAACGCAAAGCCAAACAAACGCCGCCAATTGAGACCATCAAAAATAGAGCCGCATGCAAAATACCTAAGACAATTGTAAGCCGATTGTGGAAAGATCATCACAAAGAGGTAACGATCGCGATCGGAATCGGGATTGGGATAGGGATTGGGATTGGGACTGGGTCTGTTGCTAAAAATCAAAAAATTAAGTAAAGGAAAAAGTGAAGAAAAGCGCGCGAGAGAAACAGAGACAGATAACAAGAGAGCGAGAGAGAGAGAGAGAGGCATGGCGAGCAAGCGGCTTAGTCTGATGCTGGAGGAACAACTGCACTCCAATGATGTCGATGCTAATCTGGAACAACGCTCGGCCAAGCGACACAAGGCGAACAGCAGAATCAGCGACGAATCGCCATTGCAGCGCATGCTGCAGCGTCAAATCTCTAGCGGCAACTGCGCCGTTCACCTCTCGCCGATCACCGAGCTGGCGCACAATATGCGCGACACCCAGTTGGATGGCGGCGGCTGCGGGACGCCCAAGTCGAGCACGTTTCGCAGCTACAATAGCATATCGTCCAGCTACGACTCTAGCAACTCTCTGGACGATGAATATATGGCCATGTTTGAGCTGGAGGGATTGGAGCAGCTGCCACTGGACAAGCTGCCGGGTGATCTGGATGCGCTGATAAGCGGACAGCTTAAAAGCAACGAGAATCACGTCGCCTGCACGGAGCGCCATCGTGCCGTACGCCGTTGCCTCAGCATGTCTGAGCAGCAACTGGAGGAGCAGCAGGAGCAGGAGCAGGAGCAGCAGCAGGAGCAGGAACTGAAATCATCTCTGGCTATCACACCCGTTAAGCAAAGCACCGATAGCAAGCACGTGAGCATGCGCAAAGTTGTCTCCATGAACGATGCGGACATATTGAATGCCCTGGGCGATGAGCCCGAGCTGATCGGGGATCTGAGCAAGCCCTGTGCTCTGCCCGTGCTGTTGCACGGCGTGCGGCACCGAGATCTGAAGACCATCTCGTGCGAGACGCTGGCGCGTCTCATGCGCGGCGAATTTGCCCAGCTGCTGAATCACTACCAAATCATCGACTGTCGCTATCCCTACGAATACGATGGCGGACATATACGTGGCGCACTGAACCTCTACACGCGCGCTCAAATCAAGGATGCGTTTCCCACGGGCGACCAGATCGCGGGTCAGCATCGCATTTATGTCTTCCACTGCGAGTTCTCCTCGGAGCGTGGCCCGAAGCTGTTGCGCTACTTGCGCAGCAACGATCGCAACGAGCACACGCACAACTATCCCTCGCTCGACTACCCGGAACTGTATCTGCTGCACAACGGCTACAAGGAGTTCTATGCCAGCTATACGGATCTCTGCGAGCCGTGCAACTATGTGCCCATGCTGGCGCCAGCTCACAATGAGGAGTATCGTCTGTTTCGTGCCAAGACCAAGTCGTGGCAGTGCGCCGATAGCGATGGCGGCGACAGTGGCATTGGCGGCACAGATGGCCACTCCTCGAGACGTGGACGCAGCCTGCACAAGTCACGATCCCGCCTGCTCTACGCCGAATGAGGATGAGGCCAGACTGTTATGCCAGAACTATATGACCCCAAGATAGAGTAACTAGATAGTATAGATGTAAATAGGCGTAGAGCTTAACCAAAAGATGTAAACTGAAAGTTTCGTTCCGTTGCAGTGTTTCCTGCATGAAGATGGTGCGCAGCGTTGCCAGACTGTTTCACAGAATGATAATCCCCCAAGACCTAGCTAGACAAGAAGTTTAACCCAAAGGACGCAAATTTGAAGTTTCGTTTAGTTGCGTTTTCCCAATGTTAAGTGGAATTTATGTAATTGTTTAACTTGATTTTACGCTTTACAGTTAGCAGTTAGCAGTTAACAGTTAACGATTTACGGTTCTGGTTCATTGTTAACAGTTCTCAAATGTTTTCCCAAAATGTCTTCTAGTCAGTGCAACAAAATTCATATTTTAAGCTATTTCGATATCCATCTTTATATATGTGTTTTTTTTCATTTCTTCCTTTCTTTTCCTTTGGCGTTTCATTTAGTTTAGTTTTTCAAATTTTCTTCATATTTAATTATATTGATATAATAAAATTATTCGAAGCAAACAGTTTCCAAATCGGATACAAATCGCTTTTTAAGCTATATTTAGTGTAGTATATATGTATGATGCTATATATAGTGTGATGCTGGAAGTATTATCAATCTATGGAGATTCTCTGAACTTTGAACCACAAAATTTTAGATTTAGAAAATCGTTTGAAACTACAAATATTTTTAATGTGATCTGTAAAAATATAAATATATTTAACATGAATGAAACCTTATATATCTACAGAATGTTTTAATTTGGATCAAGCATTGTTAAGCCCGATCAAATTTGAGAAAAATAAATGTGATAAATATTCTAGACTTACATATGCTATAAGAAAACCAACGTTAAGATAGCCCCCATAAAAATCATGTTTGACATATTAAAAAATATTTGCTTTCTGGCCTAATTTACTTTGAAGATCATAGCGAAGATTTTATGGACTTTCCAATATATATGTTGTGTTTCAAAACTGTTCAAATTCATGATTCTATAACAATATAATAACAATATATAATTATACATTTTATTATATATATTTTGTGTCGTGATTTTTTGAATTGAAAATGTCGAGCTTTGGTCGATCGACTTTGGACTTTTTTTAAGAAAAGACTAAGACTTGATTATTCATATATCCATATAGAAAATTGGAAATAAAATCATATATAAAATAGTACGAATTTGGGCTTTGGTAGAGCTACACAATTAGTAGGCAGAAAGCTAAAGTGAGCAGAGAAAGGATTCATGTAGGTTGCCTAACGTGAATATTTAGGGTATCTTCTAGTCTAGCACTCCCGACCTTAAGCACCTATGACTTTTTGCTAAATAAATTTCATTCAATTTTATTATTTATTTATAATCAAATATTGAATACAGACAATATTTTGACCAAGCAACTACTCTAAGCTCAAATCTTATCTGATCAGCAATAGATAACTATACATGGCTTACAGAAAGATAAAGTGAGTTTCCATATATATATATATATATATATATATATATATATATATATATATATGTTTGTATGTATGTTTGTATGTATATAAGGAGGCAAACACTTTGAAATTTCACAATACTTTCGCTTGCCACGCCTTTTACTGCTGCTGCTGGTGCTGCTGCAGATGCCTCTGCAGAGAGATAATAAAAATGAAATATTGCTCGAGTGTGTTCGGTGCAACAGCTTCAGTTCGGCTTCGCTCCTCATCGTTCCCAACTTGGCTCCTATGTGCTGCCACTGCCATTGCCATTGCCATGAAAATCCGATAGCAGACATATTTTATGTTGGCTAACTGGCAAAAGAAAAATAAAACTGCAAAAAAAATTACATTTTATTTATTGCCAACAGCGGAATATTACGAATATTACACAAGAGACCGCAACGGGCGCCAACTTTCACCCACCAGCGAGGAGAGAAAGAAACGCATACACATATATCTTTATACAGGATAAATCAGTTGGACGACAACAAGCTGCATACATGACAATTAATTATTCTTCACCTGTTGTAAAAGGCAGCAAATAACTGAGCTACTTTATCATACCCTTACTTCTCTTCATATATATAAATATGTGTGCATATGTGTGCATATGTGTGAAGCGTAATTAGTACTCAAGTTGAGTACATTGTGCATGTTAGAGCGAGATGACACAATTCAAATACAGTGAGGTGAATATAACAAATCCACCATGGCCTGCGTGTGAGAACTCGCGCTCTCTACAATTCCTCTTCCTCTTCGTCTTTCGTTCGATCAATTCAAATGTAGCAAAATAAATTGATTTTCTATATATACAATTGGGCTTTAATATAGTTTAGACTTCAATTTTCAAAAAGATTATTACCTTTATTATTAAACTTTAACAATTTGTACAATTTTCGAAAAAATTTTTTTTTTTAATTTTGTAAAATAATATCTAAAATAAGTTAATAATCAAATAAAGCTGCACAATATTCGAGTAGTGCTTTAGGCCTTAGGGTGAATTGAAGGGAGCCTTGAAGCCGGCCTTGTTGTAGAACTCCGATGGAACTGCATCGTCGGCATCGAAGAAATCGGAATCCCTCGAACAGCATGGACCCAACTCCAGCTTAACAATCATGTCGCCCCAGAAGGTGAGCATCTGTCGTTGCAGCAGTTCATCACGCAGCTTTACAATCCACTCGTTGTACTCCCAGGGGCCATAGAAGCCAGCATCGCTCTTGTATTCCTGCAACAGCTCGGCGGCCTTTTCGAACTCCAACGACGTAGGTGTGCCCTCGAACAGCAACTGCCAGATGGCCGTGCGAGCCGCCTGGCCAATCTTCTCGACATTTTTCCTGTGTATCTCGTCAGGCACAATGACGGTGGTTAGCACGAAGCGTTTCATCAAGTTACGATAGTCGCTCAACGGCTCCTCAGCACTAATTCGCGCCTCAAAGTCGCCCGTTAAGGCTGCCGCATTATTCGAATCCCGCTCGGCCTCATTGCCAGCATCCTCGTCGCCGCTGGCCGCCTTTTCAGCGGCACGCACCTTCAAACTGGCCGCAAAGGGCGCCACACAGCCAGCATGGGCATAGAACTCCAACGGCGGCTCGTCGTCGCAGTCAAACAGATCCGAGTCGCGAGACCAGCAGGGACCCAATTGCTTGGCGACAATTGTGTCCCGCCAAAAGTCGACGAGCTGTCGTTTCAACAGCTCATCGCGCACCTTTACTATCCACTCGTTGTATGGCCAAGGTGCATAGAAGCTTGCGTCACTTTTGTGCTCTTCGAGCAGTTCGCTCGCTTTTCTCTGTGACTCAGCATCGCCGCATTCGTCGCTGAATATTAGCTTCCAAATAATTTCACGGGCTGCACTTGCGATTCTTTTAAAGTTCTCTTTCGTTACCTCATCGTCGACTATCTGATCAACCGTTACACGCGTCTCGATGAGTTTAATGTAGTCCTTAAGTGGCTCTGCTGTGCCAATAACGAAAAGGTTGCTTGCCTGAGTGGAACATTCTTTTACAATATCATTTTTCGCAGTGAATCTGTTCGACTTACCTCCTGCTCGTTAGCTGTGGCATTTGTTTTTGCTGCTGTGGATGCCATTTCGTTATCTGGCTGTGAACCGTCAGCTTTACGTTTTGACATTCCTGTTGAATGTTGTCACTTTTCCTGTCAGTTCAATTAAGCTTGTTTCTAATTTCACACTTATTCGCAACAATCGATAAGTCGCTAAAAATGTATTAAAAAAGCCGAAAGTTACTCCTCAATTTCATTGAAATGCTCCACAGTTAGCAGAATTCAGTACTTTTGGTATTGTCTCTGTTAAATTTGTGGTATTTTAATAGTACACACTCGCAGTCACACTAATTGATTTTAACAAAAAAATATTCGTGCTTAAGGGTTTTACGCTTGTGCCCAATTCTTAAACAACTAATTTGAATTACAATTAGTTGCGTAACGATTATATTGAGAGCATACATAGAGCTACAAATAATTGTGGGTGCATTTCTCGTTACTTCAACTGTTGTTCTACGGCTGTGTATCGTCTGTTTCCCTTTCACACTTGGTGAAAAAGTTTGAGGTTACAATATTTGACCACGGCAGCAAAAAGCCAAACGACGTGTTAATGCCTCCTGCAAGCAATAAATTGCCTCTTCAAATAAATATAAAACATTTCTAATAAGAGTGTAGTAGACAACAACGCCTGCAGCAAAACAAAAATCCAAAAATCAATTGCATTTGTGTCTGCGTTTGCGTGCGCGTAAGTGTGTGAGTGCTAGTACAAGTGTGTGCGTGAAATTCAATTTCTCGTACTCGAAAGACAACGAAAAAGTCTCAAAGTTATACTCAAATGTGTATGGCAATTGTGGTAAGTGCATAAATAGACGTTTAATAATAGCAAATAGAACAAAGTTAATGTATTTTGGCCGAAAAAAACCATAGCATATGCAGACACTCCATGTAAATGTGTTCGTACATATATTTATTTGTGTGGGAGTGTGACCAAAGTCAATAATTAAATTAAGAGGGCTCATTTTCTTAATGCGATTGCTCTTTTGCATTTGCTGCACTTCATCTTAAAGTAAACGCTTCGCTGGGCGTGACATTTTATGATTACTGCACTGTGATCGAACTATCATCCTGGCGCCTTTCGATTGTACACGTACTATAATCCTCTTTGTGTGGCGTATAGTCACGCCATGGCTGCTGAGAGGAGAGAAGTTTTCCAAGTTCATGCAAGTAATCCAAATTAAAAAAAAGGATAGCAGGCTCGATGTCTGATGAAATATAAACAGGATTCGTTTCTCTGTTTAATATTACATTATTTATAATTCTATAAACCACACATTTATACACATTTATTTTGACGACGGCCTAGGTAGCTAATTAGTTTCGCATGCTTATTGAGCTAGTTCAATCTACAAATGCAATCTTTCTGTTTCTGACCCTCTCTCACTCGTTCTACTTACATGCATAATGCGTACTGTGCATGTGTACAATTTTCATGAGTCAAAGATTTCGCCAACATGTGAAATGATTCATAATTTTGATTAATTCATATTAAATTTTAGGCACTGCCTGTGAAGAATTGACCCACATGCACCTGAATATACAGTATTGAGAATTTATGTGTGTGTATGTACTTTATGACGTCGCTAGATGAAAGTAAATGTCTGCACTGGATTGACCCGGTTACAGTTATAGCTAAAAGTAGTGCAACTGTAAAACTGGGACATGACCAACAGACTAAAGAGAGAAGAGAAAAGCTTTGAGCTACATACATACATGAATGTATATACATATGCAAATGCTCTAAATTGCTGTTTACTTTCATTCGCAAATACGTACACATGTATATGTATGTGTATGTGTTGTGTGTGTGTGTATGTATGTACGCAGAGGGCTCACTAATATCTAATCTATTAAATGCTCAAACAGATTTATCATATCAACGTCAACTGCAACAAAATAAAATTTAACAAACAAAAAGACGACGCAAAAAGATTCACTTAAGCAAAAGGCAAAAAAGATTCATTTTCGAAACAGTTTAATTTCTTTCCGCGCAATTGAGGACGCGGGACACATCTCTGTGCGCACAGTTATCGTATTTATTTTTAAACACCCATAGAGACACAGAAATGCACATAAATTTATTATCAGTTTGAATTACTCAAGAATTGCCTGCTGGTATGTGCACTTCACTAAATCTACAGTTATTGTGCAGCTTATTCATAAGTATGTATATTTACGTATGTATATACAGACAGACAGATAGATAATATTTTTGCGTTTGTTTTTGTCTCGTCTGCAATACATACTTATACAAACATTCATACAATTCTTGTCATTTGCGTCAATGGGAACAAACAAATAATCTAGATGATCGGACGAGTATAACTGTAAAACAAACGCCAGTCAGTATTCGTTTACATACATGCATATGTACATGTTTTCACACGTAGTTGAAATTGTAAGTAACGAAATAGCTCATTGTAACTTCAAATAACCGTTAATCCAAATGAATACCACGCTCTTCTCGCTCTTTTGTTTTCAGTTTCCGCTCGCATCGTTCTGACCATTCTCTGCATCATTTGCCCTGTCCTTGAACAAGTTCAATGATATTGCTCAGCGTATTGTTGCTGTATTGTTTATTCTTGATATGAAAATAAATGAGACAGGGGATATATGAAATGCAGGGGATCTGACGAGCTCCGACGGTCCCAATCAACCGTCTATTTAATATTATTTGATTTTATTGCTTTTGTCTTTATTCTATGTACGCCTTGTGCCACTTCGAAATTAGACAACTGCACGTATATACATATGTATTTATGTAAATATGTGCACTGTTGTTTTATATATGTACAAACATGTGATTGCTTTTGTATATACACAGCACAAGCATCCTTCAAATTTAAATAAAATATTTAATTTAGCTTTTATAGCAAACAATTCACTTGAGACACGTGTGTGTGTGTGTGTGTGTACATACAGATGTACACAGATCTTACTGTGATTAGATTGTGAAAATGAAATATTATTTAAATTTGTTTGCCTTAAGCAAGCGAGTAATTTATTTTAATGGACGATTTTCGTTCAAAGTTTTACTTGCAAAAACTATTTGTCAACAGCAAGTCGTATGCAATATATGTATATCCAACTATACATATGCATATGTTTCTTTTTCTCTATTGTCACGTTTCCGGAAGGCGTGCGATTTGCGTTAGTGTGTACATGTCATATCTAAATATAGAAAAGGAAGAAAGCGACCAAAACATGCAATACTAACAACGTCAGTTGCCACTATTCGCTTGCCAAAGGGAGGTACGAGGAATTGGGAACTGGGAGTGGGAGTAGTAGAACGTAGCACAGAGAGAAAGGGAGAGAGATAGAGACGACACTAAAACCACGGACCAAGTCTAAATATAGTTAAGCAAATATTGTTGTTTTTGTTGGCTGCCATCTAAAAGGAAAACTGCATAAAGCGACGACAATTTTTGACTGGATAACCTTGCAATGGGTTCTGGCATGTACAAGCCACATTCACAGCGCGAACCGTTCGTTCGTTGCCTGATGGATAACAAAAAATAATCGCAACTTGCTCTTTAAGTATTGTATCTGCGGCACAAACAACGATTGTATCAACACCGATTGCAACCTTCAAACTGTAATCACGCTTTATGTATATATGTATATATATATATATATATATATATATATATATATGTATGCATCGAATCAACTGCGATAAAAAGGCTGACGCATTTTCCGGCTCAAGACGTCATCAAAGTTGTTGCTGCTTCGTGGCTTGGCACCAAAAATAATCAGGCAATAATACAAGTGTCCCCAGGCACTTCACATATACAAATATAATATATACTTATAGCTAAATAATAGTTTGAAGAGTACTTACTGTTGAGAAATGTGCGTAAATATTAAGTGCTACGAATTGTAAAAAGTTTTGATTAAAGTAGAACAGTTTTAACGTTGAAATAGCCCAAGTATAAACTATATAAAAAGAAGATACAATTAGGGCTAGGTAAGTTGTTCAGACGACGAAACATTGAATACGATATGAGAATTGATATAATACTTTCATAAAGTATTACAACATGAATATTTGAACTTAATTAAATTTGTAAACGGACACAAATATTTAAGTAACCCCTTTTTTTAAACATTCTTATAAAAGACATTACGTCGTTAAATTGGCGTGTATATATATATATATATATATATATATATATATATATATATATAAATATATATATATATTCTTTATCTATTTAAAATCACTTATGCTAAGAGAAAAAGATGTAATGCAGCATATAATATATAAAAGTTCTTGTGTGAATATAGTATATATGTGTGTCGATTGACGCAAATGTATGAGAATAAATCAGAAAATAATTAAATTCATGTTGAAACTAAAAATTGTTTATCTCGTTATTATCATATCAAAATTATCCTAACTGATTGTAGATAAAGTAAATATAGAACTATGAATTTTATTTTATTTATTTAGTTTTCGTGCATAGAAAATTATTCAATGATAGTTAGTTTAGCGTATGAAACAGATAATGCTATGTTTATTTATTAATTAACAATTAAG
This sequence comes from Drosophila hydei, assembly GCF_003285905.1. Classification (NCBI taxonomy): domain Eukaryota; kingdom Metazoa; phylum Arthropoda; class Insecta; order Diptera; family Drosophilidae; genus Drosophila; species Drosophila hydei. Next base: position 3,711,019 of record NW_022045678.1, read on the forward strand.
AGAATGATAGGTCTAAATAAGTAGTTATATAACTCCTCCAGCTTAAGCACAAAAATGCCAAATAATCCAAAAAATGTCAACGTTTCTTACAATGTTTATAAGAATGTATTAATAAGAGCTTAATCAACTCTGCCAACTTTTTTAGCTACCCTCGATTAATAGTTATAACACGAACACAGGCAACGGCCCCATTTTGCTACGTACCCCAACCCTGCAGTGCCGATAATTTCCATTATGAAAGTGAAAGGGCAGACTAGCATTTTGTTTTGTGTTTACACTGGGATTAGTCACGCCCACTTTTCTGACAATACATCCAGCAGTCGTAAAATCAATATATCGGAGCAAAGTCGCTAGTTTTTAGCACAATAGTGTCCTAGTTCTTCAGCTCTACGTGTGTTCTATTTACTTAGCGTTCCAAATGTGTCAACTGATGAATTGTTAATGTTGTTAGCTAATCAACTCTATTTGCTTTAACCACACAAACTCGTTTTAATAGCTGATGTATAACCTATTTAGTACTGTTCTTAGGGAAAGCAGCTTTAGATAAGTACAGAAATATCTTAAGAACGGATTCTGTTTTAAAAAATACGCCTGATAAACAAATAGATAATCAGTATATTTTCTAAGCCGTTAGAAGTTGAAAGGTAAACCGAATCGGTAATGAATATAGTTTTATAATCTATGTAAATGGAATCTTAATTAATTTTTTCTAATTTTATTATATTATTTTATGTGGATATCAAAATTTAAATTACTCGATTCATAGACTTAGTGAAAATCGAATATATATATAAATGCTATATAAATTATATAAAATACTTCCCCTTCAAAAAACAGTAATATTAGGAAGTGTATTAGAGTTAATAAATCTACTTCAATAAGGTCAAACCTTAAATTTGTTGTCGAGAATCGTAAATCGTAAATCGTGACCAATTAATGAGCCAGTATGGATACTGTATATTCGATTATATACGATTCTTTAGGTCTGTCTTCAAATGTTAACAGAAGTATAAATGACAGCTCAATAGAACTCATCGGTCGATTGAATAACTGATCAAAGAGTGAGCTTTACCTTTCATTAATCGCTGAATTCAGTTTAATGATCATTGTAATGATAGATATCGTTTTGTGTTTCACTTTTATCCTACTATTTTATTATGAACTGAAAACTTCAATGCACGCTAGTTTACATTTTCGGCACACAGATGATAATATTTTAACATATAGTGGCCTTTGTATGGAGGCCCTACTGTATACGCCGCAATTCGATGAATTAGCAGACCAACTTTGTGTCTCACTTTCGACCCGACTACAAGTTTCAGTAGAGTTCCCAGCCTTCGGCTGGATCAGTTAATCTATGTATAAATATTTATGTATTTATTATTTTCTCGCACTGTTCTACATTGGCTTCTATATTTCGTCCAATTAGCGATACCGATGATTCATCACAATTGGCCACATGTCGGGCAATGTCTGGCCAGTGTCTGGGTATTACTTGAAAGTGATCGCACTTAATTTTAACGGCACGTTTTGACATATTGAATGACAGACGACTCAGATTTCTTCCCGTCGTTGTTTAATTTATTAAAAATTCTCTTCAGTTTGTAATATAATAAAGAAGTAGTTGGGCATTTTTTTACGGCTGCGAATTTCAAAGTTTCGTACCAGGATTTCTTGTTTTTTCAGCTTGTGTGCCCTTGTTGTCTAGAGAATACCCAAATTCGCACACCAAACTGGATTCATATCTTTTTTTTCGTCCTTTTTATGTGTCGACGTACCTTGGGCACTTAATGTTGTGTTTGTGTCTTTTGTTGTTGTTGTTATGTATTTGTTTGTTTGTTTGTCTATCAGCGACATGTTTCACAATGGCATTGACTTGTCTGGTTGGAGTGCAATCAACTCTTGGCTCTCAGCTCTGCTCACGTTATCCTCAATTTCTTTGGCCAGCAAAGTTTCGAGCTAACCTTCCACTCTACCTCTGTCTACCTCTCTTTCTCTCTCTGTCTGTCTGTCTGGTGGTCTGTGAATACTTAATTCGCTTAATCTTTTTCCCTCTCACTACATATCACTTCTTCCCCTTTTTCTGTTTCCAACTCTATATACTTTCGCCTCTCCAACTTTGTTCGCACTCTTTCTCTTCCTTCTCACTTTCCCTCTTTCTTTCTCTCCTTATATCTTCATCTTGAGATATGAGTTTAATGCAGTGTTCCTTGTTATTCGCGTAAATATAATTCTCTTTTGGTTCATCGATTTTTGACTTAAATTTAATGCTTTAAAATCGTGAGCTTCCTTGTATAGTCACATCATTGAGCAATATTTGTATGTATTTATATATGTCATACAGATAAGATTAGTTAACGCAAAGTATATCGTGTCTACAAAAAAGTGTCAACTCTGGCAAACACAATTTTCGTCATGTTGTCAAGCAGATTGAGCTGGCAGTTTCAAGTGCTTTAAAATTATTATTTCTTATGAATGTCGAATACCCATTAGGCTTATGATGAATAAAATGTATATAACACGCATTTCAAAATTTTCCTTATGATCGTGCAATTTTTTATTATTAGATAAGAATAATAATTTAATTAAAAAAGCATTATATCAACCTTGAACCAATAGACAGGCAAGATCTAGTTTAGATGTAAATACCTTGTACTAAAGTATTTCAGATCTGCTTTAGATGTAAAACAAAGTTTAGTTAGGAGATGACATAAATCAAATGTAAGTAAGATGAATATCCATAAATAAATATTTACAATTTACTTTATTTTACCTATTCTACATAATAAATAAACAGAATTACATCTTCGCACTGCTGGGCTACGAAATACTCTGTAAAAATAGGGAGAGAGAGAGCAGTAAATTGGTATTTCCACTTCCCGAGCATATTAAACTCATTGAAAGCAAAGCGTAGGTTGTGGAAGTAGTCATGAACTTGAACATTTCATAATAGAAAATTGTCTGTAGTGTACACATTATAAAATGTGGATATATGAGGCCTTCCCTGACATATCAAGCAAATTACAATAGATGTGGGCACTGAAGCGTGGCATGGGGCCTTGTTGTATGGGGAAAACTGCTGGAAAAGCCATCCGCCCGCTTGGCCGGCCGTGTGGGTAGCTGAAAAAAAAAAAAAAAAAACAATTACAATAAATTACAATTTGCACCACAAATGGGCATACAGTACCTGCCCAGCCATAGCAACTAGCCGGAGCCTCATTTTATTGCCGCAATATTAGTTTAAACTGGTTTCAATTTGAACTGCAATTGTTTTGCGGTCTGACCTTGAATGGGGTTTTTTTTGTCGTGCGATATATAATCAGATAATTCTTTATAATTTAACTGTCGCAAGTTTGCTTGTTATTTTACTTAAATAACATTGACCTTGGCTCGAAAGTTGTTTGGAGATGTTTGCATTCCGATTGAAAAAAGAAAAACAAAACTTTTTAATAACTTATCGTTAATGGAGAAAACTTACGTAATAAGTAAACGTATTAACATATATATATTTATTTTGTGCTTCGCAAGTACATAGAAATGCATATGTTTTTTATACTTAAATAAAGCAATGAAAAAATTCCAAAAATAAAAACATTTTAATAGGCCGGTCTCTTCAAAACACATCTCTCACTCTCTCTCTCTCTCTGTCTCATTTGCTGTTGTCTATTTTCCTAAGCAGTCACATCTTTCGCCTCATAGAGCACATATGTATAAATGTATGTGTACACTAAAGAGAGACGCGTATCTGACTTTAGATTTCGAAAATAAGAAATATGTTAAATATAACGTAATATGTATGTTATGATATGTAAATATGTTTAAGTTCTATTTTCGGCTTAAAAATGTCGTAATTTATTTATACTCTTTGTATTTTGCACTTTAATTTCATTTGTTGACTTTTGTCGTATTAATTTATTATTTTCGTGTCGCAAAGACAAGCACTCATTTCCATCTCTAAAGTTTGATCATCACTAAAATTATTGATATTTCGATTCGGTCGCTCTTATATTTGAAGTTGAGGTAACAACACACGAAATAGGCTTTGTTGTCTTTTAAGCAATTGAAAACAATTTAAGACGACAGCAATTCATATGACTTGTTTAAAGCCTTAAAATTGCGCCAGAATAACCAAATTTTGCTTTGTGACGGGAGCATTGTACGTTCATATGTGAATATACATACATATACACGTATATCAATACATCCGTTACATATATATATATATATATATGTTCGTCTGTAGATATGATTGTGCATATTCCATAGTGAAGCGAGTGTACTAATGTGCGTCACAGCGAGAGGGCCAAACACTTACTCGCAGCTGAAAGAGAGAAAGCAAACAAAACAAATGAACCGCAAGTACTCGTAACCGTACTCGAATTCGTCTCGCACTCTCGTTCGTTGTTCATTCGTTTTATGCGTCACATCAGCTCTCTGTGTTTTGCTCTCTCTCGCTCTGTCGTTCTCTCTCTCTCTCTCTCTGTTTCGCTGTCTGCTCTCACAGTAATTGTCGTTTGGCTGGCTGGCCTGCTCCGACAGTGAGTTGGCAACGTTCAGTCGATAGCAAAAGATGAAACAGTGCTCATCGCGCAGCAATTGGTGTCTGCTCAGTGTAATCGATCAGCGTCTTAGAATTGACACCTGTCGATATCTAATCGAGATTTTATCGCGCCGCATTACAGGCGACTAAGATTAGAGTCGGTATAAATCACTTAACACAGTGTACTAAATCTAACTAATTAACCAATAACCAGTGTCGCCATATATTTTTATATAGTATATAGTTTTTCATTTATATATACCTCTCTGTGAGTGTGTGAATGTGTGTGTTTGTGTTTGTGTTTGTCATTTCGCAAAGACGCAAAACTAAATACATTGCATAAGTCAAGTAAAAACCAGAAGAAAACGTCAAGTAACCAGCTGATATATAAGTGCATACATATGCACATACACACACATATATATATGTATATATATATATATATATATATATATTTGAGATATTTCCCTTCTATAAGTATATTTGTTTCGCGTGATTCTGAGCTCCTAATGCCTCAGAGGTACAATCAAGTGAAAGTTGTTCCCTACGTGCACGAATATAAATCATGTGTCCAAAATGACGAAACAATTCACATCTAAATACATATATTTGTAGTCGACTACCAGGCTATATAATTTCCAAGAGTTTGTTAATTAGTTCCACGTTTCTCTCTCTATATATGTATATACATACATATTGTATACAGTTTGTTCCCATGCTCTTTCCATTTTTATCAACAATGTTATGCCAAATTTCAACAGAATTGGATTGTTTGTATAGTTATATTTAAGAGCTGCATATACCGACACACCTTCAAACAGAGCTAAATATTTGCTAGAGATATTATCTATATACCGATACCAAAGTCTTCTGAAGATATGCCAAATATGTATATAGCTGAAATATATGTGTGCGCAAGTGTCTATATATTATACAATAATATTCTGTTGTATCTATATTTGACGGGCTTATATATATATATATATAAATACATAATGTATGTGTGAGTTTCTTAAAAAGAAAAACAATCGGACAAAGAGAAGCATTATGAAAATCTGTATATATTTGGAATTTTTCATAATGATGTTAATTAAAATAAATTTTGTTTTTGCTTCATCATCCATTAATTTACAATCTCATATATATTGCCTAATGATCTAACTTTATACTAACTATTCCATTAATCTCGCATTCTGCTTACAGTTGGTTAGACCTGTTCCCACATCTATGGAGTTTCATCTAGACAGTGCAGAATACTGCCAGGCACAGCACAAATAAAAAGTAAGTCTAGGGCAGACATATATATATATATATATATATATATATATATATATATATATATATATATATATATATATATATATATTCAAGGGTCATGAATGTTGATGAACTTTTAAATGTCGAAATGGTGAAATTCTCGAATTGCGTGTAATTTGCTTAACTGCGCTTCTCTTGTATTTGTCCAAACAATTAAAACGAAATGAATGAAATTCATTAAGGCCAACTATAAATTTAGGAATTAATCAAGCTAATTGACCAGTCAATTTCCAATTGCCGCATCAATTGCTTTCAATTTAAGAATTAACCGAAGTAATTTAGCTAAGGCGTCCAACTTCTACTCTACTCGGACTCTGAGTTGAAACTTAAAACGATAAAACGATAAAAGATTTCATCGAGCTTTACAGTATATTTATATATACTCTATATATACTATTTACTATTTATAATACACAGTTGACATATCGAAATTAGTGAAATTGTTCATTTTTGGTACGTAAACGTGAATATAAATTATTTTATTCACTAGTTCAATTAGTTCAATAGTTTAATAGTTCATGAACGGTACCATGAATAATTACAAATTTATGAGCTGTATAGCTGAATAGAACGAGTGGTTCATGGACAGCTTTTAACAGCTCAAAAGGACATATTTAATCTAAATTGTAGGTAAATACAGAAGGAAAACCATTTATAAACACTCGATTAGCCGGCGAGGCTGTGAAACTAATTATAGGACATCTTCAAGTCGAGCACTCTAGACTATGCTATTATTATTGATTATTGACCAATGTATTGTTTGCTTTGAACTTCAGGTAATCAAAACGCAAAGAAGGCCGAGATAGCCTGAGACAACGCTGTCATCCTCTGCCCGGAAGTCAACGGACGCTAAAACAGATTCGAAACGTAGCGGGAGAGTTCAAGACAGAAAGACAGTGTTAAACAGAGAGAAAGAGAGAGGGAGATTAGGATTTGGAGTTGGATTAAGAACAGTTTCGAGCTAAAGTTTTTACGTCTGGGTGAACTGAGTTCATATCACGAAGAAGTAACATTTTACCATAGGGTGCCACAACGAAAAGTGTTTGGAAGCAAGAATTGTAGCCATTGAAGAGGAGCAGCAACTGCGCCTGAAATAAATAGAACTTGATAGATTCGCCGAATGATTCGACTTGGCGAAATTCACAGGGATTTTTAATAGACGAGGTCGAGACACAGCAAAAAATACTTATATATTTTTTGTGATAAACATTTGGAAGGTATCCAAAATTTGTACTTAATTATTGAACTATTAATTTATACTTAAACAATTACTTGGTTTGGTGTAGAAATCTAAAGCCTGCTAAAAGAGAAATCTTATTATATTTATATATATTTTTACAAAAAGATTTAAGCTACGCTGAATTTTTTTCTATCTAAATAAAATCGCGTAACTTCCCAAAGTCAAATCAAAATTAAAAAAGGAAAAACATTAATATTTAGCACAGACAAACAATTAACACAAACACATAATAATAAATTAGTTTGAAAAACAAGAATTAGGATCGATTAACATATTTTAAATAAGGAGCTCTCCCATTTTGTAATCAATTTAACTGATTTGTAAAGTTATTATAAGTTAAGCAACAAAATGCGTCAAAAAGATCTGCGCCCAGCACCCGCTCTTATCGAGTATAAGGGCATGAAGTTCCTAATCACCGATCGACCATCAGACATAACAATTAATCACTATATAATGGTGAGTATCGAGGCGACAAGCAACTCCTCCTCCAGTTTCTTTATTAATATTTGTGTTTCTTGTGCCCGGCAGGAGCTTAAAAAGAACAATGTTAACACTGTGGTGCGCGTGTGCGAGCCCAGCTACAATACGGACGAGCTGGAGGCCCAGGGCATAACAGTTAAGGATCTAGCCTTCGACGATGGCACCTTTCCGCCTCAGCAGGTCGTCGACGAGTGGTTTGAGGTGTTGAAGGACAAGTAAGTCGGAACTGAACTCCTTAAATTCTTTTTCATTTCTTCAATAAGCTGAAGTCATATTTACTTAATATTTATTTCACAAAACGAAGCTCAGAAGTGAGAGCTATCTGATTTGAATAGCTTATATGATATAGATAAATCGTTGTCTCAATTTTCTAAACTCCATTCGAGATTTATCAATTTATACAAGTTAAAAATATCAAAATCTGTTCTATTTAAACTAAATTAAGAACAATAAATTAGCTGAAGTTATTCAAGATTATTTGTCCAAAATATTTTATATAGTTTTTCATATTATTACATCGACAACTTCTAAAATTCTGTGAAAATACTTTGTAGAAAGTCTGTAAAAGACTTCCAAATATTTAAAGTTCGAATATGAATTTAATTTGATGAAGAAGATCAATTAATATCAGCCAGCTTATTCACTAGTTCATGAACGATACAGACAACTCACTCGATAATGAATGATTCGTGTTGATGAGCGGCTCATGAACAACAGCTGAACAAAGCTAGTCAAATCAAACGTATGGTTCAAGAACAATTCAACGAAGTTCAAAAGAACTCATGCTTCAGTAGCCGTTTGAACAGTTGATCCAAGAGATCACTCAATTGAACCTCTTTGCTGATAGAACATTGAATCATCGGTTCAGGTACAGTTTATTGATCCGTTGAACTAGTCCTTAACTTATATGACGCAACTTTTTGCAATGTAAGACAATTTCTATATCATCTAAGCATTTCGGTTAGCTACTTTTAACCAGTCAAATATAATTTTATATAAATATCGTAGCTTAGGCTCATTTGCAAATAAAAGAGCGATACCAAAGTTGATTTTTATCAATTTATTCAGTATTATTTGTTGCTTTATACACCGACAATGAGATGAACATTAAAACGAATCCCAAAAACAAATCATCGACTAACCTGCTGCTAACAACATTCGAAGAGCTGCGCTTGAAATCGCACATCAAACTATATATAATACATATACATAAACATATCGATTATATATATAAATATATGCACCATATCCCGTAGTCCTCGCTCAGGCCTTGCTGTTGTATCTATATACCAGATCACTTTTCTTGAATTTGCTTTCTTTTACCATAATTATGTTTTATTTGCTGTATATATATGTATCTTGTTTGTATTATATATATCACTCTTTCGATAAGTTTCCCTAGATGCTTTGTAAATTTTCTTTATCCTCACAGTAGATGCCAATAAATACCTAGACTTAAACTATTTAATTTCGGTTTCGAAAATCTTACCTACTTCCTCTCTGCATACATATATATACATATTATATATAAATATATACTCATATATATATATATATATATATCTATATACATATATGTGTGTGTACTCCGTTTCGTTTCTTGGTTTTGTGTGCTATTATCCGCTGGCTAGTTTTAGAAAGTCCACAAGCGCCACACTATCCTACTACAGACATAAGCGTTTCTCGCTTAGACACATACCAAAAACAGCTCCAATGACAGCAGCCACAGCTCGAGCCAGCCTCTCGGCAGCAGCGGCAGCGGCAACAGCAGCAGCAGCAGCGGCAGCATCAAATACTACAGCTTCAGACACAGATACAGATACAATGCCCCTGACAGCAAATGAAACAGATACAAGATACAATAATACTGCATTCGTTGATAATGAGACTTGTCGGTAAGCGTTGCCTTGTAATTATTAAAGCGAGCCTTTAGAATCACAATGAATATGACAATTTCAATGAAAATACAAACAACTGAGCTTAAACTACTCACAGTTCGATCACCGTATATATATACTTATGTGTTTATCTTTTATCTTATCTCCAGATATCAGCAGAATCCCGAGGCTTGCGTTGCCGTTCATTGCGTAGCTGGTTTGGGACGTGCCCCCGTTTTGGTTGCACTTGCACTCATCGAACTGGGCTTGAAATATGAAGCTGCTGTTGAAATGATTAGAGAGTGAGTCCAGTGTAATTCTAGAGCGGTCAAATCAGTAATTAATATTTCTTAATTTTCATTTATAGTAAGCGACGCGGCGCTATCAATGCCAAGCAGCTCTCGTTTTTGGAGAAATACAAGCCGAAGGCGCGTCTAAAGCACAAAAATGGCCACAAAAATTCATGTTCTGTGCAATAGATTTCCAAAACCATATGTATATTCCCACCAGATAAAAAGTGTTCATTTTTTCAAAACAAAAAAAAAAAAAACAAAACCAAAACCAAAACAAACGCTAAAAACTTTAAAACTGTATAATTGCTAAAAACAAAAGGAAAGAAAACAGCCCAATAATCTATAGACAAATCGATCACAGCCCAGTTATATTTATACTAAAATTCTCATGAATTGGCAACAATTGTATTTATTGTATGTATTAATTAATGTAATTTATTTTATTTTATATTTCGCCAAACAAACGCAATTCTAATTTTATTTCACGCCCCAAAATATCCATGAAATGGTTGTGGCCGGGCTTCATAGTAAAGATAACAGCTATAGCATCTGTAATAGTAGCGATTATGTACCTATCCGCAAATCCAAATCCAAATCCGAATCCAAATCCAAATCCCGATCCAAATTGGAATTACTGTCAAGGGTCAGGCACCATAGGCAATAATATTACTAAATATAATTTATTGCAATATAGCCAAAAGCAAGAGACGAAATAAATATCGATAAAAATGAAAAATGAAACACGTTTAGAAAGCTATACATATATAACTAGATATATATATAAATATATAAATAATGTATGCAGTTATATATATAGAAGCGCTTAACATTATGAAAATCGTTGGAGGAATGAAATCCGCTTAAAACTGAACGCTGCATTTGATGTAAACGATCTGCAAATAATGTACTTAATCGCATGTTTAGTTTAGCCTGCGCCCAGACGCCGATTCATTTCATAGTGAGAAATATATTCTAAATAAAAATAACAAAAACAAAGGAAAACGTGAATCTAAAGAAAACATAGCCTAGTTACGTAACTGTAAGTCGAACCATGCTTGATCCGTAAACGGTTTTATATTTGCGAACTGTTTTATTTCGATGTGCTTAATGGAATGGTAATGGTCGGATCCTATACGCTTTCCCTCTTCTCTGTAACATACGAAACTCCGCTGGATAACAACTATTTATATAACTAAATCATGCAACAATAAACAATTAATTAAAGTACATACAAATTTTACATTAATGACTACATACACTTAAACGCTATATGCAGCAGTTGCAATATAAATAAATACAACACAGCAAAACAAAAATATTTATATATATAAAATATGAAGACAAAAAAACAAACACTGAAGAAAAAATTGAGAAAATGAACATGAAAGAAAATGAAACAAACCTTACAACAAATTTAACAAATTATAGTCAGGATAAAGCAGAAATTATAAAATTATATGCTTACAAATAATTTATCCAATATTGAATTGTAATTTTTTAAAATGTTAGTCATTACAATGAAATAAAAACGATATATGAAAATTAAACATTTTGTATCAAATGCAAAAAAATTCAATTTGATTTGAACTCTAATTCGTCGTTATTCGAGTTGTTGTTTTGAGGATTCATTATAAATATAAACTCATTATTTATAGGCCACATTCAAATCCTTTGAAATGTTATTCACGAAAGCTAAAATATTATGTATGACATCCGAGATCTTCCACAGTTTCTAGAGTTGTCAAGTTGCGAATGCGGATCCATAACTTTGGATGGAAAGTAGAAAGAACTGCCCCTAGATACAAATGTGCTCTTCTAAAGATAATATTCAAGCGTACCAGATCAAAATTAAATAGTAGCAATAGTTTTTTAATACATTATATTTTTTTAAAATTACATCTATATATCCCATCATTTTAGTTGAATTCAGGCAGTAAATATACCATTTTGTTACACTGTACTATTGTGTAAACAAACTACAGGCTTAGGTACATTTGAACCACATACATCAACCGGATGTGCCGATATCTTGGAAAATGTTTTTTGTCCGCTCAAAGCGCACGTCGTTAGCTCTGAAACGTTAGCCAACACTAAAATGGATATTGAGTTAGTATATTAACCGTTACACATGCATACAGTGACAAGCCGATGATTCCTTGTTGATAGCATTTTCCCATATACCAAACACAATATGTATTATTATTTAACGATGTTCTCTTTATTTTTGCATACGTAAATAAATATATATTGATAATAGTTACAACTAATAACTTTTACATTTTCGTGTGTTTTATTTTTTAATGTTTATCGGGCACACACTCGTTTCGCTCTGTTGCCGGTTTTTCGTTTACTTATTACAAACTGTAAACCTAAACTCTCAAAGCGTGAATAATTTCGTCAATATATGTATTTGTGTTGCTCTTGATTTTAATAGATTAATTTCATCAGTGATATACGTTTGTTTTTCCCAAGTCAAAGTATATATATATAAATAATGCAAAATATTTCAAATTTGTTTTTCATGCTTATTTCTTTCCTTTTGTGATAGAGGAGCCCTTAACATGGCACGCGCTGTTAGCTAACAGTGATCAGTAACATGTGTTGCAATTATGCTATGTTAGCTAACTGCGCTGCTAATTAACAGCCAAAAATTAGTTGTATTTGTAGTTGTTTTGTTTCAAAATAAAAACTAAAATAGTATGCAAGCGAGTAAATGTGTACTAAGTTTTGTTCAGTGCACTCCATTTAGAAGCTATGCTTTGATAAATGTAATCGCATAGCCAAACGAGCGCCGAGTTGTGTGTGTAAGGACTAGAAAAAAACTATTCTGGGATATTCTTTTTTGTTTGGCTGCGCGCAAAGCACCAAAAACAGAAGCGTTTTAGAATAATGCAGGCAGTTAAAAGATATAGTGGTAAATTTTTGTGATATACGTAAGTCGGCTACAGTGGAAAGCAAAAACGTAAACTATATATATACATGTGTAAAAAAATATATATACCTTTTTGCAAATCCACTTTCAATTAATTATATCTTATATACATAATTCTTTTCGCACATTCTTCAGTTTATACAGAGAATTATTATCGACAGAAAATAAAATAATGTGTTCGTATTCTACCCATTAAGTAAACACATACATGAAAATAAATACAAAATTGGCAAAAATAATATAAGTTTATATTGTTAAGTGTTGAGTAAATAAAAAGCTGCTTGGAACTGTTTTTCTAGCACTGTTCTGCTGGGTTGTTGTTGTTGTTGTTGCTGTAGGTATTCGCTTCTAATTGGCCGCCGTTGCATAAGCAAAACAAGTGATTCTTTAATTAATAATAACTACTAAATTTAAACATTTTACTACAAGTATTTACAAATCACAGCTACAAACACTAAGACAGCAGGTGTGGCCAGTGTTGCATAACATCAACATCAACATCGACATCGACATCGACACGACTACGACTACGACGACAGTCGTTAACGAAATGACGGCGGCAACGGCGACGACTAACAGAACTCCTATTGGCATGGTTTTACTGGTAATCATATTCATACAGAACGAAGCCTAATTAAATCATAGTCCGGCGCGCTTAGATCTTAGAATTTTCTAGCATACGTGTGTGTGTTTGTATGTTTGTGTTTCTTTTCAGCTTACAGCCAGCCTCCTTTGCGGCCAAACAACAAGGAACTAACCGAACCCACAAAGGCCTGTGTAATGCTCTGTGGCGCCGTCTTCGACTCGCTATCGTTGCCCTTGGCATCGGTCGCGGATCCAACGGCTGATGCACTGCCATCGGACACCTTGCCCAGATCGGGTCGCACTCGTCTTCCACTACTTCCACCCGCTATGGTGCCCAGATCGGGTCGCTGAGCTGCCATGCCGTTCTTAAGGTTTCGTCGCGACTTCTGTCGCTGCATTTGCTTGAGTCGCGTTTCACTGGCTGTCGAGGGCACATCACCTGCTGCTGTCACTGCTGCTGCTGCTGCTGCTGTTGCACCTGCCGCAGGTTGTGACATTTTCGTTGTTGCCGAACTTGCCTTAGCATTCAGTTGTAGCACAATGCCCTGGTCATCGCTATCCTCGCTGTTGTATGCGCTGGTGGTGGCGCTGCCGCTGGCCACGCCCATTGTAGATGTTACTTGTGGTGTTGGCGATTTAAGGCCGCGATGCAGAACGCCCTTGATTTGTGCACGATCAAAGTGTATATCATCCACGATGCTGTTGCTGCTGGTGTGCAAACTCTGCAGGCTCTCGCCGCTGATGCTGCCGCAACTGCTCAACTGGGAGAGCGGCGAGCTGCTGCGATTGGCAATGCCGGCGCTACGGCCACGCTGTGCGCTGATTATGTTCTCGAGCCCGATGCTCTCCACCTTCTCGATCAGATTGAGCGAGCGCAGCGCTCGTCGCTCTAGATGCGACAGCATCACCTTCTGCTGGTGCTGCTGTTTGCTCAGGCTGCGCTGCAGCTGCACATCGCTGGGGCCCACCAATTTGCGTTTGATTAAATCAGCACCCGAGGACAGAAGTCCAAAGAGCGGCTCTGGCGATTGGCCACGTGGCGGCGATCCTTCCGGACTGTTGCAGGGTGTCACAGTTGGCGAGAAATTCGGACCGGCTGGCGTGTTCAGGGCGCTGGGGGTAACCGCCTTGATTCCACGCTCATTCAACATACCAGCCAGACCCAAATTAACCGAAAACGTTGAACACGAATTCTTCCGCGACATTCCGGCTCGAGGCGTAGCCGGACAACTAAATAGAACAGAAACAAAAAAACATAAGCCAAAAGTGAATAAAATGAATTATTATTTGTGAACTCACCTCGGCTGCCTGGATGTAGATGTGGAGGCCATTCGCGAGGACATTTGCGACTGAGAGAGGAAGGACAAATCGTTGACGAAACCATCATCCGGATGCATGACCATGCTATTAGTATAGGTGTACGTGCAGCCAGGGGCTTCGAACTGTTTGCCCATGCCCAGATCCTCGCTTACATCCTCTTCCACATCGGATAGTGTATACAACTGCATGCCTAAATCATCGAGACCACGTCCACCACGTATTGTCACACCTGGTCGCTCCTCCAGCAGTCCACTGAGCGTGGGCGTGGCAAGGCGTGACCAGTGATGCAACGTCTGTGAGCCCTCCATTGGCTTTACAATCTGCAGCTTCTCTGGAAGACGCCACTGGTGCGTCGTTAGACCAGACGAAGAGCCCGATCCCGTTGACATTATGCTGTCCGGCGTGCGCACACCCATAGGCAAAGTAAGTCCAGTAGCCTGTCCGCCCGCTCCAGCGCGGCCTTGTGGGGGTTCATCGTAATTGTAGGTACCGACAGGCGCATACGATAGCATCGCACGCCGAGCCAACACCTCAGCGGGTGTCAAGCGCTTAAGTGCCGCCTCCAACTCCTTAGCACCTGGAGCGCCAGGCACACCAGATGGTTGCGCCGGATAGCCATCGTCTGACTGCGAGTTAAGGCTTTCGGTTGAGAGCGTCTTCAGACCCAGCGAATTGCTGCTGCCACGATAATAAGAGCCAGCCGGATATGCCATGGAGGCCATGCGCGGTCCGGATGTACTGCTCATAGACATGGCGCCCAGCTGAGTCATCGACACATTACCGCTGTCCATGTAGTTGCCACTCTTGGTGGCACAACGAACAGTGTCGAACACGCGTTTGTACGGCGGCGGCCCATATATGCTGCTGGAACCAAAGCTGGCTGCCATGCCACCCGGCAGCTGCGACATCATGCGACTAATGCGATCCGCACAGCGCTGGCTATCACCGGATATACCCGAGTCAAGGCTGTTCTCCGAGTACAGCGACGACTCCATCAGTTCTGAATGCAGTGACTCCACAGCCACAACTGCAGCTGCTCCATTCGTGCCAAGGCCACCCAGGAAGGAGCTACGAGCCTGCGGTTGCGAACGCTTTCGCTGCTGCTTTAACTGATCCTGGGCAGAGTGCAATAGCGCAAGCACCTCTTCATAGCGCTGCTTGAACTCAACCAGTTCTAGAGCGAGCGCATTTTGATTCTCCTTCGTCACGTGCAACAGAGACAGGTGTTCATCATTGTCCTGCGTCAGCTGATGCAGCCGCATTTCAGCTTCTGCCAAGCGAGCGGTGAGACTCACAATTTGCTCATGCTGCAGTCGATTCTCTTCGCGCTGTCGCTCCAGCTCCAGACTGATATTATCATACTGAGAATTGGCATCGTTTAGCTGGGCACTTATATCTGCCATCAGTCGTCGCTCGTGTTCCTCCACCTCATCTGTTTGGTGAGCCAACTGCGTGGCTTCGCTTTTCAGCGTCTTATTCTCATCGAGCAATGAGTTCACCTTCTTTTGCAGCAGGTCCAGGGTTATGGATTTTGACATGGTGGGCGTATCTATATGTTAATAAGTTTATTATTATTATTAGAACTCTACATTGCTTGAAACTACTCACCCGCATCAGTTGCATCGTCTGCGTCGTTAGTAAGCACCGAAATTAGTTCGTTCTTCTTGTGCAACTCGTGCAGCAGCTGAGCGCGGTCATCGTTGGAGGATTTGAGATCCGTTTCCAGATCACTAACACGCGCCTCTAGTGCATTGTTTTGCGTAAGCAGCTCCTTGCCAATTTGCACTGTCAGCTCCAAATCCTTTTCCTTCTCTTCCAGCAGACGCGTCACGGCTTCTATATCATCGTAGGCGCGAGTCATCTGGCTAACACGGTTACCACATAGAACTGCAAGCAATACACATTCTCACATTAATACATTTTTGCACAGAAGTATAAACAAAATTACGAAATTAAACATTAAACATTACTAGTTTTCACAATTCGACTTAAATTACAGACAATCGATAATCAGGGATGCAAGATCAATAAGCAAGAAGCAATTAAAGTACTTATCGACATATCGGTTTGACAGGGCTGCAGATCATTACGCAATTGAAAAGTGCCTAAGAGCAAGTATACCTTCCATTAGTAACTGTTCATTCTGCTGCTCCCGCTCTCCCAACCCAAATGACGGCAGACCATACTCATGCGCTGGCGTCGCTGCCGAAGTCGACGCTGCTGTTGTTGTTGTAGTGCAACCAGCTGAGAGCTCGAGTTCATCCTCATATTCAAGTTCATCTTCTGTCATGCAAAAGTCATCGTGCCAATCGCTCGTCGCTTTCGTTTGGCACGCAACGAATGCGCATTCTTCTAAGCTATTCTGTGTTGTTATTGTTGTTGCATCAACAGTATCCACAGCATCCACACGAGAGCAGCTGCTGCTACTGCAATTCTCAGTAACAAAAAATCGATGCTCACTGCCACCGGCAGCAGGCGCCATGCTGACAGCCGTCCGCAATTGCCGCCCAGTCTCCGTCTCTTTCGTTGGGACTGCCGCTGCTCCTTTGGCATTGTTTACGTGCGTCATGGCCAATCTATGTAGATGTTTCGTTTTATTCTCGTTTGCTGCTATTACAAATTTCCTTAGTCACGAAGCGTTCTGCGAGTTTCTTTTTATAAATGTTTAAATTTTTTGCGATTTAGCTCTTTTGACTATATCGCGTATTATGTAATAAACAATCTCATTGTAAAGTCTGCTGCCAAGGCACTTGGTTTCATTGTTGGTGTTGGTGGTGGTGGATGATGTGGTCGTTGTTGCCGTTGACTGTAATCCAGCGGCCTTTTGGGGTTGCAACGTTACATATATAGCTACATAGGTCACATGACTTTAGCTATTTTTGTAATTTTTTTTTGCCCTTCAATGTGAGTTGCAAAAGCATTCTCAATAGCAGATAAAACACTTAAATTAATTGCTAAATTAACGCGAATTGTCTGAAGTCAGCAGAGAAACTAAAACTGTCATCGCTAAAGCTGTCTCTCGCGCGCTCTCTCTTCACTCTCTTTTTTGTTGGTCTTTGCCACCCACTCTGCGCGCGCTGAGTGTGCGCAATATTGTGCGCTTTGTTTTCAACAAAACTTAACATAAAAACCTAGCTTGAACTTCTAAACGAGTATTTAAATATATTTATAGCCGTGAGCGCAACTTTTAAACTCTCAAATTCAAAGCCACTTCTTGCAAGCGCGACGCACACACACACACTGAGAGTAGTCAGACGGACAGAGGAACGAGCAGAGGCAGAGGCAGCGAGCAGCGCAGCAGGCAACTGCAGGCTGGAAGTAAAAGGCGTTTTCCCTAAGACACAGTAAACTCGAGTGAAAGGAAGACAAACAAAAATGTTTGGTGAAAAGAAATGCAACATCAACAGTAACACATGTGTATATATATGTATGCTGTCTCTGCCTGTTCTACGGGAAATACGAGTAATAAATATGCGCAAATGAACAAACCTCACGTGTCGAAAATAGCCACAGATTGGTTTTTTTTAAAGTTAGTTTTGATTGCGAACTTCACGCGCGTTTCACTTCACTGGTTAGCACTAATAACAACAACACCGTTGGTAATCACAATAGCCACAAGGCTGTGGCCAGTCCAAAGGTTGTGAGGCATTAACGAATGCAAAAAGCAACTTCCAAATGAATTCTAAGGTAAAAAGAAATATCGCCAGCCGGGCAAACGGCGCTCCAAACTCGTGACGGAGCAACGCAGTCAAGACAGATTGACTCACACACACATTTACGTACGCACACACGCCTCGCAATACACAAGCACGCAGTTCGAGTTGTTATTGGACAAGCCAGAGGAGGGTTAAATTTTTAGTTCGCAATTTTAAACGAAATCGCGTGCTTCTTTTATTCGATTTTTACTTAAGAAAATATAATGTAGCACTGATTTAAATTCTCGTTTACTTTTTTGACAATATTTTCAAATTTTTTTAATATTGCAATTGGCACAAATTGTGTAATTTGCGGATTAGCAGATACACGACGAACGCTCACAATGAATTTTATTTGCTTGTGTTATTTGTTGCTGTAGTGGAATCCACCACCAAAGTTAGCATCCACATATGAAAAAGAGAGAGGCAAGCAATGTGCTGTTATTGCTCTGTTATGACCGAGCTGCGGCTGTTCTGTTAAGTTAAAATTCACCAGAGAAGAGAGTGAGAGAATGGGAGCAACTTAACAGCATTGCCAGCATGAAAAAAGTACATCTGAAATACCTTTACCTTTGTTAAAGGTTTGAGTACAAAATTGTTATTTATCTTAAATTAAAGTATAATTAATTAAAATAAAAATGGATTATTCAATTTTATTTCTTTTTGATGGTAGAGTAAGCAAGAGTATTCAGCACTCGATGTAAACATTATAAGCAAATCAACTTAAGATATTTGATACTGCATTACATTATAATAATAATGCAAACAAAACGCTTAATAAACTGCAATTATTTAGATACATATCTCTCATTTATCATTTGACACAATATTTTTTTCTGTATGGAACAGAAACCGGAATAAGGCTACCTAAACTCTAATCCTATTCATGTTACGGCGCGGATATAGTTGCGGAGGTAATTTTCCACGTATCCGGCGTATCGGACAGCAGGAAAACGTATTTTCCTGGAAAGCTAGACACAGACAAGCCATAAAATTCAGGTAGTAATAACGGATCCAGTTGAACCGAACGCAGTTCGAGTTCGATCTTTTTAGAACTTTTCGAATTCCAGTTTTAATCTGCTAAACACCTTCCAGCACGTGTCTGTCTGAACCCAAATAAAATAAAACGTGAAGATTCAATTAGTTGTCGAGTGTTATATAAGAGTTTCGTTGACGAATCTGCCAGATTTAACTTTAATTTTGCTTTATAGATATATATGTATTTGCGGTGTCTAATTACTCGCACGAGAACAATTCCTGAGTAGATTTTGCAGGAGCATGAAAAAGTCAATTTTTTTCTTTTGAAGAAGTAATATTTTTCTTAATTATCGTCGATCATTAAGCTACTCGTTTAATGACTTTTGTCTGGGAACGCTAATAGAACCCAATGTCCATTTGAGATATAAAGCGAAGGGCTTTGCCCATTTCATTACTGATAGACGGACAAATAAACAAAATAAAAAGTCATAAGATGAAAAGAAATAACTTGAGTGATCCGCAGTTTTAGTCGATCTAACCGGAGAGTCATATCTGCGCTGATTAACGAGCTGCGATAGGTGTAAAAACGGTATGCACCTGACATTTTGAAAGAAAAAAAAAAACACAAATACAAAAACAAACAGCACAAAAGTTTGCAAAGCTGTTGAGAAAATAGGTAAGAAAGCCAGCAGTAGAGGAGTGAGTCTGACTGGGAGATACCCTGAAGACCATGTTACCCACTACAGATACAAGCTAATTATACTTTTTCACTGCAGGGAAATGGGAAAAGGTAACCAGAAAGTAAGGTACTCCATTAACCTCCTAAGATTAAATTTCATAGCTCGAACCTCTTCAAATGTGTGAGACGTGGACTAATAACTGAAATTTCAAATTGACTTCGATCACTTTGAAAGCAATGGAAAAGTTACTGATGATTTGCAACTCGACTATTTATCCTCATTAAGAGTACGCTCGATTCAATAGAATCATATTACGCATCTGCTCTCTGCCGCTGATCCAAGCATTTTAACAGAACCAATATACCCTAAGAAATGTTCACTTTCGACACGTTCGGGGCATAAAAAGCTTAAGATGAGATCATGTGCTTTTCTTGGAGCTTTAATAGTTTATTTTCTTTTCAAATTAACTTGCTAAAAGCTATTCTATATATATGTATATATATTTTTATATATCGATAACGCTTTGCACAAATATCAAGAAAACAAATTCAAAGTCTGAAATGGGAATTAGCAGAGAAACAGGCGAAAGAAAATAAAAACTGCTGTCGTGCCGCTTCACACGTCGACCACAACAAAGCAAATATACAAATAAAAAGCTAAGGAACTAAATTTAATTGAGAAAACATTAATCAATTGACAAATATAACACCAGACGATAAGATACGTCCCAAGCGCTTTCTGCACCTCAGCCAATGCAGCGGAGCGAACTCTCCGCTGCACTTGACACTGATAAAGCGGCCAACAGTCGATAAGACCGGTGATAATGGCTAATGACCAAGCTCAAGCAAATAATTCGCACCTGTGAAACAATGTAACACCTAAATCACCTTAATAGATAAGGTTATTATTCTAAATTGCTTGCCAAATCGCAGCTCAAATCTGCATTATCTTCACATATAATCAAGCAAATCCAATGAGAATATATAAATTTATATATATATATATATATCTATATATATATAGTATATATATAGTATGTTTATGGAGTTGATAAGTTGATAAGTAACAGTAGACTATAGCAATATGAACTCGCAATAAGCGCTATCTTTAGACATATATAGACATATTACACATTATATTGTTATATATATATGACATAATTTCCTAATCACTTTTTGGACGCTTTTCTCAATATAATTTTTTGCCTATCTAACTATATATATATTTCCCGATACAACTATAAATGTCCATCTAATTGTATACGTAACCAGAAAAGCGGCTATAAAGTCTGTACTCGTTGGGGGACTCACTCAAGTATATATTATTATCTTGAAAATGAATGAAAAAAAAACAAGAATTTGTAGAGTAAAAAATATAAACTTGACTAAAGATTATCTTTAACATATAATATACATATAATTATTTAAATATCATTTATCATGATAATATCCAACGTCGAATTCTTATTCACACAATAAGCCATATTTCCAAATTAAGGCCTGAGCCTTCAGTGTTGGCGAATGCTTACCTTTGTTGGTCAACAGACTGCGCACCACTTTCAGACAATTCTGGCCATCGACATTTTTGGAGGCGTAGTACATGAGCTCCCAGGAGTTGGCCGTTTGCAGCAGCTGCGCGGGCAGCTCAAAGTTGGGCCCATCGGCGGGCAGCGCGCCCGTAATGGGACTGGGAACTGGAGTGCTGGGCGTGCTGTCGTCTTGAGCTTTGGACGGCTGTGGCTGCCCCTTGGCCGCAAAGTCGTGTAGCAGCGCCAGCAGTGGTGCGGAGGCATTTGCAGTTGCCTCTTGTGGCGTTGCCTTCATCTGTTGCACAATGACACGCATGCGCTCCACCGCCTCCAGCTCGAGTTCGAGACGCGTGGGCGCCGGCTCCGTGCCATTGACAATGGCCGACATCGACGCATGGGAACTGCTCAAACTGTCCAAGCTGTCCAGCTGCTGGTCCAACTGCTGCAGCCTATCTGCCGTGCGCTGGCAGTTGCTCTCCAGCTGCTTGCCCAGCAGCTTGTACGTGTTCTCAAAATGTTTGCTGGCATTCGAAGGCTGTTTGCTAATTGTTGAGCAGCTGCTGCAGTTGCTGATGTTGCTGGTGCTGCTGGTGCTGCTGCAGTTGGACAGTAGCGAGCAGAGCGAACTGCTGCTAGCCACATGGTGTACATCAGAGCTGTTCAGCAGCTTCCCCTCAAGGCCGGCCACAAAGCTTTGCTGATAGTCATCAGAGGCGTCTTCCGGCTCCAGCGATAATTCATGGATGATGGGCAGAGCTCCAGTTGTTACTGTCAGCTTCACATTATGTTGCTGCTGTTGCTGTTGTTGCTGTTTTAGATCGTTGCTCTTTAGAGCTGAATTGTTGCTAAATAGTGGCATTTGAGATTGTTGTGACTGTTGTTGTTGTGTTTTGAAAGCCAGCGCATTGTTTTGTTTAGTTTGGCAAACAAGTTTCGCACTTGGTTTTTGTTCAATTTTTTTATTTACGCGCACTTTCAACAGTTAATTGGTAATTTGATATGCTGCAATTTAAATTAGGATTTGCCAAAAAGTTTATGAATGAGTGTGACGTTAAACGTCTGTCAAAGGCCAGTGTTGGACAACGTGCACATTCCCAATTGAGTCCTGTTGACTACCCGCCCAAGCTAAACATGCAAATTGGCAGCATATAAAAAATTAAATTCAGCTTTGCCTTGATTGATACGTTCCAATGGCTTCCAGACTTGGGCAATGCACAAATTAAAAGCTTGTTCCTCTAACTGCAATCAAAGGCGTAGTGGAAGTCTTACTGCCTGCGCATTCAGTTCACATTTTGCTCTGCATTCACAACCAAAAAGTTCTGCATGTGTGTTAAGAAGCAAACGCTTGACCTGTAAGGGTCGCCTGTTAGTGTTGGACAACACTTAAAAAATACGAAATTTCACGGTTTCAAGAACATAGCACTTCCACTTCGTTCAGCTGATTGATCAAACTAAATGCGCATTTAGTAAACATATAATCAAATTGACTCACGACTGCTCAAGCCAACATTATCTTTATAGGCACGCACTTATCGAAGGTCTATTTTTGTTTATCTAAACACTTCACTTGCTGCACTATGAATATTCCTAGACAGATACAGATATATATATATATACATATATACATATATATATATATATTACTGTAGACAATGGCATGTATTATAAATTACAAAATTTCATTTACATAATACAGCATTTCCACTTGCCATTCATGACACTTTAGTCTGCAGCAGCATTAACATACAATGCAAGTGGAAAATATTTCAAAATACAAGCATCGAGCGGAAGAGAGAGAGAGAGAGAGAGAAGCGCAGCACAACTTCACACAGGCGTGTGGAACGACTGACTAAAACTGAAGAATGGCTTTGATGAGGCGGGCCCTTGGATTCGGAAAAATGTCGAGCATAAAACAAGTTAACATTTTATTAGCCAGCTCTCGAAAGATGCGCCTTTCCACTCAGCCATAACATGCCGGCGATCACGTAGCTAACTCTTTGGGGCTTTTCTTTTGAGTGGGTCTGTGTGTGGGCTAGAACCCATCTGAGTGGAGGACGTCAAGATGACCAGTTAAAGTAAAAGGGGAAATGATGCAACATTAAGTTAAGAGCCAGTGCTGAAGGCTGATGATGCTGCTGCGCTTAATAACTATCAGATCATAATTTATGGCCGAACAAAGTGAAAGAAAATTGAGCTGAACTAAAAAACAAACAACCGTTAGCTTGTGCCAAATACAATTTTACGCTGAGAGACGATCAACAATAAAAAAAACTGAAGCAAGCGAGCTAAATAATTTTGATGTCTTAAAAAATCTATAGTAGAATCATCTTTTTTGGCATATGTTTCGAAAAACTATATATAGATGAGCTATACTATTCATGAATCATATTTCTTTGACATCTTTTTATGAAAAAAACTTGTATTCCTTCATTTACAAACTCTATTATAATCCGTCCAATCTTAATACACGTTTGAGACTGTATTTTGATTTACCTCATAACAAAAACCGCATATCATTTCCACAGATATATATATATATATAAATATATATATATATATATATATCTATATATATATATATATATATATATATATATATGCCGGAATATCGCATATATAACAATAAAAACAAAATTTTAACCCAACATGGGACTCTTACAAAATTGAGTGAATCAACGCAAAACAGTTTGATTAATGTGCTGCCGCAAAATTAAGTGAAATTACAAAGAAATAAATACCGTGACACAGACACTGAATACTCTACAAATACTAATGCCATAAACAAACACAGCTGGAATTATGAAAACTGATACTGATAACAAATTTAAAAAATAAAGCTACTTAAATGGATTTCAGATAATGCAAACAGAATTTGCTTATATATACACTGACGAGCAAAACTGTAACACATGTTCAATGTTCTCACTTCAACGGTCTGTATTATCTTTTATACTTTATGCATGATTATGATCATAGTCTTGTTTTGTTAGTGAAATATTTGGCTCTTTTATCTATAAATTTGAAGACATTTGATTAGCGGTAAGAGAAATACAATGGCAAAGAGTAAAAAAAGTCAAATGTTACAGTTTTGCACTGCAAATATTTTTAAACAAATACTTTTATTAAATTTTTTTTAATAACGGGTCCACAGCCCTTTTGATTTTTTGAGGTTGTTTATACGGTTTGGCATACTTTGCGTGTAGCGTCGCACCATTTCAGGTGGAATCGAGTACCAAACGTCCTTCGTTCTCTCTCACAACTCCATCCTGCCATTTGGAGGGGCCGCATATTTCGCAAGCTGCGATTTCAGATGGCTCCATACATTTTCTATGGGATTCATGTCTGGAGATTGCGGTGGCCACTTCATAGTTTGAAACTTTTGGTTCAGTAACCAATTTTTCACCAAATGGGATGTGTGCTTTGGGTCATTGTCTTGCTGAAAAATGCAATTTTCAACAGCCAGACCCATGTTGCCAATGACTCCTCCCAAATTTTCTTGAAGACTTTTTAGGTAGTGCTCCTTACGCATTATCCCATCGATTAACACTAAGGGCCCAACTCCATTTGTACAAATACAGCCCCAAACCATTATGGACCCGCCACCGTGCACCGCACTGTATTTGCCGATTGGACTGTGGGATTCCTAGTCCAATACCACGTCGTCCGTCTGACTCAAAACGATTAATTTTAGTTTCGTCTGACCAAATAACCTTGAAAAATTTTTTTTAGCATTGTTTAAGCTTTTATTTGTAACTTACGGCATCCCAAACAGCTAGACCCCAATTTTCATGCATTATAGCACAGTTTCTAACGCAAACTAATGTGCCTGTTAGCTAGAAATGTTTTTTTTTTTCTTTCATTGGCCTTAAGCCCCAATCGGCCGAGACTGCGACGGGCTGTCCACTCACTGGCATTTAAATTTAACATATTAGCCGCTTTTATTGGCGTAAAGTCGCGATTGTCTATAACTAAGTTAGCCAAGTGGCGCGTGTCACGTTGGCTTAAAAGTCGCGGTCGGCCTCCTTTATTGATTTTAATGTTTTCTGAACTGTTTTTGTTTTTAACACTGCACAGTCATGTGGCTAATACCAAATTTATTAGCCACTTTCCTAACGGATTCGCCCCCTATCAATAATTCGATTATTTCCTTTTTCTTTTCATCAGCCATCATAATTATTTTGCAAATTGACTTAAAATGATCAAGGCTTATCGATTTAAACAAAAACAAATAAGTTTTAATGGTAAAAAAAGCTTTAAAACAAATGTAAATAGGTTTTGCTCTGCGAGTGCAAAACTGTAACATTTGACTTTTTTTACTCTTTGCCATTGTATTTCTCTTATCGCTAATCAAATGTCTTCAAATTTATAAATAAAACAGCCAAATATTTCACTAACAAAACAAGACTATGATCATAATCATGCATAAAGTATAAAAGATAATACAGACCGTTGAAGTGAGAACATTGAACGTGTGTTACAGTTTTGCTCGTCAGTGTATATATTTAAAGAGAGTACAAGGAGGATCGCATATAGAGACTGCAAATATTTTGGGAGGCGTTCATCGACATGCAACAGGCGTAGAGCCCTCAATTGATATTCATATATATGTATATTTGTATGTTCCACACACTTTATGAATCATACTTTAAAAGGTAAGCCTCGGCTATAAAGCAACGCACACACGGATCCATACAGAGTTAGGGGCATTAGTGGGTTAATGTAAATTACGCTGTCGCATCGATAATAAAGCATGTGAGAGACTTAAGAATGGCATTGCTTGATTGGCTAATTGGCTTTGAATGACAAAACTATAAAATTATGTAAAGGAAGACAGCTGAATAAAAAATACAAAAGTACGTTTGTCAGTGGGGAAGAAAAGTTTAAAAAGAAATAATAATAATAAACATACAAAAAATGCCAATCAATCGTGCTCACACGCGAAAATGAAATGAAAACGGTTTTAAGCAACAGCAGCTAAATAAGACAAACTTTGTAGTTTTGATGTTTTTTTTTTTGTTGTTCACATCAACTTTCACAAAATGATGTTGGTGGTAATTAATTAGTGGCAAAAGTTGGGCGCAATTAAATCTCCTTCTACTTATATGGTCAAGCGACGAGATGAATGCAAACAACAAAAGGAATGCGCTCGCTATCCAACACTGCTAATAAGGAAGTTCACTGTGAGATAAGTACTTGTATGTACTAATAACATATGCAACTATTTCCACTTGTCTCAACTGCAAGAAAAATGCTTTGCGCTCCATTTCGCTGCGCTAATTGTGGCCCGCAATGTGAATGTCCTAATCAATAGGCCAGTGACACACAGCACACAACACATATCACAAAAGACACAAGAGACCCACACACACGCACACAAATGTATAACAACAACCGTTGGCCGCTGGCGAACAGTTGCCAGAGGTGTAGTGATGTAAAATGACGCAATTTAAGTATGTCACTTAACGTTTTGTTTGCGTTTGGCAAAGAAGTGTCCGCGGGTCCCCCGGACATAATACTTATTATATCCAAGCATAAACACATAAACTCACACACGCACACATGGCACCAATTTTTGCCACTTTGTGCATTGTGTGTTGACCGGCGGCACCACCAGCACCAGCAGCTTAACACTAATAAAATATCCAACTATGTAGGTCTGGGGGAAATGATCAGCAATTTAACGTGCCTAATAGCTAAAAAAAACCATAGTATCGTCCACTTTTATTGCGGTTTATTCTCTCGATGAGTAAACAACGGAAAGCGTTTGCGTTTTTTCTGTTGCTTTAAACGCAGAAGATAAACTCACACGCACAGCTGACAAGAGCGGCGTCTGATTGATGCGATACGAGTAAAAGCAACGTAGCAATATAATACTGATAATGATTAATCAGCAAAGCAATTGTTGCGACCGGACTGGACTGGCCGGCCGCAAGAACAAGAACTTGAACTGGAACTGGAATTGTAATTGGAAGTGGATGAGCGGCATTTACAGAGCGCAACGGTAAATAGCTAAATTACGAACGACATGCAAAAGAGGACGAGTTAGCGAACAAACAGCTAACAGCGCTAACAGCTGTGCGATGCATCGAGCGGATAGTTGTAGAAAACGAGCAGACGCTAAATTCCGATAGACAAACACACTTGAATGCTTATCAGCAGGCGACAAATAGCGAGACTGAATAGCGGCACATGGAAAAACGATTATGTAAAGCATAGCCAGCAAATGAAGACGTTGAACGGGCGACAGTAGAACAAGCGAAAACAAATTAAGCTGACAGTTGCACACCCTGCCCATGCCCATGCCCATGCCCTATTATGAATTACAACTCCTACACACACACACACTCAGAGAGCATGTCGACCCCATTCATTAAATATGTGTTTACACACAACAACAGGCAACGAAATTCGTTTTCTTCATAATTCACAAGCAAGTTCAAAGTTTTTGTTGCTGTGTGCGCGTATTTCAGTTGTCCTAAAAATAAATTCAGTTGTATGACGCCAGGCGGTAAGCTAAAGCATTTGGAGAAATTCCAAATGTTTCGTTTAGCTCTTATTTCTCTTCTTTTTTTTGCACAAATGAGCAATACACAAACATACTCAAAGTGCGTGTATTAGTAATAATTTTCGATTGTTTTTAACTTTGCTGAGTGTTTCGCTTATGGTTTTGCAACACATTTCTTGAGCGCTTCATTTTTATTTTATTTTTGGTAATTATAATTTATTTTTGCTTATTGTGGCACGCATACAATTTCACTGGTACACAGCAAACGAATCATATTTTTGGTTCAATGTCGACGTGTTTATATTTTTAAATTACATATTAGAAAAAACGCGCACAACGCTTACGAATTTCTTTTGGCACTTTTCATTTCTTACGGCGCAGCACCGTCAGTTGGCAAAATCTTTTGAAATGCACACATACCGACGACGCACGCGGAATGACAAAAGCTAGGCAATGCCCCACACCGCTGGTAGCGGCTCCAACAGCTGGTTACTGTGTGAATGTCAAAACAGCGAATGACAACACCAGCTGATGTCAGTGTGACCAGCGATGGCAGCACTAAATTAGGAATATAATTGAATATGCTTTTTCGCTCACATTTTAGCTTTACAAAATATATATATACTAAATATTTAATATTAGCTCTGACCGAAACAGAAATCAAAATATATATTATAACCATTTTTGTTCCTTTTTGTGCGAATGGCAACAAGAGCCGCAATCAGTTTACAGCACTGAACATACGAACCACAAGTGTTGTGTTATGACCGAAAGCTTGGCGCACTTTTTGAATGTATATTGCGATAGCATTTGAGAAGTTAGCTATATCATATAGTTAAACAACAAAACAAATGGATAACAATAAAAGATTCACATTACAAATTGCACTTTAATAGACAATATTGTATTTGCTAACTAAGCTCGTATATATTAAAATATGCAGTAATTCTCAAGGCGCATAAATAATACTTTGTCACAAGTTTATTGGCGTCAAAAGCGAGGCACATTTGCAAAAAGAATGGAATACATATAGAATTTATTTTTATCTGCTTTGCGTTGCGTAGATAAAAGAGAATTGCGTTTTTTCTTTCATGCGGCAGAGATAAACAAATTTTTTAAGATCTTTAAAAACTAATAAAACTTGGCAAAAACCAAAGAATATATAATTCTAAACATATAAATATGTATAAATATAAATATGACAACAAATTGATGCCATACGTGTTTCAATTTTTCCTCTATTATATAACTATGGCAACCGGTTGAGAAATTATATACGTATATATAATATATACATTAAATTGAGCAATTATGAATGTGTGAATATTGGGCAATTAAAGTATCCATTTTATAAGCTTATCAGACAAGGTCAGACAATTTGTTTAACCAACTTCATGGACTATTTATAGTGTTTGAGTAACTTAATAGACATTGCTGATAGGAGATATACTTACGAAAATAGTTGAGGCACTCTCTAGTCTGTTCCTTTGTCAATCCGAGACCTTCGACTGGAATTGGTAGCGCTGGAGCTGGCACAAACCAATCCTCATTCGCATAGCCCGAGAAATTAGTGAGAAAATCATTTCGCACTTTATACTTCGGTATTTGTTCCTCCAGCAATGAAAATATTTCCACCTCCGGCAAATTCTCGTTGCTGCACAAGTCTGAAGGTGTGTGAATAGATGGGAGTAATTAGCAAAGGCTTAACAAAAGGCAAATAATTGACCAACTCACCAGTTAGGCAACTAGCATCCGCGGTTTGTGGTTTGTTGGGGGTCGTCGCCTGTTGCATGAGCCGCTTTGTTTGCAACTTGGGCAAGTGTTTGCTGAGCGTCGCCTGCGCGGAGGGACTGAGCGGCATTTGGCCGCCATTGGCCCCCAATGTTGCGGATAGCATAAATGTTACAGAATTCTAATATTGTCGATATCGATATCGATATATATACAAATACAATCGATCTATCAGCTGGTCAATAATGTGTAGTTAGTTGTTTTTCTGAAAACGGAAATGTAAACCGGCTTGTTAATTCACTGACTCTCAAACGAAACTACAATATTTAGCAAACAGCTAACAGCTAGCAACAAGTAGCACCTAGTCTACGCGCGTTTTCCTCGTTTGCTTTCTATTATTGAGTGGGCGCTTATCTTGCCGCACAAGTTTCGATGATAAAGTCAACGTCAAACGATGATTATTAATACTATAAATATTAGTGAAACGTCAAAGGATTTTAGCGTTAATTTATCACAAGCATAATTCGCACATTTAAACACAAATGCTACTGACGAAGCAAGTTCCCATTCAATATCACTTATCGTTACAACTGATTATTTAAACATATTGATTGATCAAATTTAGAATGTTTTATCATTATTATGTGCATGTAACATCATTATCTTCCTGAATAGCCAAGATACCGAGTATAGTATCTTTTATGCAATTTGTAAGCAATCCAAAGTGTCACACTTGTTTTTTTTTTAGGATGAACTTCACGACAAACAAATATACTCCTTTTCACTACATTATCACTAATATATACTATATTTTATTATTATGTCCACATATGACATTAGTTTATTAATTTGGGACAAAGCAGACAGCCACACATGCAATAAATACAGCTTTGTATCAGTTATTAAGGAGTTTAATAATGATTCTGCGTTGGTCACACTTGATTTTAAAATGGAAAATAAAATGGCCATCAGACTAATAGTGATCATGGGACTGACCAACAAAAAATTTATATTGATAAATAACTCGTAAAATCAATAAAATCTTTCACATTCTAAGCAAACTGATCCATAATAATAAAATTCACCGCGCACCATTCACTACCTTTAAAAGAGTTGCGTGCAGACTACCGAGTAAATGTTAACTGATTTTTCATTGTCTACCAAGCGATGGCTTTAATGGAGTCTGCACAAAGAGAACTCGAACTGAATTGAAAGTTTGATTGGTAATTGTTGTTGGCTTCTTATTTAAGAGTATGAACTCGAAGAGAGATGGCCAAAAAACAGACACTCAGACTACGTGCCAAACGCGGCGTATACGTATCGCGGCAGACTCTGCAGCTCGCAAACGAAGCGATAATAAAGCGCGGGGCGAGCGGAGCGTAACAACGTGTAATTAAACTGTAAACAAAACAGAAAAAGCAAGCAACCGAGTAATCGAAGAAAACATTTTGTTAGTGGGAGCGAAACTGCGACGAAAAATTGCACTTCCTCCGCCCAACAGCTTTCCAAGGCAAGCGAAGTCAATGGCGCTGACGCACAAAGGCCGTTTTAATAAAAGCATGTGACGCCGAACGCGAACAGCGACGCAGACATCGACTTCGAGGAAAGCAACCACCACTTAGAGCCACAGCTGAGGTATTCCCTGACCGTCGTCGTTTGATCAAGCGAGCGCAAAGGTTTCGCGATAATTGCGATAACAGCGAACGAATTTTGCGATTGCTTTTTATAATTTTTTTGTTGTTTTTTTCTATCGACGCGCTGCCATTTCCACTGCAGCAGTTGCATTGCGTAATAGAAGATAGAACAAATTTACATACAGACAAAAGCAACAAATACCAACAACAAATTCGTAAATGTGAATGGAAGCCGGCGATGTCAGCAGCGAAGCGAACGAAACGTATAGGAAAAAAATAGCGAATTGCTATTGGCTGCCGTTGTTATTGTTGCTTTCTGTTCTCGCGCGTCTTGTTTGAGACATTTTCCACTTAATTTGTATTTTTATTTTTTAGCTGTGTTACGTTTCATTTCACTGTCCACTGTTAAGCGCGCGTTGCCAGAGCCCCTGCTGCGAGAGAAACTGAATGGATGGATGGCATAATTCTCTAAAATAAATTTGAAAGCCAAAGGCAAGCAATGGCTGGCTGCAGCAATGGCGACGCTTGCCAAAAAATAAAGGAAAAAAAAAAACAAATACTAATTTGTTAAAGTTTCGTTTCCCTTTGTTGGCGTCAGCTTGTGCTTAAATTGTTTTGCCTTTTGCTGTTGTTGTTTTTGGCTTTTCTCGCTTCGTTCTGGCTGCTTTTACGGTGTACTCAATTTTTTGGCATACGCACTCACACACACAAACACCGTACACTTATATAAGCAGCGCTGCCATCGACGCCGCCGTCAGTGGGGCAGGGTCATTAGACGACACCGTTGTAATTTGTGAAATGAATTTATTTAAAGTGTTCCGCATGCATTGCCAAACATGAATCAGCTGGGCAGGTATTTGGAATGGGGGATGCTGCTACTCCGTAGGGGAGGTCAAAAATGGGATGCGTGGGCGCAAGAATGTATTGTGCGTATTCATATGACTGTGTGCGTGTACGTGTGTTTGTGTTTGGCTGAGGAGCGCGCCCACTACAAATGCGTGATTATAAAACACTGTCATCATTTGCTCAGCACTCGCGCACTCATTCATCAGCGTGAATGTTACTCATATTTCATAATGTTTTTCGAACTTGATTTGTTTTGAAAATGTAGCCTTAAACTAGTCCACACAATCCACGAATTATTGAATTTTCATTTTCAGTACAACTTTATTGTTGTTGCTCGACAATACCTACATTTGTTGTAGTTGTGCATGTGTTTGCCATTTTATTTCTTTTTCGATGTGTTGTGGCTGCTTTCACACTAAAAATCGAAATGAAAACCACATGCCATCTCTCTGCACAAGCGCGCGTTAATCGTTGGAAAAATTAATTGTAATATGTTTAGCTAGTAAAATATACACTTCGTGTTTGTGTGCGTTGAGTCACATTGAATTTAAACTAAATAAAATAATCGTTGGTCTTAGAAATTTGCTTTTTTCTGCAGCTGCAGCCAATATCTTGCGCACACCAGTGATGGAACAAAACACGATTGGCAGTTGTTAGCCTCTGAGGAACTATCGATGTTTTTATATCCGACTTTCTTTACATCGATAATTTGTTTTTCGATATTTTATTGCGATAATCGTTTGTATACGTTCACTTTTTCAAGTTATGTTTATATTATATTACAATTGTAAATTGCTAATGGCAGTTTCTCCATTTGATCCCTATGATTCAAGGCAGGAAATTGTTTTGCAACAGATCGCCACGAAAATAACCTTAAATTAAAGCACAAAATGTCGAATCTCTTTTTATTTTTGTTTTATATTCTTGTCTACAAAATATTTCTGTTTTGTTTACATAGCATTATGTAGCGCTGTCTAAATCATGCTTTAGGGTAAAAATATAAATTGAAAATTTTTAATGTTTCAAAATGTTTTGAATTAAAATCCAAATTAATTTTTGGCGTGTTAGGAATGCCTAATTATTTGATGCATACATTGTTATTTATATATAATATATATATAAATATATATATATGTATATCTTTAATTGTAATGCAGTTGTATTCTGATGTGCCCCATATATTCTTCAGCTAGTGGAGGACTATTACACAAGTTCGGAAAGTCTTTCAAAAAATGTTAAAATTATTACAAAATTTGTTGTTTAACGAATAATAACAATATTTAGTTGCATAGTTTTGCTGTTACAAATCTATAGCTTTTCCCGTTTCAATCGTCAGTATTTTTGCGTGTTGAAGCAATCAAATCGACTGCACTGATAGCATCCGGAAACATCGAGTGATAGTTGATTACTGGCACGTACGCCGCGGTAATCACACGGCCAGCAAACCAACGTCCGTGCAGCGCATTTACCGCTAGCACCGCTGTCGTTGTGCTCGGACATTTTACATAAACTGTGCCCGTTGGTGAAACGGTGTCTACATGTATATGTAGAACACCACCGTGCTTGGCACATTCGTCGAGCACATCGTCACGTACATCCGTATCCCATGTGGGATTTGTCTCGGTGCGCGGATCAAACATGTTGGACAGTATAAAACACTGAGTAGCTATGGATGGCGTCTGTTGTTGCTGCTGCACTGGGGCGGGCTGTGGTGCTGTTGCTAGCAGCGCATTGGCCGCTGCCTGTGGCACAGCCAGTCCAGCACCCTCGGCTAGCTTAAACATAAGCTGTAAACGTCCCGTGGCACCGAGATCAATGCCGCTGCGATCCATTTCATCAGTGTCTAGCGAACTAGTATTCATGTCCAAACGCTCTGTTACATTGCCCACTTTCATTGGGCGTCCGGCCAGTTCAAAGCCGTTCAGTTGCTCCAAAGCCTTTTTGGCATCGTCAGCATTGTGATACTAGAAATAAAAATATATTATTATTATAATAATGTAGAGTGTTTCCACTCGTACCGTAATAAAGCCATAGCCTTTAGATCGACCCGTCTCAGTGTCCATAATTAGCTGGATCACATCAATTTTGCCAAAAGGCTCAAATATTCCACGCAACATATCCTCGGTGATATTAAAGTGCAGCGATCCCACATAAAGTCGCATGGGTCCTGTGTGAGCTTTGGGCTGAAACGGAGGAGGTGCACTCTGCAGTCGATTCTTCTCTGCCTGCGTATGTTGCACCATTATTGGTACGCCCAGCAGACGCTGTCCCGATAATCCAAGTGCTAATGCCACAGATTCGGGATCCTCAAATTCAATATACGCAATACCCTTAAAGCGTTTAGTCTTGTTGCACGTAATTAGACGCACATCGCGCACCTTTCCAACACTGGAGAAGAACTCCTCTAGATCGCGGGCGCGCACACGCTGTGATAGTTGAATGCAGAAGACGGTGCGGGCATCGCGCTCCTCAGGACTTAGCTCGGTGGGTGATGTACGATCGCCGACACCATTAGGTGGCGATCTGCCACCACCGCCACCACCGCCTCCACCTCCACGCCCGCGTCCACCGTATGGTCGAGGTGAGTAACTGGTACGACGGCGGCTGCTACGCAATACGTGATAACATAAGAACAAAGCATGACAAAATTAACATGATAATGATAATGATTATAGAGTCCACTTACTTCGTATCCCTTGAGCGCGAATGACTGCGCCGACGTTCGCGTATGGGACTCATCCGCTTGCGTAGTTGATCACGTGAGCGACTGCGACGACGCTTATCACGAGATCGACTGCGCTTTCGGTCTCCATCTCTTTGCATGGTCTTGCTACTGCCGCGGCGATCTCGCGAACGTCGATCGCGATCACGATCGCGATCACTGCGCGCATTGCTGCCGCCTCCGCCACGTCTGTCATCGCTGGGACGTTCGTCACGTGGGCGACTACTGCGCTTGCCATCGCGATAACGATGCTCCCGCTGTTCACGCTCACGTTCCCTATCTCTATCCTTTTCACGATAGTTACTGCGCTCATTGCCACGCTCCTTCTCACGTTCACGATCCTTGGAGCGTCTGTGACGCGAGCCACTACGGCTACTAATTAGGAAAATACATGAAATTAGTACGAGAGTGTAAGAAATTTCATTAATGTTTACCGTGAGCGATGGCTGCGCTTTTTGTTGCCGTTTGAGGAACGCGTGCCATTTTCCGTGTAGCGTTCATCCTCATCGTTGTCATCATGGCCGGCACTCTCGCTGCCGCTGCTGCGCCCGCGTCCACGTCCAGCGCTGCCCGCACTGACGTTCTACAGATAGGGTTTTGGTTTTGGTATTTGGTTGGTTGGGTGGAGACATGGGAGGTGGAAGTCGCAAGCAATAATGTACATACATAGAATTGGATATTTTCATTTGTTCATGTTTTGTGGGGGACATGGAGACACAAACACACATAACGTTTCGGTTCGTTGATGATCGCACGTTACGTTGTTGTCGTTTTTTGTTGTTCGTGGTTGTTGTATTCATTTTACAATTTGTTTTCAGGTATTATTTGTATTGTTTTTTATTGTAAAATATTTTGTTTTTTTTTTTTTTGAATAAGAGAAAGCAAATCAAAGTAAATTAGTTAAATTTTTGGTATCTGCAAGTATATAAAATAGAAATGCTTAAGTCAACAATGATCGATTTACAGATCATTGCCAATTTATAGCAATATAGCAGTAGAGTAATAGTAATACATATGCGATTAGTCAAAATTTAAAACATCGACAGCTTTATTCGAGATGCTTGTCTGTCATGTAGAGATATATATGCATGTACCTAAGATGTATATATTCGAGTACATTATATCACGTATACCTATCTATTTAAATACAGTGATAGATAGGCTTTGTAACACACACATAGATAAGTAGACCACGGCGAAATGTCTCCACACATATTGAAATTCGATTCGATATTTGGGTATTAGCGCTGGCTAGTGGTTGGGATGGTTTGTTGACTGGTTGCTTTGGCTCTTATTTGACTCTAAAGACTCTGGCCACCACATCGCAGGCGCTCTCGTCTATATATGGGACATACATATACATAGATATAAGTTATAAGATATTTGTGTAGTGAAATAAATTTATGTTTGCTTATTACGTTTTTTGTTTCTTTTTGGAATTTTTTAGGCATTTGATTTTTGGTGTGATTTATATATGATTTTGTATATATTTTATATTTGGGCTTTTCAGACTCGACTCCTGAAAGAGCAGTGAAGTGGACTTGTGAGACTTTCTTTCATTCTTGTCTGTCTGTGAGTGAGAGTAGTAGTAGAGCTGCCTGCTGCCCCAGACAACAATAGGTAGAGTTTATCTGAAATTTAGTGCACGTTCAGTTTTCATTGATTTTTAGCAAGTTAAAAAACAAATTCATAAAAAAATAACAGAAACAGTAATCATACAGAAAACAAATGCCTAGATATGTTTTGGTTTTATTTTCTTTTAATGTTTTTTGTTTTTTTTTTTTCGCAGTTTCTGGTACATTCAAAACTTACCAAATGGTCTCCAGCTTTTTGTGTTTAGAATGACCAAAACAATCACTAGCAACAATATTGAGCTTATACGATTTCTGCAAAGACATTTCACCCTTAAGAATTATTCTCGCTTTTTGTTTTAATTATTTTCTTTTTTTGGTAGTGTGATATTATCTTATTTACTTGCACATTGCATTTTCTATTTTTATTTTTTAAGAGAGATAGAGACAGAAAAGAGAGAGCAACCACTCAGCTATTAAATTGGAAGTTTCATATTTTGAAAACAAGTTTCATGAAAAATTGAGAACATATAGATATGGTATACATATATAAGAAATTTTAGCAATTACGTCCGCTTTCAATATTCTAACAACGTGTTTTATATGTTAATTAGTTTGACATATTAAAAACTTGAAAACAAATTCACTTAATATGGATTCTTATACTATCTGGAATATGCAAATACCGCACTATATAAAAATAATAATATATGAAAACGACTTATAATCAACTTATTTTGATTAAGAGAATGTATGGGTTTACCGCAACAGCAATATTAATTTTTAGATGTTCCTTATCAAATTACTACCAGGCACTGTATAGATAAAAAATTAAAAGCTCTTGTGAAAAGAACCAGCCTAAAAACCGAAACCCCAAAACAAAACTGAAGGTAAATATATGATTCGTTGCGATTTTCTATATAATGTGCAAATTAAAACTAAAACAAACAAGTCACACATACACACCCACACACACATACTCGCACACTAATGCACGTGGGTGTTTAATTAGGCGTGAAGTTAAGTCATGTATAATAAATATAAAGACGATAACCACCGGCCGACCTTTACAAATCGATGTAGTCGATTTTCGATTGCACTTTCAGAATTAAAGCTTAAAATCGATTTAAAGAAAGCCACTTCATTGCAATAACCACACACACACAAATGCATACATAGACGCATTAAGGTGCTATGCAAACTTTATATGTCTGTGTCTGACTCTCAGACAACTCAAGTACATATGCATTTATGTATTTCACATGAGAACGCTAGAATGCGAGAACGCTTGTAGATGTCTATTTGGAAAAGAAGTATACAAATGTTCATAAAATATACCATTGTCGCAGGGATAACATAATTCGTACATACCATTTCTTAATTAATATATGTTTAGATTTATAACGAATAACTGCACTTACGTTTTTTTGGTACGGCGCCTCCAGCATTGCTTCAACATCAAAGTCTTCGGCCATGTTGAATTTTTTGGACGGGAATAAAGTCCCCACGTAGTTGTCTAACACGTTTGAAGAAACCAAAAGTTTTGTTGGTATGCACACCGCAATTCGAAGATTCACTTACGAACTTGCTTTTCAATTATTTTGGAAGTTAAATGAGAATTTCCTTAAATTTTTATATTTTTTCACAGCGTGGCTGGCTATGTTGTGTTGCTGCAGGGTTGATAATGAGTACACGTCGGTACCCGTAACGATATCGATACTTCTGAATACTATATTATTTTAAAAACATTCAAATAAATCGTGGACGATAAATACTTTATTTATTTAATGGAAATAAATATTTAAATATCTATTTTGTAAATATTATGTACACAAGCTTGTACAGTAATTACTGAGCTTGCCTACAACCCTACGATATCTTCAAAAGGCGACAGTGGCGTTGCCATATCATTAGTAGATTAATCGATTTGTTTATATTTACATATACGCAGCAAAGTTTTGGATTCGCAGAATTATTGTCATTGTGTGCATTTATAGCCGTCTGAATTGTCCTTGTTAAACGAATATAAATCGTATCAAACAGGTGCCAAATTGATTGAATGGCGTTACGCAGTACAAAACATACTCATAAAAGCATACACTGCTGGCAGTGCTAATTGTTGAGTCATCAGCGTCCCAGTCAATAACATATAGCTGAAGAAGAGTTGCAGCAGCCTTGGAGGCGACGGTAACCGCTAGACCGTATACGTAGGTTGCGTGTAAAGAGCGCACCACTACCACAGCTACAGGTGAGAGGCAGTTGCGTAAATAAAAAGTGGCGTAAGCTGCATCTGCGGGTGAAACTCCAACCCAACCAGCAACTAAACCATCCCCCAATACGAACGCGCCTACGTTTACATACACGTTACGGGTGGCTAACTAAGGTGTGTCCGAACTAAGCAAAACTCTGTATACTAGTTTTTTTTTTGGTTTATATTTTAGCTGAATTCAACTGCAAATGGAGGACTACAAGTTCCTATTTAAAATTGTGCTTGTGGGCAATGCCGGCGTTGGAAAGACTTGTCTGGTGCGACGCTTTACTCAGGGTCTTTTTCCACCCGGTCAGGGAGCTACTATTGGTGTGGACTTCATGATTAAGACCGTTGAGGTCGAGGGCGAAAAGATAAAACTTCAAATCTGGGATACAGCCGGACAGGAGCGTTTTCGTTCCATTACACAAAGTTACTATAGATCGGCGCACGCGCTGATACTCGTTTATGATATTAGTTGCCAGCCCACGTTTGACTGTCTGCCCGACTGGTTGAGAGAGATCCAAGAGTACGCCAACTCGAAAGTGCTTAAAATACTGGTGGGCAACAAGACGGATCGCGATGATCGTGAAATTCCCACGCCAATAGGCGAGGAGTTCGCTAAACAACATGACATGTACTTCCTTGAAACATCCGCCAAAGAGGCGGAAAACGTGGAACGCCTGTTCTATGAAATCGCAGCTGAGCTAATCGGCCAAGCGCGCAGCAAGGACGGCACTAGTGCCGCAGCCGCAGCTGCACAGCGTCAATCGGATGGCGGCGGCTCCATTGGATTGGGAAGCTTAAGTGCCAAAGCAGCTCAGGGCAACTGCTGTGGTGGATCCAACAGCTCTAGTAACGGCAACGCCAACCCAAACTCCAACTCTAGTCAAGGCGGCTGAGCAGGGAATATAGCAATAGAGTCGACAACTGGCAGCTTTCAGCTGAAAAGCAACTCAATGACTATGGATGCTAAATATTTGTGTTAAACTCCTTTGGATGTGTAGTTTTAGTACTCCCTGATTTTCTATTAGTATTATTTGTTATAGCATAGATCTTAATCTAAGATCTGGTTGGTGAGCATCACGAGTTTATGTTTAAAATTAATGTCTATATTGATATCATAACAGCAACAACAATGCAATGCACATTTTGTTTTTATTCCTAGAGTAACATATTTAACTGTGTATTTAAAATATTTTTTATATGTTTATACAAATGCGTATTTATTATAATTTTTTATTAGCAATAATTTATACATATGCAATTTAAAGAATATTTACGCGGACTTGTGTAATAGATTTTAAGACGATTTTATGACATTCCAAAAATTACACGCGTAGTTCAATATGAAACGAAAGGAATAACTCACTTTGTAATTAAATAAACCCGAATACAGTTTTAAATGTGCATTTGAAGTGTTTTTTCTGGATTTGGGTGAAAATTGGGTAGATCTGAAATTTATGTTGATCACTTCTTGAGAAGTCATCTTTGGTGAAGTTTCCTTACTTTTATCCTATGTATCCCATCATCCGTTAAATTCAATATTTAACATAAACAATGCAGCGATATCTTTGAATATCAAAATGTTTCTTTCATTTATTAAATATTGGTATTTTTAATTGGTACATTTGTCGCTTGATGACTTTTCTCTAGGAGAAAATTTCATGCTTAGTATTAAGCTCTCTCTTTTTGTATAAACTACAATATCTGTTTATGTGTGTATATTCGACATTCAACTCTAAAAATATAAAGGTATATAGTATACATATATATTTATATATAAATATATATATATATGTATCAATATAGTGTATATATAAGTAAATATAGATATGTATGTGCATGTATATTGGCTATATATGGTAAATATCCTTGTATAATGTCATGGTAGCAAAAAGGCATACGGGTATAGAGTAATCAAAAAAATACATAATAATAATATAATAGATTGAAAAGTTGTAGCTGCAGTTGTTGGATTAGTTTTTAGCTAGCATTAGAGTCTGTTAGCAGGCCACACACGAACACATACACAATAAATTATATACATTTATGCATAAATAAAATACATGTAAATGCTAAAAATTAATATAATAATAATAATAATTTCATTTAATACAAAATTTATGAATAATTAAACCATTTTAAAAAGTAAACAACAATTTGGGTCGGCCCTTCACAAAATTTTACATTCCTGACAGCCTGGCACTTTCGTTATCTATCTATGTGTGTTATACATTTCAATATAAATATATATATGCATATATATTTTTGATTTCATTTATTTTGATTTGATGTATGTGGTATGTGTGTCAGAGCTGGCGTGAGATTCGTTAGATTGTGATCAATATAGTTGCGACCGTAGCCGTCGCCTCTATGCTTCCGCCTTTGATGCTACTGCAGCATCAGAGCATTTAAATTACGCTGCAGTATCGTGTCCTTCACCGAATTGAACACCACATTGATGTTGCGCGTGTCTATGGCAGTGGTAAAGTGATGATATATTCGGCTGGTGCTGGTGCTGCGGCGCACGCTCATGAACATTTGCAGCATAAAATTTTGGACGTCCATTAGTGAATGCGGATTGCCATTGAATTGCGGATAGTACCAGCGTATATCAGTCTCTGGATTTCGTACTTTTTGCTCGAGCAAATCGGTCTTGTTTAAAAACAATATTATTGAAATGCCTTTGAAGGTGTTGTTATTCACAATGGTATCAAAAATATTTTTGGACTCTTCCAGACGATTCGTTTTTCTGCAAAATAACGAAATCCAAATCAACATCTTAACCTGAACAATTAAGTTGATCTCAGTTCTGAAAACCGAACACTTACCTGTCTTCGGCAAGCACCTGATCAAACTCTGAGCTGGACACTAGAAATATAATCGATGTGACAGAGGTATCAAAGCATCTGGTCCACTTTTGACGTTGAGTGCGCTGTCCGCCCACATCGACAAACACGAATGGAATGTTCTGCAACAGAAATGCATGATTTCAAAATACCAAACAGCAATCAATTGCAACGTACCTGTACTTTGACACAAAACTCGTAGACCCCTTTGGTTGCTTTGCGACAGTGCAGTATATCTTTGTGTGTGGGCACATAATCCGGTTTCGCCAGCCGTTCAATTTCGTCTAGAAAATAGCTGACCGAATCGCTCTGCAAGGTGTTAAGTGAACAAAAACAATATTTGTTTAATATATATGTAAAATATTTATAAAAAGGTCTATAGAAATTAAATATTAAAACGATGTACCACTGAGGTTCAAGTCTATAAAATCTATTCCATATTTTACACTAATTTTATAGACCGAATCGCCCAGCTTAAGATAATTCTCTTCGGTTACATTTTACAATATATTG
Organism: Drosophila hydei; assembly: GCF_003285905.1. Lineage (NCBI taxonomy): Eukaryota > Metazoa > Arthropoda > Insecta > Diptera > Drosophilidae > Drosophila > Drosophila hydei. The sequence continues at coordinate 3,753,106 of NW_022045678.1, forward strand.
ATACTTTTACATATACAACTTGGTTGGACAATCGACAATAAATTATATTTTAGTTTAGAAGAAACAAGGCTATATTCGAATAATTATAAACAAAGCAAGTTCCACACAATAGATTTGATTGTGTTAGTCTTTTACGATGAAAAATATTAAAAATATTTGAAAATTTTTTCAACAAAAATTTGCTCTCTGTGGCTTATGAAGTGTGTGAGAAAGATGATCCACTTGCTAAAGTAGTTTGTTCTAACTTTATATCAAATATATTTGAAACACTCAATTGGAACATGGCTATATGGAAAATTGGTTGTCTCTAGTTTTAAATTGATGATGATCAACTTCTACATATAGAAAATGTCATATTCTATATACAGCTTTTGGATTTAGAAGACGGCTTACAATTTGGAATTCGCGTCGTCGTTCGTAGGCACGCCTTATGCCACGATCCTGCCAAAGGCGCCTTATGAGTGGCGCATATTCTACGAATCTAGCTGCCTCTATTGCATTGCATTCCATTGATTTGGCGTCATTGGCATCCTGTTCACGTCCATCGCTGCCCCACGAAATATCCAACTTTTCCCGCGCATCGAGGAGCACTTGCATACCTGCAAAACAAATCGATTAATTGTTAAATATGTTTCAATGTTTCTCACCTAGAAGTACATACCTCTTATAACATTTTGGTATATCACATGTTGGTATTCGCGCAGCAGTTCCGGATCAAAGTTGACGCCGTGTATGATGCGCATCTGTTTGAGGAAGGTTGATTTGCCTGACTCGCCAGCGCCCAGGAGCAACAGCTTTACCTGCAAAGTTTACTTATGATTAATAAGTGGATTTAACAGACAACAAGATCTAATACAAAAGTACGTGCGAAATTGAAACCTTGACCGATATAAAAACATACACACACACACACGCACAAGAAAAGCAACTGCAACCAACGACAAAGCACAAAGAAGTTGTTAATTGAATGCCTTTTGTGTGAATAAGACTTTTTGTAATGATTGCCTAAATGATGCAACAATAAAAAACCCAGTGCCAAGCCCAATACCAACATCAACAGCAACAACAACGAAAAGTGAAAATTCGTCTGCCGTTTCGTTTGTTTGCCTGGGCGGCCCATGCGGGCTATACAACCGGATGAATGTTGTGCTTTGTGTGTGTGCGTAAGAAAGTGTTTATGTATGTGTGCATGTGCGTGTGGGTCCAAGCAAATTAATACTAATTACTTAATTAAACAGAATGTGGAAACGTTATACTTCTCTTATATTCAATGTTACCTGCCGTCGAAACGTATGCTTCTCCTTCTCCAAAAATCGATCAATCTCTTTGGATTTGTAGCGTTGCTCCAGCTCTTCGGGCGTGCTGCGCAGCCGCACCAGATGGGTCAGAAGATTACCAAAGCATCTCATGCAGGCGAATCGTGACGTTTGCAGACGACTCCCTTGCCGTCGCAGCCTTTCCGCTCCGTCCGATATCAGTCCGGCGGAACTAGCTGTTGTCCCTCTGCCGCTAACTGTCTGCTGATGATGATGATGATGCTCCTCCATCAGGTGCGTCAGCGTCCCGGTCCGTGTATCGCTGTTGCTGTTGTTGTTGCTGCTGCTTGTAATGCCGCCGCCGCCACCGCTATGTGTTAACGTGGTCAACGTAATTCTGGACATGGTTGCGACTGCGACGACAGCCAACGCCTGACGTGCGCACTTTCTACACAGGCACACACACAACACTCAGCTCACACACACACAGTCGCGCACACAGACGCGCGCGCTGTACGTTCAGTTGTTGATATTATTGTTGGTGTTGTTGTTGATTGTCTCCCGTTTTGTATGATGATACTGTTATTGTTCTTGTTGCACACTCGCTAAAATTAGCCTGGTCTCGGGGTTTATTGTTTTGGTCGTTGTTTGGACGTCGTAGTTGTAGCCAAATCATATCTTGACCACAAAAGCATCGCCGCGCTCTTCCTCTGTGTATTTCGCTCCGCGGGCATTGCATACACACACTTTCACACTTTGCAGCCACTACAACATATGCTAATCGCGTTGATGACAAATTGTTGAACTCCTTTATTACGCGTCGCCTTCTTTTTCTCGTATTGGCAAATTTTGTAAATAAATTCGCATTTTCACTCCCAAAAGACTGAATAGGGTTGTATTCACGATATCACACACTCGATTTTTCTCGATATTCTATCGATAGTTATAGGGAGAGTTCCTACGTGATATCATAAGCAACCCTGTTGTTGGAAACAGCTGTTCATGTTGCTAACACAAACATAACACCCATACAGTTATAGCGTCTGCTGCTGATTATTCTATTTTGCTTAGTCGTTGTGGAATTGTGGTGTTGTTGAGTTTAATATATTGCTGAAAATATTGTCTAATAAATATGATTATTAATACCGGCAAAGTATCTTTGCTTTATGCTAAGCGCGCAGCAGGCGGTATGCAGTATATGAAAAAATATACAGGTAACACTTGAAAACCTCAGTGCGTAGAGGTCAATAAGTTTAAATTGATTAAAATTCATTTGCGAGCAAAATGAACAGACTTGATTGGTATGCAGATAATAGACTATGTAGATTTAATTCAATTTACGCGCAATAAGCATTTCTTTTACTGTCACTCATAAAAATATATGTATGTACATATATGCATAAGTACTATGTGAAAGCGAATTCAAATTGGATTTTGTACCCTGGGCGTCTGCCAAACTGCGCAATTCATTTGGCGAACATTGTTATTTCAATTTATTATTAATAAACATTATTTTTTAACATGCAGCATTTCAACCTCTTCATACCAGTGCTAAGGTGCTTAACTATGCGGAGCCGGCCCCCGCTTTACCTCTTCCCCATAATGTTGACGCTGCCGAAACGACGCGCTTTTCCCCGCAACGCTCCAGGGATATATCCGACAATATCATGGTCATGTCCCATGCACCCATATCTACAATCGATATAACCACTGACAACAGCATGACCATACCACAGGGCGGTTCATCATTGCAGGATCCACATGTGCAATCATACGATTGCTTTGGCGCTGTCAGCCTCAATGCGGTTATGCAGAGCAATGTGCCTACACCGTTTGGTGGCATGCACAAGTTCTCTCATCTCAATATGCCGGGTGGGCAATGGTCGCAGGAGTACAAGTTCACTTCGCAGAACATGCACAGCTCGCATTATCGATCGCTGCGCGACAGCACTCGCGCTGATTGGGTGACCTACGATCAGAATGCTACTGTCGCGGGCCATAGCCAAGGTGAGGATAGGCCGCTGTAGACGTATACGTGACACCTGTTGCACGTGTTGTTGCTTAAACGCAATCAATAAAACTGTTGCATGTCGCGCGCATGCGCCTTAGCTAACACGCATACGCATCCCATATCATATGCATTGCTCGAATTTCGTAGGCTTCCGGCGTTGCTACAGCACACAAGCAAAGCCATCACAGCCAGCTACATCAGCAGCAGATCCCCCAGCAGCAGCAGTACCAACCTCAACGTCTGTGCCCGAAGAGCTGAGCAAGAAGGAGCAATTGAAGAAAGTCTTTAAGGAATACGGCGCAACCATTGTAGTATTCCATGTGGGCATTTCGTTACTCTCCCTAGGTGGCTTCTACGTGCTCGTCTCCAGGTAGGACTAACTAACAGAATGCGCTCATCCACACGTAACCGCAACCATAGCAGCAATATTAAAAGCCTGCTGAACAGTCAACTTAATTAAGTCATCTAATTAAAAGCATTTTGTCTTTTGCAGCGGAATAAATATGATGCCCGTGATGGAATTCCTTGGAATCGAGTCATCTGTATTTGCGGAAAAGATAGCCGTAGGCAGCACCTTTGTCACAGCCTATGCCGTTCACAAAGTCTTTGCACCACTTCGTATTAGCATCACGTTGGGCTCAGCACCATTTATTGTGCGTTTTCTGCGCTCCAAGGGATTCCTAAAATCGAAAATTAAAAGCAATTAATGCCATATACGAAAGCATATCTCTATATTTTATATACAAATTTTGTCATAAATGACGAGAACCATTACATTTTTGATAGTTTAGCTATGCATGTCAATACATATGTATTTATGATGATATAATCAAATAAATATTGTTCCATGTGTTAAACAGAATATATTTATGTATAAGGAATTTCATGAATCCCTTTTGCAGTTCCAATCCAATTAGCTTAGCCACAAACTTCCAAGCTTTAATTAAAGTGGAATTGAGTTCATAATTCATAATATATTGACCATCTTTGGATTAAAAGTCTTGAGTTTCCATCAGACACATCAGACGCCAACCAATTAAAAACATTTTGTTTTCTTTTTTATATTTCTCTTGGTTTTTACTGCTTTTTTTAAATTTTTTTTCTTTAGCGTATTTATAGAAAAAATATTTTCACATCTTAAGTTTTCACTGCTCTAGACATTTTTCATTTGTTATTGGCTTAAGCTATAAATTGATATTAAGTAAACAATAATTGTAATAATTATACAATTTAATAATTAAGACTTAACAGTTAGACAAAAAAGCTAATGGAAGAAACAAATTAACAATTTCCAAAATTTCCAATGCCATTTTAAGTTCTCCCTCAACTTATATGATCCACCTACTCCTCTCTGATATACATTTATTTCCCCCATTCTGATGCCACTCCTTCGCTTTTCTACTGTTCTCTCTTTGTACGCATTTAAAGCCTAACAACTAATTGTAATTGTACGTGGTATGAGAGCCGGCCGGCTTAGTAGCCATCGATGGCCTCTTCGTCGAGTTGGGCCTCCAGCTTCTCCTCCTCTTTGGCTTTGCGTCGCTGTATCCAAGGCATAAAGGCCCATAGGGCAGATCCGGCAAGCAGTGTCAATCCCAGCGTATGAAAGAGCGGATTATAATTGTTGACCGCTTCGGTCCACCAATTGCACAGCGGCGGGCCCACCAGCTGCAGAATACCATTGACAAATAGACTGATGCCATAGGACGAGGTCAGGCGCTCCGTACCCAGCATATCGGCCATGATCACAGCAGTGATACCCACATAAATGCCCGATGCAAGTCCAAAGATGGAGCACCAAAAACAAACGGCGCCGTAGCTATAGGCCAGTGGCAACAATGCTAGCGAAACGCCCGAAATGGATAAGCCGCCAACGAAGTACCACGTCTTGGGTATGAAGCCCATATCGGAGAGCGCTGAGCCGCCAATGCGACCAATTAGATCCGTTGCCGACACTACCGAGAGCAAGTAGGCGGACAGCGATTTGTCGAAGTTTCTGGCGAGGCCAAAGGCGGGCAGCAGAATGATGAAATTCGTGTAGCTGATGGCATTAGTTGAGTTCGAGATGAGTATGACCAAGTACATGGGATCCTTCAGCAGGCTTAGATCGAAGAATTTGCTGCGCTGGCTTTGTTGCGCCTTGCCCTGACCTGTCTCATCCGCACCGCCGGCCTCTTGGGGCGTCGATTCACCGGCGCCGCTGCCAGCCGAACGCAACGATAAATGCGACGAGAATTCCTTGGGTTGAAAGGACAAAGTACTGCCGTGATATGGCGTGCTAATATACAAAAAACTACTGGTTGAAGGCGACCGCTTGGACAGCCGATTCCTCGAGCTGTTTCGCATGGCGAGCTTGTTAGAGCTGGAGCGGCCCTCCGGCACAGCATATAGCGATGTCTGTGAGTTCAATTGGCCGGGCGTAAATGTCTGATTGCGTTGTGGCAGTCGTACTGGTGTGCTAATCTTTCTGGCCCGTGGCTGGAATTCGTCGCCGGGTTTGGCATAGCTCTGAACCACAGCGGCCGAGGCGCTGCGCACGAATTGTTGCTTGTCATCCGCATCATCCGGCAGGTAGAGCGGCGACGGTGGCGAATTAAAAGGCATCAGCTGCTTTTCAGACGCCGGCTCCTGATTGGGCGCCGTTTCGTCGACATTCTCGAATTTCATTACAATGCCAACGTCTTCCTCTTCAGGAATATCCTCTAGCGCCTGACGAGCGCGTGGCACGCGAATCATATGCTGCTCCACAGGCTCATAGAACAAGGCGCCCACCAAAACGTTTAACGTGATGCCACCCATAATTAAGCAGGAGCCACGATAGCCATAAGTCTCCAGTAGCCAGCGTAGGACGGGCGGCAATATAATCGAGCCAATAGCACTGCCAGAGATGCAGAGACCATTGGCCAATCCGCGTAGCTTTACGAAGTACGATGTTACAATATAAACAGTGGGCGGAAAGGAAAGGCCTGCACCAATGCCCACCAACACACCATAGCTGAAAGAGAAAAAGAGAGGATATCAGTGAGGAAAGTCAATAAAGCAGCTGAGCAGAATCTGATTATCAGTTAATAAGCCCATCTAAGCCCCTTTAACCGGTTGTAAGCACCTTAATTTAACACTTGATCTTTAAAAATTAATTCATAACAAGTTAGATTGAACGGAATCTTCTCAGCCAAAACGTGTTTTCTTAAAACTGGCTCAACCATAATTTAGATATTTGTTCTCCTTCTCTTTAGGCTAATTTTGAAACAGGAATGACTTACCTAATGTACAAGTAGCCAACGGATGATGCCCAGTAGGATAGCATCATGCCCAGCGATGCGGAAACGGCACCAATCAGAGTTACCGTGCGATAGGAATACTTAACAGAGAGAATACTCGAGACAGGTCCTGTGAAAGTAATGAAACATTTTGAATGCATTTTCATTATGGGTAGGAACTTCTCATTTAACACTCACCCAATGAACTGTAAAGGAAGTAGCATAATGCCGGTATCCAGGAGGCCTGCGTCTGTGTCGTTTCAAAGGCCTGCAAGAACTCAATGAACAATACACCAAAACTTTTAATGGTGCCCGGGATGAGTATGTTCGTCAGACAAGCGCCAAAGAGGACTAACCAACCCCAGCCGCCATCGGGTGGCACGAGGTCATATTCGCCGCTGTCATCCTTCTTGTTCAGCAGACTAACTGCTGCGTGCAAATACATGAAACGAAACAAAATGATAAGAACATGGTCAAAACATTTATCAGATGGCCATTGCAGAGGTAGCTACTGCTTCAAAACAGAGCTCCCAGTACCTAAAGAACATATTCTTATATATATTTTTGCCGATTCAACACAATACAGACTCGGGTCTGCATAAGTCATTATAAGAGTGTTCCCAGAATCGACTATAGGCGAATTATATAAAAAGATGTATAAAACACAGATCAGATATTCAAGAACTCGTAGAGCTAATTAACTTTCAGTTGGGAAACACAATAGGGCTCAAAAGGATTCCAGTGGTTCCTTTTTTATATATAACATGTAATTTTAAAATGAGATGAAAATTAAATGAATATCACACATAAATTGCGGTTACTTATCGATATTGCAGAGTCGAAAGAGTTATCATAAAGACAGAATTTTTCTTAAGCTTTTTGAGATCGATGAGGCATGGACACATAGGCGAGATGGAAAGAAAGAGAAAGTTGCAACGATTTACATAATATACTATGAACTTATCTTATTTAATTTAGAGCCAATAGGCTCTACTCGAAGCAGTGTGCTAGAACAAATCTTATCGGATTCATTTAATATTAAAAATTTTCTTATCAAATTTTGTATCGCTGCGAGTTCCAGGGGAGCCAATTTCAAAGATTCTCTAGATATTATCATTTAGATACTAAAAACCTTGAGTGTCATACATAATGCTTAAAAGACTACATTTCTAGTGTCCGGCTCGTTTGGTATTTATTTAAAGAACAAAATAAGCCATATCTTATCTGTACGAGGGGTCTGCCGAAAAAACTTTCACACTTTGCCCGGAATCGGAGCCCGGGGTCTAGGCGTGCACAGAGTTAGATCCATTAGGCGTCTAGTTGGGAATGCCAATGCGTATCGCTGATAGCGCCACATTTATATGGCCGGCAAAAGGAAAAAAAAAAAGAAAAACCGGTAACCGGGTCTACGTCAACGATACGCAACGATGGGGATTCGGGGCCTAGTGTTATTTGCCAAGCGATTTGGGTTGTCAGCGTCCGGCAAATCATGATACGAGCAATCTACATGGAGCTATAGGCTGAGTCAATCGTGGGGGTTGGTTGAACAGCGATCTATTGAATTGGGTTCGTTGGCTAGCTATAAAAAGACATCGGGCGTATACCTACGCAATTGATTAGGCGACAGCTTTGTTATGTTACTGCTAATTAGTCAGATTAAGGCGTGACTGTACCAGTTGCATTCTATGCAAACTATACTGTCCGCACTATACTATATACTATACTGGTACTATATGCTTCACAGACGCTAATTAATCATTTCACAAATATACAATAAACAATAGCAACTGGCAGATATTGTAGTGTATGTAATCTGAAAGGGTTTTCAAGTTATTAAAATAATCGATTGAGGTTATGTGTGTCAATCAATCAAAAATGAAATCAAATTTTACTGAGCATCGCTTGTAGTCCCATATACATACATATATATTGTATATGATTCGATAGTTGTTTATTGATGGATAGATTACTGACCTGTTTTATCACTATTTTCTTTAGTTGTTCCATTTATTTTATGCTCTTTGTTGTTTGCTTTATTTGCATTTTGTGTACTTATAACTTTTTCCTTATGCATGGTCTGTAAGAAGAAAGAGAAAGAGAGAGAAAGAAAAATAGTGTGTTGTTGTTTTGTGGTTTGAGGATATAACAAATTTTAGTTTTCTTTGTTTTTGTTTTTTTTTTTTTGGTTGAAATATAGAATATGAATATCACGCGAATACTAGAATTCATTGGACTTCAACTGCTTGGCATAAAGAGAAAGAAAGAAGAGAGAGGGAGGGAAAGAACGAAGAGAGATAGATACAGAGAGATAGGGATGACATTCAAAGAATAAGAAAAAAACTGATTAAAACATGAAACATCCGGCATATGTATATACATATGTGCACATCAATTAGAGATGGGCGCGTGTTTCTCAACACAGCACGAGAAATTAGAAGACGATCATAAATCCATATACATACATATGTATCTGAATCAATCACAATAAAATTATGTTAATAATATATTTAAGACACATAAATTGATATATATTTACTTATAAACTTTATATATATATATATATATATATATATATATAAGAAAAAAGAAAAAAAAAGAATTTGTTATGTTTAATCTGATTTAACCATCTCCTATTTATTTATAATTTTTCCATTTTTTATTCTAGAAGCAAATATTTATAATATGCTTAATAAAATTTTCGTGTTAACTCGTGTTTGCAGTCATGCACGAACACATACGAAATTTTTTTGAGTTCGTGTCACGGTTATAGACAACAAGACACGCGCCCAACTTTTATATAAATACTGGAATGATTTTCTTATATTTGAGAGCAAATGGTTAGCCGACTGAGCGTGTTGCTTTTGGCATCTAATCTCAGTTTATAGCTCGCCTGAAGTAATTGCACGCTAAATGACTGAACATGTTTCGTCATAAGTGTCTCTCGACCGCAGACAACGTCGCGAATTCGATTCCGATGTATATAAAGCTACTATTGCTGATAACTGTTAGGGAACGAACAAAAGTCCAATTCAACTTATATGTATTAAAGTTATTCAGAATCAGTTCGATTGAGCAGCTCATTTCAATGAACCATAGAGCCAGTAATGAACGATAACTGAACTAGTCAAAAAAAAAAAAAAACGAATCGGCATAGTTCGCAGAAATGAACTACAGTTAGCAACTCTAATTTTGTATGTAGGTCGCACAGAGCCACTTCAGCTAGTGGCCTGATCTCAACCCTCGGCAACAAAAGCAACAACGCAACATCATGTACATTTGCCCATCGTAGCGATGATTCATATGTTTTTGCTACATCGATGATCAAGCGAGAGACGGAGAACATAATTTTCCGAATCTTTATATATATCTGAATATGTATGTATATATACTCATCTTTATGTAAATATTTTGATTTTTTGTTTTTGTTTTTATTTTTTTTTTATTTTTTATTTTTTTGCGTCGTTGCTTGTCGCTAATGATGAAACTTTTTCAGCTGTGGGAGCTCATGACGTCATTGTTGGTGATAGAAATACGCGTTCTCAGAACGATAAGCAAAACAAACAAAAGCCAATGTATGGATGTATCTTTTTTATGCGTTCCACAAATCGAGAGCGAGATTATTGATGGGCAGCAGGAAAGAATTACAAATATTGCAACCAATATCTATTATATTTCATACTGTGGGCATGTGATGGTCAAATGGTTTTAAATTGCTGTCGAGTTGTCATAGTTTAAGAACTTAGATAATAGATATCTGTTTATGATTAAATTGTTGTATTTGTGAGCGTCGTATATGTATGTATATGTGCATGTATGTACATATATGCGCACACTTTAGGTATAATGGAAATTTTGTTTTGAATTGAGAACAACGCAATCAACAACTCGTTCCGTTGCCCCCAAAAGCTTGAAGGTCGTTTCCTGGGCAGTTATGAAGCAACAAATCGACTCAAAAACAAATGTTACACATTTAAATTCAATTGGCGCCTGAATTGAATTGAAACGTATTGACAACAATTACGTACACTATATGTGCATAAGCATGTATGTGTGTGCTTGTATGTATTTTCCCTATCGGAACGAACCCGAGGTCTAAGTTAGACTTTTTCGATTGGTCAGCTTCATGCCCAATAGTCACAACGCTGATCACTTAAAACTGTGCTCAATTCGTATCTATTGCCTAAACAATTACGATTCTTGTTCTAAATAGTTATATAAAAACCATGTGCATTTAAATAGAAGATAATTGCATTGAGTAGCAATAAATTAACATAATAACACTTTATTACATTTATTTAAGTATTGTCTAGCACCTAGAACAATTGAACCTGGCTTCAAATTTCGATTAACCTATCGGCATATTCCATTATTCCTTTTATTTTTTACTGAAATATATATAATTGTATGTATGTATCATGCATGTATGTATGTATGTATGTATGTGTGTGTGTATTCATGTGTGTGTGTTTGCTGTGTAATATGAGCGAAAATTGTTTGCACACTTCGTTAAGCAGCTATAAATCACATAGTAATAATTTAAACTTGTGTGAAATAAAACAGCTGTGTTGTTTGGCTCAAATTATATGACGAGGCCGCATATATAAATAATAAACGGTCGACAATTAGAACCTTTCACATCGATAATCGAAAGTTGACCTTGGTTCAGAAAGGAAGGACAGCAACGAGCCTATACTATTTATAAAACCATCACTTCTTTCCGGTTTAAATGGGGCGAACAACAATTACTTGTTGCCAATTACTGATAACTGTAAGTTTATTTTGCTATAACACGTTTGCCAAAGAAAAATGATTTATATATGTTATGACGGTATGTAGACGGTATTGTTCGAGAGTAAGTTGCAATAAAAATCTTTTCGACAATTGTCAATGTATGTGATAAGCTAAGCAGCTGTCTAACCCGGTGATGCTTCTTGATTTAGAGATAATCACGTTTTCAGACAATTACTATGACAGACAAACATGCATAAATGTGGGTATACTGTTTCTCTTTCCGTATCTGAGCTGATCCACGAATTCCAAGAAAGTTTATTAAATGCTGCCTTACAAAGGCACATGTGTGTTTATCACTGTTGGGACAGGTCATTAATGATAGACAAGAGTTTAGCTGCATTTCGCACTAAATGCAGGTAGCAGACACAAAGACCCAGACATGGGGACGACAATGAGTCGGCACTGTCTTTTGTCTGCTTAATACAGAAAACAAAATGAAAGAAGAAAGAAGCGACAAGAGAGTGGGCGAGAAAAGGAAATGCGCACTGCTTGCAGATGCTATCGATAACAGCGCAGTCAATTAACAATTAACAGCAATGCATGTCAAACACAATTATGTTTACATACAGCTGTTGCTTAGAGCAATGGCCCCTGGCCAGTTGCCCGCATGCAGAACAATAAACAAAGCAGACGGCAAAATAGAAGAGAAATGTAAAAGTCAGTGTACTGAGTGATTGATCATCCCTTATGCTCCCTTCCTCTCTCTCACACTCTCTCTTGTTGTTACTCACGCCTACTCCGCAAGCATAAGAGCAAATTGTGATCGAGTACCTATCGATAGTACAGTCTTCAGATAACTTATCTAATGCGTAATTCATTATATTTTTTTGTCCAGATTACTTGAATGGCTCAAATCAATTTTTATTTTTGATCTGATCAAAAAGCCGCAAACAACAACAATGTGTACCTAACGGATTCCAGATGTTTGCATAAGCAATGCTCAGCCTGACCGCACCCCAAGTAAATATTAGCCAGCAGAAGCAATAAATACTATAGTATGGCCTAGATGTTAATGACTTTTCTACGTGTAAATGCGTCATAATTTTATTGTTTGTTAACAAATAACTGAGATATCATCTGGGCGGGAATAATACGTGTACACACACGTTTGTAAGTATGTAGATAGCTAAAAAAGTTTTAAACTGCTTAAAGCAATCCCAAAACAAACAAAATGTCTCAGCTTACATGTCCTCTTTTAGTTGGCAACAACAACAAATTGGATTTGAGGGCATAGGATCAGATGGCAACACTGACCCAATTTATTTATTACGCACTTTAAGGCGCACGAAATAAGAGCAAACAAGTATTTGTATTGAGATACGTACATACACACCGCGTACAATTATACAGTTATATATGTCTGTGTTAGGCAGGCAAGCAAACAATAACAGCTCAACCAAAAGCAACAACAACAGCAAAGCGGCCCCCACTAACATACTGACTTTTTATGCTGCCTATGCCAACGACGACGCGTAGACGCCAACGTCACCGCGAACGCTACTGTTGCGCGCGTGTCGGGGCCTGCGTGCTTGAGACTTGCAGTAACAGAGCAGTAAGAGCAGCGGCAGAAAAAAAAACGTTACGTTGGGCGGCTGGTTGGCATTGGCAATAATAACAACAACAACAACAACACTAACAAGAGCATGGCTATCACTGATTTACATCCCATCATTAACGGTAGTATCGGTATCGGTATCGTTCATTGTTATCACGTCACTTGACGCCCACAAATTAAAATCTTTGGGTAAAACTAGTGCAAACCAAATGAAAAAACAACAACAGCTGCAGCACAAAAAAAAACAGCAATATGGAGAATAACCGTGTAAATCCGAAAACAACACAAAAGCTTTTGTCACACTCTTATGACTTTGCTTTTTGTTCTGCCTGTTCTTGTTCGTCTTGTTCGCATTGTTGTTGTAGTTCATCGCCCTTGAATCGCTGGCTGCTGTTGCCAAAAGGGGCCGGGGCCTGTATAAGGGGTTGGGGCTCAGGCAAGGTAATGTCAGCGCACATTATTGTGTATGCAACTGTTGTTGCGTTGTTGTAGTTGTGCATGCGTCAGCTGTTCTTTTTGTGCATTTCAATCACTGCTTACACTTACCTTAAATTTAATTGTTTAGCTATTTAAATTCGTCCTGAGCAGGCGGGCCACACACACACACTTACACACAAGCACACTTGAACACACGCGTACACATACACACACACTCACACTGACGCACGTTTTTTGCACGTTTTATAATGAATGAGTTTTTTGTGTTTTTATTGGTTTTTGGCTATTACATGACATCGGGTCAGTGTTTGTTGCGATTATTGAAATTAATGAATTAATGTAAATTAACTACACTATATACACAATTATAGACGTATTTTGTGTGAAATATATACAAAAACAAAACGCGAAAAACGAAAGGTTCCCGTCGTCGTCTTTCACGCGCACTCCACCCACACGACGTGCCACACTCTCGGACGTGGAAAAACAAATGAATGCTGGCCCACTCACGTTTCTTACCAGAGCGCAGTTCCGTTGCTGAACGAACTAGTTACCATGAACCATGCCAAACAACAACACATTTTGAGCAAGAAACAGGCGGGTCGTAAAATTTGTGTACACCTATACAAACAGAAAGCAATAAGTAAATATCTATATATATGTCTGTAAATTATATGCCAAGAGTTCAACGATCAACTTTTAAAATTGTGATGAATATGTCTTAAATATTCATTTTAATATTGTTAAAATAATAGTTTAAGTTTAAAATAAAAGTCTTTCCTTATCAAATTGTGTATGTGTTATTTATATTTTTTTATAAGTTACATGCACTTTGTTTATTTATTTATAATTTTTATATAATTTGTTTAAATTTTTAATTTATGAATTTGAAAAGCATTTCTCAGTTTATCAAATTAAAATACATCAAAGTGCAAATTGTTCAATAAAATAATAGAACATTTTAACTTTACATATTTAAAATATTACAATAAATATTTAACCAGCTCTTAACCAATTTTGTTATTTATTTATAATCAGGGAAATAATGTTCATATGTGGGCAACCCAATGTTAAATCAATGTAAAGTCGGTGTTATACTCAAAATGGTTCAGTTAGCTAAGTAATTTATTCAAATGAACTGGTTGGGAAAAACAATTATCGAACGTTGTCGTTCTATTTTGGCGCCAACTTGTTGGGGTTTTGCTTGTTTAAATCTTTTTTTTTGACCGAACATTTATTAATAGTAAAATGACGCCGTTAGACAATATCAATTACAATTATTGTTGAATCGCAAGAAAATGTCAGTATTCGTATATCCGCGTGTTTCGCTTGTCGTTACTGTTACCGTTACTCGAATGTGCAATTAGTAAGTACATATGTATTAGTATCACTTTTGATTTTTAACTCAATTCACGGATGGGGATTAACCCATGGTTGTCAAATGTTTATTAGTGCCAACAGCGCCAGCGGGCGCATCATTGGCGACACATGTGGGTATGGCACTTGACCATTTGCCATTCTTCATGCACTTGAGCACCTTGGAGCCGCGCAGCTCAAGGCCGGCATCACAGGTGAAGGTGATGCTCTCGCCGATGGCATAGTAGAATTTCACGGAAGACATGCGACCGCTGATGGCGGTGCCTGGATACGAACAGGCCTGCACACATTTGGGCAAACCGCCCGACCAGCGTCCGTTATCCTGACAGGCAATTATTGGCTGACCTTGCATCATATATTCCGGGTTGCAATTGAATTGGACCACGTCGCCGGCACGATATGGTGCCGAGCCCTGGGCGTAACCGTTTTGCGGCGCGCCCGGATTATCGCATTGCACTTCGACACAGGTGGGAAACGGTGTCGCCCATTCGCCCGTAGGCAAACAGATGGCCTCCGTTGGGCCGCGCAATCCGTAACCCGTGGAGCAGGAGAATGCCGCTCGCCCGCCCACCTCACGCGATAACACAGCAACGCGCGGTGAGCTAACATTGTTCGGCATCAGCGGTATATCGCCGCACTCCACGCTCTCGCAAACCGGCAACAGTGCGCTCCAATTGCCACTGGGCAAGCAAAACAGCTCCGATGCGCCAATCAACGAGTTGCCATTCGAACAGGACAACAGCACGCGTGTGCTCAGTTTCGTATCGTTCGTATTTACGATCAGGCCGCGCCTAATCGGTATCTCTGGACAGTTGATGGACTTGACCACCACCTCGACGGCATGCTCATGCCTAGCCGGAGTCATGCAGGAGTAAATGCCCGTGTCATCGGCGACAGCATCGAATATGCTCAAACGATACTCCAACGTCGAGTCTCGACCCTCATCTGCCTCCGTTACCCAGCCCTCGGTGTAGTTCCTGAAAGTTTCAGACAGTTAGTTGGATGGACGGGCATTCGTAAAGTGCTGTCTGCTACCCACTTGTGGACATGGCTGACATTCCATTTGGGATTGCCAAAGCGTCGCATCCACAGACATTCCATATGCAGCGTAGTGCCCGGATATACAATCAATTTGCCATCATTGCTCTGGGCAATGGGTCCGTTCTGATGACGAAACAGTATGGTGGGAGCCTTCTCCACTGCAAGGGAATATCTTTTATGGCGAGAATGCAAATCAATTGAAGTGTGCTACCCACTCGCATAATCGTTCTCCTGATTTAGGCCTGAGCACACGGGCTTCGTATTGGTCCACTCCGAGTGTATGCAGGTGCGCTCGTGGCTGCCCGTCATTGAGAATTTGCCAATGTCGACGCATCTATAGAAGAGGCGTTAGGGGCGGCTAGTTAAATCTGCTTGGGCTGGTGCAACGTACCTGGATATAATTGTAGCGCCAGGTGGAAATTCCACAATGTCCTCTCTTATCTCCAAATCGTTGTAGAAGCTAACCACATTCGCTTCATTGTTGCGGAACAGACACGTCCCGTTCTCTGTGTTACACGAGTCGCATCTGAGATTAAAGTGGAATCAGTGCTGGATCAGACTTACCGCAGTTGTAGGAGCGACCGATCCACTGTCCATTGTCGCAGATGATGCGCCAGGTTTGACGATCGCCGGCTGCATTCGGAATGCAATTGAAGAAGATCTCCGTGCCGCTTTCATAGGCGCCCTCTATTTCGGCGTGGTCAGCGTTTCTAAGGGGAACAAAGCCGGCATTGTGAGCGAGAGTAGCCCAATTGGTAAGGTGGTAAGGAGCACTCACTTGTAGACCAGGGCGCCGTCTGTCAAGCTCGGATGTCCGCACATTTTTAAGTCCTCGCCGTGCTCGTCCGTATTGTTGTCATGATGATCGTTGTCCAGTTCGTTGTGCTCGACTTTGCTGTGTGTTGTGGGCGCGGGCGCGTTCGTGACATGCTCCAGTTCCTCGCGCGACTTGCGCAACCCAGACTCACAGGGTATGCTGGGAGGGGTCAAGACACCCTTGTGACAGGACATCTCAATGGGATTGGCATTTGTCGACAGCTCACAGCGCACGCTGACTGTGCTGCCGTGGCCAATGGTCAGGCCAGCGCGATAACCGCCCTACGGGAAAACACATTTACGGCTATTGTAAAACACAGTTGGAAATATGTGCAACTTGCCTCATAGATAACGCCGGGTATGTTGGGCAGTGTGCAGGGCAAGGAGGTGCATTCGGAGAAAGCATTGACAGACCAGGAGCCATGGGCGCAACGCAGCTGAGCAGAGCCCTGCATGAATTGGTAGAGAGCGATTAGAGCCAGCTCGCTAAGAGTCTAGTGACTCACCTGTATATTGAAGCCGTCCTCGCATTCCAAGGTTATGAACTCATTTGATTGAATCTCCTCGTAGGTGGAGAGTGGCGTCAGGGAGGGCTTATCGCTTAGCTGCTTGGTGTGTGGCTCCACCTTGTAGTACTGCCCATGCTCCACAGCTGGCACCAGGCACGGAGCGGACATGCACTTGGGCACATCGGGCTTCCAGATGCCGCGTATGCACCGCGCAGTCGCATTCTCGCCTTTGATATTGAGCTTGAAGCCCGCATTGCATTCCAGCTGCAGCATTATGCCCACAGAGTTTCTGCCTGGAGCTTTGCCTGGCCGCACCGTCGTTATGTTGGCAAACGAGTCCCAGTCGAGATCCTCGCATGGACCCCGCAGACGCTTGCCACCGGCTGCCTTGTTGGCCTCGCCCCCATCGCTCGTATCTAATTCGGTTTCGGGCGGGGGCGTGCCGGTGGCGCCGGTGCTGGGACTGCGCCTGCGTCGCCGCCGCACAATCTGAGATTTCAGCTGCTCAATCAGCGTTCGTGTGGCATTTCCATGAAGCTTGCGTTCAACAGAGGCATGCGAGAGCGGAGCTGGGGCCTCATTCGAGTTGCGCGAGTGGCTATAACGCGAGCTCTGATTGATGTTGGGCAGCGGCAGCACTCGTCCACGATGCTCATCGATATCCTCATCGACTTCATTGCGCCACTTCTGTGTGGCCTTGCGCATCATGTCCAGCTCGGGGCTATTGTACTGGTTGTACCAGCGTCCGTTCTGGGCCTGCGTCTGCTGGTACAGTCGATTGTGACCCAAGATTTTGCGCACATAGCGCTGATATCGTTCTTTGATCTTCTGATAGTACTTGGAGTAGGCCAAATCGATGTCTGAAGGATTCTCGTTCATGTTGGCGCTGCGCTTAATGCGTGCAGCCGTCGGCATTCCGGCTGCGGGACGAACGAACGCATTTCGTAGGTCTATCAAAACTTGGCTCACAGAACTCACCTGGGAAATCCTGATGCTCCGCCAGTTGTCGCTGCAGTTGACGTTGTCGCCGCAGCAAGTAGATGGAGCGTAGTTGACGCAGTTGCAATGAACGTCGCCGACGTCGGTTCCAGCGCAGACGTGGATGCTGGCTAAGCAAACATTGCGGCAAATCCAAAGGACGCCATTTGCCACCCACGCAAGTAGCGCCTGGTGGACCCACCTGAAGAATGGCCAATGAATCAATCAATCGAACAGAGATAACTCAATATCTTACCTCCAGGACATAGCCCTTGTCGCAGTCGTACATGATTTGCTTGTTGTTGACAATCTTCTTGACATAGGGACGATAGTCGTATAGGCCCATGTTGCCCACGAGCAACACCTTGCCGTGGGGTATGTAGCCGGGGAAAGAGCAGAAGACCTCGTCACACTTGGGCGTTTCTCCCGTCCAGTTGCCAAAGGAACAGGTTAGCACATAATCATGTGGATCCGTGATATCCTTGCCCTCGGGACTGACCAACTTAAAGCCATCCTTGCACTTGAATCTCGCTTTCATGCCGTGCTCCGTCTTCGGCGCCATTACCATGCCATGCTTCGGCGGCTTCGGCATGCTCTTGCAGCGTGCTGGCACACAGCGTGGTATGATGCTCCAGGTGCCATTGTTGCAAGTCGGCGGACTCAGCAATGAAACGGGAAACTCATAGTTCTCATCGCACTTCACCTCAAGCGCTGTGCCATGCTTGACCTTCTCAACCCCGCCCACAATTTGCGTAGGCGATGGCGTTGTCGTCGTAGTCGGTGTCACTATTGTCGTGCCGTTCTCATCGGTAGTTATCTCAATGGGTATTACGAAGCCCTGCGATATGGTTGGCACCACACAGGGCGCCAAGCACTCGGGCAACGCATTCCGCCAACGTCCATCGATCTGACAAACACTCGAGCCCAGGCCGTTGATCAACATCTCAGGCTGACAGCGAAAGATGATGCTGGCCCCTAGGCCAGTCCCTGCCTCAATATTCTCGATCCAGCCATTGTACAGCACTCCCGGATGTCCGCAGTTGATTTCTGCAAGCAATTTTTAGCGTAGGCATTGGAATAAACTGAGAACCTACCTTTGCAGCTGGGCACAATGCCACTCCACTTGGCGCTGGCTCCACAGCGGCTGGAACTCTCACCCACCAAGGTGTAACCGTAGCGGCACTCGTAACTGACCACCGAATTGTAGGCTAAGGTGGTGTACGTAGCCTTGCCATTCTTGGGATTCTCGGGCGTCGGACAGACTACGGATGTGACCACTGTGAAGGTAAGCATGTGGATAAAATAGTGCTTGGATTGTGGATGCTATTAAACCGAAACAGAATCATAGAGAGGTAGACGCTGTGAAGGTGCTTAGGGTCTAAGTGGTTGGAAGATAACACTCGAGCTGCAAGAGTCATAAGTACTAGAGTCTCTGACTGAGGAAAAAACCACTGAGAGTAAGATGTGCTCTTGCGAGGTATCTCCTTCGGGGACGAGAATGGCTTAAACTAGTTATAGCTAGGGTTAATGTACGAGACTAGTGTAACAACAAGGCTAATAATGAGAGTGAGTGAAAGCCATTACAAAAGTGCACTGAAAATTTTGTAGATGGGATTAAAAGACAACACAGAGGAACAGATCTAGAGAACACGTCTAAGCAAGGAAATCTTAAGCTTTTACATGAAGCTCAAAGGTTATCAAAGGAACAGCGGAAAAGAGTAAGTCAAGGCTAATACACTTAGCTAAGTGCATGGGTTTAAGAGGCATGAGATGTGAGAAGATGCCAAGGCTAAGTCTCTAAGGACGTTCCGATGGGTTCTTAAAAGCTATCACAAATCTTAGAAAAGCGCTCGCTTAGACCAACTGAGAAATAAAACAACTCGGGTTTTGTTGTAGTTTCTTTTTTTGTTTCTTAAGATTTGTGGTAACTTTTATTAGATTTATTATTCAATTAACATTTTGTAGGCCAACAACAACTTTTGAACAATTATTAGTATTGAATGCAGAACGATAATTAACGATTTGGCTAGGAGCATCGAAAACTTGCGCTCGGAACAAATTGCAAATTGTATTTTGGTTTTGCTTTTGGTATTTGGTTTTAATTTTGGTTTTTTTTTTTTGGAACAATCCCGCAACAGAAATTTAAATTTGGTTTAAGACAACGTTGCTTGGGTGGTTGTAACATTTGCGTTATCCGCTTTGTGGTGGGGGAATTGGTAAATCATAAAATGAAAAGTTAACAACTTGTTCTATCTAGATGGACAAAGGCGCAAGATACTCACAAACACAGGTGGGCAGCTCCTTGGGCGTCCAGGAGCCATCCGACTGACAATAGCGCTCGTGCTTGCCCACCAGCTCGTAGCCGGTGCCGCAGTTGTAGGTGATCTTGCAGCCATAGGTGTAACACTCGCCGGCATGCCAGCCGTACGCCGGATCTGGAGGCTGTCCACAGGAGCGAGCTGTAAGTAGTTGAGTAGATTAGATTCAATTTATTAATAATTTTTACTCTGCCTTAGTGGGAATATTTCAGACTATCTGACATTAAATGGGATTATCTGAGAGGAAAGTCTACAGGAAGGAACTCTCAACACCCGCCACAATTAAAACTTCAGTTAAATATCATATGAATATTCAATTAGATGAGTTAAAATTGATTGGCTAATTGTCTATAGAAGCTAAGCCAAACGCTAAGATTCTGATGACTTTCCGAAGTCAGATTTCCTTTTGATAACTCACTCTATGCCTTAAAATATAATTGGCTTAAAGTAAATTAGACTTAAATTTTTTTTATGATATTAAATGATATTTTTATATGATATAAGACTATTTCAAGTGCTGTAACTGGCACAATCTATCTATTGATCTTCACTTAGAGAAGGACTCAAAATAGCAGTTTTTTTTTGCTTTTTGAAGTTGTTATCAATGTGATTTTTTTAGCAGAACTTTGACTAGCTACAAATTCATGATACGTATACGGATCTGGCCTATAAGAGCGTGCCTTGCCTACAAGAGAAAAAGTAGCTAAGACCTCAGTCTTATGAACTCTGCGAAGTAAGCAGAGGCTTAGATAAGATCCTCAGAATGCAAGAATTTAACACTAGAAAAATAATTAATGCCAGGCAAAGCGTGTAAATCGTTAGACTTAAAAAATTTAAAATGATAAAAAATCAAATTGAATTTGTTGTTTCTAAATTGAGCTTAGCAAAAAGTGAATTTTGTCGTTGATATTAACTAAATGAAAAATGGAATAGATAAAAGAAATGTTTCATGCATATTTATGAACAAAAGATAATGATGAAAAAATTAAAAATAATCCACTTAATAATAAAAATGTTTGAAAATAAGTAAAAATGCAAAAACAATTAACAAACAACAACAGCAAGCTATGACAGAGCTACTTAAAAGCTGTTTAGTTAGTCTGTTGCTGCAGGAAGATAACTGGCAATTAGAAGAGCTCGAATCAATTCAAGGAGCTGCCTATGTCCTAGAGGCAGTTGCGGAACACTCACGCTCGCACTGTATGTCCGGTCCATACCAGCTGGCTTGATTGTCGATGGCCAGGCACTTGGCGCGCGGAAATCCGTTGGTCACGTAGCCCGTAAAGCAATGATATTGCACCGTAGAGTCCAAGTCGAAGGTTTCCTGCTCCGGCAGAGCCGAGTTGCGCGCGTGCTCGATCTGGGGCGGCTTCAGGCAGTAGACTGTAAGAGCGAGTGGCATTCGTTTCGATGTGGCATTGGATATGGAAGCGGCTTTCACTTACTGTTCTGCTTGCAGGCTGGCTCAGCGCCGGCCCAGTTGCCATCGGCCTGGCAGAGGCGACTCTGGAGACCCACCACATGATAGCCGTGGGGACAGGCATAGGATGCGCGTGCGCCAAAATGACGGCCGGCCACGGTGACCTGGCCCAAGCTGGGCTGGGCCAGTTCCGGACACTCGCGGTCTAGACAAGACAGCTGTTAAGGAAGATATCAACAGCTGGAGCGTAACTCACCTGGCTTGATGCAGGAATTGCCGCAGACGCCATCGCACAGACACTTCTTCTTCTTGCTCTTGCAATCCTCATCGGAGGAGCATTTGCGCAAGCACTTCTGACCCAACAGCGTGGCCTGCTCCTCATCCCGCGGACACTCCGTGGACGGCGAATTGCGTGGATTCTTGTAGACGCGTCCATCGTCATCGGACTCCAGCGAATCATCGCCCTCATCCCAATCGTCGTCGTCATCATCCTGCTGTGGTATCTCTGTGGTAGTTGCTTGGCCACTCAATGCGGTCGTCTGGCTGGTGGGCACCGAGATGACTGCAAAGAGAATCCAACTTCCGGTTAAGCAGATGTCCAACTTCCGTTTCAACGAAAGTCTACACTTAATTTGCGCATTTGTTTTGATTCCTACTTCGTCCGCTAACGGCGAGAGGAGGAGAGTTTAAGGCGCGAGGTGGGTGTCTCTGCTGCTGCCTGACTTGCACTCAAAAACATTGACCCATTTCTGTGTTGACGTCTGCTCCACATGTCAGTCAGTCAGTCAGTCGGTCGGCCTGTCCAAGCAGCATTTGGAGCCTGCGCACTGCGAGGCTCGCTTATATAATCAGCAGCATATACATTTTTCAGCTGCACGTTGGAATCGCATAATAGTCTAGTCTTTGTCATATTTCCAATTCACTAATTATACTTATCTGTGCTGTTGGCAGTCCATCAATCAGTCAAATCAATCAAACACATAGTCACCTTTGTAGACCAGAATCATGGTCACCAAGCAGTGCAGCAGCAGACGATTCATTTTGATAGCCTGTTTTTCAGCTGGGGTTTTTGTTTAGTGGGTTTTTTGTTGTTCTTCCAATTGGTTTACATCGGTTCCAATTGATTTACATCTGCAGCATCTTATGCCTTATTTTACTAAGCTTTTTTACAAGTTAGTGCGTATTTCGCAAGCTGCTTGTATCCTGCAGACTGCACACTTGGGCGAAACAACACGAAATGCAGCTCAGCTGCTGAAATTTTGGGTATTTTGCTCTCAACTGGTGACAGATGGTGAGAGCAGCATCGCTTCCGACAGACTGAGGATGCGTTAATGGTTTGTGTCCCAACTAAGTTCTGATGTAGTCTACACAGCTCTACACGAATACCTATACTCTACTAACACGTACATATGTGTGTGTAGAAAATGATATATTGCTGCGTATAAGGATTCTGTCTAAGCTAAACACCGGTAAGCTCTATTCAAATCCTGATTTAGATGTGTACAGTCTAACGCAGCTCTAACAGGCAGAGGATTCGCAATTTGAAACATAAGTAAGTACTACCAAACTCTACAAAAATGCCAAAGCAATATGTATTCATACACATTTATACATAAGTTTTGATGACGGGTTTTGTCTGTGCAACGCAAATATATTTAAACTGATTGTGTAAACAGTATATTTTTTTTATTGATGTTATAGCCAAGCCTAACATTTGTTTAACTGGCTTGTAAACACTGAGTGCAAACACTCTACACTACTCTACATGAACGATACGATACGTACAGGGTTTGTATCTTTGCTTAACGTTGATGAATTCCATGGAACTCTACACAAATGCGTATTTGCTACAAATTAATATATACATACATACAACATTCGTTCACACAGGATGTTTAATTGGTTTGTGTCTGATCTGTATTTAACTGTTGTAGTTAATAAATACAGTATGATTTTTTGTTTGCTTAACTTATGATTTCATAATCGCTGCCATTAAATTTCCCGCCCACCTTAACGCTCACATTTCTAAAATTCTGCTGCTACCCTTTGTCAGTTGCTACTACGCTTTTCCGCATCAATTGCAGCCCTCGCCAGAACTTGAGGAGAGAGCGAGCGAGAGAGAGAGAGAGAGTGAACATGAGCTTTCGCTTAAAGCTTTCGCCACACACGTTTCGCCGTCGAGAAATTTTCCAACGCTCACAGGCAGAACGACGCACGGCACGGAGCACAACGCACAAAACGGGAAAAACTATCCAAAGCGCGCACAAGCGAAAGCAAAATAAGAAATAGGAAGAAAAAAAGAAAAACGGCGCAGAGCATAAAACAATCTTCAATTCTATTTTTTTGTTGTATTGTATTGCAGTTGTTGTTGTTGCTGTCGAAAATGTCTTAGTGCAAGCGTGTGGCGAACGTTTTGATTAAGCAATTAATTGAGGCGAGTGCTGTGTGATAAAAAAGAAAAACAAAAACAAATAACGGCAAGTGCAAGTGCAGTGGGTGGAAATGTTTTAAATTTATTTTGCTTTTGGGTTCGGGTTCGGGTTTTTGGGCTTCGGGTTCGGGTTCGGGTTCGGGTTTTGGGCTTCGGTCATCGGGCAGTGAGGGGAGCGTGCGAAAAGCGCGTAAAGAAAAGTAAGTGCCAGAATTTGTGTATTAAAATAAATCAAATAACCAACTAAGCGATGCATACACACAAGCACACCTCCCTCACCCCCCGTCCCATTCATCTCTCTCGCACTCACGCACACACACACACACACACACACACACATGTATGCGAGCCGTGTAAGTGGCATATGCGCAAAAAAATAGAAAAAGATCATTATTATTAAAGGAATGCTTGGGACATATTAATTGCTATTGAGAAATTAAAAAAAAAGAGAATAAAAAATGTGCGACAAATGCGCGACCAAATGTCGAATATAAAAAGTAACAAAATAAAAACAAAATTAAAGCACAAATACATACATTTGTGTGGCTGTGTATATAAAACAAATGTATTTTTAGCGCAAACTGAGCATGAAAAAAGAAATCGGGAAAAAATGTGCCACGATTGAAAACATTTTTTGATATCCAATAAATATTTAACTAAAAAAAGAATTGGATTCTGCAGCAGCCGACAATTTTCAAGCGTGTACACAAAAATCCAAAACCCAGAACCAGACCGAGACTGAGAACGAGACCAAGACCAGACCAGACCAAACCACACCGCACCACACCACACCACAGGGGCAGCAGAGCAACGAACCACCATCAACCCACCACCCACCCAGCCAGGCGGACCCACTTGATTAACGCCAATGCCAATTCGAACGCAGAAAATCTCTATAAAAGTTCAGCAGAGAGCATGCGTTCACTGAGCTTTTTCTCTCTCGCTCTGGCTCTCTTTCAGTCTCTCTCAGTCTGCGTCTCGCACCTTGCACAGGACATTCTCTTTTTGTTTTTGTCATTGACCTGTTGTGGTACTGAAAGATTCAAAATAGTTAAAATATTTATGGGAAATAATCCAAAAACATTTTCTGATGCTTCAGCTGCAGACCAAGTGCTGCTTATATATTTGGTATTTAAATGTAAATATTTTGTAAATGTGCTTAAGAAACGTACACACTCAACTCGTCTCATGCTTTCACTCCCCCTCGCCCAGTGTTTTATGTGTACCTGGCATAAAATTAAAGCCTAGAGGCATTTTCAAAAGCCACATCCCTGCAGGCCGTATGTAAATCGATACGAGGACACTTCAGGAAGCATCTGATTATGCACAATTAAATACTTTGCCTGTGAAGACTGGCGGATACGAGGAAATCGAGCAAAAACTCTTACTAAATCTAATCTTAGACGTATTCGTTTATCCTTATCGAATCCTTTTGCTGGGCTCATATCACTGTGCTCACGTTAAGCGAGTGATAAGAGTTAAAAGCGAAATTACAATGCGTATTTAAGTCTAGGGTTGCCATTTTCGCTCTGGTATAACTGCTAATTTAACCGCAGGGTTGCCACTTTGCATTGGTAAGAGAAGTTCCTGTTAACTGTATGCTTAGAACTACACTAATTACCTCCAGTGTGGTTCATAAAAGTGCAAATCTAACTTTAGTGTTGCCATTAGTCAGTGTTATTCTAAGAAGGCCACGTTCAGCGACTTGTATTTGCTTGACTGTGTAACATTAATGTTATCATGTAGCAAGTGCATGTTAAGAAGTTGTCAACATTTTCAGAACGTAAGCAGAGCCTAACTGGAGTGTTGCCATTTTCGTAGCGTTTTACAATTTGAGTGTTAACTGAATGCTAACAGTTACAATTTTGGTGTTGCCACTTGTCAAACAATTTAGCATAATTAACAAGTTCATACTAAGTGGATGTTAACTTTTGCTGCACCTACATCTAGAATGTAAATCAGCCGTCCCATGGTACTTTCACAAGGTAATGCTTACAGTTAAAAAGTCCGACCTTGAGGGAATGATAATGCTGCACAGACTTAAATAACAATTTAACAACAGTTTTACTATTTTCCAATGATATTTTTACATTTGTATTTCAACTTAATGTTAAACTTAACTTGAGTGTTGCCACTTTCACAGTAAGTTAATGTTAACTGAATGGTAAAAGACACATAATTAGGGTTTGCCTTTAATGTTGCGTATATTAAGCCAGCGAATATTAAAGCTTCGAGTGTTGCCACCCTAACAAAAAAGTTAATGTTAACTACATGTTAACATTTAAACAATAAGAATTGCGTTGAGTGTGTTCACAATTAAATATTTTAAAAAGTTTGGCTGGAGTCACAATTTATCCACAGTGTTGCCACTTACAATGAACTTGAAACTCTGAATATACAAAGCACATAATTTCTCACATAATATTATATTATGTATCTATTATTTATATTATGTATTATTATAATTAATGCGTTCTCTTGCTCTTCCCTTGCAGGACAACAATAGTCAATTTTAAGTTAAAGCAAGTTCTTAGGGAAGCAGATAGTTCTTAGCACTAGCCATGGGCAACGTTTGCAGTTCGGGGCAGAAGAAGAAGAAGAAGGATAAGGATAGTGCTTCCGAGCAGTCTGATGAGTATGTCGCAGCCACGATCTCTAGGCGAGCCTCATGTTAATCTAAACCTTACAGCTCCCCACCTTACGAGGAAGCCGATAGGAAAGATGCGCAGCTGGGCAACGATGCGAAGGACTTTAATGAGAAGCGAGCACCGTTGGCCGACGTGGAAGCGCTGCCGGAGGCCAGCCAAACCAATGACTCAAACGGCAATCAGCAGCAACATCAGCAGCAGCAGCAGACGCCACAGCCCAAGGCCAATGCCACGGAGAAAGGTGAGTTGTGGAGCTATCATGCTTCGTTCTGCGAATCTTACTGAATTCTGGACTTGCAGAGGCGAACAGCAACACGACGCAGGGGGCGCAGGCGCCTGGCGATGCATCGACTGGCAGTCCGGGCATGGGCAATCTGAGCATGCTGCAGGGCAAGCCACCGCCTGGTCGTAAGATCGAGCGGGACAAGAAGATCGTCATCTATATATTGGCCGACAATAGCACCGAGTACAAGAAGCACAAGCGCGTCATCTACAGTCTGTATAAGCATTTCAAGAGCAAGTGCCAAAGCAAGGGATTCGATTTCATCATTGCCGATGTGCACGACAGCGAGGCGTTGACCAAAGAGGCGGGCACGACAACAATGACGACTTCCTCGCTGGAGCAGGCGAATGGCAATGCGAAAAAGGACTTCTCAAGGCTGCAGGAGGTTAAGCGCTGGACGCAAACACCGCTGGAGGCACAGGGCGGCCATGAGGAGGCAGCCAATTGTCTGTGCGAGATAACGCGCCACGCGACTGGCGCATACATTATACCGGTGCTCTTCCTCGGCTCCACCCTGGGCACACCCATGCTGCCGCTGACAATTGAGAGCCAGGACTTTACCTCGGTGCTGAGCGCCGCCAGCGACGCAGAGAAACTGCTGCTGGAGAAATGGTATACCATTGACAACTCCTACCAGCCCATGTGCCATCGGCTGTACACGCAGCAAATCGATCCGTACTCCACGCAGGTGAATGGGGAGCTGAACGAGCTGCTAGCCGTGCTGCTGCGTCTCTTCTCGGACGACGTCAAAGACTCGTATCTGACCACCGTCGTAGAGCAGGAGATCAACAATACGGTGCTAATAAGCCAGGAGCTAGCCAAGCGCTGCATCTGGATACAGACGGGTGCCCATTACTCACGCGCTCCGGATAATGCCACACAGCTGGAGCTCGAGGTACTGCGCCGCATCACTCGCATCTACGCCGAGCTCAAGAATCAGCTGTGCGAAAAGAATCTCATTCGAATGCTGCCCACCATGAACATCCTGGACGATGAGCTGTCATCGGTCATCGAAAGTTTGCTGGACAAGTCGCTGGCGGGCATCTTCGAGGAGCATCTGCAAAAGAGTATACCCTACAACACGCTGGGCGTGGATCGCGTGCTCCTCGAGGAACTGCAGCTGATTGGACACTACTCGAAGCTGCTAGCCCAAAACTCGGCCAACTTCGACATTATGAACGATGTGAAGCGCTACATACGCGATGGAACCTCACAGCCGCTGGTCGTGTCGGGCGCCCGAGGGAGCGGTAAAAGTGTGCTGGTGTCCAAGATCATGGAGAATGTGCATCGATGGAAGCCGGAGGCACAGCTGGTCCTGAGGTGAGCCGAAAACGTCACCAGAGATGCCGTAACCTTTTAGGAGATATCTGTCAAGGTGCTTGATTGGTGCCTTGCTTCAATCTTATGGCCAAGCCACAGTAGCATCTTTGATTCTTATATCAGTGCATCAAGCAATCATTCATTCCATTCCGAAACCAAAGCTAAAAGATTTTTAGGTGTCTGATTTCTACACGCCTCTCAATTCAAGTCGATTAAATAATATATATTTATAAAATATCTTGGCTTTGATGGTTTCCGTCATGTAGGAAAAGCTTCTTAGCTTCGTAGATCCTAGTCCTATGGCCTCAAGCAGCAATATCTTAATGCCGAATATAAATTAATCTCTCATTCCGCAGATATGCCAATTTGAGCGCTCGCTCCTCGGACATCAGTTCGCTGTTCGGCTCGATAGCCAATCAGATGTCGGTGCTCGAGACGGGTCAACAATGTCAGGTGCCGCACGTAAGTAGAACAATGCACAGGTCGAAATCAGAGTACCACATTTAATGCTCACCCACAGACACTCGAGGCCTATGCAGAGGTCATCAAAGCGATATTGGTTAGACAGCAGCGCTTCTTTGTGTTAATCATTGACGGTTTGGATGAACTGCAGCGGGATGCGGCACTCGATTGGCTGCCGCTGCAGCTGGGTAGCTGCGGCAAGCTGATACTGACGGTCAGCGAGCGGGAGGAAGAGGAGGATGCCAGTGATCCATTTGATATGCTCGCCGCGCTGGCGCAGCTGGGCATTCCACAGCGCTGTTTCCTGCGTCTGCGCCAGTTCACCGAGCGCCAATGGCACGACATACTAAGCTCCGGCGGGGGCGATTTCTATGCAGCAAATGGAGCCCTCAAGCTGCCCGACGATTGGAAATCGTTGCACGGCAAGACGCCCTACCATGCCAAGTCGCTGTGGTGGCTCGCCTGGCTGGGCCACGTGGCGCAGCCAATTAGCGAGATTGGGGATATATCCAGCAAGATATTGCAGGTGCTGGAGACCAAGTTTGCGGCAGATCAAGTGGAGCTGATGCTGTTGATTGTGCGGCTGTCGCCATGGGGCATACGGGAGAGCGACTGCTTGGGCGTTTTTCAAAAGATCACACAACTGGAGGCGCAGGTCGTCTTCAAAATTTGGTCCAAGTTCTGCTGGCTGATGGGACCAATGCTTTTAAGTCTTAAGAATATTAGAATAGCGGACAGGAGCTTTGGACGCGCCGTCCTGTCGAGGTATGCGCAGAAGCAGTGGCTGGTACATGAAGCGCTGCGCGACTACTTCGATCGTCAGGACAGCGAGTTCAAAGGCAGCGCAGGCGTAAAAACGTAGGTCAAATTGCTGTCTCAAACTTCCGTAACTAACTTTATCCACTTGCAGCTACAACTACCAGAAGTACTTAAAACTGCCTTATCATCATTTCTGTGCGGTGATCGAGGATAACCCGGCGCCGCATAAGATCGACATACTCTTCAATTGTTTCTACTTTACGGACTTGCAGTGGATAGCCAACAAAGTGCATGCCACGGGCCCGGCGCATCTAATGCATGACATTCTACATGCCGAGTGGCTGGCTGGCAGCGAGGGTTCCACGGGCTATGTACATATAAACTTTTTGAAGCAATTTCTGGAGCGTTACCTCCACGAGCTTAGCTACGATGGCCAACAGTTCTATACGCTTATGAAGTACTATCTGAAAACACGCTTCAAGGAGTCCTCAACGCTCAAGGACGACGAGAAAATACGCTCCTGGTGGGAGTACACAAATGAGTTAGAGTTCGCCTTTCTTGAGATACTCAATGCCGATTTGGATGCCAATGACAATGAAAGTAACGAAGCCGAACCGGATGCCACTGCCACTCCAGCTGTCAGGGGCTACGATGTGCTAATGAATCTGCCGCAGCCGGGCTGCTATGTAGCGTCGCTGTGCACCGAGCGCGCTGAGATTTGCATCTGGGATGTGAAGAACTGTTGTCGCATTCGCGAGCTTCAGGGTATTCAGCAGCCCACAGCCATGTGCCCCGTGGGTAATTACGAGGCAGCTGTGCTGTGTCGTCGCGAGATTCGAGTCATCAATCTGGACGAGGGAAAGTTTAAGGTATGATTGAATATTAATTGTATATCAATATAATTCACATATATTATAATATGCTTACTATGTGCAGGTCACACTAAAGGGCGTGATGAACCAGAAGATGCCCTACTTCGGCCTGCACGATCAGAATCATTTGGTTTGTCTCTCACGCAATCGCATGTACGTGAATCTCATGAATCTGGAGTCGGGCGATTGTGTAACCACTTTCAAAGCGGGCGAGGATCGTTTTCTTAACTCGCTCCTCGTCTCCGGCGATGGACGGTGAGCAAGCGAAGAATATCTACGGCTTACCTTTCGGCTCATATTGAATTATTTACATTTTTAGAATTTTGGTTTGCGGCGATGAGACGCAGAAGCCATTTCCACTGCTCGTCTGGCATTTATCGCAGCGCAAACTGCTCTACGATCTGCGAATTCCGCATCATGACTTTGTCACTTCACTGTCGGCCATCACGCATGAAGGATCTTACGTTTGCGTGGTGGCCAAGGAGCTTAACGAACCAACAACGCCAAATTTCATTGTAGTCTATGATCTGCAGAGCGGCACCTTGTTCAAAAAGTGGAAGCCCAGCTGCAATACTGTAGCTCTGGCCATATCCCAGCTAAATGCCTGTGTCATTGCTGGCCTGGAGGATGCCAAGATATTGATATGGGATCTAGTTACAGGCAACTGCAAATGCACTCTCATTGGACACAATGCGCCTGTCACGTACTTGAAACTCGATCCACTGGGCAAAGTGCTGTTGTCCTTCGACAAGGAGGGACGGGACAGTGCAATACGGATGTGGGAGTTGAATACAGGTGGGAAGAGCCCTTTTAGTGTTAATGAACTCTTATATTATTTTATTGCTCTGGCTTGCAGCTAAGTCCTTGGCCGTCTTTAAGCCACCAGCACAGATCAGCACCTGTGAGATATTGCCAAATGGGGCATTTGTCGTACTCGCCCTCAAGGATCGCAACGATCTGCTAACACTCGCATTGAAGAACTATGGAGGCAGCTCTGCCAATGCTCTGGAGGATGACTGTGGCACCTTGTATGGAAATCCCGACAACCAGCACAAAGTTTTTAACTTAAGTAATTAAAAGTTGATACAGCTGCCTGAATCAATTAAACTTAGATATCATTATTCAAATTAAACAAGAAATTATAATTCCGAATTATATAAATATCACATATAAAATCTTCTCATGCATAATTCATTAGTTGTATGTAAAATTCTTAAAAAAAAAAAAAACAAAACAAAACTTACCAGATGTACAAAAGGCTAAAGAAATAACCAAAAGAAATTATAAATTAAAGATTCATTAAGTCATCTAGCTTTATTGTTGTTAATGTTGTTATCCGCTCTTAGGTGGTGGCAAATAGATACAGCAAATTCTTCGCGAACTGGATTATTTCAGTGCCGCCCAGCTTGGAGGTGCCATAAATACGGTCCACAAAAGTAATGGGTACCTCGGCTATGCTGAAATTATGCTGACGAGCACGCACCAACATTTCCATTTGGAAGACGTAGCCCTTAGAGACGCAGCTCGAAATGCACTTCTCCAGAACCGGTTTCTTGTACAGCCTAAAGGAGCCCGTC
This sequence comes from Drosophila hydei, assembly GCF_003285905.1. Lineage (NCBI taxonomy): Eukaryota > Metazoa > Arthropoda > Insecta > Diptera > Drosophilidae > Drosophila > Drosophila hydei. The sequence continues at coordinate 3,785,228 of NW_022045678.1, forward strand.
AAGTCACTGGCATTGGGTCGAAGCAACACCTGGGATAGATAGTTGGCACCACGCGAGATAAGTTTGCGTTTGAAATCCCAGCCGTAAACGCCGCCAGTGCCAGCATAACGAGTGCCAGAGACAATGTCATAGTCACCCGATTCCTGTAGCTTTATGAACTCGGGTATGAACTTGGGCTGCAAGGAAAGAGGCACGCGCGTATAAATTCTATTCAAACAGAAATAGCACACGTCTGTGCATCGGCTTTATCTATGCTCACATGATGACTCAAATCGGCATCGATGATAATAACAAAGTCGCCGGTCGCATGTTTTATTCCGTGTATGTAGGCAGTGCCTAGGCCCAGCTTGCCAGCTCGTGGACGTAATACAATTCTATCTTCACCATAGATCTGTTGCAAATCCTTGGCCACATCCAATGTGCCATCCGGACTACCATCGTCGATCACTATCACCTCGTAGTCGTAGCCGCTGAGAACACAATTGCTTTTATTTCAATTTTCCTGTTCGTCAGCATACGATCCCGTACTTACCTGGCTTTCATATATTTTACAATTAGCCATATAATAATTGGCAAATTGTCTTTTTCATTATATGTGGGCAGCAAAATGCTGTATTTATGGCCATTTGTTGGCATTTTGTTTTGCTTACACGAACACAAATAATTTAACAATCATTAGGGAAGTGTTCAATAAAAGAACTAGATCTTTCACTTTTCGTTCATACCACATATGTATACTATCGAACAGTATTGGTAAACACAGTTTGAACACAGCTGTTATTTATCGATATATCAACGCTATCAATAAACTGCACTAGCTGCAACTGTGCAAAAGCATTCCAACCATAGATACGGCGGTATGCACCGCTCTTTAATTTTAATTTAGTCTGTGCATAAAAAAACAGATGCTGCTAAAGGCACAATAGAGACTTCAATTAAGTTGATGTATATATATTGTAACTAACTTCACAATGGCCAAGAAAATTCCATTTAATGTGGTATTCGCTTCAGGTAAACACAACTTAAGTATTGTAGAATTGCCCTTTGCTTAAACAAATTAAGATTTACTTTCGTTTAATTTTGTTTCTTTATGTTTTATATTTTTATTTTAGTTATCATTTGCTATGCGCTAGTCCAGCGTTGAGCGCGCGCCATTTGGCTGCACTTGAGAAATCGATAAAAAATCACACATACGCCTAGTGCGACGCCTAATTAAACAACGTTTAAAGTAATTTCACTGAATAACAAAACATTTATTTAAACATACATCTATATATTGATCTAGAGTAACCATTAAACACAATTACCACTCTTTTATTTTTTAAGACATAAATTTTAGAATGCTTACTAACTGCAATAATGCATTTGAAATCTGCGATGGTCCTTGTTTGCGTTTATCTTCATTATATTGACAGATTGCGGTTTGTCATAATATGTTTGGCATGTCTGCAACGCATATCCAATTAAATATGCAGTCAAAGAATTCTATTGGCAACGAGCCAAGCGCGAAGCGCCAAGCCAATTGACGATTCAAATTGCCTCCGTTGCGCTTTAGAAAGTTTGTACGTTCCTTTTATTGTAGTCATTGTCGGGGAGCATCCCCATTATGTAGCCTCATAACCTTCACCAATTTGTATACCTAGTTGACGACCCTTTTTATGCAGATCTTTGCCTTCTGTACTTCAGCTTCGTTAGTAGCGAGCCCACAGGTCCAATTATGGTAAGGACGTAGACCAGTACTGTGGTTAGCATCAGGGCAGGTATGAATTCATGATCTACAACGCGTGTAAAGAACTTTGAATAGTAGCCCAGATAAATGGCAGCCATGCCAATCGTAAAGCTGAGCAGCCCAAAGAGGTTATGACGAAATCGTAGTTCAGAGGGTGGAAAACGTTTCAACGCAATTTTGGGTTGGAAAAAGTTTACCAGACCGCCAACGACACTCGCAGCGCACCCAAAGGCTGCGACCACACCTAAAAGTCAATTAAAATTATGTGTTTAGTGTTCATTGAAGTGTGAAATGTATGTGCACACGCACCGAATCTACCATGCCAGGTGTCAAGATGCACGTCCTTCTGGGAAAACTTGCCCAAAGCACCAAGCAGAACCATCGACCCACCGACCAGCTGCAGCAGGCCATGGAAACGGGATTTGTTCTTGTGCGAGAGCCAGCGGGTTATTGGGTTTACCTTGTAGTGTGACATCAATGCTTGGGCAATTAGTACGTGGAACTGCAAAACCAGAGGTATAAAGGTGACAAAATTAATGATAAGTAGTACAGCTAGTACTGTTTGCGATATGAAATCAATATGTATGGCGTTATTAGCTTATAGTTATGTTCTGTTATCAAAATTATTTCGTGTTACTTACACCAGTGCCAGTCATAAACATGTGCATGGCCGTATCCTTAAATTCCAGACTCCTGGCGAGTGTAAAGAAGAAGGCACCCACCAAGAAGATCAGCATATGATTTATACTATTTAATAAGCTTTCAATTTGCAGCATCCATGAGGACGACGTAGAAGAGGAGCTTCTTGTTTGCGGCATTTTGAAATCGGCCGAGAAGCAGTACACGTTCTGTTGTGCCTCAGGCTAAAAACGAAACTAAACTAATTCTCAGTGAGCTGCGCATATAAAGAGCGTCAGAACGAAGCACAGCCACGTAATCATTTCTGTTTGTATGTGTGATAGCGTCATTCTAAGTCCTCTCTTAATGTATTGTTTTTGTTTCAGTTAATTTATACATGAGCTTAAAAGCTAACGCTAAAGATAACAGCTGACATTTGTTTTGTTTAGAGATGTATCATATCGTTCAGTAAAAGTTCATTTGAATAGGTCATTAAAATGAACAATTGATCTAAATAGCTTGTATACAAGTCCCAGTAGAGATCATTCCTCAAGTTTGAAAATTATGTCTATAAAAACAGATTTTGTCAATCATGCATAACGCACTTCTGTTAATCATTTAACTTGCGATTATAGTTTCAAGCTCAATGTGATGTTCATTAGTGGTGAACTAACTGAACTTATCGATCAAAATGAACAAATGTTCCCAACTCAATATCTTAAACCACTTTACAATATTCGGCTTACCAACACTGTTAGTGTTAATCAATTGTTAATTGTGTTTTGGTTTCTTTTAGACGAAGACGCCGGCTTTCCAGCCAGCGAGTTGAACACACATGGTCCCACGGTACATGGCTGGCGCAGTGCTGTGGACAGCGGAGTCAGCACACACGACATCATATTGCGTTTCCACCAGCCGGCTAAAATTTACCGCATACAGCTTTTGGCCCACCAGTATTTGATACGTGAGTCCGGCTATTTGAATAGAAATCCTTTTACTTTGTAAGATCTGGCTATAAATAATTTGATCTTTCAGCCGAAAAAGTGGAGCTTTGGCTGCACTACTCCCCAAAGTCGATGCCTAGCACTCCGTCCTCACAATACTTTGATTTTCTTGGTTTTGTTGCGCTCGCCGACAATGCGAATACCAACTACAAATCGCGCGAGCTACAGAGCGTGACGGTGAACCCTAGGAGAGGGACGCACTTGAAGCTGCGTCTGATTGGCGCTCATTGCAATGAGTTTAACAGCACCCAACAGATTGCATTGATGGCGGTTAATGTGCTCGGCGAGGATTTGGAAACGGCCGCCCTCAGTGAGGGCGACGAGCACCTAGCCAGTGAGGCGGCACCTATAGACACGGCCACGGGTGAACTGGCACTAGCCTCCATATGCGATGATCTGCTATTTTCAATGTACGTGGAGGAGTCCATCGTGCAACACATACGCGAACTGGAGCAGCGCAAGCTGAAGGCAGTCAGCACAGAGAGATTCGAATATGCGCGCAAATTAAAGCTTTGCATGACGGCGCTGCGAACAGCGGGTGAACGCTTGGGTCGATATGCATTAGCGAAGCGGCAAGCGGTACAACAAGAAGACTTCAGTGCGGCCAAATTGCGCAAGGAACAGATCGAAATGTATCGCGCTTGCGTGCTCAAACAACTCCAAGTAGAGCAGCTACTCGAGAACGATGGGCCACTCAGCCAGAATGATCAGAGCTGCGAGATCTATGCGGGTGGGAAGCCCAGCCTGCCAGCTGCACCTAGCCTACAGGATGTGGCACACGCTTTGGCCGATGCTGTCATCAATCCCAAGTGCAGCAGCGTACAGCTTGAAAAGTCACCCAGCAATGAGGTTGCCATTGTTGCGCCCGTAGCTGCACTGCATCTGCATGCTAAATCTCACGATGAGTTGCCTCAATCGCCGCGCCTGCCCATGGCATCACGTCATAGCTCGCCCATGTCCAGTCGACAAGGATCGCTAAGAAGACGAAATAAAAGTGCACCGCGTAATTCTTACGAGGACTACGAGGAGCGAGCCATACCCACGCTGAGGCAGTAAGTTTTAATATAAGCAACAAATCAATCTGTAGCTATTGTTGTTGTTGTGGTTAGGAAGAAGTTTGCATGTGGCATGAGTTGGAAGCAGCACAACACAAACATAATAGTTATAGAAACGCCAAAGTAAAAGTAATTCTCGTCGATTTTTATGCTGCTTTTTTTATTTCTCCGTTTCCGTAAACGTTGTCTCGTTCCTTTACCATTAACTATTTAGCTCAAATACTAATGAATTTTTAAGGGAGTGTCAGGGCAATGCGCTGCTCGAAGCGGATCCCAATCGCAGCCGTTCGCGTCTCAATGATCGCGAGCGTCGACAAGCTGCGCTGCCCATATTGGTATTTGGCAGCGAGTTGGTAAGATTTGCTATCAAACTAACATTTATATCTATAGTAATCAGATTTGGTTTCTTTCAGGTTGAGCTATTCTATTCGCGACAGTTTCAGGATCGTGAGGATGGCTTAGTGCGCTTGCGCAGCTTTCTCAAGGAGCAGGAAGCAGTCGAGGTGGCAAGCAATGAGCATGCAGCCAGTCCCAACAAAGTGGCACGCAGCGCTGCTTTGCTGCTGCATCGTGCCGTTCGAGATGCTGTATACTCTGTGTTTAACCAGGCGACCGAAACAGTTCGGGTGCTGTTCCTGGAATATGTGCCCGGTCGGGTGTCGCCTAATGAGGTGGCTCGATGCGTGGATCGCCTTTTGCCTGAGCTACTGGCCAAGTCGGGTGATCCTTCGGCACGTTTACATACGTTGGCGCAGCACACCATACTCAGCATTGCCGCATGTCCACAGGTCGCCGAGCAGCACCTGGTGGCACCTGCGCTGTCGCGAAGCGTAGGCTCTGGCACGCACCAGCGCCTGGCCATGAGCCGGCTGCAAATGCTCGAACAGTTGGTGAATACACAGGGCATTAGCACGGATAAGCACAGCGGATTGACATGTCGCGCTCTGTCCGACTGTGGCTGCTCTGGCATACATCATCCAGCGGAGCCGGTACGCAAAGTGGCTGAACGTATACTGCTGCTCGTCTACAAGGTGAATCCACGACTTGTACGCAAGCAGCTGCCACCCGACGACGACATCACGCGTCGCAATCTGCTCTACCGCCAGCTTTTTACGGAGTTTGATAAACTAGACTTGGAACGCAAACAGGAGCTGCTTGAAGTGCACAATTCAGGCAATGATGCAGATTTAATGCAGCCCACAACCAGCACAGACGCATCGCGCTTATTGAAGAGCAAGAGCGGAATGACATTGGGTACGTCAGCTGTGGGCAATGGCTACGTCAGCTGCAATGGCAAACAGCAGTACAACGAGCAACTGAAGCGCTCCATGCAGTCGGCCACAAACTCACGCAAAGGATCTGCTACTAACTCCGAGTCCACTGAAGAGACGACACCAAAGATGTAAGCTCAATGAGTTCTTAATAAAAAGTCTCGTATTTAAGTTAACCTTTCATGATAGCAATTGCATGTTTTGTGGCTGGTGCTGCACTGGGAGTGATGCCAGCCAACTGGATCGTCACTATTGGAAAGCTTGCCCCTTTCTCACCAAGTGCCCACAGTGTAGTCAGGTGCTGGAGGTAGCTGCGCTCAACTATCATTTAACTAGTAAGCTTTGTTGCTATGCTATGTAAAACCTGATTCACTATTTTCCTCTTTCTGCAACTGCAGCGGAATGCGAAGCCAAGGAAAGTTATGTGGTCTGCACACGCTGCACGGAGTCGGTGCATAAGCAGCTTTACGAGCTACATCAAATGGAGGACTTTTGTCGTGGTATTTTATAATATGTTAACTGAAGTTGGTAGTTCAATTTTTTTATATATTTATTTGTCTACTTTAAGAACTAAAAACGGGTGCCGCTCGCTGTCCACTTTGCCATGATGATGTGCATCTGCCATTGGACGGCGGTTGGAAATTGCATCTATTAAGCGCAGGCGGATGTCCAGGCAATATACGTAAACGGAATTTAAAGAAATCAAACTAAACAAATACCTTACGACACAAGTCACCAATAACTGAACTATCTTTCGATTATAAGGTAGATCATTTATGACAAGCCAACTATTAAGGCCATTAGCGTAATTTAAAGTAATTTTTGTTACACACAGATTCAATTTAGGCACATTTTGTTACAGGACTTGGTGTTAAGTTCAACATTATTTATTATTTACATTTTGTTACACTTTATACGAGTATATATGTTTTCTACGCAATGTGATTTGTTAACTATACATAAACACGAATTTCTAAACGTCCCACAATAATAAAGCCAATCAACTGAAATTTTGAATTTGAATTTGAATTTACATTTAAAAAGTGCGCTAATAATCGATATTTTTAAGGCGTTTTGGTCAGAGCTGGCAGCACTTTTACAGCAGTATCGAGTGCATAGCTTAAAAAGTGTAATTTTTCAGTTAGTAAAAAGAAGATAAATAGAAGTACAAATTTGTACAAAAATAAATTTTATAAATAAAAAAATATAATTACCTACTCCAAAAATATGAGCTCATCAACAATGTTTCAGTTTAAATTTAAATTTGTAAATTCCGCCAAAATTCGATAAATTAGTTTACATTCGGTGCTTGACAGCACTGGCAGTAGATTGAGCTGGCAGCACTGTTGTCGCAGCAATAAGTGCCACCTTTTCATGAGGCAATTAATTGACACTTAACACTCGCGTATTGTTACATTGTGTTAATATGTATAAGTAAAAATTTGTTGATAAATATAAATTTAATAAATAATAGATATAAATACGATCTCCATAAAGGAGAATGCGTCAAAGTGTTTTGAAAACCAACCCCCTAACCAGCTGAGAGTGTATGTGTGCTAGTGTGCGTCAGTAATCTAGTGTATATAAATGCGTGTGCGCGTGTATGTGTGTATGAAGCGTGAAAAAACAGCCGGCAAAGTTTTTTGTTTTCGCATGTGGAATAATAGCAAACTGTGCACGCTCTTAAATTGACCGTTTGCCTTGGTTCTGTGTGTGTTGTAGCCAGTAAAAGCAAATCTATCGTGCAAACCAGTTAACGATGCGCTGAGCATTGACAATTAACGTAAAAGCCACTGCCGCCATTCAGTCAATTGTCACAACAACAACAACATCAATTATTAGGATAGTGGCACGTTGCTGCCGTGTTTTCCCTGTTAGATTAAATCATATATATCTGATACGTATGTACATATAAGAGAGAATCTCTTTGAGTAAAATAGCCAACGGGGCACGTGCGTTACGCCTTGAACATACATAAAGATGCAGCGAATCTGGCGATTGCTGCACTGGCGGTACCTGACACGGGAGCAAATCAAAGGCTTTGACAATTACAAGGTAGGAGTGGCAGGGGTAGGATTCGCGCTCATAAATCTAATGTCTTCTTCTTTATATATGGATACAGTACAGCGCCATAGACACGTCGCCGCTCAGCCAACATGTAATGCATCCATTTTGGGATTGGCTGGTCAAGGTGAGTGCAGACAGCAACAGCAACAGCAACAGCAACGGCAACCACAACAACAAATGAAAGAAAATCAATAATCATAATAACGTACGTGTTCTTTGCTCATGCAGTTCTTCCCGCGCTGGTTTGCGCCTAATCTGATGACCTTTCTGGGCTTCCTGTTTAGCGTGATGAATCTGGTGCTGCTCTCCTACTATGATTGGAATTTCGAGGCCAGTTCGGGTGAGGAGGGTACGACACCGATACCCAAATGGGTTTGGTTGAGCGCTGCAATCAACATATTTGTTGCGTACACGCTGGATGGCATTGACGGCAAACAGGCGCGTCGCATTGGTCTGTCGGGTCCGCTGGGCGAACTGTTTGATCATGGTCTGGACTCCTATACGGCCATGATTATACCCACATGTCTGTACAGTATCTTTGGACGCAGCAGGGTCTATTCGGTGCGGCCGATGCGAATGTATTACGTTTGCTTAACGGTCTATTTCAATTTCTTTGTGTCGCACTGGGAGAAATACAACACGGGCATATTGTATCTGCCGTGGGGCTATGATCTCAGCATGTGGGGCAGCACAGCCATGTACATGTTCACGTGGTGGGCGGGCTTCGAGCGTTGGAAATTCGAGCTGCCCTTGGGCTCGCTCGGTACTCTGCCGTTGGGCAATGTCATGGAAGCTGTGCTGCATGTCAGTGCCATGGCCAATCTACCTCTTGTAATTCTCAATGTCTACAAGTAAGGAACACTCACATCCCATGCAGAAACTTAACAATAAATTTGTGTTTGGTTTGGTTTGCATTTACAGCTCATACGCCCAGCGCACCGGCCGGCTGCTGTCAGCATGGGAGGCACTGCGTCCGATGTGGCCATTCGTGACCTACTTTGTGCTGCTCTTGGTCTGGCCATTTCTGTCGCCCAATGATATTATGGAAAGAGATCCGCGCGCCATGTTCATGCTCAGTGGCACAATCTTCTCCAACGTCAGCGTAAGTTTCTTATCTTTTCTTATCTCTGCATACTATTGGGAAAGCGCTACACATATTTGGCCTTAAGACTTCAAACTATTTAGTTGCATATTGTTTACTGTTAAGAATTGCTATTATCATGACCGCCTCGAACACTTGTTGGGTCATTAGCGACCTAATAGTCTCCCCGTACCACCCCTCCCTCCCTCATCGAGTGCCAAATATCGGCTGCTATCGGCCGTAACAACTGACTCAGTTTAGATATGGAGTGGCGTGGTTTATATTCGTCATTTCAAGGGGGTTTTGCTTTGCAACTAGAACAGCTCAGCGTAGCTGAAAGCAAAAACAGCGAAATGAGTATTTGCACATGTTTAATAATATTAGCCGGGCTTTTACGGCCACAATCTGTCATTTATGTATATATAATTCTGTTTTTATTGAACATGGGTACAGTAGAGGCTAACCACATATAGCTTCGATCCAGCTCTGGGCTAGAGACTTGTCTGAAACTTAAAATATTCTTAGATTTTCGTGTTTTTAACCAGCTGTAAAGAAAGACAAGTATTTTGCATCTATGCTCAAGTAAACGAACATATATCAAAAATATATAGTATATAGTCGGGTTAAACTGTTTAGGAACAACAGTTTAGGAACTGGAACTCAAATTTGTACACCACCATCGGGTTTTACTGTGTGAAGCTTGGTATAGATTCTGTTGTATGTTGAGCTTTATTAGAGCTGAAGACTTGGCAAATCGTTAGCAATAAATTCAACAGTTTTACAGCTATTTGTACCTGTCGTCCTTCCCGGACTGTATAAGAATTCTATATGGACGTGGCAAATCTAGCTTGAGATATTGGAGCATTTTACATGTGGAACACTGTTGAGTTTCTTTTTATATATTTTTATAAATTATATGATCCGGCCATTGAGGCGATTATTATTAGACTTGCTCATTGATTAGCTATAAGCAACGATTAGATCTTCGAAATTTCACCCAGATGATGTTTATTAACGATTCTAATTGCCTATTGATGAAATATTTACTTTTTTTAATTTAGTTTCTCGCTGGGTATTGTTAGAGTAACTCTATAAGTATATAAACCATACTTCAGCTAGCTCTTCTCAAGCTGAAAGCATTCTTTAAAGATCAGTTAAATCGTATACATTTTAACATTCCGGAATATAAAGATTCTAAAGGGTTCAGAATTGTATAAATGTGTTATTATATAGAATTATAATACCCATAATATATCAGACACATATGCAGCCCACATTTGCTTCTGTTTTTATACGCTGAATCCATTGAAAATGTGAAAATGTATGCAACAGGCCGAGGACGGCGTGGCAAGCCCATAAGTCATTCCATTTCCTTATCGATAGAAGCCGTTTTTAAGCGTACTTTGAATACCGAAATTGCTGGATACTTCAGATGTTCCGCATAGGTCCCTGTAATGAATACAAGGTTTTTTATAATTCCCCAAAAATTCGCAGAAAAAGTATGTCAAATCCAGAGACTTGTGCTTTGGTAAATACACGCACATAGATCTGTGCGTGGGCACAGAAGTCTGTAGGGTCCAGGGTATCTCGGGAAGTTCTGACTAAACTTTTGCTTTTAATTGTTGTTGCTTGGAAATTTATTTTATTTACTTTATACATGAGTTTTTTGCAACGACATCATATGGAGCGCATAATGTAAGGCATTTTGGTGCATCTATGTCTATCAACAGCTGCTCTAAGGATATACTGATAATCACACAATCAGAGCAGCAGTCAGACGTCAGTTTATGCAGTGTCAAATTCTCAGCTTTGAAAACAATATTAACAGTCAGAAGTAAAACATTTGAGAGAAAATTTGAGCGATATGCCACCTTTTTGCTGTGGTGGTCGGCGTTGCGCTGCAGACTTGGAGAAAAATAACTTTGACGGTACCGATGAGCAGTCAAAGGCATCGCCGATCACGGTGACCGAAGCGGAGACGCCGCTGACCCTCAAGTTCTATGCCCGCCATGATTGGCCCTATTTCCGTTGCACCGATGAGGAGATTCGGCGCATGCGTGAAAAGTTCGACAAGAAGGGTCCGGAGATCAATGTTCCGGCGGAAGATGGAACCGTCGCAAAGTACGAGCCGAAGCACCCCACAGCGCAGCCAATGACTGCGAATCAAATTTATGGCTGGTATCACCATCGAGCCTTTCAGTACAAGGCCAAGGATCGTGGTATCTTTGTATTTCCACGCGAAAGTGATCCCCTGATTAAGCTGATCCTGGAAACCAATTTAATGACGGTTGCTAAACCAAAGTCCTAGATATGAGTATCTACATTAAATTAGGCAGATGCGCATTGGCCAATATAATGCACATAGACATATCTACCTGGACAGCACACTGAGCAAAATCTAGTTATTATTGAACCTTCATTGTTGGATTATACCTAAAAAAAAACAGAGAACTTATTCTGTCTTTTTTCCTTGTTTTTGCTTTTCTGGCCTGTCCAACTACTATTCGTTATATCTTGAACTTATCTGCGAGGAGCCACCTCATCTCGTGCCATCTATCTGCATGAGTTTGCATTCAAAGAAAGTCGCATCTAGTGGAATAAGCTTCCGTTGATAGTTCAGCTGTATGAGTCAAGGTTGAGTAGGAGTCATGCTATAGTAGAGTAGCTGCTTAGCTTTCCATTCGGTTCACATGGAATCAGTTTGAAATGTGTTTGGCTATTGCAGAAGGAGCCAAGTTGAGCTGATATATCAATCGCAGAACAAAGGACTTGGACTATTTAATAATTCTTATTTTACCATTTCCTGATTTTCGGCGATTTTATGGGTTCGATTTTGAGAATTGGGCTTGAAGGAAGGACCTAGAGTCACCAAGAGGTATCTGCTAAATTTACTAGATTTCTAATATCAATCTCTACCAGAAGCTGCTCAGCTCGTCAGCCTAATCATTAGTCGACTCAAACCTTATTCCAATGTCTCCGCCTCTAAGCAATACAAAAAGTTTGAAATTCGAAAGGACGTATTTTGAAGCAACAGTAGTCCGGTTCTAATCAATCGTTTTCATAGTCAGTGAACGATCCTAAAGAACTAAACATCACAGTTTCCCATTCTAAATTTCTAATTTTTAATTTTTTATACGCTTTGATTGAGATTTTTGAGAGGTTTTAAGTGGAAAGTGTTAGACCATGCCAAGACATCGTCGTCGTCGTTGGCGCCGTACCACAGATTTACCCTCTGATGTCAACGGCGGATTAGTTAAGACTCTGGAAGTAGTTGCTGACGGTCCGCTGACCTTCAAGTTCTACGCCCGACACGATTGGCCGTACTTCAACTGCAGCGATGAGAAGCTTCAGGAGATGCGTGAAAAGCACCGTAGGGATCTACTGCCAGAAGCAAATTCGAATGTTGTAGCCAAGCCATCGGCCATTTCAGTCAGCCCGCCTGCAGCGAGGCATGTCAGAACGCGTCCCATGACTGAGAACCAAATGTATGGCTGGTATCAGCAGCGCTTATGAGTGCTTGAAAGAGGATGGCGGCGTCTCCAAGATGCTTGAGAATGAACACCAAAGACATCGATTGGATGGCTAAGGAGAGGTTGCTTGATGATAGAACTTCTTTTCTAAATTGCTGTTTTTGTTTTATATTTTTTATTGCAGTGTGTTAATTAGTCGTAATAAATCTTTGTGCTAAAATGTATTCCTTAATTTATAGCTTAACTTATGGCTTTTCAATTGCAGTGCCGTCTAATTGTGTCGCAAATGTCCGTGACGCGGTGCGAGGCCTGGCACTGGCAGACGCCTATGTTCGTGATGTCGCTGTTGGCGAGCCTGTGGCTGCCCTCGCTGGAACGGCCGCTGCTCTACACGCTGCTGATTGTGACCACATTGACCCATTGGCACTACGGCGCCAGTGTCGTGAATCAGATGTGTGAGCACTTCAATCGGGTTTGCTTTACAGTGCATAAACGAGTGACGCATCTGGAATGGCAGCAGCAGGAGCAGCAGAAGTCGCTGCAGGATCATCATACGGAGCAGTCGGGGACCACAGTGAAACAGGATTAGGCTACAAATTGGCTGTGCTTTATAGCAAAAATATGTTATTCATGAGCGAATTAACTATTTCGGATGTGCTTCGACCACTTGGAGGCTTTTTCATGTCAAATCACGTGAGATGTGAGATTATACACATATATATATATATAATATATATATATATATGTATATGTATATGTATATTTATATGTATGTATGTATACATTTGTTCTAGTTAGCGCTTCTTTAACAACAACAAAAAATGCTCAGGTAACAAGAAACAAAAGTTTGCTTAGGTTGGGCTAGACACGATCTATAATCAATACACACTAAACGAAGTATTCTAAAAATTGATTGTATTATTCCTTTTAGTATCTTTTAGTGGCCGCTTGCCATCATTTAATGCAATTTGAACCCATGACATTGAAATCATCTATCTTAATTTTAATTTAGATTTTGATTTTGATTTTCATTTTCATTTCCATTTTCACATCTGTTTTACATCACAGACAATTTGCAAAACAACAAAACAGAAACAGAAATGACGCTCGCTTCCTATATTCTAAATTTGTTCATATGCGTAATCGTAAACTGTATACTTCAATTTATATAGATATATATCTAATGGCATACCTTACATGTGCTTAATTTATTTTGTATTATTTTTATATTGTTTTAGCTTAAATTGTGCGAAAAAGCAAATTGAAATTCATGCAATTCTTAACTAAGATATAACCGCCAAGACCTCTAATTATTTAAATGCATACTATGTAATTATTATTTAAAAGCAACACAGACATATGTAAACCTTAACTATGGATGCTTAATTATATATATACAGACACACACACATATATATATATATTTAACTGTAAATGTCGCTTCCCTATCCTTGAAAACTGTGCAAACACACAAAAGACAACAACCACTTAAGAAATAAATTTACATTTTAGAAAACGCAAATTACAATTCAAGTGCTAAGTGTTTCAAATGAGTTCTGTGAGTCGGCTGTGAATCTCGATTGCAGATCGGACGGCGAACATTTAGCAACATCTGAAAGCAAATTAGTTTACACGCAAAAAAATGAAATGAAATAAAATAATTATAGTCCGACGAGATCGACCGGCAGATGCCGATGGCGATGCAGAAGCAACAGGAGAAGCAACTCTTCGAATCGCTGCGCTAATCTGATAGATAAATAAAGTTAATTGGAAGTCTTCTTCTACTGAATTGAATCTATTTAATTGGTTTATTGATGCGTAGAAACTGCACCTCTAATAGAGTCCCCACGACTGCCCTGCCAGCCGGTTTGCACAGCTGTCAACCAGATGTCGATCAATTTTGAGTACGTGCTCGGCCGATTAGCTGGATATCAAAATACTTCCTCATTGCCTAATTGGTGTGAAAATCTAATACACAGACCACTGTGCGCAATTGGAGAACCCAAAACTGTCCCCCTTCCCTTCTTCCACTTCAAGTGGGCAAAAAGCAAACATTACGCGGTCGCAGCAGCAGCAGCGCGGGTGGCAGCGGGAGGCAGCGTCGACGTCGACGTACGCAAGTCACGCAGACGAAATGGGCACGACAACAACAACAATGATGTCTCCAATACACACGACTAAATAAAAGCACAACAATGACCAACAACAACAACAACGTTGACAGAAAACCAGAACGAGAACCAGATGCAAAAGAAAGCAACAAAGCAGCGACGTCGACAGCGGCAGAATATGAAAGTTGCGCATGCGCCGATGCCGACGCCGACGTAGACGTCGACGTCGACGTCGATATTAGAGCAGTTGTTGCTGTCTTTTAATCAGTTGCGAGGCAGACGCGCGCGAGCTAAGAACGTAGAATTTATTGAGCGGCTGTTAAATCTCTTACTCCAGACTCCAGAAGATTGCCTTAGATATGATTTGGAAGACTTTCACGCAGCTGCAGCTGCTGCTGCTGTTGCAACTGCAGCTTGGCGCATTAGCGTTTGCGTCAAAGTCGTCATATTTGCAGAAGAGCACAACCGAAATGCCGCCCACTAGCAGTCAGAGTCAGAGTCAAAGTCAGACGCCAGTTACTATAGCGGAGGAACATTTTCCAGCTGTGGCACCGCCGCAGGCAGCGGAAATTGCAGCGAATGAAGCGGAGACAGGCCTGTTGCAACCACCACTGTTGCCCATTGTGGATAGTGAGGATGGACTTCGTCGACGCGTAGTTACCTACGATCAGCGGCAGGAGGGTCAATATAACATACGTGGCGATCTGGAAAACTTTATGATACTTGTGATTCCATCCGCTGCGCAGGACAGTCTCAGTCTCTTGGACTTTTTAAGCAAATCGGCCATGCGTGGCGGCTCGAAGAGTAGCAACAGACGTAAACAGGCGTCGGCCCTAAAGTCCTTCTACCAGCGACAGCAACTGCAGCGCCAGCATCAACAGCAGCAGCTACTTCAGCAGATTCCCCAGTCGGGATTACCTGGCGGTCTGCCCGAATTTATTGAGGGACGCACGCCGTACCATGTGGACATCTCTGCAGCCGGCGAAGAGCTGCTACAGCAACAGCAGCATCCACGTCTGCATCGACAGCAGGTGGATGTTTTGCCACCTCAGCTGATTCCCATGCCGCAGCTGATAAAGCCATATCACCTGGAAGCGGAGCCGGAACTTATACAAGCGTTGCCCCCCGTTCCAGCCAGCAGTAGCAGCAGCAGCGGCAGCGGAAGCGGTGCCAATAATCTTCTTGAAGGCTTCAACCAGGCGGGCTCTCAGTATTATCGCAATTCACGCTCGCTACGCGGCCAAAGCTTCTTGGACACCAACCGCCTGCCGGGCGAATCTATGGCCAGCTCTAATGCACGCGCCATTAGTGTGCCGCTGTACCGCGCCGATATCGCCCGTGGCCAAACGCAGAAAGGCAATGCCAACGTCTTGTACCCACCCATCGATGTGCCTGCCTATATAATTAACGAGGCACAGCCGCGCAACTGGCAGCTGAGTGAGGAACCCACACCGATACAGCCCAAGCATCTGATCGATGGAGAAGCTCTGCTCAGTTTCGAGCTACTTGGCGATGCTTTGGCTGACTCGAAGACCCTATTACGCGACGGCCTGGCACGCTGTGCCCCGGGACAGCGACGCGATAGCTATGGAGCCTGCCGCCAGGTTGAGGGATACTGAGACTGAGACTCTTTCCAGACTGCTTAACGAAAGCGCACATATGTATTAGGCTAAGCATCGCAATAAATGATTAGGCATTAGACTTAAGTTTCACACTTATACACAATAAATTTAAAAATAAAATAAATTTAAATAATATTAAAAAACTGAAAAGAAATTGCAATTCAAATTAAGCGCCAAGCGGTTATGTTAAAGGGCAATGTTAATCCTAACATTGCTGTAAGGGCAAAGGCGCAGCGAACTGTTAATAGCCAATGTTAAGGCTCTGCTGTTGCGAATCCCACGAAAGCACAACTGACTTGAGTATGCTACCTGTTTAACGGTACTCCTATTGGTGCAAGGGCAAGCACCGCTTTACGTGGCAATTGATAGTGTTTAGCCTAGCATTGCTGCATTGAAACCGGAAGCCAGCGTGACAGAACGTCAAAAATGAATGTAACGGTAATGATGCGCTGAAGGATAAATCAAGTTGAATGTGAAGTTCATCTGTCATCAAGGGGCTAGCAAAAAGTAAATAGCGATTGCATTGACTAAGGCCAAAGCCATCATTTTACAACGTTGCTATTTTCAATTGAAAACCAGTTGGCATCACACACTCACACAGACACACACACGACGTACTCGCGGAAAAGAAGATAGAAAGTGCACTGCAGTTTCTAGTTTCTGATAGCAGCATCTTCCTGTATGAATTGGCTAGAGAGTTAGGCGCATTCTCTGTTGCCTGCTTGCTGGCTGGGGTCAATGACCAACAACTGAACACACAAACAACACAAGCAGCTCAAACGAGACACCGTTAATACTTACAATAAACAACAAACCACAGCAGCTTTTCTAGTAGTGGCCAAAGTAATTAGAACGTTTTACAATGCCTCGCGTTTTCGCTCAAACAGCATATAGGTTATAAGGCTAAGCCACTTAGCACATCAAATTAAACATCAATTGATAATGCCAACGTAGTGAGAATTTAGATTTGCATAGCTCTAGAATGGATAAGGTGCATCGTTTTCTTCGAGCTGCGGTCAATGGCAGCTTCTAATAAATGTTCTCACATTGCCATTACAATGCGGAAGTCTTTTGGCCATTGAACTGAACTCAACTGAACATCTATCTACCCAATCGGGTTTTTCGTTACCCCAGCGGACAGGCAACTGGCAAAGGCTCGGCTTGCTTGCCAGGCAGAGTTGTGGCTCATTCATCGCACGCAGTCAGACAGCAACGGTCCTGTCGACGCGAATGAAGCTTAAATAAAATGTGCAAGTTCACAAATCGTTTGTTTGTCTTGGCTTTGCTGCATTTCGTTGCTTTGGCTCTACCGAAGCCTCTGAAGACTCGCAGCAGTTCCAGCGATCTAATTGATCTATTATACAATGATTATGGCGACTATGGCTACCAGGTGGAGGAGGTTCACTACGATCAGAGGCAGAAGGGTACAGAAAATTTAAGATGGCATCTAGATGGTTTCGTTTTTGGTTTGCCAGGTCGTGAGGACTACTCCTGGATGGAACAGCTCTTTGAGACATACTCAAGTAAGCAGACCCCACACAGAAGCAACCGAGATTTTAAATAAGCTTGTTAAATTGTAGACAGTCCACTAGCTGCCATACGAGAACCTGTCGATCATTATCCGACTGAGTCTATTAATAAAACAGATGCGACGACCGATCAAGTGGTAAATATATCAACTCCGAAAAAGGAAATTGAAAGCCGACAAAGCTCCAATAATAAAATGTCCAGCTCACCTCGGTTTGTATATCTTGTTAAAAGCTAACTTTCAGTATTCATTAATTTATTTTATTTAATTTTTTTGAATAGCACAAAATCAGAAATGGTGCAGCTTCTTAAACTGTTTCGACGCCCACAAGTTTAATTCTCTACAACATAGCACCTTAAATACAAATGTTTAAAACCTTAAAGCTATGGCAAATAAAGAAAAACTTTGAAAACGAACAAATATATAGTTAAATCGAATTCAGGGTTTCCCGCCCTGCACACTTATCGATTGGTTGAAAGATATATACGATTCATACGATAGGGCTGGGCGATCGGTGCCATATATACTTGAGTTCTGATTATCTATAAATATAATCATTTCGAATAGATTAAAAGAAAACATTTTATTTATATCAATGACGAAGAAGACGAACAGTATAAAAGCCAGGCGTAGCCATTAGAGCCATTAGAGTTTAAATAAATAACAACTACGACGCATTAGACGACATCGATAAATATACTTGGGAAATTGTGAACCGAATACTTAGCAATTGGAATTGTTTGCTGTTAAAATTGTTTTAATATGGCTAGGAAATATCTGAAATTCACCGTCCACGATAAAAGCGAAAAAAAAGAGTACATATATAGAAATGAGTAGTGATGATGAAGAAGTTGACTGTCATACTTTACTCATGAGGATGAAGCACATATTACATCCGGCGTGCACTGAAAAGATGTATTGGATTGGTAAATAAATAAAGTTCTGTACATCGGTATTTCTTTTCGCTCTTTTTATCAGCTATACATTTGAAGCTTTCATAATCTACACTCTACAAACGCTAGCTGAACTCGTTTTCTTTTCCATTTAGATTCTGATGGTGACGAAATTTTAATTAAATCTGAAAAGGACTTGCAAGCTTGCATGGATAAATGTGAAAATGTGCATGTGCACGCTAATCGATGGCACAATTAATTAATACAATGCTTGAATTGCAACAATAAACGGGAAATGCGCATAGGATTCTGATGACTGAGCGTATGCAGAGGCAAAGCAGGCGATTCGCAAAGATTATCTAATTTGCAAAAAAACCAAATGAAAAAAAAGTGTTCTTTATTATCAATACATAATTTATTATAATTTTCTTTTACATAGAGAAAGATTATAGAAGTTGAAGTGTTTTCATATACACAAAATTCGGTCTGTGTGTCGTCGGGCACTACAGAAACGCCAAAAGGGAAATGATAAGGAAGCATAGAACAAGAAATATAAAAAATACCCATTATAATACTTCTAACGTACGCAATTTAAAAAGAACACAAAGGAGCTTTTGGAGCGTTTTACTCTGGCAAATTACCCCCTAATTAAGATTCTCCTCTCATAATCGCTTGCAAGAACACTTGGGAACACGTTTGTCGTCTCAGTGATACTGACTAATACACCTGTTGTAGTTACATCCCTTTTCTTTTGCGTTAGCGCTAAAGGACAACTGCACTGATTTACATTAGCATTGTCAGTGTGTATACTTTTAGACAGTATAATTTTTTCACTTTATACTGAGTTTTAAAAGAAAGGCATATTGAAAATTGCGCCACTAAATCATATCATATTAATAACAGGGCTGATAAGATAAATCTATCGGTCGAAAATTCCAAAGCTTAACCAACACTAGTTAGCAGAACGATACAAATTCACTAATTTCGATTAATAGTCGGTATACTTAAGACCAGCTTGGCACTACTCTTCGTTTTCGCGAATCATTTCATAAACAAATAGGTGTCCGTGGAGTGATTTGCAGTATTTTCGTTCTGCATCGAATATTCAAGAACCGTCGGGTCTAGCTGTACGACGAACAAGCCCCAGTATAAAAGCCGAAGCTGCAGCCATTGCGGTTGTATACATAAAGAACAACTGCGACGCAATAGACGACAGCATCGAGAAGCACACGAAGCAAATTGTGAAACAAATAATTAGCAAATAGAATTGTTCGCTGTCTACTTTGTCAAATTAAAACATAAAAAAAATTTATTTCAACATGTCTGAGAAATTGCTAAAAATCACTTACCACAGTGCACCAGCTGGTGTAGGCAAGAAGCTGAATGCATATTTGCGAATGCCATCAAGTAATTTTAGCATTCTTCGTCGCGAAATTGAGATGTACCTGTTCCAGGAGCGACAACTCTCCAATTGCGAGTTCAGGACATTTTGGATTGGTAAATATACATACATGCAAATGCAATGATATAATAGACGAATCAACATGCGATATCAAATGTATGCACTTGATATCAATGTGTGTGCCATGTTTGTATACATGCATACATGCATACGTGTAACTAATAAATACTTGCATGTGTGTTATTTAAACGGATGTTTGCGAGTTCGTGTATGTGCGCATCTTTGTCAAAAGACATTTTAATATGTAAATATTTGTGTATGTGTGAGTGCATTTCACAAACTTTTGTTCGGTAAATAGAAAGAGGCTAGGGTGCAATTGCCAACTCTTTGGTAAATTTCATGTATATTCACTAAAATATATGCATACGATTGTATATATACATGTATATAGATATAAAAAAGGCCCTGTGTGTGATTCACTAATTAATGCGTATCAGTATCAGTATCAATAGATTTGATAGCACAACAAAATGGCAGAAAGAACATCCACAAAAATCGAATGATTCACCATATAAATATATATTACAATTTTTTATAATCAAGAACTTTTCTTTCGCGTGTCCTCATCTTGAAAATAAATATATAATACTTTATTTTGTTTACAAAGACAAAGTAAGACTTCATGACCTACACTAAACCCCTTTTATGAAGTTACATTTAACTGACAAAAAGAGATTTATCTTTGAGTATAATAAAAGAATATATGCTTAACAGTTAATAGTTTAGTACTTGATATTACGAAATAGTTCAATCTTCCACGAAAATAGCTCATTCCATTAGTCATTAGCCTAATATAAATACCTACAATTTTAATTGAAACATGTAACACATATACCCAAAGCTTTTACATTTCGCAATCTTAGGTAATTTAAAACTTGTTTATTTTTCTTTAAGATTCCGATGCTGATGAAATTGAAGTTTTCAATCAAAATGATTATGAAATTTTCCTGGCTAAATGTGCTCAGAATATGCATTTGCAAATTGCCGCCGTTGGCGCCGATCAGACGGAAGCCAAGCAGGCATCAGCTGCTAGCCAAGCAGAAGACGATCCCAGCAATTTCATTATCCATGATGGAGTCGAGTGCGATGCATGCGGCGTTTGGCCACTGATCGGGTTTCGGTACAAATGCATACAGTGCCCAAATTTTGATTTGTGCCAGGCTTGCGAGTCGGCACATAAGCATGCCGATCATATAATGGTGCGAATGCCCACCAACAATGGACCGAGTGTAGTTGAGGCCTGGCTAAGTGGCCCGGGTAACAGCTCGCATCATCATCGCCGTTCGAGCCGTCGCTTTCGCGGTCAATGTCCATTTGCAGAGGCAACTGCTACGACAACTACTGCTTCGGCACAAGATCCGCCGACTGCTACTGCTACTGGCGGAGATTCGTATAAAGGAAGTCGTCGCGAAAGACGCCATGGCCGCCGGAATGTTAACGTATTTTCCCAATTCGTCGAAATGATGATGAACTGGCCGGAGAGCAATTCAACGCCAACTACGGCTGCCGCAAGTCAGGAGGCCAAAGAGAACGAGCCAAAAGACAAAGCAACTACAGTAAGCCAAGAAAAATCAGAAGGAACTCAAAAAGCTGAGAAATTAGAGGAGTCTAATGACATCCCAGTAAAGTCAGCAGCTTCACCTGAAGTAAATGCCGCTGCCAATGCAGAAGAGCCCGTGGCTGCTCCTCGCAGCCCCAAGGAGCAACCACAGCCACAGGCAACTGGCACGCCCACGGCTAATAGCATACCGACAACCCCGGTAATAAGTCTGGAGAATTTGGCGCAGGTTGTCAATCCTGAGTATATGCGTGCCGGTATTGAAATATTAAACAACTTTAGTGAAATGTTTGCTAAAATGATTGATCCCAGTGCAGCAGCTGATTTTGGCTGTGCCGATACGTCTACGGCCTCAAATGGCTCAACAACTTCTGAGAAGTCTGAAACTGTCTCAGAGACCGCAGAGAATCCAAGAAAACAATCAACAGAAACAACAAGTGCAGAACAGTCACTGGATGACAATGGAACACAAACATCTGTTCCAATTGCTGCTGCTGCAGCAGCTGCACCTGCAACCGCAACTGTTGGCAAACCAGTGGCACAGACAACTAATACCGGAACAGAGGAACGACGTAGATCCGAGAGCTTAGATCAGGATTGGCAAATGATTGATAACACGGCCTCGCCCATTGCCAATGTTTCTAGTTCAGATGCATTGATTAATTTGAGCACCACAAACGCTACCACAACAGATTCACCGGCAACCCCGGCACGTGACTTTGTGCAATTGGGTGAAATGCTGCGTCAGCACATGAACGAAGAACAACAGCGGGAACAGGCAACAGCTCACACACAAACTTCCCAGGTAAACACGGTAAGCACATCGACTTCAACCACAGCTGTGACCACCAATAGCACCTCGACATCGACAGCGGGTAATCCACCAGCTCCTGAGGAGAAGCGCCAAGTACCCATTTATCATACCGGTTCGTGGAAATTCATACTCAATTATAGTAGTTGAATTTTACTTAAAATCTTTATCCTTTTGCAGATGAACGTATCAATGCCGCAGTGCACGCAATGATGGCCATGGGCTTCAGCAACGAAGGAGCCTGGTTGACGCAGCTGTTGGAGTCAGTGGAGGGCAATATACCGGCTGCATTGGACATTATGCATACATCGCAGTGATCGCAATTGATTCTTTTTGTTGCATATTTATAAGTTCATTCATTTTATATTTGACAATTTATATTAGCTTCGGGCATATGTTGTCAGTTTTTGTTTATCTCCGGTGAAATGTTTGCATTTGTTTTACGAAATGAATGATTCTTGAGTATATAATCTATGTGTAAATGTATATGTTGCAAGTAATCAAAACTATGTTATTCCAATGGTATCGTGTATCAAACAACAAATAAAAAATTATATAAATATATATGTATTTAATCAATAAACTAATGCCAGATCTGTACTATGATTAATGATACAATTTCTCGCACAAATCTTCTAAATTCGTAGTTCATTGTTGTGATCAATGCAATAAACGTAAAGAATTTAAAGATCCCGACTTGATAAGCTTTCCATTGACGTCGAGCAAAGCCAGTGTTGTAGCTAAAGATCTGAGAAATCATTAGTGTTGCAAAACTGCTGAGAGCGCAAAAGCGATGAACAAGCTGTAGAGATTTTATTGTGTAGAGATATAACGGCAGGCCGCTGAGAACGCAGCACAGTAACAGAACACAGCCGACAATGCCTTTGGAGAGAGAGTGGGAAAGAGAGAGAGAATATGTAAATAGCGTGCTAGCTTGCATTTTAATCGAGTGCCTTTGCACTTACCGAAGAATCCGTGATTACTGCGGAAGTGCTTAACTGTAGCACTTGGATCTTCGCGCTTGCGCTCTCGCTTCTGCAAAGTTTTGATGCCAACGCCGACAACACCAATGCCAAAGGCGAGTAGGCCAAGAGCACTGTGCAATAGATCCAATTTAAATATGCCCAGCCACAGTTGCAAAATTCCACTATGACGCACAAGCAGAGCTTCACCCAGGAAGAAAACAAACTGTCGGAGCAAACATAAATTTACAATGTATATATATGTATACAAGTGAAAGTATGCTACTTACAGCCACTGTACAGTAGAAGGCGTGTGCCGCAGTGTGTACCATCTTGAGGGACACACATTTGTGTACTACGACAGCTGTGATGCCCGCGAGCAAAATGTGCGAGATTAAGGCACAAAAGCCAAAGTAAAACATAGCAAAGTTGTAATATTTGAACCCAGTGACCTCAAGAGGCTTTCCATCAGTTACATTGTTCCCGTCATGTTCCGTAATTGTCCTGACATAAGCTAACAGATCTGTGTTCTCGCAAACATCGCGCATTGTCATATATTTTAATTTTATTTTCTTTTCTTCTTGACTTTAACAAGTATTATCTATTACGGGCAAGACACACGTTCGGCAGGCAGATAAGAAATTCGCTGTAAGTCTACAGCCGACCGCGCGCTTCGAATGTTAAATAACGTTTGAAAGAACTCTGGCGGAACAGCGACCGCTGAACAGCTGGGTGGATCACATCTCGGAGAGAACTTTGTGTGCAAAAAAAACTTTCAAAGCAAATGGAGCATGACTCAGCGCTCTTGCACGTGCTTCACCTTGGCACCAGCCAAACTTCCCAGCCCCAGGTGCTGCCTGCCCATTGGCATTGCTCGCCTTCTACTTCCATATTCACATATACATACATTCATACATACATACATATTTATGTATTATAATGTTATTTTCGACACATTCTAAACCGGTTTGTATAATTAGTCGTGCAGTTTGCCGCCGGACTGCACTCTCTACGGCATTGAGAACAGCTGACAGTCACAGTCACAGCTAGTTATTTTGGTCCACTCTAAAACGGTTTCTATGATTCATATGTTATGAAATTTAAGCTAAAAGCAACTGAATGATAAACCAAAAACCACAATAGAACAACAAAGGGAAAAGGCGCTGTTGAGCAAGCAATTCGGCTGGTAAGAACTTTTAGTTAAATAATTATTTAAAATTACTAATTAATAAAATAAGAATACGTTTCAAATTTATTTGTTTGAATTTGTCATTAAAATAATGAAATACACTAAGTGTGTAATATAATTTCTGAGAGTGAATGAAAGATAAAATAGGCAGAGCGCGTTTTCATTACAAAAAATATCTTGTTTAATAAGGCACTCAGGCGTTTATCTCATTGGGGGATTTACATATGTCACACTGGCGACGCAATATTCTTTTGCATGCCAATGTGAAATGAATAGAATTGATGACGTCAGTCGAGAGAAAATTTCCCACAATGGCAAGCAACAGCAGCTGAGAGTTCAGTTATTAGATGTCATTTCTATGATACACCGCTTCTACGAGCACTCTCGATCTGGACGTCCAAACGACGAAGCGTCGTATGCTTTATTAACAGAAAATTAAGTAATTCGATTTCACATTTAAACAAAAATAAGAGAATACCAAAGATTTGCTAAAACAAACACGTCCGTAAAAACTTAATCAGTTTAGAAAGTTTGCAGGTATTTAAAATATATCGTTTATTTAAATTAGTGTGAGTAAAATGAAATCAAATTTAAGTGTAAATTACAATATATAAATTGAATTTATAAGCAAACATCAAATCATCCTTTTAAACGGAATTTATCAATTGTGATAATGATAATGAATATATTTCTTTCGACTTATATAGAATCATAAATCTGTTATAAAAATACTTAAATGTGAATACATATATGTAAATGCATATAAATATAGATATATACATATATATAAAAATATAAAAAAAAAATACATATATATATATATATATATATATATATATATATATTATGCTAGCCATTAGCCAACATATGAAATAGTAAATGACCAAGTCATTTAGCCAAGAGAACTACTACGAGTATCCAGACTAGAATCAAAAGTTGTTAGTCAATTAATCGCAACTATAATTTTAATTTACGGGTTTTCTTGTTCGTTTCTCGTTACAACTAACACTATACATGCTCTTTCAGAATTTGCAGTTATGGCTTCCGTGCATCCATCAACCTCTACGAAAGACGCAGTGTGTAAAGGGTATGCCCGAGTCTCCAGTCGAATATAGACAGACTTACGGACACGACTTAACTGACTTTTGTCTGTTGATCCTGACAAATGTTCATATTCACTTATAATATTTAATGATATAATCTTTTTGACGCAGAAATTATACAATCGTTGGACCGGGAACCATACACTCTCATCGAGACTACAATGTGGCTGTCGCCGTGCATCACACCAAGGAGCCCGTTACCTTGAAGATTGGTATTGCGGGACCTTCGTACAACGAGACCCAAACGGTCGAGTTGCCAAATAGCGATGAGTTCAAGCAGATTACCTTCAAGTTGCCTCCTCTAAACTCTGGAGACTATAACTTAACCGCAGAGGGCGTCTCGGGACTAGAGTTCAAGAGCTCCACGCAGCTTAGTTTGGCAGAGGTTAGACCCTATGTGAAGTTGCAAACTGATAAAGCAAAGTATAAGCCGGGCGACACAGTAAACTATCGGATAATTTTCTTGGATGAGAACCTAAAGCCTAGCGTGGCCGAGGATGATGTAGTTGTACGGTTTGAGGACTCCAACCACAGACGCATTCAGAAGATACAGCATATCAAGACCCGTTATGGAGTCTATACTGGAAAGCTTGAATTGTCAGAACTTGCTGCTTTGGGCATATGGACCCTTTCCGTTAAGAAAGGCAAAGCACATTTGCAGGAACAGGTCCAATTTGAAGTGGAGAAATATGTTCTCCCTAAGTACACCGTCAAAGTGGATGCGACGCAGCATGTGTCGGTCAAGGATAGCGACATGCAGGTTGTGGTGAAAGCCAAGTGAGTAGTTTTTTCTTTATTATCAGGGGTTAATGATTTGCATCGCCTTTTCATCAGATACACCTATGGCAAACCAGTAAATGGGAAAGTATTACTCAAGCTGTATACGGACGACTTTGGTGGTTGGACCCACCCTAATCACAGAGAAATGCAGGGGCACACACTACTCAGGAATAGTGACATGGTCAACGGCATCGCGAAATTTGATATAAACGCGAAAGAATTAGCTCAACTTTTACAAAATAATTTCACGCCACGGAATATTAAGATTTTAGCCACTGTTGAAGAGGTCTTTACGGGCGTTAAACTCAATGAAATGGGCGCCTTTCAACTCTATCACAATCAGTACAAAATGAGCTATGTGAACCCCAGTGAAGAGTCTACTGAGGATAAAGAACATGAGTTGGTATTTAAGATCACTCATGTTGATGGTACGTTGCTAAAGGACAGCAAAACCCCTGTCAGGGTAAGCAATATGGACACTTAGCTAAAAGCTATTGTTAACCTATATATACCCAAATCTTTAGCTCAAGCTATCAGATGGCATACATCATTCTGGATTTGGCTACCATTCAGACAGGCCAGCAATTGATAATAAATCTTTTGAATTTGAGACCCATCTCAATGAATCTGGTCTGGCTGTTTTTAAGGTTACGCTACCACAGCTATCATACGGTGGAATCAATTTGCCCCCCTACATCGCGGTTCTTCAGTTTGATGGAGAAGAGCAAGAGTTACACATAACTTATAACCACAGGAAGCCGACCAATATCAGCTTTCTTCCTAATAAATTCGGGTGTAATCAGATATGGTTTAAGATCACAGTGGAGAAACCTACGAACCAAAACAGGTTATTTTGGTAAACATTAGAGTTAACAAATATTTAAACGCACACCCAATTACAGTCTTAAAATCGGCGAGGTATGCCAAGTAACTTTGGACTCTAGCCGCCCGCTCAAGTACTTTGTGTACAACATCATTGGACGTGGTAATGTCCTGCAAACGGAACGAATCGTGCTGAGTGAGCCACAGACGGTTTATACGATCAGCCTAACACCCACATTCCTTATGTCACCACACGCCCGCATCTACGTCTACTACGTGGATGAGGCCGGTGAATTCCGCTATGCCGAAGAAACTTTTAGTGTAGATGTCGAACTACAGAACCCAATCGAAATTACTGCTCCAGATGAGGTGAAACCAGGCGCAGATGTTGAGCTAGAAATCAAAACAGCACCAGCGTCATTCGTTGGCGTTATGGCTGTCGATCAGAGTGCTTTGCTGCTTGGCACCAACAACGACATCGCCGAGGACTCGGTCTGTTCGCTCCTAGAACGTTATGATACAAAGACGCCCTGGCAAGGGGGTTACTCCTACTATCCCGGTGAAAGAAGCGGCGTGGTGACCATGACGAATGCCAACTTTTTCTATAATCGCACGGCACCTATCTACCATCGAGGTAACTAGAAAGTATATAAGCAGTGTACAAGGGGTTTCTAAATTGCCTGTATGCTTCTTATTACAATTTAACTTTGCCAGCCAAAAACTAATTGTCATTCATTTTATTTGCATCAGCCTTCGGTGCCTCCAACATGCAAGGTTTGGCCTTCTGTTCAAGCAATAGCAACGAGTTACTAACTTTAGATCAGTGTAGGGTCCACACAGACCTAGACAATTTGATGGGGTTCAGCCGACCAGCAATTGCTCCACCTGCCCCAAAGGTGCGCAAAAACTTTGTGGAAACGTGGCTATTCGAGGACATTGAAAATACAGAAACGGAGATTTTCAAGTGGGTCCGAAAAATCCCCGATACAATTACAAGCTGGGTGCTGACGGCGTTTTCACTGCATCCCGACAAGGGCTTGGGCGTGACCAACGAGCAGCTGAAAATTAAGACTTTCCAGCCGTTCTTTGTGTCCGTGCGTCTACCATACTCTGTGAAGCGTGGCGAGGTAATCAATGTGCCCGCTCTGGTCTTCAACTACCTGCCCAAGCAGCTGGACGTGGAGGTGACCCTGAACAACGAGGATAACGAGTACGATTTTGTGGATGTGTCCAACGAGGTACTGGGCGAACAGAAGCGCACCCAGACGCTGCGCGTGGGCGCCAATTCCGCAGCCGGCGCCTCCTTCCTTCTGCGTCCCAAAATCATTGGCAGCATTCTGCTGAAATTTACGGCCATTTCTCCTCTTGCCGGAGATGCAGTGCACAAAACCCTTAAAGTGGTGCCCGAAGGTGTCACGCAATATAAGAATCGGGCATTCTTCGTCAACTTGAAGGATGTGCACGAGCACAAGGACAACTTTGAACTAGATCTGCCGGAGGACCTTGTGCCAGACTCGCAGCATGTCGAATTTGGTTTTGTCGGCGATCTGCTTGGTCCGGTCATTAAGAATCTAGAACAGCTGCTGCACTTGCCCAGCGGCTGCGGCGAGCAGACCATGTCCAAACTTGTGCCCAACTATTTGGTACATGATTATCTGAAGCACATGAAGAAACTAACTCCAGAATTGGAGCATCGCATAAAGCGCAATCTGGAGCAAGGCTACCAGCACATGTTCCATTACCGTCACGACGATGGAAGCTATAGCTCCTTTGGACCAGGCAAGTGGCGTGAGGAGGATCCAGAACGCAACGGTTCCACCTGGCTGACGGCCTATGTGCTGCGCTCCTTTGGCCAGGTGAGGGATTTGATAAAGCTGGACGAAAAACAACTGGAGAGCGGCTATGAGTTCCTACTCAGCCGACAGGCTGAGAACGGAAGCTTCACGGAAGAAGGCGAATTTTTCTATGGCTCACAGCGCTCGGCCCTCACGATGACTGCCAACGTACTTCTGGCTCTACTTGAGCAGCAGAAGCCCAACCAAACGGCCATCGACAAGGCTGTGGCCTATCTGAATGCCCACTCCAATGAGAAGGATACGGAAGATCTATTGCCCAGGGCTATTGCTACGTACGCGTTGCAGAAAGCAAAGTCTCCAGATGCCGCCAAGCATGTGGCTGCTCTGAAAGCACTTGCCAAGCACGAGGAAGATCGCACCTGGTGGACGGAAGATGATCAAAAAAAAAGGTCTGAAAAATGTCCACGATGGTGGTGCTGGATAAGGAGCCATGACATTGAAATTACCTCATATGCACTGCTCTCGTTGCTGGAATCGGACCTAGAGACTCCCAATTCGCTGCTGAATTCGATTCGCTGGCTGGTGGCACAGCGGAACAGCTTTGGTGGTTTTGCTTCTTCACAGGATACGGTGGCTGGGCTTCAGGCCCTCATACAGTTCGCCAAGAAGTCCGGCTACGAGCCAGCTAGGTGGGACGTGTCAGTTTCCAATCAAGGTCCGCGAGAAAAGACTGAGAAGCTCAGCCTGACGGAAGATAACGATTTGCTACTACAAACGGTGGAGTTCCCTCAAGGCACCAAGTCGCTGTCGTACGAGGCCAAGGGAACTGGCGCTGCTCTGCTACAGATCAGCTACCAGTACAATGTTGTCGAGAAGGAGCCCAAGCCAAGCTTCAAGATTCAAGCTATTATTAAGCCAGAATCTCCGCCAGCCAAGCTAGAGCTCAGCGTGTGCGTTGAGTATGTGGAGGAGGGCAAGGCCAAAGCATCCAATATGGCTATACTGGAAGTCTCACTACCATCCGGCTATACCGTAGATGAGGACAGTTTCAAGGACATACAGGAAATCGAGCGCGTCAGGGTAGGTCTCAAATAATCATCATCTAACTGATCTGATCACTATTTCTGTATAAATGATCTCTTTTTATCGCAGCTGGTGGAGACCAAAAATGAAGACTCTGTGGTGGTCATCTACTTTGAGAGTCTGCCCAAGGGAGAAATCAAGTGCCTACCTATCGAGGCGTTCAAGACTCATGCTGTCGCCAATCAGAAGCCTGCTCCGATTGTTCTCTATGATTACTACGACACGAACAAGAAAGCAACTGAATATTACCAGGTCGAATCAAAGCTTAGCGACATTTGTGATAATTCCGCCTAATGCATCATATATTTTTGAGTCATATAATTTTGAATAAACTATGTCGATAACATTTTGAATAAACTATGAGCTAAATAAAATGCTACAAAAATTCTTTATTATTATTAATTACAATTGACAAAAATAAAATAATTAAATAACTTAAAAAAAGCTCAACGCTGAAACAAACTAATTGAAGCGATCCACTCGGGAAATGCACTGACAGAGCTGAGCTGCCTTTTCTAGTTGTTCATAAATAAACAAAAATACACGCATTCTTATATCATTCGGCACTTAATCCTTAATAGGCAAAATTATAAACTTAAAAAAGTGTACTAAAAACATCTCGTTTAAAACACGTTTACCCTTAAAAAAATTTTGACTACATTTACTGCACTGCGTACTATTAGACTTTCTCTCTTTGAGCTTTAGTTTAAATGATTTTGTAATGAATTTACTCGGCTGCTGACGCAGTTTAAAAATATAAAGGCTTTATAAAGAGGTAGCTCAATGAGTTCTGTGCATATAAATTAGCTAAGTGGTCAAGACTTTAATTACAACAAGAGTACAATCTACAGATTGTCGGAAAAAGAGAGACACACAAAAGGAGACCTTTTCAAACGAAGAGGCGAAGGAGTAACATCAATACAAGATTGATCAATATTAGGACCCAAAACTGAGTCGGCATGTCATTGACTTGTCAGCTATCAAGTGCGGGTACTGAGGTTCATAGTTCAGATCAAGTTCCATCAGACTTCTCGGAATGCGGGGTAGAGTTCAAGTATAATGATTATGTGCATTGGTTCAAAGCAAATAATTTAATATTCAAACAAGCAAGAAAGCTCTAGTTGGGGTACCCGTCTAGGAGATACCCTGATACCAGCTCTATCTGCCTCTTTTGTATTTTCCATAATTTCCTTTGGCACATTTTCAGCATATGATCAGTTTAGTAAGAATGCAAACTCCTTCACATATTGGCCGTATTTCCAACTGAACTTAAATTTTAAGAATTTGGAGAAATTTTTAGCTGGTACCCAAAATATAACAAAAATCAAAATTGTAGAAAACTTACATTAAACTATATACAAAACCTGAAGGCTTTAACTCTTAAGCCGTACGAGATATAATTTAATAAGTGCATTTCGATCGTATTTTTAATCGATAACAATAAAACGGGAATATCGAAACGTAAGTAATCGATTATTTGAAACAAACTTAATATGACAATAATTAAATCGATAATTGGTTATCATAAGAAACATAAATATGATCAAATTAAGTATATGGAAAAATTAATTGGTGACATTAGCATATGTTGTTGAGGGACAAATTTGATTATTAGGCAACCCTTGATTAAAATATGTTGTAGATATATATATATATATGTGCTTCTCACAGTTTTAGAGCAACAACTCCAAAAATTACCTACATATATAGTATCCTGTATAGCTCCAGTTGATAGTAGAGACTTGAAATTTGGAATAGATGAAGCATACCCCGCATGTTCTAGGACTGTTGATCATAGATAGATCCGCTCATCCAGTTGTGTCATGATGTTTATTTTGAAAACACTAAGATAAAGATAAGATCCCTAAGAATAAACGAAATTCAAGCAAATGCTTCCGATAAGCAAACGGCAAACCTTAAACAGTTCTTCGAGAGTGCTGGCATTAAATTTGTTTGCTGGAATTGCCGTATCGAATTAAATAATTTAATTTACATGCAAATGGCTGACATGATAAATATCATCTTATTTTGACTAAGGCATACGTACATCTATTATAGAAGCGCTATCTAGATCTCAGCTCCTTTCTCTCTGTACACATTTGATTAATTAAATGTCTCAGCTTAAACATTTATCATTGTGTTGTACGAGCTTTGTACGAGCTCTAGTCACAGTTCTTATCGACATATTAGCTCATTAAATTGCACTTATATTATTTATTTATATATAATATATATTTGTAAGGGTGTTTATACTTATAATTATAATTCGCTTTTGAGATTATTGTATTTCGCTTTAAAAACAAACGACTTGAGAAGGTCAAAGGTACCAAACCTTTTTGCTTGCAATAAAATATTTCCTACTTATTCAATTTTTTTTATTTCTTTATTGTTTTTGACTCTGATTATGTAATTGTATATTAAATAGGTAATCACCAAGTTTGACGACATTTTCTGTTGTTTCTGTTGTTGCTTCAAGTCAGTTTTGTTTTAATATAAACAGCAACCTGAACGAGATGTGGACTATCTAAAGCTAGATAATTATCTTAAAGTAGCGCGAATGGAAGTAATGATCGATAACTTTTCCCAATTTCCGATTTCAAATTATAGGGTTTTGGAACTATATCATAGCTCATACGTTTTAAAAGCCTGATTTACTAAATTACAAGTGCAAAATTACAAGTTCTCTAAAAGAATCCTCTTCTTTTCCCCAAATCGTCTACTTTTGTTCAACTTTATTCAATAAACACTTGTGTTCTATATTCTCAAAATTATTATAAAATTATTAAAATTATTATGGGACCCGCGTTATGTCGGGCTTTTTGGGACTATAGTTCCCTTACATTTTGTTGTGTGTGACAGCATAGATGCCTAACGCTAGCCCAAAGAACCAACACCCCTTACATACGTACATACATACATACATACACGCATAAGTATATACATACATAGGTACATAAATTCGTAGGTACATACAGTCATACCGACATACGTACATTCATACATACAATCATACAAATGTATATACACAAATACATACATACATACATACATACAAACATACATACATACATACATACATACATTCATACACACAAACATACATACATACATACACACATACATGCACACACATACATACATACATACATACATACATACATACATACATACATACATACATACATACATACATACAAAAATACATACATACATACATACAAACATACATACATACATACATACATACATACATACATACATACATACATACATACATACAAACATACATTCATTCATACATACATACATACATTCATACATACATTCATACATACATACACACATACATGCACACACATACATACATACATACATACATACAAACATATATACATACATACATACACACATACATACATACATACATACATACATTCATACAAACAAACATATATACGTACATACAATATATATATATATATATATATAAATATATGCAAGCATACATGCATATGTCCATAGATACATCCCATGTACATACCTAGATAGAACTGTAGACTGAATAAATCTCGTATCAACCAGTCGCAGCTCACCTCTGAGCCCGGTCGGTTGTCGCATCGCTTGGCAAACCAACTTGAATATATATTTTATATTTTCAATATATATATATTTATTTACAAGTTATTGTTTCTCGTTCATTTCCTCGTCAACAACAACAAAATGCGTCCCTCAGGCGCTTGTGTCGTCATTGCTTGTGCGACTCTAGTGCTTATAAGCATGGTGGACCCAGTGAAATCTGACGGGTGAGTCCAACTACTGTGAAATGTGTTTGAATTATATTTTTATATTAAATATATATTATATTGTATCATATTAATATTAAATATGTTTCGTAAATCAAGTGCAAAAAAATTCATGAATTTTTTATGATTAATTGTGATTTCGTAAATTTAGTCAAACATTTATTTGATTTTAAATGCATTAATTAAATGATTCCATTAAGTTAGCGATCCACATACAATATTATTATTAAATTAATTATATTATTAAACATATTATTAACGATCTTTGTTTGTTTGTTTGATTCTATAGTTAGTTTCTGACTAAGACCCAGCATATTTATTCTGATCATTAGCAGTTTCTTTGTATATTGTTGTATATTGATTTTAGAAAGACCATCTTATAAATACCATTTATGTATATTTAATTTGATCAGAACGACTATCTGAGTCGATCATCTATTTCTGTAATAAATAAACTAGTAGAAACCTTTAATAATCGTCGAAATGGATTTTGTGTTGAAAAGAAAGTTAACTTGAGATCATGAAGAGCACTCTCATCCCCGCATAATTTATTAGATCCGTCAAATGTATTTATTCAGTTTATATATCTTACATAACTAGCGCGAATATTTACAGTTATGCGCCTGCTCATTTTCGGAATTCCATCATCAATTAATATAAGTCGTGCTCTTAGAAACAGAAGACAAGAAAATGAAGCCCGATTGATAACGCAAAACGACCAACCATAAAATTTAAATATTAATATATGAAGTTTAATCTCTGCTCGGCGTCAACATTTATAATATATTCGAAATCCAAAAGTCAATTGGGCAAGCTCAATATATAAATTAAAAATCAAATCTTAGCTAATGGGTGACCCAGTATTATGACATTATGAAATCGTCGTCGACCTACACTGATTATAATTAAGTACCAATTTCGTTGCTTGCCGCAGACAATATACAATCGTTGGACCGGGAACCATACACTCTCATCGAGACTACAATGTGGCTGTCGCCGTGCATCACACCAAGGAGCCTGTTACCTTGAAGATTGGTATTACGGGACCTTCGTACAACGAGACCCAAACGGTCGAGTTGCCAAATAGCGATGAGTTCAAGCAGATTACCTTCAAGTTGCCTCCTCTAAAATCTGGAGACTATAACTTAACCGCAGAGGGCGTCTCGGGACTAGAGTTCAAGAACTCCACGCAGCTTACTTTGGCAGAGTTTAAGCCCTACGTCAAGCTGCAAACCGATAAGGGAAAGTATAAGCCCGGCGACACTATCAACTACCGCGTAATCTTCTTGGATGAGAACCTGAGGCCAAGTGTGGCCGAGGATGATGTAGTCGTATGGTTCGAGGATCCCAAACGCAATCGCATTAAAGAGCTTAAGCACATCAAGACTCGAGGTGGTGTCTACACCGGAAAATTTGAACTGTCGGAGTTTGCCATTCTGGGCTCGTGGACCCTTTCGGTGCAGAGTGGCAATTCCTATTCGGATGAGCGGGCCTACTTTGACGTGGAGAAATACGTGCTCCCTAAATACATCGTCAAAATGGATGCGACTCAGCATGTGTCGGTCAAGGACGGTGATATGCAGGTTGTTGTGAAAGCCAAGTAAGTGACTTTTCCCCATGTTCTTCCTGACCCGAATAGAGCTTTAATCGTTCTCTCAGTTACACCTATGGCAAGCCAGTAAATGGCAAAGTACTGCTCAATGTGCACACGGACGAGTCAAGCTCATGGTCCACGGTAAATGGCGAAACAGTCCGCACAGACACGCCAGGGCACGCTCTCATCAGAACTGCGGAGATGGTCAACGGCAAGGCGAAATTTGATATTAATGTTAAGGAATTTGCTACTTTCTTGCCACACAAAACGTCGTCGTGGTACGCACAGATTTTGGCCACTGTTGAGGAGGACTTTACAGGTGTTCAACTTAACGAAACTGGGGGCGTACAACTTTATCCGTATCGCTACGAAATGTCCTGCGTGGACTACAGCTCTTGCTATTCCTTTGTAGCCGATAAGGAACACGAAATCATCTTCAAAGTCACTCTTGTTGATGGCACCCTACTAAAAGACACCAAGACCCCTGTCAAGGTAAGCAAGGGTATGAAATGGCTGGCTACACTTAATAAATCTTCTGTCATTGTATCTATGAACCTTTAGGCAAAGTTCACCGAGGGCATACGCCACTCTAGATATGGCGAAGAGTCCAAATTACCGACAATTGAGAAGAAATCCCTTGAATTTGAGAGCCACCTAAACGAGTCCAGCTTGGCTGTCTTTAAGATCACGCTGCCAGATTTACCTGACATGGAAAACTATACGCGTTACTACAGCATCGAGTTACAGTTTGATGGAGAAGAGCGAGAGCTGTATACAACCTATCCCTACAGGGAGCCAAAGAAAATTGAACCACTTCCTGAAGAAGAGAAGGAAAAGGAATGGTTTAAGGTCGACGTGCAGAGACCTAAGGACATATGGAGGTTCGTATAGTAAATATTTCCCGGTATGCAATTCTTAAACATCCGCCTCTTTTTAGCCTCAAAATCGGAGAGGAATACCAAATTACTTTGAACTCCAGTCGTCCGCTCAAGTACTTTGTGTACAACATCATTGGACGTGGCAATGTCCTGCAAACGGAACGAATCGTGCTGAGTGAGCCACAGAAGGTCTATAACATCAGTCTGACACCAACATTCCTGACGTCTCCTTATGGTCGTATCTATGTCTACTACGTGGATGAGACCGGTGAATTCCGCTATGCCGAGGATACTTTCCATGTAGATGTCGAGCTACAGAACCAACTTGAGGTGACTGCTCCAGATGAGGTGAAACCAGGTGCAGATGTTGAGCTAGAAATTAAGACGCCGCCGCAGTCATTCGTTGGCTTGATGGCTGTGGATCAGAGCGTCTTGTTGTTGGGAATGAAAGCCGACATCCGTAAGGATTCGTTTGCCTGGCGCCTACAACGCTATAACACTCACACACCCTGGCAAGGGGGTTACTCCTATTATCCCGGTGAACGAAGCGGCGTGGTGACCATGACAAATGCCAACTTTTTCTATAATCGTACAGCACCCGATTATCACACTCGTAAGTAAAAAATAAGACAATCTGAGAATCTTCATAAGATTCAAAAACGGATCTCTACGCGATTTAATTTTGTAGTATCGACAATCTCTTATTTCTTTAATTTGCCGACACCTCCTCAGGTGATGTCTTTAGGACGTCCGCACTTGTATCGAATGACCAGCCTCTCAGCTCTGCATCTCCCAAAGTCTGGGTAAAGCAAAGTCAGCTCACTGCGAACACAGTTGGATTCGCTGCGGCAGCGCCTGCCTCAGCACCGACTGTACGCAAAAACTTTGTGGAAACGTGGCTATTCGAGGACATTGAAAATACAGAAACGGAGATTTTCAAGTGGGTCCGAAAAATCCCCGATACAATTACAAGCTGGGTGCTGACGGCGTTTTCACTGCATCCCGACAAGGGCTTGGGCGTGACCAACGAGCAGCTGAAAATTAAGACTTTCCAGCCGTTCTTTGTGTCCGTGCGTCTACCATACTCTGTGAAGCGTGGCGAGGTAATCAATGTGCCCGCTCTGGTCTTCAACTACCTGCCCAAGCAGCTGGACGTGGAGGTGACCCTGAACAACGAGGATAACGAGTACGATTTTGTGGATGTGTCCAACGAGGTACTGGGCGAACAGAAGCGCACCCAGACGCTGCGCGTGGGCGCCAATTCCGCAGCCGGCGCCTCCTTCCTTCTGCGTCCCAAAATCATTGGCAGCATTCTGCTGAAATTTACGGCCATTTCTCCTCTTGCCGGAGATGCAGTGCACAAAACCCTTAAAGTGGTGCCCGAAGGTGTCACGCAATATAAGAATCGGGCATTCTTCGTCAACTTGAAGGATGTGCACGAGCACAAGGACAGCTTTGAACTGGATCTGCCGGAGGACCTTGTGCCAGACTCGCAGCATGTCGAATTTGGTTTTGTCGGCGATCTGCTTGGTCCGGTCATTAAGAATCTAGAACAGCTGCTGCACTTGCCCAGCGGCTGCGGCGAGCAGACCATGTCCAAACTTGTGCCCAACTATTTGGTACATGATTATCTGAAGCACATGAAGAAACTAACTCCAGAATTGGAGCATCGCATAAAGCGCAATCTTGAGCAAGGCTACCAGCACATGTTCCATTACCGTCACGACGATGGAAGCTATAGCTCCTTTGGACCAGGCAAGTGGCGTGAGGAGGATCCAGAACGCAACGGTTCCACCTGGCTGACGGCCTATGTGCTGCGCTCCTTTGGCCAGGTGAGGGATTTGATAAAGCTGGACGAAAAACAACTGGAGAGCGGCTATGAGTTCCTACTCAGCCGACAGGCTGAGAACGGAAGCTTCACGGAAGAAGGCGAATTTTTCTATGGCTCACAGCGCTCGGCCCTCACGATGACTGCCAACGTACTTCTGGCTCTACTTGAGCAGCAGAAGCCCAACCAAACGGCCATCGACAAGGCTGTGGCCTATCTGAATGCCCACTCCAATGAGAAGGATACGGAAGATCTATTGCCCAGGGCTATTGCTACGTACGCGTTGCAGAAAGCAAAGTCTCCAGATGCCGCCAAGCATGTGGCTGCTCTGAAAGCACTTGCCAAGCACGAGGAAGATCGCACCTGGTGGACGGAAGATGATCAAAAAAAAAGGTCTGAAAAATGTCCACGATGGTGGTGCTGGATAAGGAGCCATGACATTGAAATTACCTCATATGCACTGCTCTCGTTGCTGGAATCGGACCTAGAGACTCCCAATTCGCTGCTGAATTCGATTCGCTGGTTGGTGGCGCAGCGGAACAGCTTTGGTGGTTTTGCTTCTTCGCAGGATACGGTGGCTGGGCTTCAGGCCCTCATACAGTTCGCCAAGAAGTCCGGCTACGAGCCAGCTAGGTGGGACGTGTCAGTTTCCAATCAAGGTCCGCGAGAAAAGACTGAGAAGCTCAGCCTGACGGAAGATAACGATTTGCTACTACAAACGGTGGAGTTCCCTCAAGGCACCAAGTCGCTGTCGTACGAGGCCAAGGGAACTGGCGCTGCTCTGCTACAGATCAGCTACCAGTACAATGTTGTCGAGAAGGAGCCCAAGCCAAGCTTCAAGATTCAAGCTATTATTAAGCCAGAATCGCCGCCAGCCAAGTTAGAGCTCAGCGTATGCGTTGAGTATGTGGAGGAGGGCAAGGCCAAAGCATCCAATATGGCTATACTGGAAGTCTCACTACCATCCGGCTATACCGTAGATGAGGACAGTTTCAAGGACATACAGGAAATCGAGCGCGTCAGGGTAGGTCTCAAATAATCATCATCTAACTGATCTGATCACTATTTCTGTATAAATGATCTCTTTTTATCGCAGCTGGTGGAGACCAAAAATGAAGACTCTGTGGTGGTCATCTACTTTGAGAGTCTGCCCAAGGGAGAAATCAAGTGCCTACCTATCGAGGCGTTCAAGACTCATGCTGTCGCCAATCAGAAGCCTGCTCCGATTGTTCTCTATGATTACTACGACACGAACAAGAAAGCAACTGAATATTACCAGGTCGAATCAAAGCTTTGCGACATTTGTGAGGGCGATGAATGTACGGCTAAGTGCTGAATACTATCTTGTCAAATGATATTAAATATCTGATATATGTCCTTTTTAATAATAATAATAATAATTTGCTCTGAGTCATCGTTTAATATGTTAACTGATTTGCTGAAATATATCGGAAAACAGGGTTGAGTGTAGATAAGAATATATATATATATATATATATATATATATATATATATATATATATATATATATATATATATTATATAGATATATAGATATATATATCACTCATCGGGACCGATGATTATTGATACTTAAGTTACTCTTAAATTCTAAATATCTAAATATTTCAGTTTCCTAAATATTTCATTTAGATCATTGTTAATCTCCGCCACAGATAGAATTACAAATTGTCTGGTCAAATTTTGCATACAGTTACTATCAAAATACCGTAAATAAGTATTCGGTTGTGGCCGACAGCAAATTTCTTACTTTGGCTTTTCTTTATTAGAGAGCTGTTTATAGGCGAGATATCGTTTGATATACCTATTTCAATTCCAATGGTATATAAAACATGTGAATTTTAATTAAAGTTAGCTTAAAGCACTAATATATAATAATCGCATAAGGTGAAGGTTAATAAGTTGAGGGTTATGTTCTCTCCTTCACTGGATACGGGGAATACCATTCATCTATGTGTTCTGTGTCAGCGTGTGGTAAAAACGTACATTGTCCAGGAGATGACGTCATTTGAGAGAATATTTCCCCTAAAGTAAAAGCAGATACAAACCACCAACACAGCATATGGAGAGAGAAGGTGTAAACAAAGAGACTGAGAGAATTGCCCAGTTACCAGCTGACATTTGTGCCGTCCGCCGGTTCGGTTGGCACTCCCGATCAAACGGTCATTAGTGCGTTGAGTGTTTCATAAACAAAAGCAAGTTTATTTTGAGAACGGTGAAAAGGCGATAAAGGCCAATAAGTCAACAGTGAAAACAAATTTTTGTAAATCGTACACAAATCGTTCAACATTTATTTAACAAACAGCGACAAATTTCGTGGCTGTCGAGAAAAATCAGTTCTGGGAATTCCACAGCCTCAAAAAGTACGTCAATAATTTTAATTCGTTTGTGGTGTATGTGAATATTTTACATACATATGTCATTCCTATGTACATCTATAAATACCTACGTCATAGCATTGGTCTATTGGAACAGGAAAAACCTAGTGAACATATTGTGCACGCGATTAAGACTGAATCTTTAATGAACGCTAAACATACAACAATTAAAGTGCTAATTACAAAGCTGAAATTAAATTTATCTGCAGAATTTTTATTCATTGAATTCAACATTTTTAATTAACCATTTGCATGTTATGGCACGATATGATAGATAATTCATTCTATGACTATTACTTTCTACTCATACCCCACAGACACGTAATGCCATATATATATATATATATATATATATATATATATATATATATATATGATTTCATACATGTTTCGTATGAAATCATTTCCATATTAAAAATAGATAACAAGACTTGACTAATCGAATAGCTTATATTCGATTACAATTGAATTATTTATAATTCAAGTATAAGTAAAAAATGAAAGTGATATTTTACTTCAATTTAATTTTGCTATCTCAACCTCTTAACTTGTCAGGAACTTTTGAGACTTGTATTCGTTTAGCGATCGTCCGCTATCGGTCCGTGTATCATCGTATTTTTTGTTTATTTTCTAAATAATTCATTAATATTTTTATTGTTGCTTGCATATACATATACACAGAGGTATATGTAAATCTGTAGGCGAAATCTTCTTGTTAAATTTAATTATCAGCAAGCATTTTATTATATTATTTTTTATTGTTGTTTTGCTGTCTATGGCTTGGCCGCAGTCCCGAAGCCCTGTACACGCATTTATACATGCATATGTACATACTCACATACTTATAAACACACAAACAAAGAAAGCTATAACAAATCTCGTATGTCACCGGCTTAACCAGTCGCAGCTCAGCTCTGAGCCCGGTCGGTTGTCGCATCGCTTGGCAAACCAACTTGAATATATATTTTATATTTTCAATATATATATATTTATTTACAAGTTATTGTTTCTCGTTCATTTCCTTTTCAACAACAACAAAATGCGTCGCTCAGGCGCTTTTGCTGTCATCGCTTGTGCGACTCTGGCGCTTCTAAGCATGGCGGACCCAGTGAAATGTGACGGGTGAGTCCAACTCCTTTATATTAAGTATATATTATATTTATATTAAATGTGTACTATATCTAAATTAAATATATATTGAATTTATTTTTAATGTATACATATATTTATATATTTGTGTCATTCATGAATTTACTGTGATTAATTGTGATATCGTAAATTTAGTCAAAAATGTATTTGATTTCAAATGCATAATTTAATTGATTCCATTAATTTCGTTAGTTAATGGATCAGTAAAGTGGGGAGCAATCGTAGCATGAAGTTAGCGATCCACATACAATATTTAATATATATTATTAAGCATATTGTTATTCATGACCTTTGTTTCTATAGTTTGCGTAATTCTTAGCACCTTCTGACTAAGACCCAGCCTATTTATTCTGATCATTAGCAGTTGCCTTTTTAATGTATCGGTTTTCCCAAGATAGTCCAGCAGTTAAAAAAAAATATCCCATTGGCAATAAACAAATCACGTTTATTGTTTTTTAAATACTTTTTCATGTCTATAATATACGAGTTGCCTTCAAAAACCAGTTTATTGTTTACACTTATATGTGATCTCGGCTTTTAAGAAATTTTTCATTGTCAATGTTATTTGTACATATATACATATATATTTATTTTTAGTTTTTATTGAAATTATGTAATTTGCGGAGAAAAACCCTCAATTTCGTAATGCACTTAAAAATCGCATTTGGCAACTTGGTAAAGTTTTTTGAACTCCAGTTAATCCATCTGTGTTTCTGTATATATTACATCACCGACGCTCCGAGCAGGTTTCTACAGATCAGGTTCTGAGAATATTTACAGTTAGGCATGTGAAACGTGACATCGTCAAACAAAATATATAACAGACTGATAAAGCTTAATCATTTCTGATGTAGATTAAACTCAAAAACTATTACTAACTATGTATGTATAAAGCCATGTCATTAAAAATCAAATCTTAGCTAATGGGTGACCCAGTATTATGACATTATCAAATCGTCGTCGACCTACACTGATTATAATTAAGTACCAATTTCGTTGCTTGCCGCAGACAATATACAATCGTTGGACCGGGAACCATACACTCTCATCGAGACTACAATGTGGCTGTCGCCGTGCATCACACCAAGGAGCCTGTTACCTTGAAGATTGGTATTACGGGACCTTCGTACAACGAGACCCAAACGGTCGAGTTGCCAAATAGCGATGAGTTCAAGCAGATTACCTTCAAGTTGCCTCCTCTAAAATCTGGAGACTATAACTTAACCGCAGAGGGCGTCTCGGGACTAGAGTTCAAGAACTCCACGCAGCTTACTTTGGCAGAGTTTAAGCCCTACGTCAAGCTGCAAACCGATAAGGGAAAGTATAAGCCCGGCGACACTATCAA
The DNA here is from genome assembly GCF_003285905.1 of Drosophila hydei. Classification (NCBI taxonomy): domain Eukaryota; kingdom Metazoa; phylum Arthropoda; class Insecta; order Diptera; family Drosophilidae; genus Drosophila; species Drosophila hydei. The sequence continues at coordinate 3,828,239 of NW_022045678.1, forward strand.
CTACCGCGTAATCTTCTTGGATGAGAACCTTAGGCCAAGTGTGGCCGAGGATGATGTAGTCGTATGGTTCGAGGATCCCAAACGCAATCGCATTAAAGAGCTTAAGCACATCAAGACTCGAGGTGGTGTCTACACCGGAAAATTTGAACTGTCGGAGTTTGCCATTCTGGGCTCGTGGACCCTTTCGGTGCAGAGTGGCAATTCCTATTCGGATGAGCGGGCCTACTTTGACGTGGAGAAATACGTGCTCCCTAAATACATCGTCAAAATGGATGCGACTCAGCATGTGTCGGTCAAGGACGGTGATATGCAGGTTGTTGTGAAAGCCAAGTAAGTGACTTTTCCCCATGTTCTTCCTGACCCGAATAGAGCTTTAATCGTTCTCTCAGTTACACCTATGGCAAGCCAGTAAATGGCAAAGTACTGCTCAATGTGCACACGGACGAGTCAAGCTCATGGTCCACGGTAAATGGCGAAACAGTCCGCACAGACACGCCAGGGCACGCTCTCATCAGAACTGCGGAGATGGTCAACGGCAAGGCGAAATTTGATATTAATGTTAAGGAATTTGCTACTTTCTTGCCACACAAAACGTCGTCGTGGTACGCACAGATTTTGGCCACTGTTGAGGAGGACTTTACAGGTGTTCAACTTAACGAAACTGGGGGCGTACAACTTTATCCGTATCGCTACGAAATGTCCTGCGTGGACTACAGCTCTTGCTATTCCTTTGTAGCCGATAAGGAACACGAAATCATCTTCAAAGTCACTCTTGTTGATGGCACCCTACTAAAAGACACCAAGACCCCTGTCAAGGTAAGCAAGGGTATGAAATGGCTGGCTACACTTAATAAATCTTCTGTCATTCTATCTATGAACCTTTAGGCAAAGTTCACCGAGGGAATACGCCACTCTAGATATGGCGATGAGTCCAAATTACCGACAATTGAGAAGAAATCCCTTGAATTTGAGAGCCACCTAAACGAGTCCAGCTTGGCTGTCTTTAAGATCACGCTGCCAGATTTACCTGACATGGAAAACTATACGCGTTACTACAGCATCGAGTTACAGTTTGATGGAGAAGAGCGAGAGCTGTATACAACCTATCCCTACAGGGAGCCAAAGAAAATTGAACCACTTCCTGAAGAAGAGAAGGAAAAGGAATGGTTTAAGGTCGACGTGCAGAGACCTAAGGACATATGGAGGTTCGTATAGTAAATATTTCCCGGTATGCAATTCTTTAACATTCGCCTCTTTTTAGCCTCAAAATCGGAGAGGAATACCAAGTTACTTTGAACTCCAGTCGTCCGCTCAAGTACTTTGTGTACAACATCATTGGACGTGGCAATGTCCTGCAAACGGAACGAATCGTGCTGAGTGAGCCACAGAAGGTCTATAACATCAGTCTGACACCAACATTCCTGACTTCTCCTTATGGTCGTATCTATGTCTACTACGTGGATGAGACCGGTGAATTCCGCTATGCCGAGGATACTTTCCATGTAGATGTCGAGCTACAGAACCAGATTGAGGTGACTGCTCTAGATGAGGTCAAGCCAGGCGCAGATGTTGAGCTAGAAATTAAGACGCCGCCCCAGTCATTCGTTGGCTTGATGGCTGTGGATCAGAGCGTCTTGTTGCTAGGATCCAATAATGACATCAATAAAGATTCGTTCGGTTGGCGCTTAGGACGTTACGATACTCACACACCCTGGCAAGGGGGTTACTCCTACTATCCCGGTGAACGAAGCGGCGTGGTGACCATGACGAATGCCAACTTCTTCTATAATCGCACAGCTCCCGATTATCACCTAAGTAAGCTGAAAAAAAGTAAGAAGTGTGAATGACGTTTATAAGACTCATGAATGCTTCTCTTTGTTGCTTTTAATAACTGCCTCGTCATGTTAGTAACAATCAAATTATATAATTTGCAGAAAGCTTCGCAGGTGGCGTCATGCGAAAGACCGCACTTGTATCGAATGACATGGTACATAGCACAGCAGTTCCAATGAGCGCATCAGCAGAAGGTGCCTTAGTTGGGAACGCAGGTGGATTCGCTGCAGCGCCTGCCTCAGCACCGACAGTGCGCAAAAACTTTGTGGAAACGTGGCTATTCGAGGACATCGAAAGTACCAAGACAGAGATTTTCAAGTGGGTCCGAAAAATCCCCGATACAATTACAAGCTGGGTGCTGACGGCGTTTTCACTGCATCCCGACAAGGGCTTGGGCGTGACCAACGAGCAGCTGAAAATTAAGACTTTCCAGCCGTTCTTTGTGTCCGTGCGTCTACCATACTCTGTGAAGCGTGGCGAGGTAATCAATGTGCCCGCTCTGGTCTTCAACTACCTGCCCAAGCAGCTGGACGTGGAGGTGACCCTGAACAACGAGGATAACGAGTACGATTTTGTGGATGTGTCCAACGAGGTACTGGGCGAACAGAAGCGCACCCAGACGCTGCGCGTGGGCGCCAATTCCGCAGCCGGCGCCTCCTTCCTTCTGCGTCCCAAAATCATTGGCAGCATTCTGCTGAAATTTACGGCCATTTCTCCTCTTGCCGGAGATGCAGTGCACAAAACCCTTAAAGTGGTGCCCGAAGGTGTCACGCAATATAAGAATCGGGCATTCTTCGTCAACTTGAAGGATGTGCACGAGCACAAGGACAGCTTTGAACTGGATCTGCCGGAGGACCTTGTGCCAGACTCGCAGCATGTCGAATTTGGTTTTGTCGGCGATCTGCTTGGTCCGGTCATTAAGAATCTAGAACAGCTGCTGCACTTGCCCAGCGGCTGCGGCGAGCAGACCATGTCCAAACTTGTGCCCAACTATTTGGTACATGATTATCTGAAGCACATGAAGAAACTAACTCCAGAATTGGAGCATCGCATAAAGCGCAATCTGGAGCAAGGCTACCAGCACATGTTCCATTACCGTCACGACGATGGAAGCTATAGCTCCTTTGGACCAGGCAAGTGGCGTGAGGAGGATCCAGAACGCAACGGTTCCACCTGGCTGACGGCCTATGTGCTGCGCTCCTTTGGCCAGGTGAGGGATTTGATAAAGCTGGACGAAAAACAACTGGAGAGCGGCTATGAGTTCCTACTCAGCCGACAGGCTGAGAACGGAAGCTTCACGGAAGAAGGCGAATTTTTCTATGGCTCACAGCGCTCGGCCCTCACGATGACTGCCAACGTACTTCTGGCTCTACTTGAGCAGCAGAAGCCCAACCAAACGGCCATCGACAAGGCTGTGGCCTATCTGAATGCCCACTCCAATGAGAAGGATACGGAAGATCTATTGCCCAGGGCTATTGCTACGTACGCGTTGCAGAAAGCAAAGTCTCCAGATGCCGCCAAGCATGTGGCTGCTCTGAAAGCACTTGCCAAGCACGAGGAAGATCGCACCTGGTGGACGGAAGATGATCAAAAGTTGCGCCCCGGAAAATGTGCTCGCTGGTGGTGCTGGGTGTGGAGCCATGACATTGAAATCACTTCATATGCACTGCTCTCGTTGCTGGAATCGGACCTAGAGACTCCCAATTCGCTGCTGAATTCGATTCGCTGGCTGGTGGCACAGCGGAACAGCTTTGGTGGTTTTGCTTCTTCGCAGGATACGGTGGCTGGGCTTCAGGCCCTCATACAGTTCGCTAAGAAGTCCGGCTACGAGCCAGCTAGGTGGGACGTGTCAGTGTCCAATCAAGGTCCGCGAGAAAAGACTGAGAAGCTCAGCCTGACGGAAGATAACGATTTGCTACTACAAACGGTGGAGTTCCCTCAAGGCACCAAGTCGCTGTCGTACGAGGCCAAGGGAACTGGCGCTGCTCTGCTACAGATCAGCTACCAGTACAATGTTGTCGAGAAGGAGCCCAAGCCGAGCTTCAAGATTCAAGCTATTATTAAGCCAGAATCGCCGCCAGCCAAGTTAGAGCTCAGCGTATGCGTTGAGTATGTGGAGGAGGGCAAGGCCAAAGCATCCAATATGGCTATACTGGAAGTCTCACTACCATCCGGCTATACCGTAGATGAGGACAGTTTCAAGGACATACAGGAAATCGAGCGCGTCAGGGTAGGTCTCAAATAATCATCATCTAACTGATCTGATCACTATTTCTGTATAAATGATCTCTTTTTATCGCAGCTGGTGGAGACCAAAAATGAAGACTCTGTGGTGGTCATCTACTTTGAGAGTCTGCCCAAGGGAGAAATCAAGTGCATACCTATCGAGGCGTTCAAGACTCATGCTGTCGCCAATCAGAAGCCTGCTCCGATTGTTCTCTATGATTACTACGACACGAACAAGAAAGCAACTGAATATTACCAGGTCGAATCAAAGCTTTGCGACATTTGTGAGGGCGATGAATGTACGGCTAAGTGCTGAACACCATCTTATCTAATGATAACATCTATGTGCCCTTTACTAATTACGAAGAGAAAATAAATTGCTGTGATTATACTGTTGAATTCTCATTGATTTACTTAAAAGTGTAGAATGGTTTAGTACCAGCTCTGTGCAGGGGTGAGAGCATCTTCTAGTCTTGCACTCCCGACTACAAGTCTCTCCTATCATAAGTGTACGGCTAGCTCGTTGAAAATGGGAATGAATCATGTTGATCTATCCATGTGACTTAAGCTTCGCATGTTCTTAACTTGAAATTTATATATTTTCTTGTATACAGTTCATTATTTTTATGCTCACTCACGAAAGATATATTTGGTCGATATGAACGCAAAATATTTCTTCGCTATTAAAGTTAAAATTATGTTATATATTGATCACAGGATACTTGGAATATATGTATATATACTCGTTAGTACAAACCCTATCTAAACATATATAAGTTATATACATACGACAATAGGGGCGTGGCAAATAGAATTTTCCACAATTGGAACCTTGGTTTTGTTATTGTCGACTCATCTAAGGTGAGGTAAATGGTAATGGCTCTAGCTTAAGCAATATAAAAGATACAATCGTATCCGATTTATCAGATGTTAAAAATGATTTACAACGCATATCGAAACAAGTTAAGATTTCGTAGGAATGGTTTTTAGATGAATGTATAGAGTTTGAACTGTAGATTGCTGTTTAGTAAACTTGTTGCAATTTGTTTAAGCTGAAAACTAGAAAATAGATAAATAAATAAATGTAATCATATAATTTTGTATGGATGAAAAATTACTTTGTGGTATTTTCTATGATTTCACTATGCAAAATGATTGAGCCCTGTACTAAAAGTCTAGTGTGCCAACACCTGACAAGTTTTGTTAAACCAAACATGCGTGCAGACAAGCATATAAGGAAAGTTTTGTGCCACTTCCAACTAGTCGCCACAAAGCGTTTGGCCCGCTCACACAACTCTTGGCAGATCAACTTGAATATACTTTTATAGCAAACAAAAACAAACACGAAAAACAACGCGTCGTTCAGATATTTTGCTAGCATCGCTTGTGCGGCTCTTGAGGAGTAAGGGTCGCGCACTCTTGAGGGGTAAGTCAGATTCCTTGCAGATATATTAGCCAGAAATTATCTATAAAATCATAATCCATGCAATTATAAAAATACTGCTACAGTGTTGAGAATTTGAGACAGTTTTGAGCTATCAAGGAGCTGAAGTAACAGCAATTATCTCTGAAGGTGCATTGGCATTGGCATTGGATGGTTTTAATTTAAATAATAACATGGATTTAATTCAAAATAAAGCTGGTATTTTTTAAAAATGGGTACATACATGTATGAGAAATAATTCTATGAATTGAAAGACAGCGAAAATCGATTACAAATATTAAAATGGATTCGTGTTTAAAAGGTACGGATATACCAATTCGAGGATCGTACAGTAAAACTCCTTTGTTTAAAAATTTAAAAATTTCTTCCTAAAATATACAAAATATACAGCAAATCATTTAATATTTTAGGGAACAAGGATGATATTAACCTGTATAAATGGGATCTTTCCTAACAGCTGTCATATTAGCAATGATTTTTCCAATGCGTTTGGAAAAAGATTTCTGAAATTTACATCAAACATATTCAATTTGTTCAGTCATGAATATGTTAATAGACATCCGTTACTATATAAGAAATTTAAATAAAAAGTTTCGTTCATGGGAGCGAGCATAGATCGCTGTTGCTCCCTCTTCGAAGTAAAGCTCTTTAAAAAAATATAATATAATGTGATACTCTGAATTTATCAGCAGTTTCAGTAGTGTTAGTGTGAGGCTGAGTTGTTCAGAGTTATTGTGGTTCAGTTCGGGTTTAGATCCTCAAGTCGTCACTCCGTAAGACTGAGACAAAGATACATGTTGCTGAAGGTAGTGCCGGGTGTTGACAAGTGAGAGTGAGATAGACAATGGACAAAAAGAGACGACGAGAAATTGACATTCTGGAAATGGATTCAGTTCTGAAAGACAGCGCGAATTCGTCACTGGACGCGGTTGTAGAGGATGTATAAATCGGAGTGACAGTTGGCCAACCTGACTAAATCTCATTATTATTATTTTTTCTTATTTATTTTATTATTAGAATAATTTAACAGTTTGCCTAATTCTTAGCACTCTGTGACTAATACAAGATATTTGTTCTGCTCATTAGCAGCTGCTTGTTAAGTGTCTCTTTTTTCCACATTGATCAGTTAGCTTTATAAATTTGCAAATAAATTTAACTTTTTTCGACTCTGAACGTTTCTACTTGTTTTTGAAGAACTTTCTTATGCACATCAATATAGAAGCGGCCTTCACAACAACCAGTTTATATTTATACATATTCTGGAAATGATAAGACATTTTTCATTGTCAATGTCAATTGTATATATATATATATATAAGTGAATTTAAAAAAATATAAACTTTTATTTAGTATTTAGAGAGAAACCCTCAATTTCGTAATGCACTTAAAAATCGCATTTGGCAACTTGGTAAAGTTTTTTGAACTCCAGTTAATCCATCTGTGTTTCTGTATATATTACATCACCGACGCTCCGAGCAGGTTTCTACAGATCAGGTTCTGAGAATATTTACAGTTAGGCATGTGAAACGTGACATCGTCAAACAAAATATATAACAGACTGATAAAGCTTAATCATTTCTGATGTAGATTAAACTCAAAAACTATTACTAACTATGTATGTATAAAGCCATGTCATTAAAAATCAAATCTTAGCTAATGGGTGACCCAGTATTATGACATTATGAAATCGTCGTCGACCTACACTGATTATAATTAAGTACCAATTTCGTTGCTTGCCGCAGACAATATACAATCGTTGGACCGGGAACCATACACTCTCATCGAGACTACAATGTGGCTGTCGCCGTGCATCACACCAAGGAGCCCGTTACCTTGAAGATTGGTATTACGGGACCTTCGTACAACGAGACCCAAACGGTCGAGTTGCCAAATAGCGATGAGTTCAAGCAGATTACCTTCAAGTTGCCTCCTCTAAAATCTGGAGACTATAACTTAACCGCAGAGGGCGTCTCGGGACTAGAGTTCAAGAACTCCACGCAGCTTACTTTGGCAGAGTTTAAGCCCTACGTCAAGCTGCAAACCGATAAGGGAAAGTATAAGCCCGGCGACACTATCAACTACCGCGTAATCTTCTTGGATGAGAACCTTAGGCCAAGTGTGGCCGAGGATGATGTAGTCGTATGGTTCGAGGATCCCAAACGCAATCGCATTAAAGAGCTTAAGCACATCAAGACTCGAGGTGGTGTCTACACCGGAAAATTTGAACTGTCGGAGTTTGCCATTCTGGGCTCGTGGACCCTTTCGGTGCAGAGTGGCAATTCCTATTCGGATGAGCGGGCCTACTTTGACGTGGAGAAATACGTGCTCCCTAAATACATCGTCAAAATGGATGCGACTCAGCATGTGTCGGTCAAGGACGGTGATATGCAGGTTGTTGTGAAAGCCAAGTAAGTGACTTTTCCCCATGTTCTTCCTGACCCGAATAGAGCTTTAATCGTTCTCTCAGTTACACCTATGGCAAGCCAGTAAATGGCAAAGTACTGCTCAATGTGCACACGGACGAGTCAAGCTCATGGTCCACGGTAAATGGCGAAACAGTCCGCACAGACACGCCAGGGTACGCTGTTAAATGCTTACAGACATAAGGAGGTATGGCCGAAGCCAAAAATTCTTTAACAGAAATACTACCCCCGGCTATCAACCTGTTTGCCCGTATGATCTCGGTGACCTAAAACAATCAAAAATATGAATATATAGGTCAAGAGCATATATAAGAGTTGTGGAGTCTCTTACAACCATTTTCAATAGTCTATTTTCAATAATTTAAATATAAAGATGAAAACAAAACAACAAATTTTTACCTAATATAAATTTAATCCTAATCCGCTGAGTTCAGCCTTTTCAAGCTGATAAGACTTTGTTTGGTCATCCTATCAAAAGACAAACACCTCACCTCCTTTGCATACCTATTGTCACTGCTACACACGGATCTTACCGACATAATAACCCTTGCAAAACATGATATGGTCATAAATATTAGCAATATCAAGTAAGAAAGTTATATATATATTATATAAAATTTGCAGTTGGTATCCTAAGCAAAATTGTATAAAATATACATACAACTAAAAACAAAACTTTGAGACTCTAGCTCTCAAGCCGTACGAGATATAATTTAATAACTGCGTCTCGATCGAAACAAATAAGAAAGCTCTAGTCGGGGTGCCCGACTAGGAGATACCCTGATCCCAGTCCTATTTGCGTTTATTAATATTTTCCATAGTTTGTATCGAGTATTCAAAAAAAAAAAAAAGAAAACAAATAAAAAACGACATTGCGTGACCAGGATTCGAACCCGGCCTCTTCATAATTAAAAAAAAAAGCAATAAAAAAAATTTCATCTGCACCGGTCTCGAAACCCTGGGCCTAGCTGCATACGAGCGCCGCCTCTACCAACGCAGCCACCGCACCTCTTGCAAGAAGTGTTGCAAATTTAAAGTTGAGAAGCAGTTGATAATTCAAGCAGTATTCAATCGCAGTTTCGATTCTTCGAATAGAAAAGAATACACGCATTTGAATGTATGTGTGCACACGCACAGGAAAAATGCGCTGCTGAGATGTGCCTTTGCAAATTGGCCAAACTTTTCGTTTAATAACTTCTGTTTTACTTAATGGATTTTAATGAAATTTTCAGCATATGATCTACATATCCTATTGGCTTGGTTGAGATGCAAACGCCTTCACATAATGGCCCTAGTTCCTAAACTTAAATTTTAAGAATTTGGGGAAATTTGGAGCCAAAATTGGTATCCAAAATCTAACAAAAATCAAAATTGCATAAAATATACATAAAACTAAATACAAAATTTGGAGGCTCTAGCTTTTAAGATGTTTGCGATATAAAATTTATTTACTTCATTTCAACAATGTTTTTATTCGATAACAATTAAATGCGACTAGTTATCGAATATTTGAAACAAACTTGACCTGCGCGTGCTATACACGGACCTACAAAAAAAATTTCATTTCTCTAGCTTTTATAGATGCTGAGATCCACGCGTTCACACATACGGACAGACGGACAGATGGACAGACGGACGGACGGACAGACGGACAGGCGGACGGACAGACAGACGAACAGAGCTCAATCGACTCGGTTGTCGTCCTGATCAAGATTATATATACTTTATGGGGTCTGCCACGCCTCTTTCTGCCTGTTACATACATTTGCACAAAACCTTTACACCCCCATTTTCAATGGGAACAGGGTATAAAAATAGAACGGCAAAAGTTATCGATTATTTGAAACAAACTTTTTATACGCGTGCCATACACGGACCTAATGCTGAGACGGACAAGCGGACAGACGGACATACAGGCTGACAAAAGGACGTGGCTAAATCGATTCGGCTTGTCGTCCTGATTGAGAAAATATATAATTAAAATATAAATTAAAAGTATATAATATTTATATATTTAAATATATAAGTTAACACAATTGATCAGCAGAACGTAAATATTGAAGCTGACCATGCATTCTCAGCATAAATGCTTACGACACCAGCTGTCTCAAGCGGACATTGCACAACAGCGGAAGCGTCCACGCGCAACAATGTTGCTGACCAGCGACCTAGTACTGTATGCAATGCCAGCGTTTTCAGGGCTTAGGGCTAGCTTCTATTATAAGAACGATTGTCAAATAGAGTTAGTTGATTTTTGGAAATAAAGAACGTCGGTCATCGCCACGGAATTCACAAAGTCTTCTCATTTTTCGAATAAGTGTTAACGCCGATACTCCGTACGCGCTTAACATAATTTCGAAACATTAAAATAAATAACTGGCGCCCAACGAAATCGAAAAAAAAAAAACCCAAACTCAATTAAACAAATATTCAAAAAATAATTTGTGAAAAAAACCCGAACTCAGTTAAACAAATATTCAAGAAATAATTTGTGAAAAAAAAAAAAAACCCGAACTCTATTAAGAAAATTTCCAACAAATAATTTGAAAAAAAACCCGAACTCAATCAAACAATTATTAAAAAAAATTTGTGAAAAAAAAAAACCCGAACTCAGTTAAACAAATATTCAACAAATAATTTGTGAAAAAAAACATTATAAATTACAACTAATACGCAACAAAAAAAAAGTTCACCGAGGGATTCATCAAACCATCAGCTCTACGAAAATAATATAAGAACATGTAAGTAGGGTGTTCAAAAAAAAAAAAAAAGAATAATAATAAATAAAAATTGTAAAAATACAATTCCAACTGTTCAACTAAATTTTAATTGTATAAAAAACACTACACATATCTTATTTGCATGTTATGAGTGATAGTGAGATACAAGATTTAGTAAAAAAATTTCAAAGTATAGATACAGGTGAAAAAATAAAAATGTCTTTATCTAACGAACAGTTAAGAGCGATTGTAGAAGGCGCAGTTACAAGCGCATTAAGAACCCAAAAAGAAAACTTTGATCAGAAATTACGCGACATAGAACAACGTATTGGTTCTGTACAAGTTAGCACTCCTGAAGTAGAAACATTTAGAGAGGCCGAGATCAGGGCAAGCGTCATTTGCAATGAAACCCTTGACATAATGAAATCCCTTCCAGAATTTGAAGGAAAAAATGAGACTTATGTATCATGGAGGAAAGCTGCGCATACCGCATACAAAGTATATGAAAAATATGATGGTAGCTCGAAACATTATCAAGCTTTAGGAATATTAAGAAACAAAATTAAAAACGCCGCCGATATGGTACTCTCTTCGTTTGACACTCCTCTGAATTTTAGGGCCATTATAAATCGGTTAGATTTCACGTACGCAGACAAAAGACCGATATACCTAATTGAACAAGAGCTGTCAACACTCCGTCAAGGAAATCTGACACTACTACAGTACTATGACGAAGTGGAGAAGAAACTGACTTTACTCATAAATAAGACAATCATGACCTATGACGCCAACGTTGCCTCTTCGTTAAATGAGAAATACAGGGCAGACGCTCTACGAGTATTCATCTCAGGTACCAGGAAAACTTTAAGTGATGTCCTATTCTCAGCTAGACCAACTGACCTTCCGTCTGCACTGGCATTAGCCCAAGAAGTCGAGTCTAATCATGACCGGTATATGTTTGCCACGAATTTTGCACGTAGTTTAGAAGAAAAGGCTCAGAGAACAGTACAAAAACAACAAGGCAGAGATAGGAACCTAACTCAAGACCCAAAATACAACCAGCCAGGGAAAAGCCCATATTATAAGAAACAAGAATTCTCACCACGACGAGAACAAGTTGAACCAATGGACGTTGATACATCCGCTCGCTTCGGACAGACGACCCAATACCAGCAAAACACGGCTCCCTCAAAGCAAACTCAGTGGTCGACTCAACAACAAAACACAAAATATGAAAGTTACAATAATCAGGGACAAGCAAACAAGAGACCAAATAATAGTAGTGCACGACTCACAGGACCGAAGCAGCAAAGAGTTAACTATTTAGAAGCAAGAGATTCAGAATATGAACAGGACGGTAATAAATATCGGACCATCGCAGAAAATGAGGCAGAAGACATTGAAGACGAATCCGACGAATATGACCAGGTCCATTTTTTAGACCTGGCTCCCTGCTACCGTTCATAGAAAGATCAGTGGCAGGAAGGACAATAAGATTACTTATAGATACAGGGGCCTCTAAAAACTATGTTAAACCATTAAAAGAATTAAAACATATTAAGCCAGTAGAAAAACCCTTTCGAGTAAAATCAATTCATGGCTATAACGATATTGACAGGAAGTGTACAATGCATCTTTTTAACACAAATACAACATTTTTCTTACTACCAAACCTTACGAAATTTGACGGTATAATTGGACTTGATTTACTAAACCAAAACAACGTTATATTAGATTTCAAAAACAAGAAGTTAATAACAAACTGCACTTCCGAGACTATTAAATTTCTAAAATGCCCAGCCGTAAATTTTACGGATGTCAAAGAAATAGAAACCCCTCAAGCCATAACGACAAACTTTCAAACAATGCTCAAGAAACGAACAGGAGTCTTTGCGGAACCAAATGAGGCACTCCCGTATAATACCAACATCATTGCCACCATTAGAACAGAAAATGAGGATCCCATATATTCCAAACTATACCCATACCCAATGGGCGTATCGGAATTCGTAAACGCAGAAACTCAAGACCTGTTAAAAAACGGTATAATACGTCCATCTCGTTCACCGTACAATAACCCCGTTTGGGTTGTAGATAAAAAAGGTACTGATGAACAGGGAAGGAAAAAGAAGCGTTTAGTCATAGACTTCAGAAAACTTAACCAAAAAACAATAGACGACAAATATCCAATCCCCAATATTGCCTCTATCTTATCCAACTTAGGAACAGCAAGGTATTTTACAACCCTAGATCTGAAATCCGGATTTCACCAGATCTTACTTGCTGAAAAGGACAGAGAAAAGACAGCCTTTTCTATAGGAAGTGGAAAGTATGAGTTTTGCAGGCTCCCTTTTGGCTTGAAAAATGCACCCAGTATTTTTCAAAGAGCCATTGACGATGTGCTCAGAGAGCAAATCGGAAAATCTTGTTATGTTTACGTCGACGACGTAATAATTTTTTCTGAAAACATGGAAAACCACGTCAAACATATCGCCTGGGTCTTAGATAAGCTATACGAGGCCAACATGAGAGTTTCGCCAGAAAAATCACACTTTTTCAAAGAAAGCGTTGAATATCTAGGTTTCGTGGTCTCAAGTAAAGGTATAAAGACATGTCCAAGTAAAGTTGAAGCGATTCGTAACTACGAATTACCAACAACTCTGTTTAACGTCAGATCATTCCTCGGCCTGGCAAGCTACTATAGGTGTTTTATCAAGGACTTCGCATCTTTGGCAAAACCTATAAGCGACATCTTAAAAGGCGAAAACGGCAAAGTTAGCGCAGGACAATCAAAGAAAATACCAGTAAAATTCGACGAGAGTCAACTCACGGCATTTGAGAAACTAAAAGAGGTTCTCGCATCCGAAAATGTAATGTTACTCTACCCCGACTACAAGAAAGCGTTTGATTTAACAACTGATGCTTCGTCCTTTGGTCTAGGGGCAGTCTTATCCCAAGGTGGAAAACCAATCACCATGATATCAAGGACATTGAAAGATAGGGAACTTAGCTTTGCAACAAATGAAAGAGAATTACTTGCTATAGTCTGGGCCTTGAAAAGCCTCCGAAACTATCTGTACGGAGTAAAAAATTTAAATATCTTTACGGACCACCAACCCCTGACGTTTGCAGTATCTGACCGTAATCCAAACGCAAAAATCAGGCGTTGGAAAGCTTTTATAGACGAGTATAATGCAAATATCTATTACAAGCCAGGGAAGGAAAACTACGTTGCTGATGCGCTATCGCGGCATAATATTCATGCCTTGGAAGACGACGCACAGTCAGACAGAGCTACAATGCATAGCGAAGTATCACTCACGTACACTATAGAAACAACAGACAAACCAATCAACTGTTTCCAAAACCAAATTATAATTGAAGAAGATAGAGTAGCCTCTGATCGTACAGTCATTATATTCGGTAAAAAAATCCGACATACAATTCACTTCTCAGACAGAAATTCGTTAATCGAAAGAGTTTACGATGTAGTCAAAAAAGACGTCGTTAATGCAATCCATTGCGAGTTACCAGTACTGGCATTCATACAACATAAACTAATAGAAACTTTCCCAACAACAATATTTCGATATACAAAACATATGGTAAATGACATTTTTGACAAGAACGAACAAAAAGAAATAACTGTAACAGAACACAATCGAGCCCACAGAGCAGCTCAAGAAAATGTAAAACAGATTTTACAAGACTACTTTTTTCCAAAAATGACAAAACTAGCTAACGAAGTGGTTGCAAATTGCAAAATCTGTAAAACAGCTAAGTACAACCGTCACCCACAAAAACAAATACTTGGAGAAACTCCTATACCTTCCTATGTGGGTGAAATGCTACACATTGACGTATACTCAACTGATAAAAAATACTTCCTTACATGCATAGACAAATTTTCAAAATTCGCAACCGTTCAACCCATTGCTTCAAGGACAATAATCGACATACAATCGGCAATTTTACAACTTGTAAATTTTTATCGACATATCAAGACGATCTATTGCGATAATGAACCCTCCTTAAAGTCCGAAACAATAAAATCACTATTAAACGGCCAGTATGACATTCAAATCGTAAACGCCCCACCACTCCATAGTACTTCAAATGGACAAGTCGAGAGATTTCATAGCACCCTCAGCGACATCGCAAGATGCCTAACAGCTCAAAGAAAAATTACAGATACCGTTGAAACGATACTCCAAGCAACTATTGAATACAACAACACAGTTCACTCGGTAACAGACAAACGTCCAATCGACATAATCCACTCATCCTCCCCAGAACTTAAAATTGAAATAAGAAATAAAATTCAAAAAGCACAGCAGCTCCAAATAAACAGGGTAAATGAAACAAGACACGATAGACAATTCCAAGTAGGCGATACAGTTCTTGTAAAGGCAAACAGACGTTTAGGGAACAAATTGACACCACTGTACAATGAAAACAAAATTGACGCAGACTTGGGGACAACGGTCTTAATAAAAGGGAGGGTGGTCCACAAAGACAACCTAAGGTAAACAAAACATTAAACCCTTTTTATTTCTTTTTATCTTTAGGATTTGGGCTATAATTCTCTTCGCCACAACGGTAGCGGCGAAACTTACCGATTATACGAACACAGATTACATACCGATCTCAGACGGATATGTAACCATTTGGACGGATTTCCAATATTTAAAACATTCAACTAATCTTACTCTATACTCAGCAATAGTAGAGGACACGAAGAAATTAAGACAAAATTTTCCACGATCACATATGAGACAGTTATTAGACACAGATATACAACATATAGAAGCACTAATAGCCACAGTAAATATCCATCATAGACATGCTAGGAGCATTAATATGCTAGGCACCGTTCTTAAAGTCGTAGCTGGCACGCCAGACTCCGACGACTTGGAAAATCTTAAATTTACACAGAAAGAACTTGTAGAATCAGAAAACAGGCAAGTAACTATAAACACAAAAATGCAAGAACAAATAAATAAGCTAACCGACACAGTAAACCTCATAACAAAAACAAAGCAAATAGATACAGAACATTTGTATGAGACACTGCTCTCAAGAAACAGAATAATTATTTCAGAACTAGAAACCTTGATGCTATCAGTAACACTTGCAAAGGTTGGAATTGTAAACCCCTCCATATTAGATTCTTCTGACTTAAAAAATATTGTTAATGAACACCCTATAAATATCACTATTACTGACTTAATGGAAGTATCTCAAGTTAAAGTCTTGCTAAATAATAACTTTTTACACTTTATTATAAGATACCCTAAGCCTAACATAGTATGTAAAAAATTAACAATATACCCTGTCCAACACGATGGCATTGTAATCAATTTCGCCGAAGACTACGATATAGCTGTTTGCGACAACCATGTAATATCAATAGGAAATTGTAGCACAGCCCTCACAACAACGTTCTGTAAGAAATTACCCTATACAACGTGCGCGCAACAACTGCACTCAGGTGGCACTGCACATTGCTCAACTCGACCCAGCCATCTTGAACCTCTAACCATCATCGACGATGGCGTTATCATCATCAACGACAGAGTGGCTATAGTTGACGAGCAAATGGTGAAAGGGACATTCCTCCTTACCTTTGACAACGAGATAAAGGTAAACGGCACCGTATATAAAAATCCAAAAAAATACGTGAGGAAATCCCCGAGACCAGCGGCATCCACGCTTCTAAATATAACGGATCATCAGGAAATACCGAGCCTGCCGTACCTACAGAAGCTAAGCATAAAAAACATCCGGGACATTGCTCAAATAGAAGAACAACTGGTAAAAAGACCAATAATATCTGGACTAACCGTGGTCATCATTCTACTTTCCTGCTACGCCTCAATGAAACTTTATCAAAGACATCAGAGGAGCAAACGTCAACTTGATCTTCAAGCGGTAATTAACAGTTTGAAGAACTCCGAGGACGTCATTCACCTAAGTGGGGGAGGAGTTAACACAATTGATCAGCAGAACGTAAATATTGAAGCTGACCATGCATTCTCAGCATAAATGCTTACGACACCAGCTGTCTCAAGCGGACATTGCACAACAGCGGAAGCGTCCACGCGCAACAATGTTGCTGACCAGCGACCTAGTACTGTATGCAATGCCAGCGTTTTCAGGGCTTAGGGCTAGCTTCTATTATAAGAACGATTGTCAAATAGAGTTAGTTGATTTTTGGAAATAAAGAACGTCGGTCATCGCCACGGAATTCACAAAGTCTTCTCATTTTTCGAATAAGTGTTAACGCCGATACTCCGTACGCGCTTAACATAATTTCGAAACATTAAAATAAATAAGCATTTATGCTGAGAATGCATGGTCAGCTTCAATATTTACGTTCTGCTGATCAATTGTGTTAACTCCTCCCCCACTTAGGTGAATGACGTCCTCGGAGTTCTTCAAACTGTTAATTACCGCTTGAAGATCAAGTTGACGTTTGCTCCTCTGATGTCTTTGATAAAGTTTCATTGAGGCGTAGCAGGAAAGTAGAATGATGACCACGGTTAGTCCAGATATTATTGGTCTTTTTACCAGTTGTTCTTCTATTTGAGCAATGTCCCGGATGTTTTTTATGCTTAGCTTCTGTAGGTACGGCAGGCTCGGTATTTCCTGATGATCCGTTATATTTAGAAGCGTGGATGCCGCTGGTCTCGGGGATTTCCTCACGTATTTTTTTGGATTTTTATATACGGTGCCGTTTACCTTTATCTCGTTGTCAAAGGTAAGGAGGAATGTCCCTTTCACCATTTGCTCGTCAACTATAGCCACTCTGTCGTTGATGATGATAACGCCATCGTCGATGATGGTTAGAGGTTCAAGATGGCTGGGTCGAGTTGAGCAATGTGCAGTGCCACCTGAGTGCAGTTGTTGCGCGCACGTTGTATAGGGTAATTTCTTACAGAACGTTGTTGTGAGGGCTGTGCTACAATTTCCTATTGATATTACATGGTTGTCGCAAACAGCTATATCGTAGTCTTCGGCGAAATTGATTACAATGCCATCGTGTTGGACAGGGTATATTGTTAATTTTTTACATACTATGTTAGGCTTAGGGTATCTTATAATAAAGTGTAAAAAGTTATTATTTAGCAAGACTTTAACTTGAGATACTTCCATTAAGTCAGTAATAGTGATATTTATAGGGTGTTCATTAACAATATTTTTTAAGTCAGAAGAATCTAATATGGAGGGGTTTACAATTCCAACCTTTGCAAGTGTTACTGATAGCATCAAGGTTTCTAGTTCTGAAATAATTATTCTGTTTCTTGAGAGCAGTGTCTCATACAAATGTTCTGTATCTATTTGCTTTGTTTTTGTTATGAGGTTTACTGTGTCGGTTAGCTTATTTATTTGTTCTTGCATTTTTGTGTTTATAGTTACTTGCCTGTTTTCTGATTCTACAAGTTCTTTCTGTGTAAATTTAAGATTTTCCAAGTCGTCGGAGTCTGGCGTGCCAGCTACGACTTTAAGAACGGTGCCTAGCATATTAATGCTCCTAGCATGTCTATGATGGATATTTACTGTGGCTATTAGTGCTTCTATATGTTGTATATCTGTGTCTAATAACTGTCTCATATGTGATCGTGGAAAATTTTGTCTTAATTTCTTCGTGTCCTCTACTATTGCTGAGTATAGAGTAAGATTAGTTGAATGTTTTAAATATTGGAAATCCGTCCAAATGGTTACATATCCGTCTGAGATCGGTATGTAATCTGTGTTCGTATAATCGGTAAGTTTCGCCGCTACCGTTGTGGCGAAGAGAATTATAGCCCAAATCCTAAAGATAAAAAGAAATAAAAAGGGTTTAATGTTTTGTTTACCTTAGGTTGTCTTTGTGGACCACCCTCCCTTTTATTAAGACCGTTGTCCCCAAGTCTGCGTCAATTTTGTTTTCATTGTACAGTGGTGTCAATTTGTTCCCTAAACGTCTGTTTGCCTTTACAAGAACTGTATCGCCTACTTGGAATTGTCTATCGTGTCTTGTTTCATTTACCCTGTTTATTTGGAGCTGCTGTGCTTTTTGAATTTTATTTCTTATTTCAATTTTAAGTTCTGGGGAGGATGAGTGGATTATGTCGATTGGACGTTTGTCTGTTACCGAGTGAACTGTGTTGTTGTATTCAATAGTTGCTTGGAGTATCGTTTCAACGGTATCTGTAATTTTTCTTTGAGCTGTTAGGCATCTTGCGATGTCGCTGAGGGTGCTATGAAATCTCTCGACTTGTCCATTTGAAGTACTATGGAGTGGTGGGGCGTTTACGATTTGAATGTCATACTGGCCGTTTAATAGTGATTTTATTGTTTCGGACTTTAAGGAGGGTTCATTATCGCAATAGATCGTCTTGATATGTCGATAAAAATTTACAAGTTGTAAAATTGCCGATTGTATGTCGATTATTGTCCTTGAAGCAATGGGTTGAACGGTTGCGAATTTTGAAAATTTGTCTATGCATGTAAGGAAGTATTTTTTATCAGTTGAGTATACGTCAATGTGTAGCATTTCACCCACATAGGAAGGTATAGGAGTTTCTCCAAGTATTTGTTTTTGTGGGTGACGGTTGTACTTAGCTGTTTTACAGATTTTGCAATTTGCAACCACTTCGTTAGCTAGTTTTGTCATTTTTGGAAAAAAGTAGTCTTGTAAAATCTGTTTTACATTTTCTTGAGCTGCTCTGTGGGCTCGATTGTGTTCTGTTACAGTTATTTCTTTTTGTTCGTTCTTGTCAAAAATGTCATTTACCATATGTTTTGTATATCGAAATATTGTTGTTGGGAAAGTTTCTATTAGTTTATGTTGTATGAATGCCAGTACTGGTAACTCGCAATGGATTGCATTAACGACGTCTTTTTTGACTACATCGTAAACTCTTTCGATTAACGAATTTCTGTCTGAGAAGTGAATTGTATGTCGGATTTTTTTACCGAATATAATGACTGTACGATCAGAGGCTACTCTATCTTCTTCAATTATAATTTGGTTTTGGAAACAGTTGATTGGTTTGTCTGTTGTTTCTATAGTGTACGTGAGTGATACTTCGCTATGCATTGTAGCTCTGTCTGACTGTGCGTCGTCTTCCAAGGCATGAATATTATGCCGCGATAGCGCATCAGCAACGTAGTTTTCCTTCCCTGGCTTGTAATAGATATTTGCATTATACTCGTCTATAAAAGCTTTCCAACGCCTGATTTTTGCGTTTGGATTACGGTCAGATACTGCAAACGTCAGGGGTTGGTGGTCCGTAAAGATATTTAAATTTTTTACTCCGTACAGATAGTTTCGGAGGCTTTTCAAGGCCCAGACTATAGCAAGTAATTCTCTTTCATTTGTTGCAAAGCTAAGTTCCCTATCTTTCAATGTCCTTGATATCATGGTGATTGGTTTTCCACCTTGGGATAAGACTGCCCCTAGACCAAAGGACGAAGCATCAGTTGTTAAATCAAACGCTTTCTTGTAGTCGGGGTAGAGTAACATTACATTTTCGGATGCGAGAACCTCTTTTAGTTTCTCAAATGCCGTGAGTTGACTCTCGTCGAATTTTACTGGTATTTTCTTTGATTGTCCTGCGCTAACTTTGCCGTTTTCGCCTTTTAAGATGTCGCTTATAGGTTTTGCCAAAGATGCGAAGTCCTTGATAAAACACCTATAGTAGCTTGCCAGGCCGAGGAATGATCTGACGTTAAACAGAGTTGTTGGTAATTCGTAGTTACGAATCGCTTCAACTTTACTTGGACATGTCTTTATACCTTTACTTGAGACCACGAAACCTAGATATTCAACGCTTTCTTTGAAAAAGTGTGATTTTTCTGGCGAAACTCTCATGTTGGCCTCGTATAGCTTATCTAAGACCCAGGCGATATGTTTGACGTGGTTTTCCATGTTTTCAGAAAAAATTATTACGTCGTCGACGTAAACATAACAAGATTTTCCGATTTGCTCTCTGAGCACATCGTCAATGGCTCTTTGAAAAATACTGGGTGCATTTTTCAAGCCAAAAGGGAGCCTGCAAAACTCATACTTTCCACTTCCTATAGAAAAGGCTGTCTTTTCTCTGTCCTTTTCAGCAAGTAAGATCTGGTGAAATCCGGATTTCAGATCTAGGGTTGTAAAATACTTTGCTGTTCCTAAGTTGGATAAGATAGAGGCAATATTGGGGATTGGATATTTGTCGTCTATTGTTTTTTGGTTAAGTTTTCTGAAGTCTATGACTAAACGCTTCTTTTTCCTTCCCTGTTCATCAGTACCTTTTTTATCTACAACCCAAACGGGGTTATTGTACGGTGAACGAGATGGACGTATTATACCGTTTTTTAACAGGTCTTGAGTTTCTGCGTTTACGAATTCCGATACGCCCATTGGGTATGGGTATAGTTTGGAATATATGGGATCCTCATTTTCTGTTCTAATGGTGGCAATGATGTTGGTATTATACGGGAGTGCCTCATTTGGTTCCGCAAAGACTCCTGTTCGTTTCTTGAGCATTGTTTGAAAGTTTGTCGTTATGGCTTGAGGGGTTTCTATTTCTTTGACATCCGTAAAATTTACGGCTGGGCATTTTAGAAATTTAATAGTCTCGGAAGTGCAGTTTGTTATTAACTTCTTGTTTTTGAAATCTAATATAACGTTGTTTTGGTTTAGTAAATCAAGTCCAATTATACCGTCAAATTTCGTAAGGTTTGGTAGTAAGAAAAATGTTGTATTTGTGTTAAAAAGATGCATTGTACACTTCCTGTCAATATCGTTATAGCCATGAATTGATTTTACTCGAAAGGGTTTTTCTACTGGCTTAATATGTTTTAATTCTTTTAATGGTTTAACATAGTTTTTAGAGGCCCCTGTATCTATAAGTAATCTTATTGTCCTTCCTGCCACTGATCTTTCTATGAACGGTAGCAGGGAGCCAGGTCTAAAAAATGGACCTGGTCATATTCGTCGGATTCGTCTTCAATGTCTTCTGCCTCATTTTCTGCGATGGTCCGATATTTATTACCGTCCTGTTCATATTCTGAATCTCTTGCTTCTAAATAGTTAACTCTTTGCTGCTTCGGTCCTGTGAGTCGTGCACTACTATTATTTGGTCTCTTGTTTGCTTGTCCCTGATTATTGTAACTTTCATATTTTGTGTTTTGTTGTTGAGTCGACCACTGAGTTTGCTTTGAGGGAGCCGTGTTTTGCTGGTATTGGGTCGTCTGTCCGAAGCGAGCGGATGTATCAACGTCCATTGGTTCAACTTGTTCTCGTCGTGGTGAGAATTCTTGTTTCTTATAATATGGGCTTTTCCCTGGCTGGTTGTATTTTGGGTCTTGAGTTAGGTTCCTATCTCTGCCTTGTTGTTTTTGTACTGTTCTCTGAGCCTTTTCTTCTAAACTACGTGCAAAATTCGTGGCAAACATATACCGGTCATGATTAGACTCGACTTCTTGGGCTAATGCCAGTGCAGACGGAAGGTCAGTTGGTCTAGCTGAGAATAGGACATCACTTAAAGTTTTCCTGGTACCTGAGATGAATACTCGTAGAGCGTCTGCCCTGTATTTCTCATTTAACGAAGAGGCAACGTTGGCGTCATAGGTCATGATTGTCTTATTTATGAGTAAAGTCAGTTTCTTCTCCACTTCGTCATAGTACTGTAGTAGTGTCAGATTTCCTTGACGGAGTGTTGACAGCTCTTGTTCAATTAGGTATATCGGTCTTTTGTCTGCGTACGTGAAATCTAACCGATTTATAATGGCCCTAAAATTCAGAGGAGTGTCAAACGAAGAGAGTACCATATCGGCGGCGTTTTTAATTTTGTTTCTTAATATTCCTAAAGCTTGATAATGTTTCGAGCTACCATCATATTTTTCATATACTTTGTATGCGGTATGCGCAGCTTTCCTCCATGATACATAAGTCTCATTTTTTCCTTCAAATTCTGGAAGGGATTTCATTATGTCAAGGGTTTCATTGCAAATGACGCTTGCCCTGATCTCGGCCTCTCTAAATGTTTCTACTTCAGGAGTGCTAACTTGTACAGAACCAATACGTTGTTCTATGTCGCGTAATTTCTGATCAAAGTTTTCTTTTTGGGTTCTTAATGCGCTTGTAACTGCGCCTTCTACAATCGCTCTTAACTGTTCGTTAGATAAAGACATTTTTATTTTTTCACCTGTATCTATACTTTGAAATTTTTTTACTAAATCTTGTATCTCACTATCACTCATAACATGCAAATAAGATATGTGTAGTGTTTTTTATACAATTAAAATTTAGTTGAACAGTTGGAATTGTATTTTTACAATTTTTATTTATTATTATTCTTTTTTTTTTTTGAACACCCTACTTACATGTTCTTATATTATTTTCGTAGAGCTGATGGTTTGATGAATCCCTCGGTGAACTTTTTTTGTTGCGTATTAGTTGTAATTTATAATGTTTTTTTTCACAAATTATTTGTTGAATATTTGTTTAACTGAGTTCGGGTTTTTTTTTTCACAAATTTTTTTTTTAATAATTGTTTGATTGAGTTCGGGTTTTTTTCAAATTATTTGTTGGAAATTTTCTTAATAGAGTTCGGGTTTTTTTTTTTTTCACAAATTATTTCTTGAATATTTGTTTAACTGAGTTCGGGTTTTTTTCACAAATTATTTTTTGAATATTTGTTTAATTGAGTTTGGGTTTTTTTTTCCGATTTCGTTGGGCGCCAGTTATTTATTTTAATATTTCGAAATTATGTTAAGCGCGTACGGAGTATCGGCGTTAACACTTATTCGAAAAATGAGAAGACTTTGTGAATTCCGTGGCGATGACCGACGTTCTTTATTTCCAAAAATCAACTAACTCTATTTGACAATCGTTCTTATAATAGAAGCTAGCCCTAAGCCCTGAAAACGCTGGCATTGCATACAGTACTAGGTCGCTGGTCAGCAACATTGTTGCGCGTGGACGCTTCCGCTGTTGTGCAATGTCCGCTTGAGACAGCTGGTGTCGTAAGCATTTATGCTGAGAATGCATGGTCAGCTTCAATATTTACGTTCTGCTGATCAATTGTGTTAACTCCTCCCCCACTTAGGTGAATGACGTCCTCGGAGTTCTTCAAACTGTTAATTACCGCTTGAAGATCAAGTTGACGTTTGCTCCTCTGATGTCTTTGATAAAGTTTCATTGAGGCGTAGCAGGAAAGTAGAATGATGACCACGGTTAGTCCAGATATTATTGGTCTTTTTACCAGTTGTTCTTCTATTTGAGCAATGTCCCGGATGTTTTTTATGCTTAGCTTCTGTAGGTACGGCAGGCTCGGTATTTCCTGATGATCCGTTATATTTAGAAGCGTGGATGCCGCTGGTCTCGGGGATTTCCTCACGTATTTTTTTGGATTTTTATATACGGTGCCGTTTACCTTTATCTCGTTGTCAAAGGTAAGGAGGAATGTCCCTTTCACCATTTGCTCGTCAACTATAGCCACTCTGTCGTTGATGATGATAACGCCATCGTCGATGATGGTTAGAGGTTCAAGATGGCTGGGTCGAGTTGAGCAATGTGCAGTGCCACCTGAGTGCAGTTGTTGCGCGCACGTTGTATAGGGTAATTTCTTACAGAACGTTGTTGTGAGGGCTGTGCTACAATTTCCTATTGATATTACATGGTTGTCGCAAACAGCTATATCGTAGTCTTCGGCGAAATTGATTACAATGCCATCGTGTTGGACAGGGTATATTGTTAATTTTTTACATACTATGTTAGGCTTAGGGTATCTTATAATAAAGTGTAAAAAGTTATTATTTAGCAAGACTTTAACTTGAGATACTTCCATTAAGTCAGTAATAGTGATATTTATAGGGTGTTCATTAACAATATTTTTTAAGTCAGAAGAATCTAATATGGAGGGGTTTACAATTCCAACCTTTGCAAGTGTTACTGATAGCATCAAGGTTTCTAGTTCTGAAATAATTATTCTGTTTCTTGAGAGCAGTGTCTCATACAAATGTTCTGTATCTATTTGCTTTGTTTTTGTTATGAGGTTTACTGTGTCGGTTAGCTTATTTATTTGTTCTTGCATTTTTGTGTTTATAGTTACTTGCCTGTTTTCTGATTCTACAAGTTCTTTCTGTGTAAATTTAAGATTTTCCAAGTCGTCGGAGTCTGGCGTGCCAGCTACGACTTTAAGAACGGTGCCTAGCATATTAATGCTCCTAGCATGTCTATGATGGATATTTACTGTGGCTATTAGTGCTTCTATATGTTGTATATCTGTGTCTAATAACTGTCTCATATGTGATCGTGGAAAATTTTGTCTTAATTTCTTCGTGTCCTCTACTATTGCTGAGTATAGAGTAAGATTAGTTGAATGTTTTAAATATTGGAAATCCGTCCAAATGGTTACATATCCGTCTGAGATCGGTATGTAATCTGTGTTCGTATAATCGGTAAGTTTCGCCGCTACCGTTGTGGCGAAGAGAATTATAGCCCAAATCCTAAAGATAAAAAGAAATAAAAAGGGTTTAATGTTTTGTTTACCTTAGGTTGTCTTTGTGGACCACCCTCCCTTTTATTAAGACCGTTGTCCCCAAGTCTGCGTCAATTTTGTTTTCATTGTACAGTGGTGTCAATTTGTTCCCTAAACGTCTGTTTGCCTTTACAAGAACTGTATCGCCTACTTGGAATTGTCTATCGTGTCTTGTTTCATTTACCCTGTTTATTTGGAGCTGCTGTGCTTTTTGAATTTTATTTCTTATTTCAATTTTAAGTTCTGGGGAGGATGAGTGGATTATGTCGATTGGACGTTTGTCTGTTACCGAGTGAACTGTGTTGTTGTATTCAATAGTTGCTTGGAGTATCGTTTCAACGGTATCTGTAATTTTTCTTTGAGCTGTTAGGCATCTTGCGATGTCGCTGAGGGTGCTATGAAATCTCTCGACTTGTCCATTTGAAGTACTATGGAGTGGTGGGGCGTTTACGATTTGAATGTCATACTGGCCGTTTAATAGTGATTTTATTGTTTCGGACTTTAAGGAGGGTTCATTATCGCAATAGATCGTCTTGATATGTCGATAAAAATTTACAAGTTGTAAAATTGCCGATTGTATGTCGATTATTGTCCTTGAAGCAATGGGTTGAACGGTTGCGAATTTTGAAAATTTGTCTATGCATGTAAGGAAGTATTTTTTATCAGTTGAGTATACGTCAATGTGTAGCATTTCACCCACATAGGAAGGTATAGGAGTTTCTCCAAGTATTTGTTTTTGTGGGTGACGGTTGTACTTAGCTGTTTTACAGATTTTGCAATTTGCAACCACTTCGTTAGCTAGTTTTGTCATTTTTGGAAAAAAGTAGTCTTGTAAAATCTGTTTTACATTTTCTTGAGCTGCTCTGTGGGCTCGATTGTGTTCTGTTACAGTTATTTCTTTTTGTTCGTTCTTGTCAAAAATGTCATTTACCATATGTTTTGTATATCGAAATATTGTTGTTGGGAAAGTTTCTATTAGTTTATGTTGTATGAATGCCAGTACTGGTAACTCGCAATGGATTGCATTAACGACGTCTTTTTTGACTACATCGTAAACTCTTTCGATTAACGAATTTCTGTCTGAGAAGTGAATTGTATGTCGGATTTTTTTACCGAATATAATGACTGTACGATCAGAGGCTACTCTATCTTCTTCAATTATAATTTGGTTTTGGAAACAGTTGATTGGTTTGTCTGTTGTTTCTATAGTGTACGTGAGTGATACTTCGCTATGCATTGTAGCTCTGTCTGACTGTGCGTCGTCTTCCAAGGCATGAATATTATGCCGCGATAGCGCATCAGCAACGTAGTTTTCCTTCCCTGGCTTGTAATAGATATTTGCATTATACTCGTCTATAAAAGCTTTCCAACGCCTGATTTTTGCGTTTGGATTACGGTCAGATACTGCAAACGTCAGGGGTTGGTGGTCCGTAAAGATATTTAAATTTTTTACTCCGTACAGATAGTTTCGGAGGCTTTTCAAGGCCCAGACTATAGCAAGTAATTCTCTTTCATTTGTTGCAAAGCTAAGTTCCCTATCTTTCAATGTCCTTGATATCATGGTGATTGGTTTTCCACCTTGGGATAAGACTGCCCCTAGACCAAAGGACGAAGCATCAGTTGTTAAATCAAACGCTTTCTTGTAGTCGGGGTAGAGTAACATTACATTTTCGGATGCGAGAACCTCTTTTAGTTTCTCAAATGCCGTGAGTTGACTCTCGTCGAATTTTACTGGTATTTTCTTTGATTGTCCTGCGCTAACTTTGCCGTTTTCGCCTTTTAAGATGTCGCTTATAGGTTTTGCCAAAGATGCGAAGTCCTTGATAAAACACCTATAGTAGCTTGCCAGGCCGAGGAATGATCTGACGTTAAACAGAGTTGTTGGTAATTCGTAGTTACGAATCGCTTCAACTTTACTTGGACATGTCTTTATACCTTTACTTGAGACCACGAAACCTAGATATTCAACGCTTTCTTTGAAAAAGTGTGATTTTTCTGGCGAAACTCTCATGTTGGCCTCGTATAGCTTATCTAAGACCCAGGCGATATGTTTGACGTGGTTTTCCATGTTTTCAGAAAAAATTATTACGTCGTCGACGTAAACATAACAAGATTTTCCGATTTGCTCTCTGAGCACATCGTCAATGGCTCTTTGAAAAATACTGGGTGCATTTTTCAAGCCAAAAGGGAGCCTGCAAAACTCATACTTTCCACTTCCTATAGAAAAGGCTGTCTTTTCTCTGTCCTTTTCAGCAAGTAAGATCTGGTGAAATCCGGATTTCAGATCTAGGGTTGTAAAATACCTTGCTGTTCCTAAGTTGGATAAGATAGAGGCAATATTGGGGATTGGATATTTGTCGTCTATTGTTTTTTGGTTAAGTTTTCTGAAGTCTATGACTAAACGCTTCTTTTTCCTTCCCTGTTCATCAGTACCTTTTTTATCTACAACCCAAACGGGGTTATTGTACGGTGAACGAGATGGACGTATTATACCGTTTTTTAACAGGTCTTGAGTTTCTGCGTTTACGAATTCCGATACGCCCATTGGGTATGGGTATAGTTTGGAATATATGGGATCCTCATTTTCTGTTCTAATGGTGGCAATGATGTTGGTATTATACGGGAGTGCCTCATTTGGTTCCGCAAAGACTCCTGTTCGTTTCTTGAGCATTGTTTGAAAGTTTGTCGTTATGGCTTGAGGGGTTTCTATTTCTTTGACATCCGTAAAATTTACGGCTGGGCATTTTAGAAATTTAATAGTCTCGGAAGTGCAGTTTGTTATTAACTTCTTGTTTTTGAAATCTAATATAACGTTGTTTTGGTTTAGTAAATCAAGTCCAATTATACCGTCAAATTTCGTAAGGTTTGGTAGTAAGAAAAATGTTGTATTTGTGTTAAAAAGATGCATTGTACACTTCCTGTCAATATCGTTATAGCCATGAATTGATTTTACTCGAAAGGGTTTTTCTACTGGCTTAATATGTTTTAATTCTTTTAATGGTTTAACATAGTTTTTAGAGGCCCCTGTATCTATAAGTAATCTTATTGTCCTTCCTGCCACTGATCTTTCTATGAACGGTAGCAGGGAGCCAGGTCTAAAAAATGGACCTGGTCATATTCGTCGGATTCGTCTTCAATGTCTTCTGCCTCATTTTCTGCGATGGTCCGATATTTATTACCGTCCTGTTCATATTCTGAATCTCTTGCTTCTAAATAGTTAACTCTTTGCTGCTTCGGTCCTGTGAGTCGTGCACTACTATTATTTGGTCTCTTGTTTGCTTGTCCCTGATTATTGTAACTTTCATATTTTGTGTTTTGTTGTTGAGTCGACCACTGAGTTTGCTTTGAGGGAGCCGTGTTTTGCTGGTATTGGGTCGTCTGTCCGAAGCGAGCGGATGTATCAACGTCCATTGGTTCAACTTGTTCTCGTCGTGGTGAGAATTCTTGTTTCTTATAATATGGGCTTTTCCCTGGCTGGTTGTATTTTGGGTCTTGAGTTAGGTTCCTATCTCTGCCTTGTTGTTTTTGTACTGTTCTCTGAGCCTTTTCTTCTAAACTACGTGCAAAATTCGTGGCAAACATATACCGGTCATGATTAGACTCGACTTCTTGGGCTAATGCCAGTGCAGACGGAAGGTCAGTTGGTCTAGCTGAGAATAGGACATCACTTAAAGTTTTCCTGGTACCTGAGATGAATACTCGTAGAGCGTCTGCCCTGTATTTCTCATTTAACGAAGAGGCAACGTTGGCGTCATAGGTCATGATTGTCTTATTTATGAGTAAAGTCAGTTTCTTCTCCACTTCGTCATAGTACTGTAGTAGTGTCAGATTTCCTTGACGGAGTGTTGACAGCTCTTGTTCAATTAGGTATATCGGTCTTTTGTCTGCGTACGTGAAATCTAACCGATTTATAATGGCCCTAAAATTCAGAGGAGTGTCAAACGAAGAGAGTACCATATCGGCGGCGTTTTTAATTTTGTTTCTTAATATTCCTAAAGCTTGATAATGTTTCGAGCTACCATCATATTTTTCATATACTTTGTATGCGGTATGCGCAGCTTTCCTCCATGATACATAAGTCTCATTTTTTCCTTCAAATTCTGGAAGGGATTTCATTATGTCAAGGGTTTCATTGCAAATGACGCTTGCCCTGATCTCGGCCTCTCTAAATGTTTCTACTTCAGGAGTGCTAACTTGTACAGAACCAATACGTTGTTCTATGTCGCGTAATTTCTGATCAAAGTTTTCTTTTTGGGTTCTTAATGCGCTTGTAACTGCGCCTTCTACAATCGCTCTTAACTGTTCGTTAGATAAAGACATTTTTATTTTTTCACCTGTATCTATACTTTGAAATTTTTTTACTAAATCTTGTATCTCACTATCACTCATAACATGCAAATAAGATATGTGTAGTGTTTTTTATACAATTAAAATTTAGTTGAACAGTTGGAATTGTATTTTTACAATTTTTATTTATTATTATTCTTTTTTTTTTTTTTGAACACCCTACTTACATGTTCTTATATTATTTTCGTAGAGCTGATGGTTTGATGAATCCCTCGGTGAACTTTTTTTGTTGCGTATTAGTTGTAATTTATAATGTTTTTTTTCACAAATTATTTGTTGAATATTTGTTTAACTGAGTTCGGGTTTTTTTTTTTCACAAATTTTTTTTAATAATTGTTTGATTGAGTTCGGGTTTTTTTCAAATTATTTGTTGGAAATTTTCTTAATAGAGTTCGGGTTTTTTTTTTTTTTTCACAAATTATTTCTTGAATATTTGTTTAACTGAGTTCGGGTTTTTTTCACAAATTATTTTTTGAATATTTGTTTAATTGAGTTTGGGTTTTTTTTTTTCCGATTTCGTTGGGCGCCAGTTATTTATTTTAATATTTCGAAATTATGTTAAGCGCGTACGGAGTATCGGCGTTAACACTTATTCGAAAAATGAGAAGACTTTGTGAATTCCGTGGCGATGACCGACGTTCTTTATTTCCAAAAATCAACTAACTCTATTTGACAATCGTTCTTATAATAGAAGCTAGCCCTAAGCCCTGAAAACGCTGGCATTGCATACAGTACTAGGTCGCTGGTCAGCAACATTGTTGCGCGTGGACGCTTCCGCTGTTGTGCAATGTCCGCTTGAGACAGCTGGTGTCGTAAGCATTTATGCTGAGAATGCATGGTCAGCTTCAATATTTACGTTCTGCTGATCAATTGTGTTAACTTGTAGCTAAGACGCAAACTCACTCGGATAATAATTTTTCAACAACCCTTAGACTCTAGACTTATCCAACTGCAGCAGGAGGAGGCAATCCCAAATCGGGAAACTTAGTAAATAGACTCTATTATATATATATGTATATATTTACTTTTAGTATATAAATATATATTTATATATTTAAATATATAAATATATATATCTAACACATAATTAAATATATAAGTATTATTATTCTTTTGCCTATTCCCCATTTGCAATGGGATCAGGTTATAAAAATAGCTCCAGTCATCAAGCTAAAGCTTCGATTTGGAATATTTGCCAAGTTGCACAGAAATAAATAAATAGGTTTAAGCTTGTAGCGCCCGAAATGTGCCAGTAATTGTCTTACTGATCGTTAGTCACATCGGCCAATATACGTAGGCAAATAGTTATGTGAGCGTAGAGTAAAAGCCTTTACCGATACCGGGCTGTTTCCTATCATAGTACGTGCGGTTTTGCAATACGATAAGGCTTAAGCGCTGATGGCGGTGCTCGACATAAAAATAGTAACGGTAATTTAGCAAATAAGTACTAGACGTATTATACGTGGCTCAAATCGACGATGACTATGCTACATTATGACCAACAATTAGCCTAAGCAGGCGAGAATGCCGCGTATGAACCGGCTAACCGAGGGATACCCTGTACGCAGCGTCAAAGTGCCGTTACGAATATTCAAATAGGCCTTGCTAGAGATGGAATGTGAGCTAGCTACATCTTAAAGTCTATTCATCTGCTTTAGATTTAAAGACTTTCTTGCTTTTGTACTTCGATTCCATTTATTAGAGAAGACTTCTATTAGAGCAGACTTTCGCAAAAGCCAATATACCCCTTTGGCCTTTGAATGGGTAGGTTAAATAAAGATCATATATCACATTTGAATACTGGAAAATCCTATGAATGACATGAGTGCTTGAGTGCAGAACAAGCATTATCTGATTTGTTGCAACGTGAGATCTGCGCCGATAAAGATGCTAGTAGCACTTGATATTGGGTACGGCGATAAGCGAGTATATGCTGAGTGTCCAATGCGAAATTGATGGTGTTAGGTATATATTATAATCCTTTAAGTACTATGCATTTGATTGGTAACCGCAGTTTAACTGATAGTCGGAATATGTACACATTATTATCAACTAATTGTTGTTAATTTAAAGAAAAAATCAACCCAACTTCCAGATGCCCTATAAACACATGTGAAATACCTCACAACGTTATATCAAGTAGTTTCTTGAGTAAGTATAGAGCTGGGCGATTATTGTGAGGCCGTGTATAATGCATGCATCTGAAGCTGATCGAATCGATATTTATCGATTTTATAAAGTATATTTAAGATCTGTGTACTTTGGTACGACGTTGCTTGCTTCCACGTTATGCTGTTTCAGAGTCACAATGTGTCTTAAGTCTTATATACCCTTTATGAAATTTGGATAAAGGGTAAAAGGTATAAAAACATTTTGCCATGCATGGAGAAGCCTCAAATAAGTTGACTGTTCCTTATTCATGAAGGCAGACGGCAATGTGAAAGTTCATTCATATAAAAAGAAATAAATATAAATGGACATATTCAGATCCTCTGGAAAAACCTTTGATCTTACGAAACAGCTACGAAACAAATACAACAAATTTATTTTAATTTTATATAAATTATTAAGTTTTATCCGCGGAAAATGTTCACATAATTTAAAAATTTAAATTTAAAAAGCTGTAGCTACGGACCAAATTGATCTAAAATAACAGTTAATAGTGATCAGTGATCAGTGATCAGATAGTGACAGAAGCGAATCCCTAATACCTTTAGAATCCCGCGAAATGACAGCAACAAAGAGCAACTCAGCTAATGTACTCCAGCACATCGAAGCAGGTCTCAATGTGCTCAACCAGCTGTGCATTGGGTTCGTGACAATCTGGATCTGCTGGAACTGCCTGCGAACTGGTCTAACTGGAATCCGGCTGCACGTCTGGCTAGTGTCCTTTGGCTTCGTCTTTCTGATGGCCGAGGGCATGATGTGCTTCTACGATGGCAACTGGCTGACTCTGCGCTACACTCGCAAGCACAAGACAGCCATCCATGTGGTGCTCCAGATACTCGGCGGCGGCATGGGGGTAGCGGGCTGCCTCGTCCAGCTGATACGTGACCAGTGGGCCATTAGTGTAACCGTCCATTCCAGATTGGGATTCGCAGCCTTCGTGCTATGCCTGATCTCGCTGCTCAGTGGACTAACAGCTGTGCTGGCCCGTAGCCTCTCAAAGGTTCTATCGCCGCTGGCCAACAAGTCCTTCCACGTCCTGCTCAGTCTGGGCACATTTGTGACTGCAATGTTGGCTCAGTTCTATGGCTACACGCAAACAGGAATATTCAAAGGCCAAGGCGAGGACTTCGTTATCCTTATGCAAGTCGTGACTCTCGTAGCAATGGTCCTAACTTGCATCGCACCGCTGAAGTCGCTATATCAGAAGGCTCTCAGTTTCGCCAGCTAAGGCATAGGAGTTCTCTCGCGGAAATGCAGGCAAAATAAAATAATATTTAAAAATGTTTAGTTTAAGTAATTTAATAATAATTTTTAATTAGAAGAATAATAAATATAATTTTACTAGAAATGCAAAATTCTTTTCACTCTAATTTCATTAAATTAATAATTATCTAAAATATATTATGTAAATTCTATGCATTTTTCCATGGATTGCTGCTCTTTTAACTTGAATTTCCTTAAATTCTAGGAACATATTAATATTTGTTTGGCACAAAAGAGTTTCATTCCGTTTTTCTTATTTTGAAATTTTTAGTTTAAGTAATTTAATAGTAATTTTTAATTAGAAGAATAATAAATATAATTTTACTAGAAATGCAAAATTCTTTTCATTCTAATTTCATTAAATTAATAATTATCTAAAGTATATTATGTAAATTCTAAGCATTTTTCCATGGATTTCTGCTCTTTTACATTGCTCAACTTGAATTTCCTTAAATTCTAGGAACATATTAATATTTGTTTGGCACAAAAGAGTTTCATTCCGTTTTTCTTATTTTGAAATTTTTAGTTTAAGTAATTTAATAGTAATTTTTAATTAGAAGAATAATAAATATAATTTTACTAGAAATGCAAAATTCTTTTCATTCTAATTTCATTAAATTAATAATTATCTAAAATATATTATGTAAATTCTAAGCATTTTTCCATGGATTGCTGCTCTTTTAACTTGAATTTCCTTAAATTCTAGGAACATATTAATATTTGTTTGGCACAAAAGAGTTTCATTCCGTTTTTCTTATTTTGAAATTTTTAGTTTAAGTAATTTAATAGTAATTTTTAATTAGAAGAATAATAAATATAATTTTACTAGAAATGCAAAATTCTTTTCATTCTAATTTCATTAAATTAATAATTATCTAAAATATATTATGTAAATTCTAAGCATTTTTCCATGGATTGCTGCTCTTTTAACTTGAATTTCCTTAAATTCTAGGAACATATTAATATTTGTTTGGCACAAAAGAGTTTCATTCCGTTTTTTCTTGTAATTTCAGGAATTGAGGAGAAATCAGCTTTGGAAGCACCAATTTTTTATCTACTCTCCATTTTGTTTGATTGTCTAACAAGCAAATCCAAATAATCCAAATAAAAAATTATATCAACTAATCATTTACTCTTCGACTCTCATGCATCCTTCCAAAGTGCCTTAAGAACTATTTAGTCTCATCTATTTGTACTTAAATTATTTTATGGTTTGGATTCTAAGACTATTTGAGTCTAGAAAATGAAAAACCTTTTTCATAAGCCGACAGCCTCCATTGGAATTACAGCTAAGGTAATATTATTACTTATCATAAACTGTGATGCATTTTCAAATTTGTTTATTTTTTAAGCAACTTGAATTGTGTCATTCAAAAAGAAGTTATTTATTTAATACAAAGGTAAGAAATGTAAATCTATCTAAATCTGAAAAGTGCACAAACATACTAAATACTTACAGCATCAACAGCTAATTTGATCTATCCCAATTGCTGGTGACTGACTGCTATAATCTTTCGTTTCTGTCATCAAATTCTATTTTAATTTCAAACTAAATTCTTTTTAATTGTTAATCTGGTAACACAAGGGATATTCATAGTCAAAAGAAACCTTAAGAAAGGTTTTGTGAGACGGAGCTTTTCTCGCAGGTAATCAAGTGAAATATTATATATATACATATTATATATATATTATATATACATATATATACATATAAAAGTAGGTGTGAATATCTCTCTTCTTGTCCATCTATTTATCTACCTGCGCATCTATTTATCTTTCTGGATATATCGAGCGGGCTAGCTATGCGAGCGAGCGAGCTAGCGAGCGAGCGAGCGAGCGAGCGAGCGAGCGAGCGAGCGCGCGAGCGAGCGAGCGAGTGCGAGAGAGCGAGCGAGCGAGCGAGCGAGCGAGCGAGCGAGCGAGCGAGCGAGCGAGCGAGCGAGCGAGCGAGCGAGCGAGCGAGCGAGCGAGCGAGCGAGCGAGCGAGCGAGCGAGCGAGCGAGCGAGCGAGCGAGCGATCTATCTATCTATCTATCTATCTATCTATCTATCTATCTATCTATCTATCTATCTATCTATCTATCTATCTATCTATCTATCTATCTATCTATCTATCTATCTATCTATCTGTCTATCTATCTATCTATCTATCTATCTATCTATCTATCTATCTATTTATCTATCTATCTATCTATCTATCTATCTATCTATCTATCTATCTATCTATCTATCTATCTATCTATCTGTCTATCTATCTATCAATCTATCTATCTATCTATCTATCTATCTATTTATCTATCTATCTATCTATCTATCTATCTATCTATCTATCTATCTATCTATCTATCTATCTATCTGTCTATCTATCTATCAATCTATCTATCTATCAATCTATCGATATACTTATTTATCTGTCTATCTATGAATCTGTCAATCCGATTGTTTCTATTTTTCAATATTGAATGCTTGAATCTTGAGAATAGAGTATCCAATATGAAGAAACGCATTTCCATTGTAGATTGCAGGGAATATTATAGTTAAGCATTCCCCACATGCGATTTGCTCAAACAGCTTCCCCAGAGAAAATGAATGTGCAATAAACAATTGTTGCAAAAACACAAATGCAAAATATTATCGAATGAAAGTATTCACTTTTACTAGCGCACTACCCGACTAGTAGATGCCCTGTAATAGTTGTCTTCTACCGCCACACGCACAGCTCACATCGAGTCTGTGGCTCTCCATGCTCAATCAGAAAAATTTCAAATAATTATTATATTTAAAGTCGATTTTTAGACGAGTTACATGATATAGTAAGTGAATTGCAATATGAGTTAATATTTGCGGCTTGCGGTTGAGAATACCAGTTATAGCAACAGACAGCTGTGCGGCCGACTCGGCTGTGACTCGACTGCAGAACGGAGATTAGTAGAGCTGCTAAAGTCGATGGGCGTACTTCTGACTCGCAGAAACAAAAAATTAATTGCACGTCATATAAGTTCGCTATTGGCTTTCAAATAAGTACAAATAGTTTCCGTGAACTTGAATGAATAAAAAACAGCACAGTCAGCCTTCCAGCCTCATAAAATAGTTGTTGGACGCAATTATCAGTCGGCGAGCTTGTTTTTGTTGTAACTAATAAATTTAACACGAAAATAACATTATTGTTTCCCACTGATAAGCACACTGTGCGCATTGAGTAAGTGTGTTCAGAGCACGACTAACAGATGCCCTCGACTGGCTTTCAGTGAAACCCATTTGCACATTCCTCTCTTCTCTTTGGCCTTCAGCAAACATAACTGCGATGTTAAGATAGTCGTATTTGGGACTTAGCCTTCACAGTCCGAGATCTAATTGAAATCGATACATATCGATTTAAAAGAAACAAGCAGTGTGCAAATGGCGAATTATACTTTGAGGAGCTGATGATGTATGGCTCAAATACCAGAAAACCCTAAAGTCCACTCCCCTTCCCTTTTCAGTTACAGGGTATTAAGACCATTCGAGTGAAGCCTGCTGTTTTTCGGGCCACGATGACAGAACATCTCCCGCCGGTCATCAGTAGCAATCAGAAAGTCGCCGACTACGGCAGCACGACGAGCGCCAACCTAGCTAAGAATCAGCATTCGCAATCGCTTCCAACCGGTCCAACAGCTCGTCCACAGCGATCGCCCTCCTTCCTGCAGCTGAACGCATCGGCGGGTGGCCATCGATATTCAAGAATGTCGCATAATAAGCTGCATAGTGATTCCCAGCAGCCGCTGGAGCGTCTGGAGTACTTTCTGAATGTGCTCAATCAAATGTGCATTGGATTCATAACCATCTACATATCCTACCTCACGCTGCAAACGGGTCTCGCAGGCACTGGACTGCACGCCTGGCTGGTTACCATTGGGGTAAGTGGTCCGGCGACAAAAGTTGATCAGCAATCAATGGGAAATGTGTGTATTGCAGTTCTCGTTCTTCATGGCGGAAGGTGTAATGGTTCACTATGGTGGCAACGTGCTAACAAACAGCTACAAGAGAACCACAAAGACCACAATCCATTGGATTCTATTGACGCTGGGCGGCGGCTGTGGGGCAGCCGGTGCCCTGATCAAAATGATACAGAAGGGATTTCTGTTGAAGTCCACCCATGGCAGATTGGGTAAGTGGGCGTGATTAACTCTGGAAACAATAATAATCTGGTATTGCTCTAGGTTTGACCGCCTTCATACTATGTCTACTGGCCATGAGCTCCGGATTGGCAGCTCTCTGCTCGGCGCGCGTTAAGAAACTGATCACGCCGCTGCTAAACAAAGCATTCCACAATTTCCTGGGTTTCGCCTGCTTCGTCATCGCCTTAGTCACCCAGTACTACGGATATGAGACGGGTTATTTTACGCACCGCACTGAGACTGACCTGCAAATCTTGATGAAGTGCTTAACACTTGTTTCGCTGGTGCTCAGCAGCTACGGCCCAATGAAGGGACTCTACCACAAAATAAAGTCCATCTCAAGTCAATTCTAAAGCGGACAGATTATTCGCTGACCTCCGGCGAACTGCTCTGTGTGATGAGCTTTCCTTATCGCTTCCCCGCGACAATCTATTATTGTATTTAAAACTGCTTTAGACTTAAACACCGTGAATTCCCCAACAATACATAACTCACGCCGGTACACCTAGCTGTTGGAATCCCCCATGAGCATATTGGCCTGCAGTTCAAGCAAAGTTAAAGATAAGATCGGTAAATTATATAGTCGTTGCCTTGTGCTGGTCACGTACAACTCATTCGTAACACGAATCGGATTACTTTTGACAGTATCAGCTATGCCAACAGATAGTTGTCTCACATGCATGCCAAATTAAACAGGCCCTCATTTTAATACATAAGAATAAAATATAATTTCAAGACTAACTTCAACTGACACCTTTCAACTTCTTAATCAATTTTAAGAATAAATTTTACATAAATCGTTGTCTTACAAGGCTTGGGTAAATGGCGCTGAAGTTCAAGACAAGAGTGATCCTTGCAGTCAGACATTTATAGGTCTACCTGTATAGAGGCTCAAGAGTGGGCTGGCTACAAAACTTTATGGTGCCTAGCTCAGAATATTTCGAAGATATTCGAAAAATTAACTAACTAAAGTATCAATAATATTCAATATAGTTTTCGATTTATTGATTTCA
Source organism: Drosophila hydei (assembly GCF_003285905.1). NCBI lineage: Eukaryota > Metazoa > Arthropoda > Insecta > Diptera > Drosophilidae > Drosophila > Drosophila hydei. The sequence continues at coordinate 3,866,353 of NW_022045678.1, forward strand.
CTTACATCAAATTTAACCTACATAGATAAAAGTTCAAATACCGTCAAAGAAAATAGCTTTTGTAATTGAGATATCTTCAAACTCAACTCGAACTTAGCTCTCAAGCTTCAATAACTGAAAAATACATTCCCATTCAAGTGGACAGACGTTGCACAAAACCAATAAACTCTGTTTTACTTTTGAACAGGTATAAATATGCTCACATCCTAGAATATCCTGAATCACCCAAGTCAACTATTTGCTGCAACGATTTGGAAAGCCTGTGATCATCCATCAATCAATCAGATATTCTCTCTGACAAATTGATTGGTCGAAATCAGACCCGAGTCAAGCTATAACTAAAAGCCCCAAGCTTGTTAAGAGCAAAGGGAAATGGACTACGAAATGGACTGAAGTAGACGGACATACGCACACAGTTTATTCAGAATATTAAAGTATACATGCAAAGTTCGTGGGGAAAGTAATAACAATTAATCTTATAATGCAATGCTGCAATGTTGCAATGCAATGCAAAAGTAGTAAACGAAAATATAAACAAAATTCTGAGGCTTTCGCCTGCGTCCTTAGTGTAAGAGGCTTGGTAACTTTTGAGTCGTTGTTTAAAGTATCAAAGATATAATGCTTCTAGCTCTTACACTGTGTTTAAAACGAACATACATATATTTATATATGTGTGTAACATAAGTATACTAGATACTGTAAAAAATGGTAATTCCCAATTTACTACGCCCCCAGTAAATATAGCAAAAAACATTTGATGAGACGATGCCAAGGCACAACTTTTCTACTCTATTAAATCTTCTCACAAAAGTTAAAAATCGAGAAACTCTTCCAAAAAACTCAATCATAAGTTATAACAAATCTGTAAATTATAACAAATTATTTGCTTACCGATTTCGCTATATGATATTAAAATATGTATTTATAAAACTGGTTTCAATGGATTTTTCATAGAGTTCTAAGTCCCACAATTTTTTTCAAATATTAATTAAGCTAAATAATATAACACAATATACTGTATGCTAAAAATAGATACTTAAGTTTTTTTTTTTAAGCAAATAGAACATTAATAAGATAGTTCTTCTGAGAACATATATAAAACATATAGATCTATGTTCTATCCATGTCCTATTATCCAAATATTCTCATTATTTTACCAACTTTAGTTACTAAATATATTTGATCAATATGTATTTAAATTGTGTTAAGTTTTATAATCATACACACGAACGCAATATCGATACGTTTATATATCATTACAGCAACTCATGGTGGCCTTATCTCAGACTTAGTATACACATACATACGTCTATAGTTCATAAGATTATCTTTTGTACATGCCACTTATCAAAAAAAGCTAGTTTTATTAATTAAACTAAGCATTGCAATGTTATTATCAATTGTTAAAAATAGAAATTGTTTCCTTCAGCTCAAAGCATTAATACGTAAGAATCTTCGTATCTCTCAAGTGCACAAACTGCTTTCAACAGACATCCAGTCTTCCCCGATATCACTTGAATGTTATAATCGATAGCTGTGCAATGAAAGTGAAAGCGACAGAGCTTTCAATGTGCTCAACCAGCTAGACCTTGGAGTGCCGTCGTTTGGCTTTGTTTTCCAAATGGCTGGCGTCAACTGGCTGACTCTGCGCATGGGGCATAGAGGTAGCTGACTGCCTGGTCCTGCTGATACGTGACCACTGGAATAATTACCCATTTCGTGCTGTTCCTGATCTCTCTGCTCAGTGGACTAACAGCCGTGCTAACTCCGCTGGCCAACAAGTCCTTCCAAGTCCTGCTCAGTCTGGCCACATTTGTGACTGCAAATGAACCCGATATTCATATTTGTATACACAAAATGTAAAAAACGTGAAATCCCAAACATTTACCTTTTCATAAATCCAAGAACAAATGAATGAACTTTTGCGAATTCCAGATTTCATTTGACTTCGAATTCAAGACTCTTAAATAGCGCTTCGCGCGCTGCACCAAATGTTTTCATGAGTCGCCCCAAAGTATGTGACATTCTTTAATCTTTGTTTATTAAATTCATATGCTGAAAACTGAATTTTAATTGAAAACATCAGATTTCGGGGGATTTGCTCCCTTGGCATAAATAATATGCAAGTGCAACGCATGTTTATTTTAAAAATTCTCATTGTAATTCGTACATAGCTAGTGCGATAAATAATACTTGACGTGGATCATTGTGGATGTGTTTCGTGCGTATATATATACCATATACATATATATATATATATATTCGTTATAGAGTAAAATAAATATAGCTCTAGCATAAAGTATAAAAATACATATTCGATTCATGATAGTTATAGAAGTGAAGAATTTCAAATCTAAGAGACGTATAAGAACTTGGAATACAAAGGTTGTTACACGAAACATTCAGTAAATAGGACAATATATGTAGTATGTATAATGGAACATTAAACTACGACTAAAGCACATAGAAATTCGTAGTACGCATTTTCGACATGACATGCATAACGGGCAAGGCAAAATCATTTGATAGTTCAAATATACTCGTCTAAATATATCTATATGGAAATTCTGTTTGAGTTTAGAGCTTGGTACTGCGCCTGATGGCAAAGGACATCAGGGCGTGCTCCAGCCGCATGTGATAGGGCAGCTTGCCACGTGCCACGACTAGCGGCTTATCGCCAGCTGCGCAGCATCGATCGCGACAGCAGTCGCAATGCTCGCCATCGCTGCCTTCCTCCTCCTCCTCATTGTAGTCCTCCTGAAGTTCACGCTCCTTGGCTGCACGCTGCTCGAAGCGCAAATAGAATACAAGGCAGACGAACAGCATTAGGACGAGTGCGCACATTGCACCGCTGGCGATGCTCGCCTTCTCAAGCATGGGACGCGGACGTTTGGGCAGATAGGAGCCATCGATTTCCTTATACTCGCAGCGCTGACCCATAAAGCCAATGGCGCATTCGCAGCTGTAGACGGGCAGCTCGCCTATCTTTACGGCAAAACAATGGGCGTCGTTCAGACAGTACCAGGCATCGAAGTTCTCCGGACACTTGTATGTGGGGAATGTGATATTTGGCCTGGCTGTTGTCGTCGTTGTGGTAGTTCGCATTGTTGTTGTTGTTGCCGGCGCCTGTGTTGGCGGTAATGCAATGCCCGACATGGACGAAGAGACCGATGGACGCGGCTTCGGAACGGTGCGGCTGGAGCATGCCTCAATTAAAGCCAGACAGCTGAATAACAGCAGCAGCAGCAAAATGCGCATTTTCAATGTGTCGAATACTCTGGTTGTTGTGCTTGTGGAATGCATTTGCAGGTTTCTTTCTATTTGGTTGCAACTTTGTTTGGTTTCTCTTAAAATCTTACAATACTATTTTGCGTATAAACAAATAAATTAAAACGATAAACAAGACTATCACAAAGTATTTAACAAATATCGTTATGCACAGCGAGGCGTCGTCATCAAAGGCTCTTTGGAATTCTGTTCGTATACAGTATCTGTATCTACATATGCATCAGAATCTGTGTGTGTGTGAGTGTGGGGATCGGCGTATCTGTGAAGAAGATACAAATGCATTAGAAAACTGTAGACAATCAAATCAAAAATCATCAACGAAAATGTTCAATTTTTAAATAATTGTCGGCTAAATGGTAAATGATAAATAGAATAGAATCTGAATTAATATTTATTCTTATATATATGTTATATATTTGAAGACACCATTTCACTCGAATTTGTTAATTTTCGTTTCGTTTTTTTGTGCAAAATGATCAGATCAAAATGATACAGAAGGGATTTCTGTTGAAGTCCACCCATGGCAGATTGGGTAAGTGGGCGTGGTTAACTCTGGAAACAATAATAATATGGTATTGCTCTAGGTTTGACCGCCTTCATACTATGTCTACTGGCCATGAGCTCCGGATTGGCAGCTCTCTGCTCGGCGCGCGTTAAGAAACTGATCACGCCGCTGCTAAACAAAGCACTCCACAATTTCCTGGGTTTCGCCTGCTTCGTCATCGCCTTAGTCACCCAGTACTACGGATATGAGACGGGTTATTTTACGCACCGCACTGAGACTGACCTGCAAATCTTGATGAAGTGCTTAACACTTGTTTCGCTGGTGCTCAGCAGCTACGGCCCAATGAAGGGACTCTACCACAAAATAAAGTCCATCTCAAGTCAATTCTAAAGCGGACAGATTATTCGCTGACCTCCGGCGAACTGCTCTGTGTGATGAGCTTTCCTTATCGCTTCCCCGCGACAATCTATTATTGTATTTAAAACTGCTTTAGACTTAAACACCGTGAATTCCCCAACAATACATAACTCACGCCGGTACACCTAGCTGTTGGAATCCCCCATGAGCATATTGGCCTGCAGTTCAAGCAAAGTTAAAGATAAGATCGGTAAATTATATAGTCGTTGCCTTGTGCTGGTCACGTACAACTCATTCGTAACACGAATCGGATTACTTTTAACAGTATCAGTTATGCCAACAGATAGTTGTCTCACATGCATGCCAAATTAAACAGGCCCTCATTTTAATACATAAGAATAAAATATAATTTCAAGACTAACTTCAACTGACACCTTTCAACTTCTTAATCAATTTTAAGAATAAATTTTACATAAATCGTTGTCTTACAAGGCTTGGGTAAATGGCGCTGAAGTTCAAGACAAGAGTGATCCTTGCAGTCAGACATTTATAGGTCTACCTGTATAGAGGCTCAAGAGTGGGCTGGCTACAAAACTTTATGGTGCCTAGCTCAGAATATTTCGAAGATATTCGAAAAATTAACTAACTAAAGTATCAATAATATTCAATATAGTTTTCGATTTATTGATTTCACTTACATCAAATTTAACCTACATAGATAAAAGTTCAAATACCGTCAAAGAAAATAGCTTTTGTAATTGAGATATCTTCAAACTCAACTCGAACTTAGCTCTCAAGCTTCAATAACTGAAAAATACATTCCCATTCAAGTGGACAGACGTTGCACAAAACCAATAAACTCTGTTTTACTTTTGAACAGGTATAAATATGCTCACATCCTAGAATATCCTGAATCACCCAAGTCAACTATTTGCTGCAACGATTTGGAAAGCCTGTGATCATCCATCAATCAATCAGATATTCTCTCTGACAAATTGATTGGTCGAAATCAGACCCGAGTCAAGCTATAACTAAAAGCCCCAAGCTTGTTAAGAGCAAAGGGAAATGGACTACGAAATGGACTGAAGTAGACGGACATACGCACACAGTTTATTCAGAATATTAAAGTATACATGCAAAGTTCGTGGGGAAAGTAATAACAATTAATCTTATAATGCAATGCTGCAATGTTGCAATGCAATGCAAAAGTAGTAAACGAAAATATAAACAAAATTCTGAGGCTTTCGCCTGCGTCCTTAGTGTAAGAGGCTTGGTAACTTTTGAGTCGTTGTTTAAAGTATCAAAGATATAATGCTTCTAGCTCTTACACTGTGTTTAAAACGAACATACATATATTTATATATGTGTGTAACATAAGTATACTAGATACTGTAAAAAATGGTAATTCCCAATTTACTACGCCCCCAGTAAATATAGCAAAAAACATTTGATGAGACGATGCCAAGGCACAACTTTTCTACTCTATTAAATCTTCTCACAAAAGTTAAAAATCGAGAAACTCTTCCAAAAAACTCAATCATAAGTTATAACAAATCTGTAAATTATAACAAATTATTTGCTTACCGATTTCGCTATATGATATTAAAATATGTATTTATAAAACTGGTTTCAATGGATTTTTCATAGAGTTCTAAGTCCCACAATTTTTTTCAAATATTAATTAAGCTAAATAATATAACACAATATACTGTATGCTAAAAATAGATACTTAAGTTTTTTTTTTTAAGCAAATAGAACATTAATAAGATAGTTCTTCTGAGAACATATATAAAACATATAGATCTATGTTCTATCCATGTCCTATTATCCAAATATTCTCATTATTTTACCAACTTTAGTTACTAAATATATTTGATCAATATGTATTTAAATTGTGTTAAGTTTTATAATCATACACACGAACGCAATATCGATACGTTTATATATCATTACAGCAACTCATGGTGGCCTTATCTCAGACTTAGTATACACATACATACGTCTATAGTTCATAAGATTATCTTTTGTACATGCCACTTATCAAAAAAAGCTAGTTTTATTAATTAAACTAAGCATTGCAATGTTATTATCAATTGTTAAAAATAGAAATTGTTTCCTTCAGCTCAAAGCATTAATACGTAAGAATCTTCGTATCTCTCAAGTGCACAAACTGCTTTCAACAGACATCCAGTCTTCCCCGATATCACTTGAATGTTATAATCGATAGCTGTGCAATGAAAGTGAAAGCGACAGAGCTTTCAATGTGCTCAACCAGCTAGACCTTGGAGTGCCGTCGTTTGGCTTTGTTTTCCAAATGGCTGGCGTCAACTGGCTGACTCTGCGCATGGGGCATAGAGGTAGCTGACTGCCTGGTCCTGCTGATACGTGACCACTGGAATAATTACCCATTTCGTGCTGTTCCTGATCTCTCTGCTCAGTGGACTAACAGCCGTGCTAACTCCGCTGGCCAACAAGTCCTTCCAAGTCCTGCTCAGTCTGGCCACATTTGTGACTGCAAATGAACCCGATATTCATATTTGTATACACAAAATGTAAAAAACGTGAAATCCCAAACATTTACCTTTTCATAAATCCAAGAACAAATGAATGAACTTTTGCGAATTCCAGATTTCATTTGACTTCGAATTCAAGACTCTTAAATAGCGCTTCGCGCGCTGCACCAAATGTTTTCATGAGTCGCCCCAAAGTATGTGACATTCTTTAATCTTTGTTTATTAAATTCATATGCTGAAAACTGAATTTTAATTGAAAACATCAGATTTCGGGGGATTTGCTCCCTTGGCATAAATAATATGCAAGTGCAACGCATGTTTATTTTAAAAATTCTCATTGTAATTCGTACATAGCTAGTGCGATAAATAATACTTGACGTGGATCATTGTGGATGTGTTTCGTGCGTATATATATACCATATACATATATATATATATATATTCGTTATAGAGTAAAATAAATATAGCTCTAGCATAAAGTATAAAAATACATATTCGATTCATGATAGTTATAGAAGTGAAGAATTTCAAATCTAAGAGACGTATAAGAACTTGGAATACAAAGGTTGTTACACGAAACATTCAGTAAATAGGACAATATATGTAGTATGTATAATGGAACATTAAACTACGACTAAAGCACATAGAAATTCGTAGTACGCATTTTCGACATGACATGCATAACGGGCAAGGCAAAATCATTTGATAGTTCAAATATACTCGTCTAAATATATCTATATGGAAATTCTGTTTGAGTTTAGAGCTTGGTACTGCGCCTGATGGCAAAGGACATCAGGGCGTGCTCCAGCCGCATGTGATAGGGCAGCTTGCCACGTGCCACGACTAGCGGCTTATCGCCAGCTGCGCAGCATCGATCGCGACAGCAGTCGCAATGCTCGCCATCGCTGCCTTCCTCCTCCTCCTCATTGTAGTCCTCCTGAAGTTCACGCTCCTTGGCTGCACGCTGCTCGAAGCGCAAATAGAATACAAGGCAGACGAACAGCATTAGGACGAGTGCGCACATTGCACCGCTGGCGATGCTCGCCTTCTCAAGCATGGGACGCGGACGTTTGGGCAGATAGGAGCCATCGATTTCCTTATACTCGCAGCGCTGACCCATAAAGCCAATGGCGCATTCGCAGCTGTAGACGGGCAGCTCGCCTATCTTTACGGCAAAACAATGGGCGTCGTTCAGACAGTACCAGGCATCGAAGTTCTCCGGACACTTGTATGTGGGGAATGTGATATTTGGCCTGGCTGTTGTCGTCGTTGTGGTAGTTCGCATTGTTGTTGTTGTTGCCGGCGCCTGTGTTGGCGGTAATGCAATGCCCGACATGGACGAAGAGACCGATGGACGCGGCTTCGGAACGGTGCGGCTGGAGCATGCCTCAATTAAAGCCAGACAGCTGAATAACAGCAGCAGCAGCAAAATGCGCATTTTCAATGTGTCGAATACTCTGGTTGTTGTGCTTGTGGAATGCATTTGCAGGTTTCTTTCTATTTGGTTGCAACTTTGTTTGGTTTCTCTTAAAATCTTACAATACTATTTTGCGTATAAACAAATAAATTAAAACGATAAACAAGACTATCACAAAGTATTTAACAAATATCGTTATGCACAGCGAGGCGTCGTCATCAAAGGCTCTTTGGAATTCTGTTCGTATACAGTATCTGTATCTACATATGCATCAGAATCTGTGTGTGTGTGAGTGTGGGGATCGGCGTATCTGTGAAGAAGATACAAATGCATTAGAAAACTGTAGACAATCAAATCAAAAATCATCAACGAAAATGTTCAATTTTTAAATAATTGTCGGCTAAATGGTAAATGATAAATAGAATAGAATCTGAATTAATATTTATTCTTATATATATGTTATATATTTGAAGACACCATTTCACTCGAATTTGTTAATTTTCGTTTCGTTTTTTTGTGCATTTTCAATTGTTTTCTTTTTCTTGTTGTTTTCCGTTGATTATCCTAGCTCATCAAAGCTGGCTGTGATATGCGTCGGGTATCCATATCACAACCACTTGATGAGGCTTAGATAAGCAACATCAAATGTATTTGATGCAGGGTTATAATTATGCTTCACGTAATCGTACAGGTTGACCAAATAAGAGCAATGGGGAATGAAATTCAAAAATAACGCAAAAACAGTTTAAGAATATTCCAAAAAGGTGGACTTGTTAACGTAAAGTAAGGACTTGACGTTGCCCCAGAGAAAAGGTCCGAAGATTCCGCATTCCATAAGCCCGTCAACCGATCAAACTGTTTGAATGGTTTGATGCCTGTTCGAACACTTCTGGCTAGTGTTCGGTCGAAGTATAATCTCACCATGTCCAACACCTAAATTCGACGGGTTGACTGACTCTCTGCCAATGCCGAATTCATCGACTTATCTGGGTTTTCTCCATTCCTGGTTGCTACATCCACAATATTTTCTTCTGTTTGCTTAAGATTCAAAAGAGTGTACAAAATACCGTAACAAACAGAATTGAAGAACTGGAAGTTATTTCTTTTCTACATATTTTCCTATTGCTCTTATATGGTCACAATTTACTTGATGAGTTGCTTCCAATTCCATGTCAGTCATCAACGAGTGTAATGTTAGTGCTAGCTTCATTATGACTGCATTGATTTGATTGATTGATTGATTGATTGATTGATGTACGTTACATTACGCTAAGCTCATCAAAGCTGGCTGTGATATGCGCGCAAAGCTTTCAAAATGCATTTCACAGCCTCTTTGAGAGCTCAGCATGAATGTGGCCAATTCTTATGGTAGAAAGAGGAGATTGATACAGATAGATAAATAGACATACACATATGCATATATATGAAGTTGGATTTTTAAACATATTTTTGGAGGGATCTCGGGAGGGCAACATGATTTATAATTTTGTTCAATGATTTATGTAATAGTGCAAATTATTATTATTACATTTTATTTATTTTAATTGTTTTAATTTTGTTGTTATTTTTTTTGGTAATTATCTTTTTTTTCATTATTATTTAATATTAGCTCTGTAATAATAAATTAAAAATTTATCTCTTGGTTTCTTAACTTTTTATTAAAAACAAATTATTTCTTTTTTTTTGTTTTGAATTTTGTGCTGAGCATCGTGTCGCTCCTCAAAGCTGGCTGTGATATGAGTAGGCAGAAAAAGCGAACATTTCACAACCACTTTGAAGAATGACACAATTCTCTGTCTCTGTCGTGTTCTCGATCTCGGTCTCGGCCTCGGCCTCGCTCTTGCCCTCTCCCTTGCTGACCACCGTGTGTAGACTCTCTCCCCCGACCCTTATATTAACCACTCAGCTTCTGCTGCTGCTCAAATATTACTGTTACTTTGCTCATTTCTTTTATGTCTCACCGCCGGCTTCTGCTTGGACGCCGCAAAATAAATATAAATAAAAACGAAAAAAAAATAAAATAAAACAGAAGCAAACCCAAAGTTAGTTATGTTGATAGCGCTGGCAATGATGATGACGATGATGATGATAATAGGGAGCAGCGTTTTTGCTGTGCTACACAAATCTGAATGAAGCCGTCGACCGTTATAACTTGTGCAAAATTGAATGAAAACAAATTTAGCGTACGCTATTTATTAAGCGATAATAATATATGAGCACACGACGACAGCGACAACAATTACCACAGAAACACTTCAAATAAACAATAAATATGATAATACAACACGATCATTGCACGCCATTAACAGTAAACAATAAATCTACATTCATATACATACACACATAAATATAGATGAAAATAAATAAACGTCACTAGCTCTCATAAAAACCAAGGTTGCCATACGTGGTAAATATGTACAAAACTTGAAACCTTATTTCGTTAATGGGTCTGTTCATTTGGTACAAATGCTATAAATTTGCAAATATTTATGTATTTTAAAATTAATAAGCATTAATATAAGCAAAATTAGTAAAGTTGTCGTATTAAATTATTTTCTCTTATAAATAAAATATAATTTTACTTGCATAAAATTGGCACTTATTAGTTTATCTGGTACAAAATCCTTTTAATCAGGTGGCAACCGTGTCGGCAGCTTTGACAATATTTATGTTTATATACATATATATTTATATAATTTTTTTTTTATTTATAATTGTGGCGCCGACACCAAAACCCGTCAATTAGTCGCCAATTTTGTGATAACAATTTCAAAATTTATACACGGACATTAAGAAATTGAATACTAAAACATTAAACAAAAATGCAATTAAAAGCACAAATTTAGAGATTTCTTTTCGTGTGTGTGAGTATGAAAGTACGTATGTATATGTGTGTGCACGCTTTGGATTGACAACGTCGCGACCGTTATTAAAATTTCCGTTTTGGAAATTTAAATCTGCAATGCGAGAGGAACTAGAAGGAAGCCGCACAAAGTACAAGTTGAATAACCGTTTTGAACTTGCGCGCGCGTAGGTCAAGATCAGCACCACGTTTTGCTGTTCCTCTTTATGCTTTTGCCTATCACAAATAATAATATTAAAAACAACGTCGACACCAATAAACAGAAAATCAAGTTCGTTGATCGTGGTCATTGCCAGTGGTGAAGCAATTGGTAATAAATGTTACTAATAGAAAGCATAAATAAACCACATGCAAGACAACACCAATAACAGCAAAGTGTATATCCATACATACATGACTATTGGCAGCGTTCAAGAGAACATCAGCAACAACAACACCCGCTAATATTACTGCTGTTGTTGCGGCAGCTTCTGCTCGGGTCGTTGCCGTACAACTGCTGCTCTCTTGCTTTCTCTCTCCCCTCTCTTTCGCTTTCTCTATGTTTTTATGCTGCTGTGTTGTTTGTTGTTGCTGTAGTTTTCATGTTGCCTTATGCTGCTTCATTCTTGGGCGTCGCTGCTGCACGAGTTCGTTGCTCGTTGTCTGCTAGTGTGTGTGTGTACATGTTTACAAAAATATAAGAAAAGCGGTGTGTGAAAACTATGATTAACGTGGTATTCTACCACAGCGAAGATACACCAACTCAGACGCAATGCATTAAGGTACACACACAATAACATTTGTGTTTTGCTGCTGCTACCGCCGCTTCTGAAATCTTACCGGTTTTTTGCTTTTGCGTAAAAATAACGCAAAAAAACAAGTCCTACTAGTTTTTGTTAGTGGAATGCGTGCAAAAGAGACAACAATTGTCTCCACTTAGTGGCGACAACAACCAATTTCGAGGTGTGTTGGATAGGGTATAAATGTTTGTGTTAGTATGTATTTGTGTGCGTGCGTGAGAGTTCAAGTGCATGCGCTTGTGTGTGTGTTTATGTCTACACTTCGGCCGACGCGTAGGGAGAGTACAATTTATACATATATATATATTTATATATATATATATATATATATATATATATATATATATATATTTATATATGTATGTATTCATATATACATGTTTATATGTATTTTTACTTTTTAACTACTCGTTTGTATATATATATATATATATATATATATATATATATACACATATATATTTTATATTTTATATATATATATATATATTTAAATGTGTATGCGCGCGGGAATGTTAAGAATTCTAAGAATTTCGCTCAAGCAAACGGGGCGCGGGCAAATGCAGAAAGAGTAGAGGTTATGACAAATATATATTGTCATTTTTTTTTTTGAATAGTTCTTTAATTTAAAACTCAGTTTTTTGTATTTGATTTGCCCATAAACTACAATTTTCATGAATGATGCACAAAATAACGACGAAAAACACAAACATCATAAAAGCCATATAAGTTCTTAAAATCCTTTATAATCAACGTATCACTGTCGTTCACTAAATTTTAAAGATTTTTTATTTCCATTGGTTACCAAAAATAATTTATATTAAACACAAAATCACTTGGCATGAAGCCGATGCCGACGCAGCCAATAGCAGCAGCAGCAGTAGTAGCAGTCACTCAGAAAACACGACCGCATCGCAAACGCTGTGAAAGACAACTGCACAAAACGTAGCTAACGAAAAAAAGCAAAGAGCAAGAGCAGAGCGTGGCCAGACTGATTGAGAGAACGAAGTAGACGCCAACGCCGTTTTCCTCTTTCTCTTCAGATATGTATAAGTATGCATGTGAGTATATTTCAGCATTAGGGGCCCGCACACATACACTTCCAAATAGCATAAATAACAACAACGAATGGCTTGGGGAATGTTGTTTTTGTTTTGGTGTTGCCAGAACGTTTCGCACGCTATAGTAGGATCAACATGTTGACATGCCGCCACCGCCAAGTTTGGAGGAGCTAAATTGCACACAAACAAGAAGCGACGCAGCGCGGCGGTTTAAAAGCAGGTAGACAAACGGGACGAACAGGATGAGGTCCAGACTTGGACGACAACATTTTCTGCTACTTGGGAGCTTGTTTTGGTGAATTCGTGGAAATCTTGGTCGATGCGCAGGCGCGCACGTAAACAACATTCCTCGAGGCATTGCATTGAGTCTGGCCTTTTCTTTATTTTTTCTGACATTTTGTGCGCGCCAAAAATAAAAACGAGGCTTTTTACGCGCGCGCCAAGGATGGTAGAGTTGCCAGATTGTCACAAATATTGCTTGCAAATAACAAAGTTTACATCTGAACATTGAAAAATATTTTACGACAAAATTATCGCTCAGGTAATAGAAGATGAAAACAGAAATACATTATTTAATATTTTTCCTTTCCTTTCATTTAGCATCTAATTGATCCCTACTTAGTTTTTATGTAAGATTTGCATTCTATCTTCTAGTTGCACTTGTGTGTTCGTAGGACATTGACCCTGAGCTAACCGAACTCATTCAAAACAAAGCAGTAGAAAGAGCAATTCGAACTGACTACTACTAAATAATCAATACAAATTAAACTGCAAGCTTTTTAAGCGCCACGCACACGCATACACAATCTCAAGCATTCAAGCTCAGCGTCATTTAACGATGACAGTAAAAGGTCATGTGAAAAAAAAGTTGCCAATTTGAGATTGGGGCTGGGTCGTCTAGTCTGGGTCGCGAGACGGTTGTCAGACTAGACAGCCAATGCAAATTGTAACGGTAATCATTAGACGAACACATATAGTATAGCACAGGCATTCACACACATTCGCGATTCTCTCGCATTATTTGCATGCCGCTCACTCAGTGTAGAGTTCGACGGCCTTCTTACGTAAAGACAGCAACACAACGCGCAGCGGCATTTTTCTTCTTTCTAATAAGCAAAGGGGAACCGGGAAGATGCCGGCGTTGCCACATCTTTCGAGACAGTCAACTCGTTTTCGTCCGCACACTCTCGCCTGTATTTGTGTCTTTGCAACTGTACAAAAACAACACAAACAACTACAAACGAAACACACGGCGCAGACGCCAAATGAACGCTCCCCGTTGGATTGTCCGTCTGTTTGTCAGTCGTTTTGGCCCGCCCGTCTCATTCTGTGTGTATGTATGTGTATATACATACTGTGTACATGCGTGTGTGTGAAAAATTTTTATTTTTCTGAATGTGGAGGAAGTGGCACGTACTGTACATGACGCTCCGTCGCTGCCTGCTGCTGCGGCTGCTACCGACGAGGCATCAGTCTATGGAGTAAGAAAAAAAATATACAGACGACAACGACCGACGCTGTGTGATGGTGGTGGCAAGCCGAGACGACCTGAACATGGGGCCCAAGCAGACGGGAGCTAGTGCGGACGGGTGTGTGTGTGCAGCATACCTACTATAAACAGGAAATGGAATTTACACACACATGTGTACACACACACACAGCGGCAAATTGTTGGTGAGCCGACAAGCGGACGTGCTGCTTAATTGACAAATGGGCACAAGAGAGAGAGGCTGAGCCTGAGAAAAGAGAAAAAGAGCGAGCGACAAAGTTGATTGAAATCAATAGTCGCCGTACAAGTGTTTGTATGTATGTAAGTATGTATCTAACAGCGCGTGGAATGTGTGAAAAAACGCGGCCAATGATGGCAACGGCAATCAAACGACGCTCGTCGCCGTCTATGTTGAATTCTGGAATATCCAAGTATCTTCTTGCCGCGTGGAGACTTTTACTTTGCCGTTGCCTTCGCGTCAACGTCTTTGCACCTGACATACGCAGAGGCCGGGACGACACACCCTATACCCAAAAAACCGACAGCAGCTGCAGTCTTGAAACTGTTTAAACTGTTGTTTGTTTGTTGCAGAATTTGGATTAGATCCGTTGATTGCCTACAAATAAAGTATATGAATACTTGCATTCAGACATATACAAATAAACACGAGCAGTGTGTGTGTGCAACTGACATTGTAATTGTATAAGGAGACCGTACTACTACACGTAGCGTATAGTTTTTACTCGAAAAAGAGGAATGAATGAAATTTCGTTGTTTTCTGCGCATACATACACATGCACATGCTCATCCATATACATGAGCATTCATTTGTATATATTTGGAACAAGAGAGAAAGTCTACACGCGTTGCCAACTGCATCGACAAACTGTTTACTTTTCGCTCGCCGGCTAGAAACACAAAGTGGTTTAATTTTAAAATAATAAAAATAAAAAACTAAAAAATGCAGAAAAAATTCAAAAAAAGAACAATTGCTACAATATATGAAGTTGACGCCCGCTGGCGTGCACTAACCTACATTAATGTAAGACAAAATGTGGCTGCATAGGCCAAGTAGTTGGCAACGTACAAACTAGTTTTATTTTACGCGTTGTCTCGAAAGTCTCCGCGACGAGCAAATCATGGTGAGTGCAGCATATATGTACATATGTATAGATGTGTGTGTAAAGGAGATAGCTATTGAAAAAAAACCCGACATATACATGTGCATGTATATACGAAACGAAATTTACTGCTGCTTGCGGTGCCTTATGCAGGGGCTACATACATACATACACATACACACACACACATACACAACACGAAAATGTATTTTGTCTACTGCGTAAAAATGACCAAAATAATTTTTCCGGACGGTCAAATAACACAAAACCGATCATTTTATTTACAATTACTTTTAGCTTGTGCTTCGTCAATTCCATTAACTTACATTTGGTGTTTGCAATAGCCATTTAAGCTTTCGCCGCTTACAAAATAATTTTCACATACTTTGCACACACGCGCACATTTGTTATAACTAATACTGCTTAATATTCGAGTTACTCTCTTAGTTCGAAATAATTAAAAAGGCACTCAATTCTTTTTGTTTTTTTTTTTTTAATCCATCCGTGTTGTTCGTTCAATCGAAAATTATTATATCGGTCACGCGATGGCTCATCACCAATGTAAACGTCGATAACAGTGGCATATTAGAGTATTACCAGCATAAAATAAAAAATATAGTGATATATATTTGTATAATCGATATACATGCATATACATGTATCGACGCTAGCAACGTCTCCCGCATTTTTCATTTCAAATACAACAGCGCAACATTGAATATTAAGTATTATATTATTGCTATGGGCACTAAAGCAACTAAAATGGAGGGCACCTACTTGCCAGACACACCGACATTAAATAGATTGCGCCTTGCGGGTACTGCAACTGCTGCTCAACAACCAACAGTACAACTTTCAATAAACCCTTGCCTTCAAAACAATGCGTCGCTTGATCCACGCTCGCCGAACATCTGTCGCACACCACTAAAAGTAAGTTAACTTTACTTATGTTATAATTTTGCTAAGGCTGTTTTGCATTTAGATATTGCCAGCTGAACAGCCAGTACGTCAGATACAACAAGCAGGCAACGAAAATACTTTTGCGCAGCTGCGTAAGCGCTTGTTGAAAGGTTTTGCTTTAAATGATCCGCGTTCGCCGCAACTAAATCGCACGCCTCTAATGCTCGACGATGCTATTGATCGCACTTTGAATATGGACGACACCTTTGCTGATCTGTTTGTGGAGACACGTGCTCCAGTTGTACAGCAAGATTTGCCTGCAGATAGTCACAACAATAGCTCGGTGGAGATTGTTTCGCTACCATATGAGCAGGAGGAAACGATGCCTTGTGATATGTTGTTACAACAATCAACACCAGCACATACTCAAGATCCTCGGTCGCCCACTATTGGGGTAGAGCGTACGCCCATTATCTTTTGTGATGATGATGAGAGCGAGGCGCGTGAAACCCAAATGCTGGAAGAGATACTGGAAACATTGACACTCAATTTAAGCAACGAGAGTAGCATGGCTTCGTTTGTAAGTGCTACCGAAGAGCTGATGCTAGACGATGCACAGGCAGAAACACAGGGAGAGACACAGGCTCAGACGGAGCCACAGCTACAGTCGCAATCCCGTCTAGCTAATAAACATTTGGAACGCGTTCGTCTTGGCAACAAGCGACGCGTCGCACCACGAAAGCCTGCACGCGCAAACAAGTCACAGATTTATGTGGATGCTGCCGAGGGCGTGACAAGTACACCCAAAAGCACGCCCGACTGTCAACAGCGTGGTCAACGAACGCCACTCAGCTGTGTCAACAAGAATCGAATGCACTTGCGTTCTCGTTCAGTTGAGAAGGATTTACGTAAGCCGCAACTTCAGAGCTTCGATGATCATCAATCAAATTTGAGTATGCACATACTCGAGGGCTAAATTTCTATTAATTATAACACAACTTGCCTTTAGTTTTTAACATTTTCCTATAGCAGTCAACATTTAAACAACCCACCAATAACAAAAATGTTCAAATATATTCAAAAAGTTCAAATAAGTTTAATAGCGATTTTTGTTTCAATCGATATTAAAATAACTTATCGATGATTTGCAACAAATTCAGCTCGTGTGTTTCGTGTAAAATAGCTCTCTTTGTTTAAAAAAGAGATTGATATCAAAAATAATTATATGCATATTAGAAGGCCACTTAAATTAGCTAATCTGTAGCATAGCCATTAGTCGATCAATGAGCTGTTCTCCACTTTGTTCGTCTTTATCATTCGCCAGGACATAATCAAAGGAGCTGTCGTCCAAGTCACATTCAGATGGCCCATCATCCACGCCTGCAGTAAATTGCCAGCCTCTCGCTTTGCGGGTCTCTGGCAGCGAAGTCAAGCGTAGTGTTTGTACCATTTGAGGACCGTAAGTCTCGCGGAACCAGCGTATATCATTCTTACGGCGTATATCGCTGACAATCACATAGTCCACTTGATCCACCGAAGCCTGCTTCATGGCCGCACGGCAAAAGAAACCGTAATCGTAGCGACGCACTTCATCGCTCCATACGATCATGTCACGCCTATATTGCTCCTTATAGGGGCCATCACTGAGCATAGCATGAATATCCAGCTGCAGCTTATTCGCCCATTCCTGCTTAATAGGTTCCGAGATTCGAACGATCAGAGCACGATCTGCCAAGCTGTTTAAAAAATATCTACTATTCAAGTGCTGTGTCTTGTTGAGTATATACTCACCGATTTAGCAATCTCTCTGAAATGAAATCCTTGCCGCATTTCCGTTTTCCACTAATTAACAATATTTTTTGCATTTTTTCTTAGCTACGCAACTTTCACCGCTGACTGCAATTTTTAAAGTGACTTAGTGACTTGACCAATATAATTTGGCTGTTTATTTATGCGTGACTAAGTGTCAAAGTTGGCATTTTCAGCTATTTATTACATCTTTGTACTTATGTTAATTAGTTTGTTCTCTCTGTATTCAAATTTAAATTGTTTACAGACATTTTTTACTCTTTGCAGCTGACGGCTAAACCTATCGTTATGCCACAATACACCGATACCGATAACAATTTTTGGTATCGAATCAGTTTGAAATCTGCGCTCGTGCCTAGTATGCTGCGACAAAATTGGAGCAAAAATAATTTAATGCAAAATTTTGAAAATATTAAAATCTAAACATAATATAGCATAGTACAATTTAAACAAATTCTGCGGAACATTTTTTTCTCAAAAATCGTTCTGGCCACGATTCAACTTAATAGTTGTGCCCAAAGTTTCAATGGAAAATTCGATTGTAACAAAATAAAACGGTTGACTGAAAAATGTAAATCCTAATTTACTCGATGAGAGTATTTGAAAAACAGGTCGCTTTCCACATACAACTGTTTATTTGTACAATAATTAAATGTATTTCATATAAAAGTATAGATTCTGTCCATTAAATCTCTATCTGTAATATTGCGCTTGCTGCTGCCAGTTGCTGCTGCTGTTCGTGCTGCCTGTTGCATTGCCGATGTCGTAGCTGCTGCTTAGCTGGGCGGCATTGCCTAGACTCATGCTGTTGCCATTGCCGGTGCCTGCAGTTGCTCCACCACCAGATGCACTGCCACTGTTAGCTGCACAATTCGAAATAGCTGCCGTACTAGCCGCCACAGTTGGGCCAGCAGCAACACCTGCACTGCCAAAGGAGGCGAGCACGCTGCTGTAATAGGAGGCGTCTGCTACAGACTCAGACTGATGTGTGCCCTTCTTGAGGGTCTGGTGCAGCGATGCTTTGCCCTGATGACAGTCCTGGGCGTTCGCATTGTTAATGCGTGCCAGATTCGCCAGTGTGAGCGTTGAGTGCGTGTGTCCGGCTGCTCGTTCGGACGATCCCGGTGGAGGGATAGATCCTATGGCGACGCGTGCCGTTGAACGTTGCTGCATATGGGCAGCGGCAGAGGCAGCAGCAACGGAGGAGGAAGGGACGGAGGCGGTAGTTGGTTCGGATAGCTGCAAGGGCAAGCATTAGACAGAGAGTAGCATAGTTAGGAGCCATAGCAACTACTCGCCTTGCGCTGCTTATGCAACTCCAGGCCGCTCATCTCCGTCAGCTTTGGCTCAACGCCCGTCGACGCTGTCAAAGGCGGCTGTGGTGCAACGTGTCGGTGATTGATGTGCGCCTGCAGATCGCGCTGGGACAAATATGTGCGTCGACAACCGGTGCTGCCATACCGACTGCCGCCATGTGTGCACATAAAGACTGTCCCCAAGCCGGATTGCTCCACTCGCAGCACCTTGTCGCTGCAGCGTGGACAACTCTTTATGGGCTCAGCTCGGGCACATTTGAGGCAAAAGACATGCTTGCAAGGTATCATGCGGCCATACACAAGTATGGGTTTGTCGCACTGGTCGCAGCAATGTATCATCGGATTGAGCACCTTCTCGCCAATGAGGCTCACTTTGTGGTTCCATTTCAGTCGCAGCATAGGCTCCGGTGGTCCACGCGACAAGGTCGTAAATGTTGGCGCTTCCAACTGTGATATATCCGCTTCCATGTCAACTATAACAAGCATAAATTAGTTGCATTTCCAATGTTAATCAATAACAACAAAATACTTACTTGTCTGTGGCAGCACAGGCGGCGCTACCTGTTGTTGCTGAGGCGGCGGCGTTCTATCTGCAATGGGTGTTGCCTGCTCTTCGGTTGATGCTGTTGTTACGTCCATTTCGTTTTCTTTATCTAGATCTTGCATCACAGCATCTTCTGTATGCTCCATACTGCTGGGACTATCCTCAACGGTTCCGTTTCCCGATACTGCGGCAACAACAACGCCAGCACCAACGCCAACGACACTTTCGTATGTTTCTAATGTAGTGCCTGTGTCATCAATTTTTTTACCGCGTCCCCGGCCGCGACCACGTCCTCGACCCCGTGCTCGTGAGCCGCGTCCACGGCCACGGCCACGCTTTACTTCATCATTTTCCATTTTTAACTAGCACAATGTACAATGTACAACTTAAAATATATTTATTGTTTTTCCTTTCTGTGTCGCCGCTTCTGTTACCAATCCATTAGCATTTAATCGATTAGTTTTCTTTATGTATTATCGATTGTTTGTACGCCAGCCATGTAGGCATTCCCTACATTAATTTGATTTCGGCAACAATCGATAAGAAAGTTGATGTTAACTCTATTTAAATCATTGTTTTTTTTGTTTGCATATTTTTAAAAATTAGTATTATACACATACTTTTTTAATAATTGCATAGAAAATATTTCGGATTGTAAAATATATATAAAGAAGATGTATGTATTATTCGACCACTCAAATATAAAACCTACCTTATTTTATGTTTGAGGGGACTCCATTTGTTGAGATGTTATATTTATACATAAATTATATAACAGTGCCAAATGAGTACTACATGAGTATCACTGTAGGCAGTAATTGTAATATTCTGTTAAATTAACATAAAAATGAGAAGTTCGCTAAAACACATGTTTTTCAACGCGGTGTGAATAAATTGCTGAAATAAGGACGTAACATTTAAAAAATAGATAGATAATATGGATATAAATGAGTTATTTGATTGTTTTAACGAAGCGCCGAATGAAAGCTTGCAGTTACCGTTGCCAATACCCACAAAAAAAGCAAAAGTAAACCAGGCCGAGAAAAATTCTTCTGCTGGCGTCAATAAAACGAGAAAAGCGAACATACGTGAATCAACTGGAACGGATGCAGATGTCAGCACCAAGGAACATACAGAAGAAAATGCTGATAAAAAAGAGTCTGCCAAGCGGCAGCGTGTTGACATAAACACAGAGACAGAGGAAATTCCTGACAATGAATCGGATAATGAAGTCAATTATGAAATAGAGGATAAAGAAGAAGAGCTGGACGATTGTGCATTGGAGGCGCTGCGCGTGCGTATTGTCACCCATCAGCTGGTGTCGCCAGAGTCCTGCACGCATGAGGTAGCCGCCCATCCCGATCAGGAGTACATTCCTCTACAGCCATTTACGGGCGTACCTGCCAAAGAATATCCATTCGTGCTGGATCCATTCCAGAAGCAGGCGATTCTCTGTATTGATAACTCGCAGAGTGTCCTGGTATCGGCACACACATCGGCGGGCAAGACTGTGGTGGCGGAGTATGCCATTGCAAAGTCGCTGGCAGCTAAACAGCGCGTTATTTACACCACGCCCATTAAGGCGCTATCCAATCAAAAGTTTCGCGAGTTCACAGATGAGTTT
Source organism: Drosophila hydei (assembly GCF_003285905.1). Lineage (NCBI taxonomy): Eukaryota > Metazoa > Arthropoda > Insecta > Diptera > Drosophilidae > Drosophila > Drosophila hydei. The sequence goes on from NW_022045678.1 coordinate 3,887,939, forward strand.
CAGGATGTGGGTCTGGTCACGGGAGATGTTACCATCAATCCCTCAGCCTCCTGTTTGATCATGACAACGGAAATTCTGCGTAACATGCTGTACCGTGGCAGCGAAATAATGCGCGAGGTGGGCTGGGTGATATTCGATGAGATTCATTATATGCGTGATAAGGAGCGTGGAGTAGTGTGGGAGGAGACACTTATTCTATTACCTGACAATGTGCGCTATGTCTTTCTTTCGGCCACCATACCCAATGCCCGACAATTTGCCGAATGGGTTTGCCATCTGCACAAACAACCTTGTCACGTGGTCTACACGGATTACAGACCCACGCCGTTGCAGCATTATATTTTTCCAGCCGGAGGCGATGGTATCCACCTAATTGTCGACGAGAAGGGCCAGTTTAAGGAGGATAACTTCACTACGGCCATGGCGGTGTTGGCCAACGCAGGTACGAATAAATGGATTTGTGAATGTCTTGGGATATTTATTCAGATCTTGTCTTGCAGGTGAGGCAGCTAAGGGCGATCAGAAAGGTCGCAAGGGTGGCGTCAAGGGTCACAACTCAGGCCAAACAAATATATTCAAAATTGTCAAGATGATAATGGAGCGTCACTTTGCGCCCGTCATCATTTTCTCGTTTAGTAAGAAGGAATGCGAGGTATATGCCATGCAAATGGCCAAACTAGACTTTAATACTGTCGATGAGAAGAAGCTGGTGGATGAGGTCTTTCACAATGCCATGGATGTTCTCACAGAGGAGGATCGTCGCTTGCCACAGGTGGAGAATGTGTTGCCCTTACTGCGACGTGGTATTGGCATACATCATGGCGGACTGCTGCCCATTCTCAAGGAGACCATTGAGATTCTGTTTGGCGAAGGTCTGATCAAGGCGCTCTTCGCCACAGAGACCTTTGCCATGGGTCTAAACATGCCTGCGCGCACAGTTCTGTTCACAGCGCCCCGTAAATTCGATGGTAAGGACTTCCGTTGGATCAGCTCGGGCGAGTATATCCAAATGGCTGGACGTGCTGGCCGTCGAGGTCTGGACGACAAGGGCATTGTTATACTGATGATTGATGAGAAGGTGTCCCCAGTGGTGGGCCGTGAGATTGTACAGGGCAAGGCAGACACTCTCAACTCTGCGTTCCATCTCACCTACAACATGGTATTGAATCTGCTGCGGGTGGAGGAAATCAACCCAGAGTATATGCTGGAGCGCAGCTTCTATCAGTTTCAAAATCAGGCCGCACTGCCCGGTCTTCACGATCAGGTGCAGCAGAAGACACAGCAGCTGAATAAGCTAACCATCAAGGATGAGCACAATATTGCGTCCTATCACCACATTCGCGATCAGCTCGATATCAATGGCAGCAAGTTCCGCGAATGGCTAACCAAGCCACAGTATCTGGTGCCTTTTTTGCAGCCAGGTCGGCTAGTGAAAGTGTCCGCTGGCAAGCAGGAGTACGACTGGGGCATCGTATTGAACTTTAAAAAACAGGAGCAGAGTCGCAAGAATCCATTGAAGGGCGAACCGGGCGTTGTCATCGATGTACTTCTGCATGTTAGCGAGGATGCGGCCAAGACAGGTGAGACCGAACCCTGTCCGCCCAACGAACGTGGCTGCATGGAGGTAGTGCCCGTAGCCAATACGCTGATCACCCAAATCAGCTCCATACGCGTCTACTTTCCCAACGATCTGCGCACGGCTGACAATCGCCGAGCCGTCCTGAAGACCATTCAGGAGGCGAAGAAACGATTTCCACTTGGTCCACCTGTGCTTCATCCCATCGACGACATGAATATCAAGGACAGTGAATTTCGCAAGATTGTGGACACAATTGCACAGTTCGAGCAATTGCTCGAAGAGCATCCGTTGCATAAGTCGCCGGAACTAGAGCGCATTCATAAGCGCTATCTCGATAAGCTGAAGCTACAAACCGAGGTGAACAGCCTGAAGGCGGAGTTGAAGGCTGCGCGCAGCCTGCTGCAGATGGACGAGCTGAAGTTCCGAAAACGCGTGCTTCGGCGCATGGGTTACTGCAAGCCAGGCGATGTCATCGAATTTAAAGGTCGCGTTGCCTGCGAGCTGAGCTCCGCGGATGAGTTGCTCATCACCGAAATGATATTCAATGGCGTGTTCAACGAGCTCTCTGCTCCGCAAGCTGTGGCGCTTCTCTCCTGCTTCGTATGCGACGAGAAGTCTGCTGAGTCGCCGAAGAGCGCCACCGAGCTATCCGGCCCGTTGCGCTCCTTGCAAAGTTTGGCGCGTCGCATTGCCAAGGTGTCCACCGAATGCAAACTGAATCTGGATGAAGACAACTATGTGGAGAAATTCAAGCCCTTCCTAATGGACGTTGTGCTGGCTTGGTGCAAGGGCTCCACTTTTTTGAATGTCTGCAAAATGACGGACATCTTTGAGGGCTCCATAATTCGCTGCATGCGACGCCTGGAAGAGCTGCTGCGTCAACTGTGCCAGGCATCCAAAACGATCGGCAACACAGATCTGGAGAACAAGTTCTCCGAAGGCATTCGATTGCTTAAGCGCGACATTGTCTTTGCCGCCTCGCTGTATCTATAGATTAGTTCTTACTTACTTTTGCATCGTATGAAAAGTTAATAATATATAATATATTATGGAAAAGTTATGTCTTGTTGAAATATTTCATAGATATTTTGAATGGAACAAGTTGAAACAGGACAAAGCACATTATGCAGAACGTTCACAAAAGAGAAATAATATATATTTATTTAAATGAATGAATTGGACACACTACATACAATTAAATAAACTACACAATTATAATGCTAACTGTAAATGTAAATATAAATGTAAATGGTATTTTCTTATGTTTTCGCACATGTAAGCAATAAATAGATCACGTATTCTAAGTATTTGTATAACAATTACACGCTTCACATGAAAACATAAAAAATATTGGACGGTTTACACTGATTTGTATGGTCGTTGATTCTATATATGTGACGCATAAGACATATATCTATATATAAAATATATAACTATCAAATTTAAGGCACTTAAATTGTATATGAGTACACACACTTAATACTAGACTGTATCCAATTTGGATAAGGCACTTGTGCTCTAGATCTGCGAATGATATGGTAATTATGTATGGTCGATGGATTACAAGTGCGAGTGTTATATGGGTTCTGTACGCAGATATGTTAGGTGGAAAATCTTAGCGAAGAACTTGTAGAAGAATGCATTGAATGTGCTTCCGTTTATTACTTTCTTAATATGCTCGAAATGTTGGTTCAAACAGTTTTCTATTACAGATCTTTCATTTGATCCTTAGCAGGCAAATGTGAATGAAGCTTATCATTAACATCTTAAATTAGTTGTTCTTGATTACACTTTACATAGATATTATGTACACTTGATGATCTCGCCTCCCTAGCTATAGGCCAAGACTATTCTATGGAATGTCATTGATATGGATTCGTATTCGTTGGGTTATCAAACTTAAAAAATATACAAAAAATTAAGACGAAGAAATATAAAAGGAAAATACAAAATTGCGTTAAAATAGCTTCCGAGATCTTTTAGATCTGTGTAAAAATAAATTTATAAATAATATAAAACTAGATATAAAACAAAACCTAAAATCTAGCTATGTCAACGTTTAATACAGGTGTTATCCAGCTAGACGGAGCTGTTGAAGAGAATCTTTTAAAAGGTGTCTCGATTCAAGTGGTATTTGAGCTCTTACCCCAATGTCGAATTTGCTAAGTGGTTAGATTGTTCATTCAAAGGCTTTGCGTATTCTCTCTAAGTGCATCGCGCGCTTAGAGAGCGGTTACTTAGACGGATGTTTGTGGCACGCCCTCCACTAGCTGCGTGCGTCGTGGCTGTGCTGCCGGCTGCGCTGTCAGCGTCGCCGTCGTCGTTGTGGTGCGTGCCGAGGGCACTGGCGTGGTGCTGCGACTGCTGCTGCTAATCACGCTGGCTGGAGCTGCCGGCGTTCGCTTCATTGGCTCCGCTTGCAGCTGCGCCACTGGCGTGCTGGACATGGGCTGCAGCAGACGCTTCTCCTCGACAGGCGCCGCTTTGGCTGCAGATCCATTAGTCTGCGAGCGCGGCGTAGCTGCGCGCTCCGACTTGACCAGGCTGCCATTAGTCTCCTTGAGCGAAATGCCCGACTTGAGCGAAGCTTGGCTGCCTGACTTCTGGGTCATGGCCAGCGAGCTGGGTGAACGCAAGGACGTGGTATCCGTCTGTGCTTTGCTGGCTAGTGTTTTGGTCGATGGAGAGTCTCGATATTCGTAAATGTTGTCTCGCGAGCGCAATGCATGGTGATTGGTCACCATATGCGAATTGTCCACGCCTCGTGGATCCGGCTCTGGCTCCATGCCATCGCCATTGATGAAGACGTCCTCGTCATAGAAGCGATCCGATTGCCTTTCATTTGAAAATTTGAATTTAGTTTGCGATTATGCAGACGACTTAGCCCACTCGACTTACCGCTTGGCGTTGCGCCACATAATGCAGCAGATGACGACCAGCACGATGAGGAAGAAGCAGGCAACCGACATGCTCCAGAAGGCGATTTGCAAGGGCTCCTTTGGCTCCCACCAGTATTCCGTCGTGGGCGGATATGTGGGCACCAGAACGCCAATTACGGTTGGCAAATACTGCGTCCAGAAGGCGCACTCGGTTTGCCGATAGTTCAGCAAGATCGAGGAGTTGTATGTGGTATTGATGTTTAGGTAACGAATCTCCCCCTGATATGCCTGTTGAAAGTGCATTCCGAGCACTTGCTGCGGCGTCGGATTGCTGTAAACGTGAATGGAGCATAGTTAGTTAAAGAGAAACGTTACGATATTTCAATTATACGATAGTTTTATGAACTGGCTTAAGTTAGTATATGTCATGCTCGACTAGAAGATACCCCAAATACCCTACTATTTGAAATACGGCGGGACGGTGGCAGAGTTATTAAAAACCCAAAGTATAATGAGTTAAAGCCAAATATAAAAACCAAATAAACTGATCGATTATTATCGATAAGCAGGATTATGATTAAAGAACTAAAATGTTGAGCCTACAACCTTTGTACCTTACGAACCTTACGGCTAGCTCATCGTCTGCTACACTATTCATGTTCGATTTAAGGTCGAAGTTATTCAAAATCCAAAGTATAATGAGTTAAAGCCAAACATAAAAACCAAATAAACTGATCGATTATTATCGATAAGCAGGATTATGATTAAATAACTAAAATGTTGAGCCTACAGCCTTTGTACCTTACGAACCTTACGGCTAGCTCATCGTCTGCTACACTATTCATGTTCGATTTAAGGTCGAAGTTATTCAAAATCCAAAGTATAATGAGTTAAAGCCAAACATAAAAACCAAATAAACTGATCGATTATTATCGATAAACCGGATTATGATTAAAGAACTAAAATGTTGAGCCTACAGCCTTTGTACCTTACGAACCTTACGGCTAGCTCATCGTCTGCTACACTATTCATGTTCGATTCAAGGTCGAAGTTACGTTTTAAGCCATACTTATTAAATGATCGATAAGTTGTGAGCAAAGAAATGCTCAGTTAGCATAACCTTAAGCTAACCTCGGGCTCTCACTTACCCATATCTCGCAAAGTTCGAATAGGTCTGCATGAAGAAGTGACTCATATTGCGATCATTGTCAGTCCACATGTTGCGCTGCAGGTGGTCCTTCTTGGGAAAGAACTCCGTGTCCAAGAAGGGGGCACCCGTCAAGAAGTAGTGCTCGGTGTCGTGTGGATATTTGCGCCATTGGGGCAAGTTGAGGGCCTCCACGGTGGTGTTCAGCACATACATATAGACGGGAATCTTTTGCGCTAAGAGCAGCTTAACCATTTGATCGACGGGCGCCCGATAGTAGAGATCGCTCAGCATATTGATGTATTGATCACGTATGATGGTGTTATTGTTGGGATCCGGCCAGTAGGTGTACATGTATTTGATGGCCTCATACACGCCATTCGGATTGAGAGTGTAGTTGTAGCGGAAGACGTGCTCCCTCAACTTCTGCTCAAAGAAGCGACCGTCTAGCTCGTAATAGGGCGCCAGAGATTCGTTCTGGGCCACAAAGAACGCCGCTTCCTGCGTGGTAACACCCGTCATATACTGAATGTTGCGATTGAAACGGCCAGCGCGAATCAGAGTCTCGGGTGTCTGGGTAAGAAAACGCCAATCCTTCTCCCGCCAGCCCTCGTACCAATCGTCGCCAGGCAACGTGAAATTATGATCCAGCACCGGACCCCAGGGGAAGCTTCCGACTTGGGGCGAGAACTCGGCATTTCCCAGCTCGTAGAAGCTGCGTCCAGTGCGTAGGCAGTTGACCAGTTTCCAGGACGAATCTATAGAGCAGCCCAGCACTTGGCCCAGCACACGACTGGTATTCTGTGCCCTGTACTTATCTTGGATGAGCGCCCAGTCGGCCAACGCTGAGCCCGATTGGGCAATCACGCGCTTCACTATGTTGCGTGTTTGTGGTGCCACCATCAGGAGTCCTGCAGAGGCGGCCCCAGCTCCGGGTCCAAACAGCGTGATCGACTCGCGATCCCCATTGAAGAACTCAATGTTATCGTGCACCCACTTGAGTGCCATTGCCTGATCCAAGATGCCATAGTTGCCCGGCGAGTTCTCATCTGCTGTGGAGAGGAAGCCCAATGCGCCCAGCCGATAGTTCAACGTGACCACGACCACATCGTAGAAGGAGGCCAGCACATGACCCTGGAACAGATTTGAAGCGCCGCGCACGAACTCCCCGCCATGTATATAGACCATGACCGGATACTTCTGGGCAACGCCAGCGCCAGTCTGTAAAAGAGAATTTCACAGTTTATTTATTGGTTGAAAGTATTTTCATAAATCGTAAACTTACCTTGGGCGAATATACATTCAGATAGAGGCAATCCTCATCCATGTCCATGACACCTTTGGTCGCACCTGTGTAACGCACCGGCTGTGGACAGGCGGGTCCGAAGTCCACCGCCTGCAGCAGCTGCCAGCCGCGATGTAGGCGTGGCGGCTTAAAGCGCCCCTCGAATGTGGGCGGCAGGGCGTAGGGAATGCCCAAGAACACGGAGCATTCGCCCATTACGCGATCCACAGTGGAATGATATGGCCTATAGAATGACTTGGGATCGGGATTGTCGTACATGTAGACCTTAAAGCCTTGCACCTGGCCATAGTTCGTCGTGACAAAGACATCCCGTTCCAGAGTCAACGAGTCGCGTCGCTGCTTCCCCTGCAAATCCTCACGCCAACCGGCCAAGACGCCCGGAAACTGTGTCCTAGCATTGGGATCGTTCTGTAAATAGAGTTTTAACAGGTTTAGATTAGAGTCGTTGTTGTACACAGTTCACAGTTGCGGGCGGCTGGGAAACATGTGTAATTGATTAAGTCGCACAACGCATGAAAACTTAATTAAGATTATTGCCTCGATATTACTCAACTGTCCGTGGATCACTCGAAGCTGCTGCTCAATGGCAGCGCATTGTTCGCGGCTGTTGCGTTCATTAATCGTTTCTCAGTCCGATGTTTTGGGGTCAACTCTTGTGTCGCGAATTCAATTGATCAGACTCGCAGTCAATTGATAAATAGGTGCGAACAAGTTGAATCACAAGCCAATGGCAACGGCTAGAGTCTACTAGAGTCTTAAAATGAAACTCTTTAATTGGAATATATCGTAAACTGTATGCCCAACTTAGGGCTATACGAGTGTAAGTATCAGTTCTCAGAACTTGATCTGCGCCTGCTGCAGAAGCCTCTATGCTGAATAGAGGACCTACCTCAAGTCTGAGTGATCGAGGAGGATCAGCACATAATCAGAAAGAAACTTGAGATTTGCCATGCGAGGATCTGAATGTAAACTCAATTCATACCAAGGTCTAAAGCGTAGTGTTTCTTAGATGATTTCTTAGATGGACAGAGCAAGCGATTAATATAAAATACTTAACCAACAAATCAGTGAGGATCTCAAGAAACTTTGGTCGACCCATTCACAGCACAAAGTCTACATGTAGATCAGCTACGACGCCGTTGATTACCTTGTAAAAAACTAATATACCCACTACACTACGCGAACGAGTATAACTGCACTCACCGGATCAAATCGAAAACGATCCTCGTTCGGCATACCCTGGGGATATTGACCAGGTGGATTTCTGCCTGGATAATTAGCGCCATATCCATTTGGCTGATAGTGCCCGTAGCGACGATCGTTGAATGTGTAGGTTCTGAAAGTATTGAATCTTAAGAGAACTGTATTTGGGTAATTGAATATGCTTGGGCTCACCTGTAATCCGGATCGCCGGGATTCGGCCATTGATAGTCGACACCGACGCGCGAATAAAATCGCGGATCTCGAGTTTGTGCGTCAATGGATTGTGGGAGTAATGCAAGAAGAACGATAGATAGAACGATGATCGATAGACCCTTCAATTTGTCGCGATACTTAAACTTCTGTGCCATGTTAAGCTGCAAGAAGAATGATAAAATATTTCAAGAAAAGCTAGAATTTTTATAAATAAAAATATATAAATATAAATAGTTAATTTAAAAAAAGATTCAATTCAAATTTTAATTATTTATGATGCTGAATTTTTGAAATATTTTTAGGAATATACTTATATCAAACTCTGTTTAGGCACTCAGTTTTTTGTAAGAAACAGAATTCGAAGAAAAAACTTTACAACAAACATTTAATTAATACTTTTTTTGCTTAAACATTAATAAACAAATCTCGGGCCGAGTAAGAGTGACCAAACGGGTTTTCAAATTACGTTATCTGTGTTATATATACATATATATATATAAGCATATATGTTGGTAGATGTTATGTGGTTTAGTTGCGCGTTAGAGGCGTTCGTTAGAAGTAAGAGAGGCCGAGCGACCGAGAAACCCGTTTGCAAAGAAAAAAAAATATGCGCTAAAAATAAATGAAAAGTTACAGCATAAAATGCGACGTTTGTGACTTTGTCTTTTATTCCGAATTGGAGTCAACTGTTGGCACTACTGCTTCGATGGAGGCAGTGCGATTGCAATGGCGATTGACTGCTTCGTTTTGCTGGAGCATCAAATGTCTTCGCAGCTAATTGGTTAATTGTGTGTTGGAAAGAGGTCATGACATTGCCCGAAATGGGTTAAAGTTGACGGATTCAGAACAAGTTCAGCAGCATTTGAATCGTATGTGGGATCAAGCTAGAGCTGTATTAGGAATTTAGGAAGATTACACATAGTTGTTCCATAAAGCCTAATATGATAAAGAAGGTTTTCGATGCGCTAAGTTCGAGTCTGTAACTGGAATAGAATAGAAAACATTTTCTCAAAATTTTTACTCTGAATTTATCTATTCTAATTGAAGTTCGCATCAAGTACTTAAAGTTTTTAAGCAACATATCTCTGATCTATATAACTGAAAGCAGAGCATCAAAATATGATGAATTCTCTTGTAACATCTCTAGTAAATTACTATTATTTTTATAATATTCTATTTTAATATATTATAATTATTTTTATATATTATTATTAATTTTATTTAATTTAATTCTAAATTATATTTAAAAAAAATTAAAAAATTAAAATTAAAACATTAAAAAAATTTCACTTTAGTTTAATAATTTTATTAAACTATTTAAGCAAAATAATAAGAATAGCTCCCTTGTGGAGTAATAATTAAATAAAATAAAAGTAATTTTTTTTTAAAAGTCGTTCTATAAATTTTTGTTTTAATTGCTAACAATTAGATAAAAAGTTTGCTGATAATTCAAAGTCAATTTATTGAGAGAACTTAGAAACCGGAAAAAAATAAATAAAAAAAATTTCGAAAAATCATATATCATAAAAAACTTAAAAACTAATTCTAAAATCAAAGTAAATATTAAAAATATTTTATTCCTTATAAATTCATTTGCTGAGTCAAGTTATTACAAAATCGCGGAACAATCAAAATTGATTTTAAAATTTGAGTTGAGTTGGCTAATCGATATATCAAATTCCTAATATGCAGCAACTATAAAATTATGTATTCCACCTAGGATTCCTTTAAATATTCACATGCTTACACACACACACACACCCTCACATTGATTACTAATTGTTATATCCGGTTAGTGGCTAACTTGATACAGCTCAAATTCAGCGCGATTGCGCACACCTGCGTTCTGATTGCAATTTCACGTGCTGAACTCAAACACAAACAACAACAACAAGCAATATATAAACAAAGTTGAGCTGCACTTTTGGCATTAGATTGCAAAAGCCGCGACGCGAAGTCGCCGCCGACTTCGACGTGAGCGTCAACGTCAACGTCAACGTTAACTGGCACAAGGACTCACAAGCACTTACACACTCACACATACACACATACACACACAAGTCGCTGTTGCTGTTGTTGCTGCATGCAAAATATAAAAGTGCATTAACCTGCCAGCGCCACTGACTCAGGTTACGCTGTTAACCTCGACGTGTTGAAGTCCTCTTCTTTGCTGCCGCTGCTTCTTCTTCTTCTTCTTCTAGTATTCTTTTGCTTATTCTTGTTGAAAAGTGCGGAAATGCAAACGCCTGCACAAAATAACGGCTGTCGTCCCTCTTGAAATATGTTTGCCAACGGTAAAAAAAATTAGTTTTTTGCTTGCGGGAATTTTATATCAAGTTACACGTTATTGTGTGTCTGTTGTTATTGTTGTTGTTGGTGAATCACATTTAGTGCCCAGGCACTTGGTTAGTTTTTATTTTCGCAATCACAAAGCAAACAGAAACAATAAAACGCAACGATAATGTTGAAAGTGAAGCGTTTGCAGGTGTCGTTGTCTGTGTGCGAGTATCTGTCGGTGTGAGTGTACGTGTGTGTGTAGTGTTGGCCCACTGAGCTGTTGTGGCAGTGTTGTTGTTGTTGCTGTTATTGACACCGCTACTTTAATCTCACTTGTTTCACAGTTATGCTCCAAATGATGACGTCGCTGCCCGAGTCGACGGCAACGTCGCAACTTTTCTGTTCTTTTTGGCCTTTTGCAGTATCTAATCTTAGCCCTTCACTGTGTGTCCCAACAATAACATTTGCACTCAATTCGATTAAACCATTTGTAAATGATTAATTCCCAGCGACGAGACACAAAAATTATTAACTTTCTTTGTGTACGCGCCAACGCCCCGAAAAAACAACAAACTCGGCTAACGAAAATGCAAAGAAAAACGTAAACGTAATGAAATGACCGTTTTCAGTTTTAAGCCAGGCCACAGGTAGAGAGCCGTAGCTACAGCCAGAGCCAGTCAAACGTCAAAACGCAGCAACAGCGTTATGGTTGCACCAATACCAACGCAATTGCACGCACACGCAATATACAGAATGTGGCTTTTGGCTTTATTAACACTCACACACATACTGATAAATACACACATATGCACTCACACACACATGTAAACAGGCTTACGTGAGCAGCTACGCTTTTGTTACCAACAGTTGTTGCTTGACTCACAGACCTGAGAGAATTTTATAGAAGACGCGCGCGCAGCTTTCAGCTCGCACAACCGACGCTCACGAACGTTAAAATCGAACTGAAGCGGCAAGTGGCTTCAGCAGTCGCAGCTAACCTGAACGAATGTGGGTGCACGCATTATAAAGAGTGAGAGAGAGTGGAAGAGCGGGCGAGAGCATGCAGAGAGCGTCAGAGTGCATTGCATGGGAGAGGCGAAGAGAGAACGGAGTTCACATTGATCTGTCCGATGCGCTCAATTGATTAAATACAGATTAATATGCGACAAAATGCAATCAAAGAAATTTCATCTAAAATGTATAAAACATTCCGAATCAATGTGATTAGTATTTCAATCTATTAAATCGTTGAAATATCGAAATAAAAACAAAATATATTGGGCGAAACAAACTAAAAGCAGATTTTGTTTTGTTAAAAATAAAACTAACAAATATGTAATATATAATTTTAAAAAATATTATTTATTTTTTAAGAGTTCTATTATAAGCATTTAAGATTTATCTTTAGGTATATAATGAATATAGAAACTTTATAACTTTGTGGTTATTTAAAATATAATGAAATATAAATAAAACAAATATAGTAAGCTGATAAACTTACTTGTTTATTTCATTAGGGATCAAACAGACAGTTTTGAAAACAAATTTTCAGTTCACGCCCTTGAATTAATGTTCAACACATCAACCCTATTCTGCCCATTGACGGAGTTCAAAAAGTCTTCAATTAATAACGTCTGCCTAATTAAGGGCCATCAACCAAAACTTTTAAAACTTTGAGCATTGCGACTCCGCGACGTTGGATAGCAAATAATTTGGTTAGATGCAATTGTCGATCCAATGAGATATTTTTACATGACAAAAAGTTGCACTTTGCATAATTTGTCATTCTATCGTTATAAGGAAACTAATTTGTTTTCGCCAGGGGTTGTGATTCATTCACCGTCATTGCAAATACAAAAGCGAAACAACAATTAAAGCCAGTTTACATTTTGACCCCGACTTATTGAGTTGAAGACTCAGTGGCTTGGGCGTAGCTGACAATTTTAATTATAACAGCCGTCGCTTCCGATGTCAAACATGCGGGAAACAATTATAGCACTTACATAGATGATGGAGTTAACTTTGACTTGATTGTGGCACGCGTTACTTACAAACGACTACAACAGAATTCTCATTTGCTCATTGCCTACTTTTAAATTGACTCCAGCTAATACAATAATCAGCATTAAGTCTTTGAATGTGTTCAGCTTGTAGCAATATATATTTCTGTCAAATATTAAATATGATAGTGTACCAATTTTAAAATTGGCGGTTTCTTATTTAATCGATATAATATTTATCAGACGCCGACAGCAAAAGTTGCTAATTACAAGTTTACCAACACTTACGGATGTTATCGATGCTTGCAGCTGTTTACGGGCCGTTTTTTATACTCATTTGCATTCACACAACTGGTGGAAGAAATCAAAGTTACGAAAAAGTCAAAATAATAAAAAAAACGGTTTTGAAGTGACAAAGTAGTTGAACCAAAGAAATCCGGTTGCCGTCTTTCTCAAAAACAGGACGCGTTGAAAGGTGACAGGAGTCCAGCAGCAAAGAAGCTTAACAATGGAGCCTCCGTCAGCAGGCGGAGGAGTCGCACATAACAATAGCACACACAAATTTCATCCATGTGATGAAGCCGTCATCGCTACCAATGACGATGCCAGCGATTGCAAACGAGGTGCTGTGCGCCTTGGATACTGGAAGGATGACTACATTGGGTTCTTTGTGCGCAATCAGGAAAGAAAAGCACCTGAAATAAATCGCGGTTACTTTGCACGCGTCAAGGGCGTTGAGATGTGTGTGGAGAAGTTTCTGAAGGTTAGTTGTATCTACTGAATTTACAGTTGAAGGCTGCAGCAAACAAAAAAACACAAGAAATGGGACATGCGCGAAATGAATATTCACTGCCTCCTTTTGTATATTGGCAAATGAGTTGACTATTACTTTTAATCTTATTTGTTTCTTCTAATATTTGTTTATTCTAAAGAACAAATTTAACTATAGACTAATTTCTTTAAGAAATATGGTTTATATTAATAATGATCATGTGTTATTTGTCATCGATAGAATTCTATTTAGAAGTATCTCGATTGTAGACAATGTATGTAGAGACTCCGAATCCTTGTGGGCCGATCATTTTTTTTTTTTTGCTATCGATAGAAATATTTTTCGAACATAGTTCAATTTATTTTATTCGTTGGGTACGTAATTAATTTAAAAAAATATGAGAAGCTTTTTTTAGCATGCAAGTAGGTCACATAATTTCTATTGCCACCCAACTATCTGAACAAGGCACAAGTTAAGGTCGAGGCATCGCTTGAACTGTGACATTGAATTTCTCAATGCTACTGGAATCCTGTTGCATAGGCAAAAATGATGCTGATGCGCATGTGTTGTAGATGTGCATCACGTCCCAGCTACATATACAACCTTGCCCTTCAATTAAACTGACCATGACCATTGCAGAAAACTTCTGGAAATTGTCAAATCATCAACCTTGGATGTGGCTTTGATACGCTCTACTTTCGTTTGCGAGACACACCGCACCAGGTGAAGAATTTCATTGAGCTAGATTTTCCCACAGTGACCGCGCGCAAATGCTATACAATCAAACGCAACAAAGCACTGCTGGCCAAAATAAACGACGAGGATGGAGAAGTGCGTCTCAGCCCGACTGATTTGCATGGTCCCAACTATCATTTGATGGGTGTAGACCTACGCAATCTGGATGAGGTGGACAATAAGCTGCAGCAAGCCGAAGTGGACTTCACTCTGCCCACCATATTTCTCGCGGAGTGCGTACTGGTCTATATTGAAGCTCAAAACTGTGGAAATCTACTCAAATGGATAGCGCAGAAGTTCCAAGCAGCCGTCTTTGTTAACTATGAACAGGTAAATTGAAACTTCATCCGAGTTACGCACACAGTAACAATCGAGTCTCCATCACAGGTCAACATGAACGATCGGTTTGGCGATGTTATGCTTAACAATCTGCGCAGTCGAGGCTGTAGTTTGGCGGGCGTGGAATCTTGCTTGTCACTGGAAACTCAAACCAATCGGTTCAAGGATTGTGGCTGGAGCGGAGCACGCGCTTGGGACATGGTACAGGTGTACGAAAGCATTTCGTCATCGGAGCGCCAACGCATAGAACGTCTAGAAATGTTGGATGAGGGAGAGCTACTGCTACAGCTATTCCAGCACTATTGCCTCGTTGTTGCCTGGCTGGGCGTAGCCTTCCAGGATCTCGATATAACGTATGTCTTCCACGTTATTCATATATAGTAAAATTTCACTAACCTTTTTTGGTATATCTACTCAACAGCGTCGAGGAGCTGATGTCCTCACTGAACATTGACTAGGGCGCTCGGTGCAAAGAAGTAGCTCTTGGCTCCATCGCACGACATTTGTAAACATAATAATTTGCATGCACTTGCTTGCAACCTTTACACAGATTGTGTTAACAAATTATAATGTATTTAATGTTTCTCACTTACATACATACACATACACACACCCATTCACACATATAGCTATATGCAATGTATATAAATGGCATTGCTTATTTAACGTCCCCTATCCATTCTTAAATTGTTAGGTGTACATCTTTTAAGATTGGCAAATATTTAAAATTGTTCGTTCCTTAAGCCGTTTTCCATTAAGCTTTAATTTTTTATGCTCCCATTTGGCTAAATAATTTTACATTTTACATTTTACATTAATATATTAATATATATGTAATGCATCAACGAAAAAAATTACTATATTTAATGAAAATGTCCAATTGGTTGTTTATTCCTTTGCCCCATACTTGTTTCGTGGAACTGTAAATGTATATTAAACTTCATGAAAAACGAAATAAATTAAATTTACAAAAGTTAAATATTTTTTTTAATTAAACTAGTTTTTAAATTAATTGTATATTATTTATAAACATTATTTTTATTATGAATCATCCTGCATTTCAGTATCAACTTCGAACTCTGGATTAGTATAAAACTTTTTGAGACGCAGCTCGTCCTCCAGGGTTGGCTCACCCAATACGAGAGGGCCCAGCTGCTTCTCCACCACAATGGTGTTCCAAAACTGCTGAAGATTCCTTTCGGTTGCTTTGGTCTTTAGCTGCGTCGCAAATTGATTGTACTCCGTAAAGCTGTTGAATTCGAGGCAACTGTCTCGATACAGTTTTATCACTTCGTTCAACTGATTGAGATCCAATTTGCTGCGCTCCAGCAACGTAATAACAACCACTCGCATTTGCGCAGCTAACGACTGGAACTGAGCATCCCGTTTAGTAGTATTTAACTCGGAGCGTACATTTTGTAGCAGTTGTTTATAATCTTGGACAGGTGTCATTAGACCCACGCTATCAATACTGATTGGATCTGGGCGTTCTTGCTTGATAGCTGGTGCTGAATTCTGTTCTTGCTCCTTGGCCTTGAGCTTCTCTAGCCATGCATGACTATGCTCCAATGGAAATAGTTTTTTGAGCGCCGCTGCGGCCTGTTTGGATTTTTCCTCAATTGGTTCAGGCACTCGCCAAAAGATGTCGACAAAGTTTTTGTCTTGTAGCATTTCTTGGAACTGTTCATCGTCCGCTGCCCGGCAGATAACCTTTCGCTCCAATACGTCCATCACATTCTGCTCATAAATGCTGGGCAGCCCATCGAATGGCAACAGATCATTTTGTCGTCGCTGTCTAGGCTGCTGGGTATCCTTCAGTGTGCACTCCAGATCCATGCTATCAATCAGGTTGTCAACAGCCTTTAGCTGATCTTTGTTACACTCTGTCTTTTCAGTGCGCAGGGAGGGAAAATCCCAGAACTGGTGCTGAGCATGATATGACAACTCTTGCATGTATAAGGTGGCCGGGCGATCCTCTGTGGACTCTTGCGGAATTAGCACCACAATGCGTGGCGTATTAAACTTGACACTGAAAATTTTCCAGCACAGTATAACACACTTTTGGGCTATCAATGCTCTCACCAAGGCATCCAGTTTTTGGGCAGATGTTGTGTTGCCCTTCTGATGAACCAGCATGTAAAGTGAGTCGCCGCAAAAGTAAACATCAGGTATGCTGCTGTGCTTCACAAATCCCACAAAATGCAGACCCGGTGCATGGGAGGGTGGCAGCTCAACGAGAGTCTCATCATACGGCACTGGAGTGCCGCCAAGCATATAACCATCGATAAGATCTTGAGGCAAGGGTGTAACTTCTGTGCCCTTAATAAAAAAACGTTCCTCTCGCTCAACCAACTCTTCAGCCTCGCCCCACACCTTCTTCAACTTAATGTGACTTTCGGCTTTCATGGCTATAATGCCCTGCAAGCTAATTGCAATCACACTTCCAATATGGAGTTTGGCATTCCAAACCCAGGGGCGTCTATTAGACACCTTAAAGACCGAGGCCAATGTTTCCTTGAAGCTGCACAATACGGCATTGCAGTTGCTGACTAACTGTAGAGCACGGTTCTGGTTCTCCAGCTCATGGATATTGGGCTTTCGCGAGGACTGAAAAATGGCCTGGGGCAGGCTGGTTTCAGCATTGTCTATATAGGCAATGTTGTGGGAACTAAGCAACAATAGAAATTGACATTAGTACACAAAATTCCCATATTCTATAAAACAGAAGCTTACCCTACAATTAACTCGATGCCTGCATTAAGCAAATTGTCGCAGATGTGGTTATAGTCGTCGTATCCCTGTGACATGTAATTGAAGTCATAGAGAAGCAAAATACGCTGCCTAGCACACTTCAAGCTACAAACAGATATATTTACATAAAATATAGATATGTCTATTGATATATTTGTAAACTTACGGCAGAGCTACCTGTTGCATAGCCATTGCTACGGCGAGGCCATCAAGCCATTCGCCAGCATCGCAGGTTGGCTCATTGACGAATTTGAAGAAGCTAAGCAAAAGCTGCCATGTGCAAAGCTGCGTATTCGAATATTGAACTACGTTTTGGCAGACTTTATTATCAGCCGTATATAAATCATTGTCGCTATTCTCGCAGCCCACTAATACAAAAGATACGTAGTCCTTCTTGCCGCCGACAATCTGGCATAAAAAAGGGAATTTATCTATCTAGATAGAATATATACATAAGTAATCAATAATATTACTTTGTCCTTTATTATTTCCGCAACGCATTTTACGGACTTCAATTTGAATTCCTCGGAGGCGCTGTTTCGCACGTCTAGTATAATAATTAAACACTCCTACAGAAGTGTAAAATATTTATAAAACTATTTGTTTGTAATAACGAGTCAGCTTTGCCTAATTACCTTATTAGAAGCCATCAGTGTAAGCTGATAAAGTTTACTTTTTTTAAGTAACCGGACTAATTTCACAACGCAGCGTAAGTTATCGAAAACAAATCCAATTATCGGTTTCTTGTTGTTAGTAACGAATGAGCAGCAAAGAAGAAGCATCGAACTGGCGCCATATTCGCTCTTGATAAGTCGATAGCGGATTAATCGATGTTAAATAAAAGACGTTATCATTGCTGTCGATTGCATCTAGCAATCTTTTTTGAATTGGGACAATTAAACCGCTTATTATTATATTGAAAGCCCTTGTTTTTTTAGCGTATACTAGTTTTTTAATATAACGTTTATAAACTTTAATGTCAATTATATTTAATAAAATAGAATCATGTCTGTTCTCTATTCAACGCTTATTATAATGTTGCAATTGCTCTAAGTATTCCGAATTTTGGCTTAAATGATTAAAAATCAAATTTGTATCGAGCACATTAGTTGCTGGACCGCCATATTCTGCAGGCAAACAATCAACTCCAACCATCTCTCGCAGTTTGTTCAAATGTCGACCATCGTGAGTGAAGATCTGGCATCAAATCGATTAATTTATGATTACAATGACATTGACCGATTTGCTACTTACACGCTCTTTAAAATCCTTATTCATAAAGGGAAGAAATAGTGAAGATGTCACGTGCATTAGAAAGCCGCGTTGTATGATGTGCACAATTCGCTGTGAAAAGGGCAGAACCGTATTCTTCTCATTCACAATCTTCATGAACATCGGCGAGAACTGACGTAGAAAGTTTCTAGTTGTGCTGCAGAGAAAATTGAGTTAATTAGAACATGTAACTGAGACGTGTATTCTTTCTCTCCCTTGAGTACCCACCCCTGAAGGTCACAAATCACCGTTATGCCATTTCGCTGAACTCGCGGCAACATTAACATAGACTCAAAGATGAGATCATCCATTTCGACCAAATGCTGCAAATAATCGGGAAATTGTTGAAACGCGTCCACCGTCTTAAAGATAACCAGCACACGTCCATCCTTATCCGTATGGGGCATTACGAATCGACATTGCGTAGCATAGAATATTTTTGCATAATACTGTACAGGGTGCTGAGCCACCCAGGTGGGATGCTTTAGCTTAAAATCATAATAGGCATGTATAGCTTGATATGCCCTGAATGTATCCCAATTGGTGTAATGCAGAAATTTGGTCAAAAATACCTCATCGGTGCCCACATGCAGCTCATCAGACTCTGCGAATGGTTTGAAGAGAGTAAAGTAAAGTTAAATCACATTTATGGAGCGTGGCATCTTCTCTCACTCTCTACGAGCTGACGCAATTGTTTGATTTTGAAGAGCTCCTCGTCTGAGTGCTCCTCGTTAGAGCGCAGGAACAGCATGTTTTATATATTTATCTTTGAACTTATTGACGTAACGCTTCCACAAAATATTGACATAGAATTTAGTTAAATTTTTTTATGTTTTCAAAGTTCCGACATCGAACAGTACACGCAGGGCGCCGAATGCGCACTGATTGTTAAAAAATAATATTGACATTTGATTTGGCTTTATTTATTTATTAGTTTTATAACCCGAACGCGTCGAACATTTTAATGGGGCACTTACTGTGTTTTGGACTGTTTAGCTTCAATTCAAATGGAATGGACTGTAATTAATCAACAACGGGCTGGCTCTCTGACTCGCTGGTTTGCTTCTATTACACATATGGAACTGCTGTGGAGACTTATTTTGAAGGCTTTCTATTGAAACTCCTCAGGTCAACATCGTCTTCAACTGCTGAACTGTGTGATATATAAATTTCAAGAAATCTTGATTTCCATTTGGATTGTTCAGTTTTGTAAGTTAGGGGCAAATGGCATCTGTATATGGGCTTAGCTAAGAGCATTGCCCAGAGTCGTGACTATGCTGGAAATGCGCAAATTAGCATTGAAATTGTTGATGACATTTTTGAATTTATAATTTGTAATTATTTTTATTAGATTTGACATCGTTGGACTCTCTACGAATACAGTTTGACAACTGTTCAGAAAACATACATGTGCCTTATGGAAATGGGAATCTATGGATATGGACAACTGGTAAAATGCGCTGCGAGCCTCTTATATTAATTATAGATCAATTTAAATAACTTTTTCAATCGTATATGAACAAGTACAGTAGAGCCTGGCGAACAGAAACAGTGACTTGACTTCGCTTAGCAAATGTATTTTTCATTCAAATTTAATAATTATTTAAAAATACATAATACCTGTTAACGAAGCGACTCAACAATCCAGACTGTTTAGAAACCCGAACAACGGTCGAGACTACATTCGTGTGAACTTGACAGTGTACATTGAAGATTTGTAATACTATAGGGAAGCACGAGGTAATGCTGTACGTAGGGTTTACTGTAGCGTGGTCATACTATAGCAAGATTATTGGTATAGCCACACTTTACGTGTAAAGTAATGTTATAAGGAGGTAACATTTTGCGAAGGTCATATTGCATGGAAATGACTTGTTATTATTTAATAATTCAACTTTTAAGAAATTAACTAATAAGCTATAAAGACTGACGGGTTTAAAAGAAGTGATAAGAAATATTCTTAACATTTTATTAAAAATATATGTTTGTTCCAGCACCAGATTAATTTTACATAAATCTTAAATATTACAATGCAATCAATCTCGCAAACGTCGCAGTTAGAAGATATCCTGGAACTCACTTAAAACATTGAGATTCACGTGCATTACAATGAAATTGTCTATGCATTAATACCAACACCATCTTACTTAAATACAATTTATGTGTATAAATATCCAGTTAATAAGAAATAATTAAATTCCATTAGAACTATTGCATTATCAGTCTCATAAGTTCATTAATAGTATTGTTTAAAAAATTATACTTTTTTGAGATATGATTGTTCTGAAAGGATATTCCATATTTAGATTCCTTATTTTCTTGTTAAAAAATGCTTGTTTTACAGTTTAAAAACCCCATTTTGGTTCACCAGCAAACGGCCTTGTCCTGCAATAAGCTAGCATAGACTTGCTTCGCAAAAAACCTAACAAATAAAAGAAACTTAAATAATAGTTTGTTTAAAAGAGAAAGCGGAGTTCACTTACCTCATAGTATGTGTGGGCACCGCGGCAACAAAAAGCAGAAAGATAATATTATTTTGATCATCGGCCTGGGCATAACACTTGTGATAGTCGGAGCAACTGTACTGATCCAACATAACTATTTCATTTGATATGTCTAGTGCGTTGCTTTCGTTTTTGGCCATCTTCAATTCGTGGATATTCTCCAAAGTATGATCAAAGAACTTCTTAAGCATGTCTAAACGCTGCAAGTCGCCCACGACAATTCGTTTAGCACTCGACGATTGATGCAAGTTTCGGGTGAACACACTTTTACGGGTCTCAGTATTAATTAGTATAATTGCCAATATATGGGCATCGATATCCAGCTGTTCGGGAAGGCTGCGTGGAACGCAACGTTCGACATTGGCCAATAGGCTAGCATCATTGCGATAAGCATTCATCGCATTCAGATGCAGTTCTCGAAAAGCAGATTCGGCTCCGCAAAGAACACACAGCGCACTGTTCGCCGAAACCGGTACACTGACAAACCGAAAGGCAATATTTGGACTTTTGCTGGGCAAGTAGACGGGCACATCGAGTTGCAACGCACTTGAAGAGTTTAGCAAGAATAACAAGAGCTCTCTGTCAAGTGTATCCAAGTCCCACCAGCCTTCAGTGGCTACAGCAATGCGCTGGCCCACAACAAGACAACAAAACAAAGAACCACAATTGGTACTGAACTCATTCAAACGGTTTAAAAGTTGCGCATTTTCCGTTGCCAACAGACAGTCCGTATAGCCTAGTAGCGTTGTGCCAGCACTAGATGCTTCCAGGGCAGCGTCTACAACGGGTACATACTTTTTGGCATCTTTCTTTAGACGCTCCATGAGTGCGGGATGGGCTAACTCATCACGACTAATAAAGAGCGAAATTCCTCCGAATGCGAGTTCTGCTAGAGCCTGAAGTTGAAGTTCACCCATACCACGGCCACACACAATCAGCGTGATTGCATTGTGAAAGTCACGCCATATGTACGTCCATTCCTCAGTATGCGTGGTTTGCAATTGTATGCCGAGCGATTTGAAGAACATATGAAATCCATTCAGAGAAGCCACCGTTGAGAAGGGCAGCTACGACGAAGCGACAAATGGCCATAACAAAATGTGATATATGTGTATGTGACTCTATGTTCTTACGTTATCGCATTCACCCTTTTTACGTGTAAATATGGGTAAGCCGCCATTAGTTGTTAAGCAATGCAAATAAATCGACATCGAATCGAATATAAACAAAAATTTCTATATATCGGAAGTTGTTGTTTACTCTCTAGTACAGGCGTTCTGAATCAAATTAGAGATGAGCTAGTGCGGAATCTGCTCACGCATGTCACGAAACCATTTTGTTATATATATATATACCACCATATCACTTCTTATTTTTCATATATTTGCATGTTGCTTAACATAATTATTGAGTCTATTTCTATAATAGAAATTAATATTTTTCAAGAATCGTTGAAACTCTAACTTCGATAAGAAAATAGTCAACATTGGGACGATAAGCGATATTTACAAATACAACCGTTTATGGGTCAGGGCTTCATCTTTGTATAATATGGAAACACTGTGTTTTGTTAATTGTGCCGGTAGATATTTGCTGAATACAGGCGACCTCCTTAACTTAAAAAAATTGCAAACCTTTTTAAAGAATATCACTATATTTGCTTTATGGTCGCTATAACCTACTTATATTTATATAAACCCTACTCGATTCCGGCACCGCGCATGACGCTTGTGATCCATCCCTGGTTTTCACTACAGAAGGAGAAGAAAAGTACTGCGAAAAAGTTTGTTTCAAACATACAAATTGGTCACAACGTCAACCGTTGTTAACCAAATTGCAAAAAATTACTCAGCGTGCATGTATTTTGCTACTAAAGAATTAAAATTGACTTGTGCGTCTCGCAAATGAAAATAAATTTTTTCCCTGTCTGGACAAAAACGTTGTAGTCTTTTCACTCGTTTTGCGCTTTCGTTTTCCACGCTGTTTCTTGGGAGCCGTAGGTTGCAACGCTTTTCTAAAACTAGGTAAGTGCGTGTGAAAGTTAAAAATAAGTTAATGTGTCTAAGAGTCTGTTTAATTGAACAAGAAATGTGTTGTACAACAACCCAAAGCCGTGCGTACATTATAGATTTGTGAAATGCCGTCGCAGTCTCGAGATGCGTTGCGCTGCTTTGATTGTATTTTGCATGTGTAAGCGGCATGTGTGTGCGTGTGTATTTGTGTCTGTTAGAGATGAGCGGTATCTAAATGATTGTGACAATCCGCAATAAAGCAGATGGTATAATTTCCGATTATGTACGTCAATATAAACATGGTTTACGACTCTTGCACATGTCATCCGATACTTCTCAATTATTTAAGGAAAAGTTTAAATATTTATGACAACTATAGTTCCAGTCACTTAACAAATGCTAGTGACTTGGAGACTATAGGATGCTTGGGATGAGTAACAGGTACGTAAATATCGCTCATCTCTACTGTGTGTGTGTGTGAGTGCGTGTTCGTATGTGCGAAAAAAAAGTAAGCGCGCCACAAGCAATCGTTCATTGGTGTTTGTGTGTGTAGAAAATAAGAAAACATACGTAAATGTATGTAAAAAAGAAATATGGTTGCCTTTATGCCGATAAATGTAATTTTCGATATTTTCGATTCTTCTCTAGAGTCAATCCAATCAACCGACCCATCAACCAAACAGCAGCTGCCAGCTATCACAGATTTCATCACTGACGCGCATTCCCCACTCGTTTTAGCCGGAGGAGCAAGCTAAAATCAATCAAAATTAACGCGGACACAGCTACTGCTGGTGCTGTTGCTGCTGAGCGACGCAGACGCGAACGCTACTTTTACTACAAAGCGATGGCGATGTTGAGCTCCGATGAGGCGAGCAAACTGCTCGACTTCAACCAGAAGCTGGACATTAATCTGCTCGATAAGATTGTTGAGGCACTTTACTCATCGCAGGGTGAGCAATTGCGACTGGCGCAGGATATACTAACCACACTAAAAGAGCACCCGGAGGCCTGGACACGTGTCGACAGTATACTCGAATATTCACAGAATCAGCAAACCAAGTTCTATGCGCTTCAAATTCTCGAGGAGGTAATCAAGACGCGCTGGAAGGTGCTGCCTCGCAATCAATGCGAGGGCATCAAAAAGTATGTCGTCAGCCTAATCATAAAAACATCCTCGGATCCGGCCATCATGGAGCAGAACAAAGTTTATTTGAATAAACTGAATATGATATTGGTGCAGATCCTAAAGCGCGAGTGGCCACGCAACTGGGAGACGTTTATTAGCGATATTGTTGGTGCATCGAAAACAAATGAAAGCTTGTGCATGAACAATATGGTTATACTGAAAAATCTAAGCGAAGAGGTCTTTGATTTCTCGCTTGGGCAAATAACACAGACGAAGGCCAAGCATTTGAAGGATACGATGTGTTCGGAATTTTCGCAAATTTTCACCCTCTGCTCGTTTGTGTTGGAGAATTCAATGAATGCGGCGCTGATACAGGTCACACTGGAGACGCTGCTTCGCTTTCTCAACTGGATACCATTGGGCTACATATTCGAGACGACGCTTATAGAGACGTTGATCTTTAAGTTTCTCAGCGTACCGATGTTTCGCAATGTAACCCTGAAGTGCCTATCTGAAATTGCGGGCCTATCGGCAGCCAATTACAACGATAATTTTGCAACACTATTCAAGGACACAATGGTGCAGCTGGACCAAATTATTGGCCAAAATATGAATATGAATCAAGTGTTCTTGTGCGGTAGCGATACGGAACAAGAGCTGGTGCTGAATCTAGCCATGTTCCTCTGTACGTTCCTCAAGGAACATGGCAAACTTGTGGAAGATGCAAAGTACGTTGATTACTTGAACCAAGCACTCATGTATTTGGTCATGATTAGTGAGGTCGAGGACGTTGAGGTGTTTAAAATCTGTCTAGAATACTGGAATTGCCTTGTCGAGAATTTGTACAATACCGAATTCTTTCCACCAACACTGGAGTCTTCGAAACGACAACAAGTTTATCCCCGTCGTCGATTCTATGCAACAATTTTGTCCAAGGTTCGCTTCATCATGATTTCCCGTATGGCCAAGCCAGAGGAAGTTCTTGTTGTTGAGAATGAGAATGGCGAAGTGGTTCGCGAATTTATGAAGGACACCAATTCGATTAATCTGTACAAAAACATGAGAGAAACTTTAGTGTTTCTAACCCATTTGGATTGCGCGGACACGGATCGCATTATGACCCTTAAGCTATTAAATCAGGTCAATGGTACTGAATTCTCCTGGAAAAATCTCAACACTCTATGCTGGGCAATTGGATCGATATCGGGTAAGATTATAAGTGTATGAAACATGTATATATATGCATAATTCCTTTGGATATTTTTTATATATAAATATCTTTCTGCACTTCAAAAATGAAATAACCCAGATGTTTCTATTCAAAGATATTTTAAATAATAGGCAATTATTTAAATGATTAACTTATAAATTTTACAATTATCTTTCTGTAGGTGCATTTTGTGAAGAGGATGAAAAGCGATTTCTTGTCACTGTCATCAAGGACCTACTTGGACTCTGTGAACAAAAGAAGGGCAAGGACAATAAGGCGATCATTGCATCCAACATTATGTATGTGGTTGGACAGTATCCACGCTTTCTGCGCGCCCATTGGAAATTCCTAAAGACGGTGGTGAACAAGCTGTTTGAATTTATGCACGAAACACACGACGGAGTGCAGGACATGGCCTGCGATACGTTTATTAAGATTGCAATTAAGTGTCGTCGCTATTTTGTTACAATACAGCCCAACGAGGCGTGCACCTTCATTGACGAGATTCTCAGTACTATGAGCAGCATAATATGTGATCTGCAGCCACAACAGGTAAGTGTAGTACCTATGCATCCACTGTCTGTGTTAATATACTCCTTGTTTTCCGTTTAGGTACACACATTCTATGAGGCAGTTGGTTATATGATCTCGGCTCAGGTGGATCAGGTGCAACAGGATGCGCTTATAGAACGGTATATGTTGCTGCCCAATCAGGTGTGGGATGATATTATATCGCGGGCATCTAAAAATGTCGACTTTCTGAAAAACATGACAGCAGTTAAGCAGCTAGGCAGCATACTGAAGACAAATGTGGCCGCCTGCAAAGCACTGGGCCACGCCTATGTCATTCAATTGGGTCGGATTTATTTGGATATGCTTAATGTATACAAGATCACCTCGGAGAACATCATTCAGGCCATTGAGGTGAATGGCGTCAATGTGAACAATCAGCCGCTGATCAAATCAATGCATGTTGTGAAGAAGGAGACTCTCAATTTGATAGCCGAATGGGTGTCGCGCTCCAATGACAATCAGTTAGTTATGGACAACTTTATACCGCCCTTATTGGATGCCATCTTGATGGATTACCAGGTGCGTAGACATTTCCTCTTCCAAATTGTATTTTGATTTTAAAACTTTGCTCCTTATGTTGCATTCATTAATTTGAGTTATTAATATATGTATCAATTGCTTGGGAAGAAACGTAGATCTTATCACGATCTGGGCAATAATTTATTGTTTTCATGAAACGAAAGTAGCATAGAAAGTATATCTATTTTAGATTAGATTGACTTCAACAAGACACAGGCTAAATCGAACAACACACTTAAAACATATCACCATACATTTTTATGAAATTTACTACAGAATAAATAGTCCTTCTAGATTGCACACCTGATAAATCAAATACTTCAAATAATATTCATACAATTGCAATAATTTGAAAGTTATTGCTACAATTTAGTTTCAAGTTGTTGAGGCAAGCTTTTTAACTAACAACTGCCTAGATTACCAAATGTCCGGACGAAGTGTACCGATAATATATAGGCCATACTGTAATTATAACAGTTTATTTTTGTCTTATCTATAAGCTTGTCTACTTTGATGTTAATTATTTACTATATTTTTTATAGCGGTGTAAAGTTCCGTCCGCGCGGGAGCCAAAAGTTCTGAACGCGATGGCAACGATTGTGAATAAATTGCGCCAGCATATCACAAATGAAGTACCAAAAATCTTTGATGCTGTATTTGAATGCACGCTGGACATGATCAATAAGAATTTCGAAGATTTTCCGCAGCATCGCTTCAGCTTCTATGAGCTGCTGCAGGCGGTTAATGCGCACTGCTTCAAGGCGTTCCTCAACATACCGCCGGCTCAGTTTAAGTTGGTGTTCGACTCTGTGGTGTGGGCCTTCAAGCACACAATGCGCAATGTGGCCGACATGGGTTTAAATATACTATACAAGGTAAGTTAATCATTTAAATAGCGATTGATACATAAGATAATTGATATTTCTCGTTAACAGATGCTGCAAAATCTTGAGCAACATCCAAATGCTGCGCAGAGTTTCTATCAAACTTACTTTACGGATATCCTTATGCAAATTTTCTCAGTGGTTACCGATACTTCGCATACAGCGGGCCTGCCTAATCATGCCATTATATTGGCCTATATGTTCTCTTTGGTTGAGAATCGAAAGATAACGGTTGATTTGGGTCCCATACCGGATAATATGATATTCATACAGGAATATGTGGCCTCATTGCTAAAGTCAGCATTTAATCATTTATCGGATAATCAGATCAAAGTCTTCGTCACTGGCCTTTTCAATTTGGACGAGAATGTACAAGCATTTAAGGAGCATTTGAGAGACTTTCTAATACAAATACGCGTGAGTAAAATAACAGGGAAAAAAAGGTTATTTACTACGACATTTCTATTAACCACATTCATGTATTATTTAGGAGGCCACTGGTGAGGATGATTCCGATTTGTATCTGGAGGAACGTGAAGCCGCATTGGCTGAGGAGCAGTCCAATAAACGTCAAATGCAACGTAATATTCCGGGCATGTTAAATCCGCACGAATTGCCAGAGGATATGCAGGATGAATAAAAATATGCTGCGTAGCTGCTGCTGCTGCTTGCATGATGTTAGTTGAAGCTTGAGTATGCTGATGATAATGATGATTGATGATTAATGATTGATGATTGATGATTTATGATTGCAAATGATGTATGAGTGTTTTCTCATTTGGAGAAAAAGTATAAATGTTTGTTTGATTGAATGCATATGAGTATAAACGTTATATATATATACACACAAACACACACAACAGCACACATAACCACACACACACACACACAAGAACATCTACATGCTGACAGTTGGTTAAATTATACGAGAATGTAAGCGGTTAATGTGCGCAATTGCATACCTTAATATGATTAACATATTTTTGCGTACTTTTGCCGCCAACAAGCAACAACAAAACCACGCACTCCCTATCCCCAAAACTTAGCTGTAAAACATCGTCGTCTACATTACAAAGCAAACGAAAGATGAAAACTTTATACATACATAAATACTAAATACATATTATAATAATAATAATAATGATAATGTTTGTTTGAAATTTTTAAATGAGTATAATTGTAGAAATATCGTGTATGAATGAAAATGAAAACGAGCGAACACATCTCCCATACTCCTTTTTCCACATACAAACGAAAGAAACAATTTATATTAAAGTAAACTTAATTGTAGTTTGCCCCACACACATACACATCAAGCAAATGATTAATGATTAATTCTATGTAAAACACTTGCATAAAACCAATCAAATAAAATATGTACATGTATGTAATGTGCGTTAAAACAAACGGAAAACACACAAACGAAACACACTTCACACAATTGCAAAACAAAAAATAACCATAGAAATTCGTATGCGTATGATTGATTGATGAAGATGTTTAAATTTTTACATTTAAATTAGTTTGTACAATAATTTAAATAAAAATCAATTAAAAACCCACAAAGTTCATATCTCAATGTACGTATGTATGTATGTATACATGTGAATGGGGATCGGAAAGAATGTTTTCAATTGAGGCAGGTTTGTGAGCAAAACCAAGATCAGATCATTATTTTCCTATTGAATTTAATTTTAAACAATATTTCATTTGTTTCGTTTTACTCATGAATAGAAATAGAAAACAAAAACTTCAAAGTAATATTTAATGAACATATCTTAAATTGTTTTTCATTTTTACTAAAAAAAATACGTTTATTTTTTTATATTTATAACTCAAAAATTATACAATTATTTTTATAAATAAAACGCAACATTGAAGCTTATATTTTAAATTATTATAAATATTAGAACAGTTTTTATTATCTGTCAATTGTTATAAAAAGGAGATAATCAATATAAATGTATGAATGTTTACCATTTCGCTATTAAATGTATTATTTTGACTGCACGTCTGCTGATTGATTTCCACGCATTAGCTTTACCGCGATTCGGCAATTGTGCAGAAATTGTGTATCTGCTAAATAAGATTTCCATTTTTCGTGGATGCCATTTGATATATTCCATGTATTTCCCACCGGAGATGTGGGATATACTTTGGTTAGGTTGCTAAATGGCAGCTCGATTTCGTTGGCAACCCGCTGTCTAAATTCTGAGGCATTAAAAGGTTTTTTCGATTGCAGTGCCAGTTTCACACCTTCCAGAAACATATTCCAACGAGGCTGGTAATAGTCGCTCATTAAGCCAGACCACTGTTTTGTCGCATAGTCAAGAATCTGACCGTTCGGTCCCCAAGCCGTGAGCTGATTTCGTGCATTAAATTCATAGATGGGACGATGCTCCTCACTGGGAGCCAATTGCTTGGCGGCCTCCAGCCAGTTGCCCAATAAATAATTATGTCCACTGGCCAGTATGCGCTCCATATCTTCGAACAGTTCCAAAAGCTTGTCAGCTAAATATTCCACACGACCAAGCTGCTCCTTGCGATAAGCTGACTTTAGATTGACATAAATGCGGTCGAAGCTCTGTTGCAGGAACTGGCGAGTTATGTCCACCAGATCGTGCTCATAGATGGAAAGCCTGTCATCTTCTAGAGGTACAATTTCCCTTGCCTCCAACATTAGGCCCCAGGCCTCATAAATCGTTGTTTCATTGTACCAGATCCATGGATTTAGATTTAAACTTGGCCTTTTATTTAACGAATATTTTCCATGCATGCGTTGTAGGCCATGGAAGGAGTAGACGCTTTCACGTAGCAATTGCCACACCTGCGATAAACGTGTATCATTAACAGCATAACGTGTTAAAGCGAAGTGCTGGAACCAACTCTCAAGCTGCAACACATCTACGCTCCAGCCCTGCTCGAGAGTGAGGGCGAACATAGCATAGTTTTGCCCAATGCCTTCAGGCGTTATTCCAACGCCTACCAAACTGCTGTTGGGCATGGAGCGTGCAGCTATTATCTTACTACTGATCACCTGTGCGGAGCCAAAGAGGCCCAGTGTGCCACCGAAATTGTTTAGCATGCACCACACAAATGGCTGGCCATAGTAAGAGTGAGTACGCTGGTATTGTGGAAATTGTTCACTTTGTAGGTCCAACACGAGGATGCGACCAGATGGTACAGCGGTCAGGAAGGCCTCAATAAGATTATCTGTCCAGAAGAAAGCTCTTAAGAACATCCAACCCTGCAGCAGCCAAACTGCATCAGAATCCACCTCTTCCATTGAGTTGTAAATTGCTTTCGCTGTTGATCGAATATAGTTGGGCTCTTTAAGACGTGGCATCATTTCGTTAAACGGGTCGCTGAAGTATATGTGATTGGATCCATAGACTTGAATGACACGGCGCAAAAACATTGCGCCAACTTGCTGAAAGAGTGGATCGTGCGGTTCTACAAACAGGTCACAACAATATGGATCAGGAAAGTTGTTCCATCGCTCGGCTGGCGTAAAGCTCGCATTGGGAAAGATGCGTTGCATTGCAGTCGGAACATGTCCAGCGAATGCTGGCAAAGCCACGCTCATGCCCAATTCACGTTGTGCCTTGAGAATGCGCTGTTGCAGCAGTTGCTGCAGCTGTCTGTGTGCGGGTGGCAGTGGTCCAGCCCAGCCACGAATATTACCCATGCGTTGCCAGGCCTGGAATGCCGGACCGGCAAAGTGTGCATCGATTTCCTGTTGAGTGAGACCGAGATCTGTGTATACGTTCTGCCATATGGCCTCCTGATTGGGAGCTATCACAAGATTAATGCCCATCATTGCCATCCAATCGATGTGACGGCGCCACTCATCAAATTGCCACCACACAAAGCTATAGCTCCAAGTGCAAACATTTTGATAGTAGATGAGCGAACTACCGGACTTTGATTTGTGTATCACATTTGGCATCTCCCAGTGTTCAGGTAGCTCAATATAAGTCTTAAACCAATCAAAATCCTTGTTGAGCCCATGTTTCAAATAATAATGGAAGCCCTTGCATGCAGAGACACCATTCGATCCAGCAATCAACACTTTTCCATTATCTAATCGACTGATCTAGAATTGTAATTAATTTTTTTTTCGATTATTCATACTGTGAACTTTTTCAAATAAAGTATATATAATCAATATATTCAATTATATTTGCATTCCAAATTTATTTATTTACTCACTTGGTAGCTATTTGCTTCCAGCATCTTGTTTACTTCCACCTGAAACAATTGCGACGCTCGAGATCCAATCACACGTTGAATAAGCTGTGTCACAGCTTCTTCCTGTACATCGGGCGATGTTTCAGGTGCAATGCGTGCCGCCAACTCCGCTCCGAGATCGCATTTCGCCAAGGTCAAAATATAGACGAATGCCAAGAGCGTGTACAAATGAACACGTCCGCCCATGACAATCAATGTCAGTGGCACAAGTCTCACTGAAATGGAAGCTCAAATTGAGTCTCTTCTCTGTCTCAATTGTTGATAATGAATGTGACGTTGCTATAAGGATCGTTGTATTAGTGATATAGACGAGTAAATACATTGAAATCTGAGTAGACCTCTTTCCACTTAAGTTCGTGTTATTGCAGCTGAATTGTAATTACTTTTGTTCAACTGCAGCTGAAGTTATTATATTTCTAACCCATAAAAGTGCAAGTATTCATAGGGTTTGATAATCTATCAAATTAATTTACGCAGTTGAACATCCCACTGTTTGTCGCTATATTTGAGTTTAAAACGGTAAACACAACACAGCTTCGACAATTTATCGATGTTTGCGCTCACACACATGTGGACACACTGAAAATTTTGAGTGGATTTGTGGCTTATACAGCTCAATAGTCTTCGCACTGAGTTTGTGATATCATTGCCAATTTTAAATATTAAGTGTGGATGTCTGAATTATTAATTTTATGCTTTTGCAATTCATTATCGTATTTGACTTCAAAATGTTGAACACAACATAGCGGCAATTTAGCAATGTCTGCGCTTTTTTTTCTATGTTTGACGCTTGTATACACTGGAAATGTTTGTGTGGTTTGCGATCAACAGATCTCACATTTATTTCGTGTATATCCGTTTCCTTACCCCAGTCTTTGAACAGAACGAGATAGCCGGATCTAGCCATGATCCTATGTCAGTTCCTCCTTAGCACCTTGCATTCGGTTTCTTTTGATTACATGCTTTAAAATCAAAACTAATTTTAAAAAATTTAAAACAAGTTTAATTTTAGTTAATATATAAAGAAAATCAATTTGGTTTTTATGAATAATTTTTCATTAAATATTTATTGCACATCTCTGTCTTAGACCCTAGGCAGTAATACAAATAATATTCAAATATTTCTGCATCTAAAATACAATTTGCAAATCCAACAAGATACATGTGTATATACGTATAAAAGCTGGACTCATTTTACATAAATTTCCAAACAATTTTGGATAACAATAAAGCATATATATATAAATTAGATTAACAGCGATTATTTAGCAAACATATTCAATAAAGAAAGCATTAATTTAATGTTCTGCATGCTGAATATTCGCTTAACTGTGTTTAACGTATACGTGATGTACATGTACATACGTCATACATCATTTATGGCTTACAATTTAAAAGCCTTACATGTTACGTTCTCACAAAAGGAAAATTCATTTCGCACAACATTTCAAAAGCGACTAGCACTAAAAAAACAGCCCGATGTGTGTATCTGTGAGTGTCTGTAAAAATACTTATGTATGTATATGTGCACATTGTATATGTATATATATATATATATATATTTATATATATTTATAATAAATATATATATGAGTTAAGTACATCAATTGAAACAACCTGATTGCAATTTTTGTGTGTGATTTTGCTCTGCATACAAACTGCTTATCTGTAATCAAATACACATTTGGCCATAATTTCTTGGTTTGGGCCATAAGTTGAACCCTTGTCTTTGTCTTGTTATCTAGCTTCTTTTCTTTTGTGGTAAATTCGTTGTGCTACCTTTTTGAAAGAGTTACGTTTTTGGTTTTCTACTCATTGAATTGGGATCCTCTTCACTTTCTACTCGTTAGTTCACTCTCGTCACTCTCCGCTCGTTCGCTTTCTACTCGGTATCCGTTTGGGCCTTATTTATTATCCATTGAGCCCACTCGTTCCTTTTCGATTCGGTAATTCGCTGTTCCTTTTCTATTCGTCAATTTCATAGGTATTTTGGCTGACTTTCTACTTGTTTTCAACTTGTTAGAGGACTATTTGGCT
Organism: Drosophila hydei; assembly: GCF_003285905.1. Classification (NCBI taxonomy): domain Eukaryota; kingdom Metazoa; phylum Arthropoda; class Insecta; order Diptera; family Drosophilidae; genus Drosophila; species Drosophila hydei. The sequence continues at coordinate 3,921,528 of NW_022045678.1, forward strand.
TGTACACTACTCGCTTATTGAGTAAGCCTTTCGCATACATTTGCTGTGCCGCGTGTTGCGTAGCTCCCCTTCCTCCTGTCCGTGATCTGGTTGCTGCTGGCAACTGGTGTTAGATTCGCTATCGTGGTTAGCTGCTGCTGATGATTTGTTCAAAGCGTAGGTGCGTATAAAGTCAATTGTGGAATAGCCTTGAGAGACCACAATTTCTGCAGCTTGTGTTGAGCATGTTCCAGCAGTGGAGTTTCTGTTTTGTGATAGTGTGGTTGCATCGGATGCTTTACTTCCTTCCGGCGTTAGGGGCGCTGTATTAGAGAGAGAAAGTCCGCTGCCAAAGCTATTAGTGTGTGGCTTGGGTGAGCTTTGCGCCGGACTCCTTGGTTGATCCAAGTCGAGCACGATGTAGTTAACGCCTGGCAAACTCGTTGGGGTAACAGGCTGTGGCTGCTGTTGTAGCTGCTGCTGCTGCTGCTGTTGCTGCGATGAGGAGGCGACCGAATGCTGCGAAGAGTCACGTGGCAGCAGGGGCAAATCCAACCGGTTGATGTTCTCATAGCAACGCTCGCTATCAAAGAGCAAACGATCCACATTTGCATACAGGCGTAACGTTTCAGCGAGAACCGGCGCTGATTCCTGTGGCGGCATATCTCCTAAATTTTGATGCTGGTGCTGCTGCCTTCGCATGGTGCTGAGTGCACTATTTGTAGACGTGGGCGTCGCCTGGAGCGGTGAGTTGCAGCTGTTCTGCTCCTGCAGTATGCGCTGCATCGGCTGATCGAAGTAGACATTGGCATTTGTATTGATGTAGGCGCCCGGTGTGATGGGCGATTGCAGTGCCCCATTGCTGACCTGGTCAGCATTAACGAGCTGCAGATTTGGCAGCGAATCTGGTGAATCGGTAGCCAAGGCAATTACATCATTTGGGTGCTGCTGCTGCGACTGCAATGCGGTGCGAGCAAGCATTGGAGCCGGCTCCAGATAATTGTTGCTATGCGGCTGTACATCGCTGCGACCCATAAGTACAGAAACTGAATGCGTGGAATTCACGCGATCCCGTTCACGTTCCCGTTCCACTTGGGCAAAGGCATCCGTATTTACGGCATTTATATAGCGTTGAAACATCGGATAAAGTTGCTCGGCATTGTGTATGCGAAACGTGTAGATGCCCGGTCCGGACATGCAACGGCGTCCAGCCTCGAAGGAGAACAGATCCCCATTGAGGCCATACCGTCGAAGGTGCTGCAGTGCCCACACAATAGGCTCACAGCCAGGCGTCAAGAAAATCAATTCACGTGGCGTCAATTCCAAGTAACCACTACGTACAATCGGTGCCTCCGGCCCACTCGGTTGCAGATGGGCGACACGCACACGAAAGACATTCTCCTGTCGCAGCTCACTCAGTTTGTTGGTGCTAGTGATGCATCCCATAACGTACTGCTACAGCAAAGGATGGAAATCACAGAAACTCCAACTAAATACATAATACACACCTTTAGCTGTGTTCTGTTATCCTTAACATGGGCACGACGTATGGCAAGAAAGTTGACAAAGAGTGTGGAGCTCCATTTAGAGATTGAGTATTGTTGTTAACTGCATAACAATTAAGTAGCATGTAGCCTATGAAGTACTTTAGTCCTATTTTGCGAGTAGTTTTTTAATAATTATCTTTTTTAAATTATTTTTATTTTTTGTTTGATGCTGCTGCTTCATTGCTCGCATGTTAACTTAACATTTTGCGAACTTTGTATTAACAGTTTGCAGCAATTTTACTCTGTATACACTTTACTATGTAATAGATATATATGTTACGGCATTTGTATCATAGTTTAATGATATTTATTTAAATAATTAATGGTATTGTATTTGCACTAGTAATGACAAAAACAAATGCTTTTATAAAAATTTAAATATGTAAAACGGAACGAAACTGTTAATAGTGTACTTTAACAGATACATAACAGAATCAGCTGATTATGAATTAATCGTTATAACTATGAACTATGAACTATCGAATTAATAATTATTTGCTGAGTTAAGTAGTTACGGAGTTTTCTATTACCTATTTATTTAAATGTTTAAGTAATAACAGAAACTTTTTTAACATGAAATAATTTTAGAAACATAAATTAATTTCAATTCTGAAGCCAATTATGTTTATTTATATTGTTCATTTCATTCAGGGTAATTCATACTTCTTTAATACATTACGGTTTAAAACGTGATACAATAATAAATACTCAAGTTTCACAATTCATCAGAAAACATTTGCTTGTTTTGTAAGCAGCTCATATTTTATTTTGATTCCGAATTTGAGTCGAACAGTCTGTTAGTTGTAATACATGAATTTTAACACGATTACCCATACAACTTTGTTACTGGTTTACTTTAAAAAGACACAAAAAAGTACATACTCCGCATGTTCAAACTATATCTATATCCAATTGGCTTAATAATTACTCAACGAAATAGTAACCGCATTATTTCAAATTTAACATCTGTTAATTGGCATTGGTCTGAGATAAGCTAGATTTAACAGAAGTATATCCGATTTCAAATTAATCGAAACCAGCAATTAATCGAGATATATGCTCAATTGAATTGAGTGAGAAACGTAAATTTTAAAACTTTATTTTCAATATATATGGAGGTTTGTGGACCATAAAAACTTGGTATGACTGGGCGTTATCCGTATCCTATTTATACACAATCCATTGTTCTGGAAATGTAATATTTCCTTACTTACTTAGGCTATTCCGCGAGCTCAGATATTGATTAAAACATTTCGAAAATTTTTTAAATTGAAATAACTAAATACAGGCAATTTGCATGTGGATTCGTACATCATTACATTAACTTATCAAGAATCTCAAAATGACCAATACAAACATAAGACTGTACTATAAAGAAAGCTTAAAAATGTAGAATAGAGGATCATTGACATATTTCTCTGGCTTATACATAAACTTGATCAATGTAAACTAAATGGCTTCTTATATGGTGGTAACTAGGCAAACGATAATGATTAACCGTTTTAAGTGTGCTTTTTATTGCACTTAACTTTACGATAAATCAATAAATTACAAAATATAATTAACATGCAAATGCGTAAGCTAATGCGATTATTTCTATCACGTTATTTCCTAAAGTTAGTCTTGAAAGTGGGTGTAATAGAAGCGTTGATGGGAAACCTATACTAAGTCTCTGTTACCCGCCTGTTGTGCCACTCAAATAAATGTCCATCACTTCTTTATTTAAGTGGACGAATTGACGACGCTTCGGTACGGGCTGTATGTTTGGGAGCCGAGTTCCATTCACAGCATTCAGACTTAGCATGGGTTCATCATCGTCGTCGCTGTTTGAAGGCGGGTGCTGCACACGTTTACGCTTCGTGTTGGTGCTGGTGTTGGAGGAGGTCTCTTCGTTGCTTGTTGATATTGTGGTTGGACTTACGGATGTGGATGAGTATGCCGATACGGCAGTGGAGCTCTCCGTTTGTTGTTGACTAGTGCTTACATCTGATATGGAACTCGTTTTTCCTGAGTTATTATTTTTGTCCTTTCGTAATTGTACTGCGTGCTGCACCTTGACTCGGTAGATCTTTAGCAATGTCTCAAGGCAGCTGCCACAAATGAGCGTCGTCCTACGTAATTCAGGATTTATATGTTTGGCGAAACTAAGGAGTTTTTCGTTGGTAATCGTTTTGTGTGGCGGACGTAGAACATGATTGCCCAGGCCGCAGTAACGTTTACGACTGGTTGGCGATGTTTCATTTGGTGTTGACGGCATCCTTATGTTATAATATCAGCTTTCTATTATGTGTGTTTAAACACGTTTAAGTCCATATATTGCAACGCTTCCTTTGCTCCCATTTCCCGCCGAATAAGATCTGCTTATGTTATTGGGTGCGACCGTTTACATGTACTTGAAAAAATACCGAATTAGACAAAATCGGGGGATGCCGAGGAAAGTGTAAAATGTGTTTATATCGATATATATTGGTAATCTTTGAAAATCGATATTCATCACATCTCTAGCCCTTATGAAGATAAAAGTCCGTAACTTCACAACTTAACGTTAAATATTTTATGACTAACTATACGATTAAACTTATAGTAAATCATTTCACTTCACATTTTAACCTTTAGCAAGATTAAAAATCTTTCAAACACATAACGTCTGTTTCGATTTTAAATTCAACAGCGGCCAACTCGCCCCGCTTAACTTTCTTAATAGATACTACACAACTATCGATAGATATCAGCGTTTAGCTCGGTTAAGGGAATAAAAATGAAAAAAATGTGCCCATTCGTTCACACACACTCTGCTTCAACGCATTCGGTTTGTTTGACAGCTCTACGAGAGACAGAAAGTAGTTTAAAAGAAAGAAGTACGAACTGCGGTTTATATTTGAAAAATCAGAATATAAGAATAAAGTGCGTGTGCGTAATATAAGTAACGAGCCAGGTAAATGCAACTTACAATATTAATTTCATTCAAAATGAGTTCGAAAAACGCAAAAAAAAATGGCAATCACGAAATTTGAAAAACCAAGCCAAGCTGTCTGAGTGCCTTTGTATGTGTAAGTGCTGCTGTTGAAATTCTGTATAACGCTTTGTATATGTATGTACATTTGGAGTTTTAATAGTGTGTGAATGCGAGTGTAGGACGAGACTGTGAATTATGACTTTAAATTGTGTATATAAGTATGCGTAATATTAATTCATATACGCCGCGTGCAATAATAATTTGTATTGCTTACTAAAGTGACAAGATATTGTAGTATAACTGCCACAGACAGCTTAAGCGTACAGAATTCAAAAAGGACGCCATAGTCTTGACAGTATGCGTGCGTGTGAGTGAGTGAGTGTATGTGGGTTGGGCGCGTTGAAAGTAATTGCCAAATATCAAGCAAATTGTATGTTAATTGTGTTTTAAAATAATCAATAATCCATTGGTAGCTTTTTATTGCAATAATATTATCATTTAACACATCTGAATGATAATAGTTTTTGACGTTATTTGCAGCCTTTTTCTCAACTTTGGGTGTGCCGCCTGCAGTTGCGTCGGCGTTGCCACTTCGTCGCCGCTGTCGGCGTCGCTGCCGGTGGCTTTGTATCCGTTTTGGCTCTCTTTCTCTCTCCCTCTCTTTCCCACTGTATACAAGCCTGATTCTCACTCTTTTGCTGCCTGTCTTGTGCTCTACGTTGCTTATCAACATTCTTCCCTTGTGTGCTTCATTTATCCTTTTTTACGCTTTGTGCTGTCACTCGTACGCTCCTTGCCCTGCCGCTTCTTTCGTTTGTAAGTGCGTATATATATGCATGCACATGCCTGTGTATTGTGTGTGCGAGAGTACGCGTGTGAGCTTGTGTGTGTGCGTGTTGTCTGTGCGACTGTTGCCTTGTTCGTTCAAGTTGCCTGACTTGACTTATTTTTCATTGTCGTTGTCGTGTCTTTGTTTGAGCATTCTACGCCTGATTACACTTGCCAACACGTTTGCTCTTGGACTTGTTCTCTAAAAATATCCTTGCCTAATGTTCACAGTTTGTTATACTGAGTGGGTTTTACTTTCCTCGAATATTATTTGGTAGACGCCCAAGCCTGAAGATCGATTTGATTGCAAAAGAAAAATCGGGATGGATGGAAAGAGAGGCCGAGAGAGGAGAAAATCACCTAGCTCTGTTAAAAAAATATTGCGTCGCAAGTTTGTAGTTAGCGAAGCAACAAATACACAAGAGTAGTTAGCCTGCTGCCAGGCGGCAGCCACCGCCCTAACTGGCGTCGCTGCTTATGTATGTGTATGAATGTTGACTGTCTGTTTGTATATGTATACATGTATAGGAGTATTTGTGTGTATGCAGGCAGTACGGTAAATATTCTGCAGACTGGATACGCCGATACACCTTATTATTAGCCCACGCAATTTAAACGAAATGAAAAAATTAATAATTTCACTTAAAAACGCATGTGTATGCATAGAAGAAATAGAGAATATTTGTTTGTTTTTTTTTTTTATTGAATTTGAAATTTTAGCAATCTTTGATGTATGAGTTTTCGCTGTAAATCTGTCCTTAATGTTTGGTTGGCATTTTGAATCACATTCAAAGCTTAGCTCGGGGCGGATTGAAGTCGGCTCAAATTACAAGCATTTGGTTTTGGAGAGTGGAATGGGAAGGAGGGGCTGACAAAAATATTTTTTTTATTGTTTTAGTACAGGGTGGGGGAACAGGGAAGCGATGTTGCCAACTGCGGTTTGACTTAAACGAAAATAATTTCTGTGGCTAATATTTTCAATACCGTTACGTAAAATGCGCCAAGTGCAATTTGTGGTTAGTTGGCTGGGCGTGGGTGACTTCTATTGTTAGGGTATATTATAGCTTCATCAAATTTTAGATATAAGTGCCTTAACCTTAAATTTAATCTTTTGGCCGGGGCATAGGAAAATAAAGTCTGTCACAGTCAAGTGGAAAGTATTTAAAATCTCTCAAGCGTTCTCGCAGCTGGTCGGTCTGTTGTAAATTTAACAGCCACTTTAAAAACATATTTGGAATGCATACATACATACTTATACGTATGTGAATATCTACAGACGTATAAATACTGTAATCGCTCAAAAAGAAATAAAACCGGACTCATTTACAATTTTTAATAATATGGTTTTAAATGAAATTATGAAATAATATGTAGAGCAACTGTAAACAGGCAGAAATACACAAAAAACAATATACTCTATTGCCGGTTAACAGGGTACAGAATTGACAATTCAAAAAGAAAACATACAAAACAGAAGATAAACAAAATTATTGTAAATTCAGGAGTTTTATGCAAATACGAATATTGTAACTTTTTTATTTTTATTGTCTATCGTATAGCTTACTATATTTTTGCTTAAGTGCGAAGTTTCAACTACAATAACAAGAGAATCGAGCGATTTTCTCTAACAACGCAATTTGTGACGATCCGGCAGCATTTCTCATGACTCGCGACCGCGGCTGCTTATCTGCGACCGAACGGCCGGCCGGCCGGCCTGCCCGACCTGCCGTGTCGGCTACGTTTACGTCTCCCGTTTCGTTTTGCTTCTCATCTTATTGCTTTGTTTGTTATTATTGTTACGGATTGATTTTTGCTGGCCTACGAATATTTTTGAATGTGGCATATTTATTTTTTGATATAAGCGACTGCTGCTGCTGCTTTTTGTTGAATTGGCATTAATAACAATTTAAATTGCCCGCCAACGATAGCCATAAATAAACAAACAGTTGTGTGTGTGTACATAACTGTAAATATACACACGTATGTATGTAGGTGCATTCATATGTAAGTAGTATTTCAAGTGGTTAGGTTTGATTTTTACCGTTAGGGGGAGGCTTGGAAAAACGTTGCTTTGTTGGCATAAATACGAGTATATTTGAAGTAACAAACCGCAACATATACTATATACATACATACATACATTCGTATATAAATATAAATACAAGAGCAAATGGCAATGGCGTCTGTTTAGGAGATGACGGCAAGGCGCGCCGCTCAAGAACATCTTTCACACACATGTTGAAATTGAGTATGTATATATATGTATGTATACGTGTATTTGGGGTGAGGCGTAAGCCAATGACAAGGCATGTCAACACTTTGGCAATATCAACCTACTTATATACATGAGTTGTTTCATAAAACTGCATTCCTATGAAGTAATCGATAACATTCGCATCAATTAATTGATAAGCCAATGTATAATTAGCTTAAATTTTTAGCAATTATCAACCACACAATAAAATTTACCAAGAATATCTCGCAGAGGGAAACCAGGAAAACTTCTTACGCATCTCCCCTTTTCTCTTTCCGTCTCCCTCTTTTCATTGTAGTGCAGTTGTTTATTTAAAGTTGCTACTGCAACAGCGCCCGCTTGCTGCCATGTGGGGTCATTGTGTGAAGTATGAATGGCAAAATAAAGCAATAAGGCGTGAATAAGTATGCGTGTATGTACGTGTGTGTGAACACATACGTTTGTATGCGGTGCCGCCGTCAAGGCTCATTAGTTTTGTTATTGACTCCTTACGCATTGTAAGCATATAGCAGCGCAGCAAAAGAAGAAGGAAACATAAGAAAAAAAGAATATCACTATCGCTTTTATCGATAGCTGCTGATGGTCATTTAATGCAATATTGTTGCCTCTAGAGCCCGCATTTCAGCTGTTGACGCCGCTGCTGGCGCTTCCGGCCTTTCTCTCTTTGTCTACTTCTGCTTCCAGCTCTGCCGCCTGCCAGTAGCTCTGCTTACATTACAAACCCCTGGAGTAGAAGTTTCTTTTTGCTTTCTGCTGCTTCTGTTTCGCTGTTGACGCTGATCGTAAGTCGGGCGGCAACCGCAGTCGTCGTTTGTTATTTGAGTTGAACGGTTTGGTGTTCGGTTGTTCTGCGACGAACTTTTTCAACGTTACGATTTGCTTGATTCCCCTTGCCGTGCATTGTGCGTGTTGACGAAAGTGATTCGCCCGTTAGTAACTGTTGACTGTTATTTAAAAGCTGTTCTACTCATTGTGCCAAAAACATCTGCAACAAGAAGTAGTTATCTTTCTCTTCTGCTAAAAATTATTTAGTGGCCACCCGCGCAGCTGACGCTGAAGCACGACAAAGAGTAAGTACCGGAAATATGTAAGCAGAAACAGCGGGCGTCGATTTTCGCCAGTCGTCGTTTTGTCTTATGAATTATTTATGGATGTATTAAATTGCCGTTTACAATACCAAAGTGGTCCGGACACAAAGCGTGCAGCGCATTGAATTTCTAATCAGAATACTCAACGCGCGCGCCACTTGTGACAACTCACTCAATTCTAAGCAAAAACCAAACCTCCCAAATGGGCGGTAAGCCAATCGAGTGACTAATTGCCATTCGCTTTTGCTTCTACTGTTGCCTTTATAACAACTATTTTTTATTGAACTACTCACACTCACTCTCCTTAATTAGCTGCAAAGTCCAAAGACAAAAACATAGAGGAAGAGAACACGAATGGATGGCACAGCCAACCGGTTCCTCCAGCAGTCGCAGCCCACTTTTTTCCAGCTACGTTTTAAGCTTGCATCCGCATCCTTCAACAATATTATGACTTGCCTGTGTGTGCGTATATTTCAAGTTTTTTTTTTTGATACACTTGTAAAACTGGCGTCAGTGTTGCCAGAATTTTAAAGTATTATATTGCGAAAGTGGCATTGAGAAGCAAATAACTAGCTTAATTCGGGCTCCAGCTGTAAGATTACTAAAGTGGCAACTCTGCTGTAGACGAGTATTGCAGCTCCACATCCACTTCCACATTTTGATTTTGTTGGTCTGCTCAAATAACTTTTTTCAATTTGTCTATTCAAATTTTTAATTTAACAAAATTAAAAATTTTGTTCATGTTGCTTAAACTATTTATTAGTTAAGTTTACATGAATAATGTTGAAGCCAAGGTGAATTTTTTAAGATTGCATTTTGCGAAAACAGAAGATTCACGTAGTTCAGTTAGTTCATCTACTTTGCCAACCAGCCCGCTCACCCCTTTTATTTTTATCGCATTAAACAGACGCACGTAAAAAAATAAATATATTGTTTACCAAGATCACTTGCTGTAGCTTATCATTTTTATGCCGTTGTCAGTAGCAGCACATATCTAGACTTAACTTTTACATACATAAATACATGATTGTGTATTAGTGTGTAGAGTAGTTGGGATCACGTAGCTCCAACACTGCTTTATATATATACAAGATTGGATTCAAGAGAAAATTGTTGAAATTTAAAAGTAGAATCATCATTTCTATTGTTAAACTTTATCTGTGATTCATATACAATTCCCGCCTGCAATGCAATCGATAGCCCGGTTCTTTATGCCTCATTTTCTCGTTTATCAAATGTGCGTTATTTGCTTTGGCTTGGCTTTGTTGTTGGGTTTGTTGCCTTCTAGAGACACTTCCTCTCTATTACTGTATTTTCCTTTTATAAATGTATTTATTTTTATCATTGGTTGGGGTCTTTCTTCTAGATAGCAAAGTAGCGACGACTACCGTTATGAAAAAGCACATATTTATGCATATGTGTTTATGTTTGGGCTATGTTCGTTAAGCATTCTACATATCAATAATTGTGAAGAATTCAGTGCGCTTCAATGTCCGTCAAAAAGCTGACCGGAAATGATAATTGAAAGAATGTTTTCTTTTATTTCTGTCGTTTGTATTACATTGTGGTATATGAGTTTTCAACTTGTAACTAATTGCGGTACTCGTTTTACGTATCCTTTTCATATTGTCGTAACGCATAAGCAAACAACAGCAACAACAACATCAACGTAAACGTCGACAACGGCAACAGAGCGCTAACCAATTATATCCGGTTATTTGAGACATTCTCTGAGACGCACTCATTGGACTCGACTGTTATTGTTGTTGTTCTTGTTCCTCTTGGTTTTCGTATTGCCGTTTTATGCTTTTTGCACAATTTTCTCTGAGTGCGCTTCTCTCTTAATTTCTTGTCGCTATCTTTTGCTGCGTGGGCCACAAAATTGTTGTCTTATTTTCTCTTCACCATTTGTGTGATGCGCATTTGCTGTGCTTAAGTGCATTTTATATGTACATATGTTTAAATATATTTGTATATATTGATGTGTGTATGTATGCGATTTGTTGTTTGGTATTGTGTTATATTTAGGCGTGGCTTATCAGTAGCTGGAATACAAGCAAACAGACTCACACATGTGTATCAAATAGCAGTGACAAATATGCAATGCTTGCACTTGTATCGCAATACATATGCGTGGGTGTGTGTGTGCGTCTGTGTACATGTTTGCATCTGTATTTTATTGTTGTCTACTGCACTTCGCTCCTTTTCTTATTATAGTACACTTATATATACATATACTTATATATTTTTACATGCGACTGTCGCCGCCTGGCGGCTGATTGAAGAAATTGGAAGGAATGAGCTGAGATGCACTCTTACGTTTGTGTGTGTTTGTGTCAGCTGTCAAGTGCGTGCATAGAGAAGCGAAGAGAGAAGAGGGCCGCTTCAACAGTGCCTGCGACTGTGGGCGTTCGTTTGATTAGTTTATAAAAGTTCAATTACGTCTGGTTTGCGCTAAGAGCGCGCGCACTTACCAAGTTCCCAGCGCTATAAATGTTATAAATGCTCTACGCAATTGCACGACAATGCAACCAAATGGAATCTGTATGGTATGCACATACATATATACACAAATATATATATATATACATTTTGTGTGTAGCATGACATGAAATTAATGTTTGTCCAGTTGGCCGGCCCCGGGCTCTAGTGTACGCATTCCTGCACAATCAATTTAATTTACGTTTCGTCTGGCTCTTTGATGGCTACGATCTTTTACTGATGGGACCCAGGGGCGGGGCGAATTAGGGAGGAGAGACAGGCGTCAAATTGAAAGCGCAGCCGCAGCAGCAGTATAACAGCTTAAAGTGTCAAAATTGATAGAGAGCAGACAATTGAACACATGCACACACACACAAACGTACAATTCGTATGGAAGTATGTATATATATAGATAGTTCTTTGTGCTGCTGTTGTTGCATTTCGAACATGCTTCATTGTTGATAAATGCGCTTTTATTTATAGACGACATTACTCTGCGCCTGCCTTGTGTATTTGTGTGTGTGTGTGTGAGTGAGCGAGTGTATAAGTATATCGTTTCTGCTTTCCTTTGTCCCTTGGTTTATAAATTTTCTTTTACTGAACACAAAGACGCGGCTTAAAATCAAGAGGTGTGAGAGGCTTTGGTCAGTGCTTGTGTGCGTGTGTGCGACACATCAAAGGTCAAGTTTAAATTAAATTTAACTAATAAAAGCTTAAAAGCAATGCCTTGCACACTGTCGTTTTAACAATACCGACGTAGCCCAAATTGAGTAATTTGAATGGGGCAACCAATTTTTAGGCTGTCAATCGCTGATGTACATATGTATGGGGCAAAGGTTAATGGCAATGTATGTAAATCTCGTGCTATCGTGCTAATCTTGTAATTGCTTAGCATCGCATCGCATTTTCTGCATGTCATGTCGTGTGGCGTCAGTCTGGCAACGCCGTCGCATTTTTGATGTGTCTTATGTGGGCCGCGGCGGCGTTCAAGTATTTTCACACGCCCCCCAATAGCTGCGCTGTTGGGCTGTGACGTAGCGCGACGCAAACACCGCCAACGTTAGCGTCGTTGAGCACCGTTGCCATGGCAACGACTACGACGACGACGACGACGACGGGCAATGACCGTGGTCGTTGTTGTTGCTGTATGTTGTATAAACGTAGTAGTCGTAGTAGTAGTTGTAATAGTAGTAGTAGTCGTAGTAATAGTAGCAATGAAATGCCGGCCGGCAACCCTCTTGCGTTGTCCTTGTTCTCTTGTCCTTTTTGCTTGCTGATGCGTCATGCCGCAATTTTACTTGCGCTTTTATCATGTTCTTGTTTTTGTTAATGCCTGCTTTGGCTTAGTGTGCGCACAGTTGGTTATTGTGCTGTCTATTTTGGTAAGGGTTGAGTTACGACTACACCTGTGTTTACTTGTGTGTGTATGTATGTTGGCATATTCTTGCGATTACTCATCAACATTTTTGCATATATATGTATATAGATATTCTGCTCCAAACGCTTGGATATTTAATTTGAATTTATACGATCAAATTAATTGCTGCCTCACTTTGTTTTCTTTTATTATTTTTTTGTAGCTAGCGTCAAATTTGCTTAGATTCACTTATATTAATCTTGAGGTGAACCCGAAAGCATTCGAAAACAGAGGTGGCGTTCGCTTTGCTAAGGTGTTTGGTGTATTTGATGGGCGGGTTCATTGAACGGCGGAACAGCGAGAAACGAAATGTGATGATTGCTCTTAAAATGTTTCGTTTCAGTTTCATTTGCTTGTTCGTATCCAATAAAGCAATTTAAATACACGTGTACGCGTGGAATGTCCGCACCGACAGTGGCCCCTTTATGAATTAAGAATTAGTTAAAGAACTGCGGAATTCTTCGCATAGATGAAAAAATGTAGACTTGAAAAATGCATTTTTAGTTTGCGGAAATTGCATTCCAAGCTAACATATGTTTTTTTATATACATGTTTTATATATATATATATATATATATATATATATATATATAAATGCATGCACGTAGAAAGCGCCACAAAGGTTTTTGAGCAAAGGTCCTTGACAGCCAGTCCTTGTATATGGTCAATTTTCGCTTTTTACTTTTCAACCCCTAAAATTTAAGCAAACTTTGCGCTTTTTTTTTAACTTTGCGCTCAAAGCTTCCCTTACGCTCCCCTTCCCGGTCTTTTGGACTTTCGCCCGATTAAAATTCTGTGGTTGGGTTTCTGTTTCATTTCGCCGAGTCGAGGCGAGTAATTCGATTTCAAAAGTGACGCATAGTACACTCACAAGAAGAAGAAGCGTTGAGGGGAGTTTAATGCCGCGCCTGCTTTCGCTCTCCCTCTCACTGTCGCGCACACGGTCTTTTGCTCTGCATGTGTCAGCCTCTGTCGCCGTCATGTGTTGCTTCATAAATATTTCCTGGATTTGATGATTCATTTGCCGGCCACAGCAATTTCGTGATAGCTGCTTGCATTAGCATTATTCACTTACGTTTTCAATGCCTCATTGCGTTGTCTTACGGCTGCGTCTGATAAGCTGTTCCGCTGCTAGAGATGAGCGTTGAACAGAAGCGATATAGAGCCAACAAACTGTTATACTTAGGCATACGCATAAAAATACATAGCATTTTAATCATCTGAACTAACTGTTTTGAGCATACACACACATGCGTAAATACTTGTATATGCATAAGTAATAGTACGTGAGATCGTTAAACATATATACACATACACATACACGAGTCAATAATATTGCCTATCGATGGCATTTTAAAATGGCACTCGACGGGTGCAAGCGTACCGAAAATGTACTTTGTGTACGTAATGGATATTTGCACACTGCTGGCTAATCCCTAATATCACATTATTCTGAAACAATGCAAAGCTTTCGAACATATTTTCCAAACAACAGATTTTGAATTTCCCTATGTAACATTACTATTTGCTATTGTAGCAAAGATGCAGATGAAGGCACTTTTGATCAATATCAGCATCTTTGACTTTGAAGCCTTGGCAGCGTTGCCATATCGCACAAATTTCTAGTATGCGCTTTTCGGCTTACGGTTTCAACTATGAGTGATTGCGTGTCCATTATAATGTTTAATTAGGTTTATTTGCAACAAATGCAGCATTAACTACGTTCTTTACTATCATTTATCAATTTAATAATCATTATGATTAATCTACATATTAATATATAATGTATACACATATATATAATGTATATATGTATATATTTGTCGTCTATGAACTGCAAAGCCTTATCAGCCCAGAGCAGATTTCTAGATGCTGTATGCACAACGGATGTGTATATGTACATATATATGTGTACATATAATTGTATTTAGCTTTGTGGATCGTCGCATTGGAAGTTGGCGTGCATTAAAATGTCAAATGTAAAAATAAAATAGCAAAGTTGATTTTGTGAAGTGTGCGTTGCTATTTCTCGATAACCGACACTCACGAAGAACCAAACAATTAGATAAATATATACTAAAAATACAGAAGATACAGACAGAAATTAAAATAAATTAAAACATATCTATATATGTGTATATATTGATTTTAAACATAAATACAGAAATAAAACAAAGAAACAATTGACTTATGTTATTTCCTAAATTCTTGTCGCGCACCACCCGCATTTATTTACAGAACAGACACAGAACCAATTAGCAATTAAAGTAGAGGACCAGCAAAAATGGGTAAAGCTCAGAGCAAGCGATCAATTGATATTACCACCGATCCGAAGAAGGTTGGCGAGGGTGACGAAGTCGCAGGCAAAGTTGAGAAAATTGAAGATGTCGATCAAACGTCGTCGGCGCCCGCATTAAATGGCGATGCGGCGACGCCAAAGGAAGAAGGCGAGGATGCGGCTGCAGCGGGCGACGTAAGAGCCAGATCGAAAGCAATTACGATTCGAGCTTAAAATTATTCCCATTTGAAATTGTTATTGCAGAAAAAGCAGGCCGAGGAGAACTCTGAGAACGACAAAGATCTAACCACCGAGAAAAAAGCAGCAGATGCTGCACCGAAAGCTGATGGCGATGCGACTGCTGATGCTGCCAAGGATGAGACAGCAGCGGCATCTGGCTCGCCCAAAGAGGAGGAAATCTCACCACTGGCTGATGAAAGCATCAAGTCCAAGTCCAAGAAGGATAAGGTGAAAAAGAAATGGTCATTCCGTAGCATATCGTTTGGCAAAAAGGACAAACAGAAGCCAGCCAAGACAGAGGAGCCTGCATCCCCAACAGCTGCTGCAGCAACGGCAGAGACAGTTGCAACGAATGGCGAGGCGGAGCGACCAGCAGATGCAGCAGAAGGCGCAACTGCAGCTGCCGCTGACAAAGAAGAGGTAAACTCCAAAATTGAATATTTATTTTTATATTTACTAACATTTTTTTTTTTTTTTTTGTTGCTAGCAGACAAGCGCGGACGCAACAGCTTCAGCTGCAGCTGCGCCGGCATCACCTGTGGCTGAAGCCGCTAAACCCACCGAGAATGGCGCAGCCAGCGAACAGGAAAAGCAACAACAGGAGGAAAAGAAACAGGTGAATGGTGATGATAAGTCTGCAGCGCCAACAACAGCAAGCGAGGAGCAGACGGCGGCCAAGTCAGAGACCACAAACACCACCGAGCCGCCGAAAGTTGACGAGCCAGTCGAGCAGCCAAGTCCGGTTCCCGAGCCTGTTAGCATCCAGAATGAAACCACCGAAGTTGTTACCAACGGTCATGGCGTTGCAGACGAACCACCATTGACCAACGGAGACAAGAACGGCTTGGCCGAAACTCCAACCGAGCCAGAGGCAGCAGCAGCATCACCAACCACCAACAATGTGGATGATGAGCCGCACCATCAGAACGGCACGAATGGAGTGGCTGAGAACAACGATACAGCCACGCCACCGCCAACACCCGTTGCTGTCGAATCTGAGGCCGAGCAAATTAAGAACAAGTCGCAAATTGAGGTAAAACAACAACTAGACAACACAAACAACACTGTATATACGAGTACCACAACAACAACAACAACAATCACCACCACCACTGAGAACAACACTGAAAAAACCACAGAGACCGAAACAATTGCAGCCGCAGAGTTAGTTCAGACCCAACCAACCAACTCCCAAAATAACACATTACCTAACACCACCAACACAACCACCGACAATTCCGCTTATCTTCCCACCTTCCAAGCGCAGGACGAAGTGCAAGCGGATGCCGCCGAAGAAGAACAAGTGGTTGCCGCTATTATAGCAGCTGTTAGTGAGAGCTCTGATTCCGAGGGTTTTGTCTTGATTGCACCAGAACCAACAACAGCAGCAGCAGCTGAGTCCCCATTTGAACCACCAGCAGCAGCTGAGTCCCCACTTGAACCACCAGCAGCAGCTGAGTCCCCGCTTTCAATTTCCCCTGTGCCCAATGTAGAACTTCTATCCGAGACACCAGAGTCTAAACCCGATGTCTTAGTTTCTGTCGCTGAAGATAGTGTGGAACCTGATGTGGTGGCAGTTGAGTTCAGTCAGCCGCCACCACTGCCCAAATCCCCGCCGCCTTCTCGTGTTTCGGCATTTGCATTGACAACAGACGGTGAAACGCATGACAACGAGGACGATGACGAGTTCGTTAAAGAGGAGACAAAACAGGACGAGGTTGTACTACCACCACCTCCACCAGCAGCAGTGGACCACGATCCACTATTGGCGGACATAGAGAATCAGGCGCAAGCTATTGTTAATGAAATAACCGAACAGGCTGCAGATATTGCAACGGAACAGGATAAACACAGCTCATCCATGGTAGATGACGAAGAGAAAGATGTGGTCGAGAATATCAGCGAGCAGCTGAGAAGTTCATCTGCAAAGATTATCACCGATGTAGACGAGGATGATAATGAGGACATTGTGGAAGAGCAGTCTAAAGATACAGCTATGAGCAGCCAGGAGTTGGAGCCCGTGCAGCCAGCCCTAATCAGCAAGGAGCAACCGAATGATCTCGATGTTGAGGTGGAGATCATCAGCCAGGAAGAACAGGCCGAGGTGAATAATAGCGAGGACAACATTCATGTGTCAGAGAAACTCAGCTTGCGGGGGAATGATGATGGGAAGGAAACCATTGTACAGCAGCTAGAGGAGATGCAAGGGAATAACGATACTGATACCGATAATGATATCGAGAACGAAACTGATAATGTTATTAGTAGCAAGCAAAGTATAACGAATCTGCTTGGACCTACGGACATTGA
This sequence comes from Drosophila hydei, assembly GCF_003285905.1. Lineage (NCBI taxonomy): Eukaryota > Metazoa > Arthropoda > Insecta > Diptera > Drosophilidae > Drosophila > Drosophila hydei. The sequence goes on from NW_022045678.1 coordinate 3,938,906, forward strand.
AGTAGACGCTGCTCATCATGAGGTGAATAACAATCGATCTCAATCAAAACTCAACTCTCAACTTCACTACACTTCCCATAGACATATTCGTAAATGAATTTAACACTCGTCGCTCGCTCAATTGCTCACTCACCTCAACAAACTGAAATGCGCCATAAGAAATAATTGCAAAAATTCCTGCGTTGGGCTCATCTCTTTCTATTACCGTTATTTTCCAATGCTCACTGCTCTCTGCTCTTTCTGTGCTTCTCCCATGCATCAGTTGTTGTTTATGTAGCAATCAGTAAACTCTGTAAATTGTAAATGTTAATGTACATGACTGCTTCTGTTAAGCTGCAGTAGTCTGCTAAAGTTAAAGCTAATTTTAAGAGGCCCTGTTATGCTCGCTATGCTGGTAACTAACTGCATGAACTTGTGAATGTATATGTGAAAGGAATGTAAAATGGAATGTTACTAAAAACATTAGGCGCGCATTTGTGCTGTTGTTTCCACATGCACTTTAAAATTAACAAAACAAAAACAAACTGACACCTAACTTTTTGTACTACCCATTCCCTATACCCTATCCTACACACGAATATACAAACGCACACACACGAATACACGCACAAACTTCCATGCACAGAATTCCAGTTATCCCATCTCTAACAAACTCTGTTTGGCCGCAGATAACGCATTTAAACACAGACTACAATGGTACTTTATTTTAATTTTAATTATTTTTTCGATACCTTTTTTGCTATCATTATTTTTGTTGTTTAATCTTTGGCAAGGCTCAGTGCCATTTAATCCTTAAATTGTTGTTGTTGTGCTTTGAGTTGCTTTTCTTCCTCTTTATGTTCATATTCCAATTGTATATTGAATCAAACATCCTCTTTTATAAATATGTATGAATAAATATTAACAAACATTTGTTCTTTTTAGGATATCGCTAAGGATCTGAAGGAGAAGAACGCCGCGGCAGATGTTACAACACAGGACCTGGCCGTGACATGCGAATAATACTAATAATTATTATATATATTACATATTATTAAAAAACAAAAAGAAAAAATAAGAAAAAAAACACGATAAAAACAAATAAGAAAACAACGCAACGTAAAACCAACAATTAAATGATACAACACGAGAGCAAAAAAAAAGCAAAAATACATTTTTAACATTTACATATTTTAATCATTTTTGTACGAATTTCATATCCCTAATCCAAGATTACATGAGCATATATTCAAGAGCAAAAGAAACAAGCAGAATATACGAATACACTAATACACTAACTAAAAACACACATCTCCACCTACAACTCCAACTCCATCGCCCACCAATTGACGAGGAAACGGTTTTCAAGTGTTGGTCCAATTGAATTTTGATGCTGGTGCACCACAAATCACGTATATTCGTATAATCCATCAAAACACATTTATAAGAGAACACAGCCGCACACACATACACTCTCTAACACACACAAACACTTACACATACACGCATACATACCATTATCATATTGATGATCATGATAAAAAGTGAAAACGAAAAAAATCATCCATGAAAAAATGAAATTAAGAATTTTTTGAATAATTTCTACTATACATTTAACTGTAAGTTCTAAGAAATTTGTAAAGAATTTTTGGACGAAATATTGGATAAATATATATTATAAAATATAAAACGCAAGTGTGCTCCACTAAACTAAACTCGAGGTTTGATATTGAAGGAAAATTGATGGTTCGACGAGCAAAAGCTGTCTCTTAAGAATGTACACACTCATACTCACAGATAGATATATATTAATATATATATATATTTGATAAATATATATATATACAAAGTAAACAAGCCAGATTTTAAGTTTTATAAACTTTTGAGTCCCGAAGTTTTTAATGCATTACAAAAAGTATTTGTTAATTTACAATATTTGTTCGATTTTTTGTTGCGTAACAAAGTGTTACAAAAAGAAAAAAATTATCAATAATAACAGTGATAAACGCTAAAGTTTAAATATTAGCTACATACTAAATAGCGTAACAAAATGTTACTACAAAACAAAATCTACTAAGCTTAAATCGAAGCTTCTAAAGAAAAGAGCGCTCTTTTTTGCGATTAAATACAAAGAATTTACAAAAACAATTATAATGTAATTAAATAAATTAAGCGTTGCGCAACGTAAAGGAAAGAAAGAATCGTAGAAGATAAAGGAAAATGCTTCAATTGGCATTTATAGCAAAATTGTGAAACAAAAATCCGTTTCCAAATTCAAATAGCGTCATTTGGTTTCTCTTAGCAAACCGCAAAAAATTGAAAGAGCGAAAAACAAGTTGGCAGCCCCGCCGTTGTACTGCTCTCTTAACAGCTAACGAAAAAGCGCTGCTTGTGCAAGTGCAGCTGTTGTTGCTTTCGGCGCTGCGCGGACACATTGCGCAGCATAAACACCGCACCAAAGAGAACGTAAATGGTGGAGAGTAGCATCAGCATGGGGAAAGAGAAAACAATGCGCGCCGTCTTCAACTGTGGCTCTGTAGTGGGACGCAATGGTACATATACTCCTGCAATGACAAAACACAATATACACAATATACATATATCAGTGTAGTTAATTGATGTTGCTTACCGTTTTCAGTCTTTGAGTCGCAACGTTCGCCTACGAAGCCAACGGCGCACACGCAGTAACTAAAGCCGTTTTCACTCTCTGCCCATCGAAAGCAATTCCCTCCGTTAAGACAAAAGTACTTCATATAGGTATTGCTGCAGGGCAACTTAAAGCTTAAGTCTTCTGTGTTAGTTGTTGTCATAGTTGTTGTCATTGTTGTTGATAATGTTTGTGTTGTTGCTGCTGTTGTTGATGCTGCTCCTGCTGCTGTTGTTGTTGTTCCTGCTGCTGCTGTTGTTGTTGTTCCTGCTGCTGCTGCTGTTATTGTTGCTGCTGCTGCTGTTGCTGTAGTCGTTGTCGTTGCCATCGTCGTTGTTTGCAAAGCTTCGTTAGCTTGAGAAATGCCTGCGTCCGTTGCCAGTTGCGGCGTACTGTCATCGGGCGGCGGTTCGCCCGTGGCCATTGTGTTTACAGTTGCTGAAATTGTTGTTGATGATATTTCTGTTGACCTTGTCGTTGTGGTCGGCGTTGTTATTGTTGTTGTCGTTGTTGTTGTTTCCTCGTCATTGAACCAAGGCTCTACGCCTATGTTGCTATCGCGCTCCGTTGTCGCAATTGTTGCCAATTCGCCGTCAATATTTAGAGCCGATGACATTTGTAGCATTTGTGCTGTATCGGCGAATACATCCGTTGCAGAGGGTTGTCCATCGATATTGAGTTGCTGCTGTAGTTCCAATTGGTTAACCAATTGGACGACATGCTCTTCAATTTGCAGTGTTTGCTGGCGCAACAGTAAAATCCGGCTCGAACAACAATCTGCTTGCAGAAGAGAATGCCAAAAAGGAGAAAGAGAGATGGAGCGAGAGAAAGTGGAAAAGACATAAATAAACAGCTGCACTGCATTGATCTGGCAACTTTGTTGCCGTGTTACCTGTGACTGCGACAATTGTTGAGAGCACGAAAATTACTTTAAATATTGGCAAACATTGAATTTGCATTATTGGTAAACGCACGGAGCGGAGGCGTCTCTCTTTGTAGTAATTGGTTAAGACTTAAAAAACAGTTAGGAAGTTCTTTTCACTGTGACTGCGGCTCTTGTATCCGATATATCGAGCTTAAGGATCGAGCGGCTTATCAGCCGCAAATGCAATTTGGCGTCGCAACAAAAACAAAAACATATTACACATCTGCATCTCACACACAGCAGATCAACAACAACAACGAACTCTGGCTGCGCTTGTTATATGTAGTTTACTGCAAAATAAAAATAGAACATTTTACGACATTTGAATTTCGATTTGGCAGCACATTTTCTGTCACACACGCACACACATGCACACACACAGAGAAATACGCACACGGACAATAAAAACAAAATTGGAAAGAGTGCTGGGGTAGCTTTTTATAGAAATCGAATTTTCGCACGCACCGTAATAATATGGTAGCTTCTAATAACTGCAAAATTGAGTGGACAAAACATTATTTTAGCATTTTTATATAATTGTAATCAACTTAATGGTAAGTTAAGGCGCCTTGCGCATCAAAAAACTTTCTCGATAATCGATGTCGTTGCGCGAACGTTGGAAAAGAGACTGAGAACAACAGAAGACAGGCCACAAAAGCAGAACAGCAGAACGGCAGAATAGCAGAGCTTCCGAACAGATGTACCATCGGAAAGGCGGCTCGCTCTGTATGAATCAAATAGTAGAAGAAGCGTACGATAGAGAGATTGAACGAGAGCACTGCAGTTTAATGAAAGCAGAGAGAAGAGCGTTGAATCGACTCGCTGCGATTAATGCCAATGGGATATTTGTTGAAAAGAATTGGTATGAATGAAATAGTAGAAGGAGCGTAAAACAGGGACAGTGAGAGGGCGCTGCAGTTAAAAGAAAGTAGAGGGCAACGGTGGGAACCATGACTTTGCATACAATAGGGAGATTTGAAAAAAAATTTTTTTTGAATGAACTATATGTTCGATAGAGAATAAAAAAGGGATAATTGTTGAGTAGTCTTATGTATTTAACAAGTTGGGAATAATTTGTAAGTCATATTATTTGCCTCGTTTATCAAAGAAGATATTTTGTTGCAGTACACTTTGCTATCAGGAGTCAGAATGCTAGAATTAGAGGATTACACGCTTCGTGACACGAGCAAACACGAATAATGATCGATTTGTGAGCGTGATTCGTATTTGTGATCAGAAAAATATGAAAAGATGTGATTTTTAACAATTGTTGTATCATTTATTCTTACATGTCAAATAGTAATTAATTTTATCGCATTTATTTGAATTAATTAAACTTATTGTAATACACAATAAATTTAAAAATTCGTTATCATTTGTTTTACGTAGTTAGCATTTTGCTGAAATTTCTATTTGCTTGAAATCGTTTTTATGTTTTGTTTTATTTTCATATTATTTTTTGTTTTCTTTTGGTTTCTTTGTTTTTTTTTTTTTTTGTGTTTAGATATATGTATGTATATACGACATCACTTTTTCGTAATTGATATTTCTCCTATGCAATTCATGTATTCCTATATAAAGCAATAAATAACTTGTTTTGGGAGCTCAGCTTAATAAATGTTGTGCACTGTCCCCCCAATCTTTGTGTGACCCTATACAGACTTAGTTTAATTTAAAATGTAGTTCTTGTTTACTATACACAAATATACAATATTTACATTACACTAAAATATCAAAGTTCAAAGTACAAACAAAAGCGGGCAAGGAAGTGGATGTAATCAACACATTCATTATTATTTAAGCCGGTTTGTGTTAAAGCATCGAACATTGATACATTTACATACAAATGTTCATTATCTTCCATATATAAATAAATAACTGAAATATTACGGAAACTTGAGCAAATTGTGTTACATTAGTAAAAGTAATAAAAAAAAGTGATGCATATGCGGAAATGCAGTCAGCGAATAAAAAGCACACACTGTTAGCTGTAAAGCTTTGCTGTTGTTGCTCTTGTGCTCAGCGCTGTGAAGCAAATGTTACGCATTTGCTCAGTACTGTTAACCGCTGTCAAGCTACAGGCGAGCTTTCAAAATGGCGTCGCTAGCGCTGCTGTTGCTGCGAAGTATGCTTATGTTGATGTTGTTGATGTTGTTGTTGTTGCTGTTGTTGCTGCTTCTGCTGTTGTTGCTGTTGGGCAGCGGCGAGCAGCAGACTTCGTGACTGCATCTCAAAATAACGCAAAAGTATTTTTGAGTATCAGTAATGTACGCCAGGCGTTGCGGGAGGGTTGGCGGCGGCATTTGCATTGGACGTCGACCCACTGCTATGGTTGTTGTTGTTGTTATTACTATTCGCATTGCTGCTGCTGCTGTTGTTATTGTTGTTATTATTATTATTGTTGCTCGTATTGTTATTGGTGCTGCCCGAGTCGCCGAGCCAGGAGTCGGGACTAGGCGGAAAGTCAGGATAGCCCTGGTCGGGACTAGAATCATTGCTCAGGTCCGAAACATTGTTGCTACTGTGCAGGCGATGATGCGACTTAGTTGCGTGTAGATTAGCGCCAACTGCATGATCTGAAAACACGAGATGCAAAAGATCAGTTACAATTGATGATTAGTTAGCTATATAAGGATATATACATAGACATATATATATATATTTATGTAAATCTATATATGCTAAAATTAATCTCTCTCTATATATATATATATATATATATATTATTTTTATCTATTATTTATTTACCTATTTATTTATGCAACTATTGACATTTCTTTCTATCTTTGCTTAGGCAGATGCTTACCGATATTAGTGTAGACAATATTGTCCGGATAGGAGCCAAATGTATGGCTTTGGCCCGGCACTGGGGGCGAGCGACTGCTCGGCGGATACTGGGAGGGACTGGAGCTGCCATGCATATAGGAGCCGCGTATGCTGTGCGGCGAGGCGCCCTCATCCAGGCCTAAATTGACGGTGCTGTAGCTGTCGTTGCTAAGATCTGAAAGGACAACATAAGTAAGTCAGTAAGAGGTACTGAGAGAGTTAGGATAGTGTGAGCTGGCTATGTACCATGATGACTGAAGCTGTCGTAGTCGACTTTCAGTTCATCCTTGTCGAGGAATTTGTCAGTGCGCGGCGAGCAGTTGCCCTTCATGGAGCGGAAGTATTGGCTCCAGCGCGTGCGTCCTGCATCCTTTTTCAGTCGCTTCTCCTTGGCGCGTCTGCAAAATGGAGACTGAGCGTGAGTAAGGTCTGGCTTGGGCCCACCCCATCCCGGCAAGCTCACCTGTTCTGGAACCACACTTGCACCACCCGCATATCCAGGCCCGTGTCCTGTGACAGTTGCTCTCTAACATGTCGGGCGGGTTTTGGACTGTTATTGTATGCGGTTTTCAGTGTCTCCAGCTGCTTGGCTGTAATTGTGGTGCGTGGCCGTTTGTTGGGCTGATCACCGTCCAGGGAGCCATCCAAGTAGAGACCTGCAGTTGGGAGAGGAAGGAGAGCTTGATAAGCGCCACGTGTCATAGAGAAGCCAGTCGCACGTACCCTTCGCCTTGGCCTCCTCGTAGTCGCGCTTGCAGATGAGCTTGCGATCCTCCATCAGATAGAATTCGTCGCCCGTGTTCAGGGTGCGCGAGCACATGGCGCACAGGAAGCACTGCAGATGATAGACGTTGTCCTGGGCGCGACGCACCACCTGGGTGGGCGGTATGCCCATATCACAAGCGGAACACTTCGTACCATAACGTCTGTTCGACCCGAACATTGGCAACGGGGCAACGGGAGATTTTCATTAAACCGGTCAACTAACATCGAACGCCTCGATGCGACAGCCGTTCGAGAAATTTACTTACTTGAAGAAGTCCTCCTTGCAGAACAGCTGCCCGTTCCGGGCGAAGCACTTATCGTTCAGCTGGGCGTGGCACTCGCTGCACTGCAAGCACTTCGCATGCCAAGTCCGCTCCAGCACCTTCAATATAAAGCGATCCAGGATCAGCTCGTGGCAGCCGCCACACTTCGGTATCGTTGCTGTGGATGAATATCGATTGAAGTATTATATTATATAGTCTATCTCGATTGATGATATATTCGAAATTGTTGTTGCGGGCTCGCTTGTTGTGGTTCGCCTTCGTGAATTACCCATTTGCATTTTTGCCTTTTTTCCGAAAATTCTCTATTAATTTCTCTCGTTGCTAGTTTCTCTCGTAAATCAATTCGAAATGAATTTTAATTGAGCTATTTGTTTGTAATTTGAATCTGGATTTGTCGTCTATTTAAAAACTGTCATTATGAAAAAAATGTAAATAGGATGCGTGTAGGGTCCGGTTCGTAGGCTTTTCCCTTCCTGCGAAAGGAAACCTACAACTGAAACATGTATACGGAATTATTTATGTTTTTATTCTACGTTTCGACTACGACAACAGAAACTTATTTACTTTAAAGCAATAGTACTCTGGCAATTTAAATTAATTATCTATATTTCTGTATTATTAATTTAAAAATATTGCATTTTCTTTATTCGATTCGAAGGACAAAACATTCCACTGCATGAAAGGCTTTCTCTATTATCTATTTCCGGTTTCTCTCTTATTTGTTTACTTAATACTTTTTATAATACTTTGTATAATAATAAATACTCTTTAGTTCTACAAAATTGACAACATTTTACAAATTATTTTGTTCATCATAGCAAACCTCGAAATTAGTACTACGAAAGTTTTAATTTTATTAATAAAATGATCTATTTATTATTCTTAAATGGCAACTTTCGGACTCTTGGACAGTTGGTCAAGTGACTGCATATGATAATTAAACTAAAGAGGACTCCACTTCCGCCTTTTCTGCATGTTATCTACTAAATCGGAGGTTCTTGGGTCCTCAATCCTCAGACGTTTCTTATAGCACACCTATTTCCAACGATTTAACATTTGTGATTTATTTTTCTTAATCATTCAGTTGAATTGTTCAGAAAGCCTTTTAATTTGTTATTTTGTTAAAGCTCAATTCTTTTGTTAATATAACTCTAAAATAGTATTATATTTAGGGATATATATGCTTTCATCCATTAATGGACAATCTACTAAAAGCAAATCTGCATAATTTCTAATCATATTCTCGTTTATTTGCATATTTATTTTTTATCTCTAAAATATCATATTTTTCACATAAGTCTTATATGAATTGATCTTTAATCTTTATATATATATATATATATATATATATATATATATATATATATATATATATATATATATATATATATATATATATTGATGGCATGAATACTGTATTATGTATTTGTATCTTTGGAATCAAATGACTATTATATAACCATATAATAGGACAAACTTGTTTAAGTGATTTTTTTAATTAAGTCAAAGGATATGAAAGTTCATATCAAAAAATATCCAGTAATAAATAACAATATTATACTAAATAGAGATGTTTTGCTGTTGTTATATTCCTTGGACCTTCGTTGATAACATTAATTTGTAAAGATATAAAAATGTAAAAAAAAGCAGCCAAAAATATTTCCAAATATTTAATAATATTTCCCCGAACATTTTTCAGTTGTATTGATTTGAGTTTAAGGAATTTGTTAGGATAGAAATTTGGATATTTTTATTTTCTGTTTTCGGCTTTTGTTTGTTGTTCAATTTCGTTGGAATATTTAATATTTAGAGTAAGGAAGTTATAGTAGATTTTTTTCTCGTTGAGCACTTACACAATAGAAACTCAGGCAATTGACTAAGGTTAATGGGCGGTACGCGATCGTCACATTTGCCATTGGACAGAAAGTCACTTTTGAACATCATTAGCTTCAAAAGCTCCATGCCGGGGCAATGTGGGATGGGCTAGATGATGGCTGAGATCGATCGCGCAAATATACATATATGTGTACATATATTTGAAGGACGCTTTGCTTAAGAAATTACGCATACACATACACATGCACGTTCACCGTTTACACATTCAACAGCATTCAATGGTCACATTTTTGACATTAGGTTTTTAACACATTCCGTGTGAGGCTGGCGCATGGCCATTGGCCGACGGCGACGGCGGCGACGACGACGACGACGACGATGACGTTGAAAAGGCGAAGTAACGACAACGTTTTTACCGTTACCAAAGTTTACAGTTTGAAATGCGGCGCACGAATGACGACCGAGCGCTCGTGGAGCAAGTGCGGCGGCGTCAGCGCTTGGAAAGCAACTGACGAACCGCTGCTTTGCTTTGAAGTCATATGTTGCTTATGGTGGTGGGTGAAGGTGGCGCACACACATAGACACACATTTACCGTGTTGTTGTTGTTGTTGCTGACATAATCACGCCAATAGCCCAACCCTTAGAAATCAGACTGCACTTCCAATTGGAAACTGCTGCTGCACCCTGTGCTGTTAGTTATGCGTGTGTGTGTGTAAGTGTATGCGTGTATGTGTGTTATTGTTGTTTTTGTTGTTGCTCATATTTTGGCTGTGCCAGTTTTCCAAGCTTGCCTTTTTGTCTTTTGGCCTGAACAATTGAGTTTGGGTTGGTCTCCCATCAACTACAGCAGCAACAACACCAACACAGCACGCTTTGGCGGGGAAATTGCATTGTAACACATTGCTTTTGCCTCTATCTGTCTCAGTATAAAAGCGCGCGCATGTATGTGTGTACGATTCAGTTTTTCGTTTTGTCTGTGTGTGTGTTTATTTTGTATATTTATGCCTGGGATTGGTTGTTTTGTGTGCGTCGACGTTGCGCCGTCGCCTGAACTTTTCGGGGAGTGGTCTCAAAGCTTTTTCAGCTTTTTTCGCTCACTCGCTTGCTATTTTATAATAGCCTTCTCTTTCGCTCGCTCTCATTCCATGTTCGTCTCTCTCTCTCTGCTATATTGTCTGCGTCCAGTGTTGCGAATTTGTACGTGTACTAAAAATATACATAAATATGTCCGCACACACACGTACGCACGCACGCTCACAGACATACGTTGGCATACAGCACTTGGCTGCCAGTGCGTTATTGTTGTTATGATATGTACTGTTGTGACATTGTTTAACTGTAAAATGACCTTAAAGCTGTTAAATTTTGTGTCTGGTCGACGAATTGATCGACTCACATCAAAATATTGGAAACGGTTACGCGTTCGAATTGAGTTTGCCACACTACTAAGTCCAACAGCACATTTTTGTTATTTTTTGGGCCTAATGAAATTTGCCCAGCCACAAATGCTAAAATAAGCGCAACCTAACCTCACTTCCAACATGCTAATTGACTATTTGGTTTTCTTATTTGTTTTGATCATTTTTCGAACAATCAATCAAAATGGCTTCCTGACACTTTGGAGTCGCAATAAGCAACACAATTGAATCTGTATAGTTTTTTTTTCCATTGTGGCATACTTTAAGGAGCAGCGCAAAAAATATAATGGCTGAGAAAGAAATAAAAAACAATTTTAATTTGAATGCGAGTGCCGCAGGTAAGAGCCATATGGCCACAGCCGCGGCCGCAATCGTATGCGTCTAAAATTGTGTTGGAATTGTGTGAACGGACAGAGAAAGTTTACACACACAGACACATGCAAATGCTAACGCACATTTGTGTGCGTAAGCACGAAAGTGTAGGCGAAACGGGATCGGTCCAGGCAACTGCCAGGTGGGAAGAGTGTGGGGGGCAGCTTAAATATTCTAGAAACCTGAAAGGCAGCCGTGAAATGTGCGCCAAAGCAGGGATTACGTTTTCTGCAACCAGCTTCTGTTGCTGTTGCTGTTTCCATTTTTGTAAATGTATGTGTGTATGTAGACATGTATGCAGTTGTATGTACAAGTGCATTTGTATGCGTGCCTGCATCTGCTTGTGTGGTTTAGCATTCTTTGCTCTTCTATGCGTTCTTCTCTGCTCATTCGCTCGCTCTTCTATTTGTCTATCTTCAGTGCAGCATTAAGGAAATGCTGAGCTTGTTGCGAATGTTGTTCAAAAATTCATATTGCCAAAAAATGGCATTTAGAACTGGACACGCATGTCAGCTTGTTGCATAATCGCAGCATACCAAAGAACGACCAGCTGCCTCTGTCTGTGTGTGTGCTCTACGCACACAAACAACAAATGTGAGCAAAAGAGAGAGAGAGAGAGAGAGATAGCTGCCAACAAGCGAACAAAATGGCTGGCTGTGGACCCCTTCTCTCATGTCTTCTTCGTGCTGCCAAATTCACTTGGGCTTTAGCCCAAGCTGGTGCTGGCGTTAAAACCTGCTAGTAGTCAGCGTCGTTGTTGTTGTTGTTGGTTTTAAGCTTTCGCTTATTTGCCTTGGCTTTGCCCCCAAACGCCGCCAGCTGGTCAAGTGCTTTAAAGAGTATGTATGTATGTGTGTGCACATACACATGTCTATCTGTGTGTTGTTACTAATTTATGTCCTTACACATGCACTTAAGACAATTTCTCAAAGATTTTAACAGTGTTCAGCTTAAAAGATTTTCAAATCTCTGCAGCTAGCAGCTTATGCAATTGACAAGACTTCTATTCATACAGTTATTTGCACGCATATACACAATATATATATTCAAATATTGTATTTACCCATTGCTAAAATCTACTTTCAACAGCTGCATTTTATTCTAGCTGAGTCAAGGTTTCATACTTGAAATTTCTCTTTGTTTGTTATATGTATAAACAATTTATATGTGATTCATTATTTTGATTATGCTATTAAACATTGCAGAGTAAACAATGCCCAGTCTGAGCTTGGGTTTTCCTTTGCCCTTAGTTTCCAAGTATTGGACTACTCTACATAAATCCATGCTCAACTCTTTAAGTTTGTAACAAAAGATTTGCAATATTTTTAATATGAATTTTTAGTTCCCTCACATTAATGATCTCATAAAGATTGTTGCCTACTTTAGGGGTAAGCAGATTAAAATATTTCCAATCGGTTTTTGAGGAATAGATTTATTTATGCATTTAATCAAAATTGCAATATTTAATATATTGATTTAGAGCTTAATGCAAATTGAGGGCATTAAGCTCTAAATTAATATATAAAATATTGCAATTTTGATTAAATAAGGCAATTCAGTGAGTACATTGAAGCATGGATTTATTGCACTTGGTAAGCCAGGAACTTTCTCACATAAATATGTTATATATATATCGGTTGTTCTCTCTTACTCTCTCTCCTTTTCTTTCTTCTCTCTCTTTTGTTTCTATCTATAACATATTAAGGTCTTTTGAACTGGAAAAGAATTGACAACGCTATTTATATTTTATAGCTACTTTTATTTTAAAGCTGTGCTTAGTTTCTTTTGCGTAATTTATTTTATTGATATTTTTACTTTTAAAATTCCATATTATTATTAATATTGGCATGTAATAATATCTATATTCTACTATATATACTTATATAATATATATGCTCTATTCTATATTCATTTTGTTTTTGGCTGTGTGATAAAGAGAGCTCGCTCTTCAATGCGATTCTCACGTAACTAAGCAGGGATGCAGTTATAAACGGAATTTAACAAAAATGGAATAAAATTTTTATATTTTATAATTTTTATATTGTACTTATTGTCTTATTATTATTATTTATTTTAAAACTAAGCCTAGCTACAAATATATTTTTTTTTGTGCTTATTGCTTAATGAAAGAAGCAGAGGCTACATTATTAATTATTTGGTTTCTGTCTAAGTTTTAAAATTCTATAACTATAGAGTTTATTACTTATCAGCTCAGATCTAGAAGCAAAAATAAACTTTCCTCAGTCTCGGTTTGTATTTATATAAGTTCATTGGAAATAATAAATTATTTTCGAAGCTTTTTGTTGTTCTAATTCTTAAGAAGATAAACTGTATTTTTTACTGGGGCTGTCTAGACGAGTATATATTCCAAAAGTCTCAAATATAATACAATTTGTACAGAACAGTCGAGTCGGCAAGCTGCTTGTAATTTCTTTGATTTCTAGAGCATCTCAACGGTAATTCATGTATCCAGATCTTTATTTTTTCTTGTGTTGTCAACAATAGCATAGTGATGAATTGGACAACCGAAAGGACGGACAGGCGGACGCACAGCAAGACAAGTGTTGCACAAAACCAATATACTCTTTTCACTGCTTGCACGAGTATATGAAAACTTTTGTTTATATAATTTGTTCAGTAACTTTAATAGTAGAAAACCTTCGGTAAAGTGTAGTCCGACTATAAATATTATCCAAAACATAAAAAAGCTGAAAGGAGACTGTGAGTATTCGAGAGATACTTAATTCAGGCCATAATCCAATTAGTTTTACATTAAACAAATCAAGTTGCCACATTTATTTCTATACCCATAGAGCAGTTGAAATTCTAGATTCCCTCTGGAAGATAGCTACGTAGTGTAAGTAGTATTCGCTATATATAACATGAGGTTGTATGTGGCATATGTTCGATATTTGTCGTTATTGGAGTGACAACTTAATTAGCCTTAGGGCCAACTTTCGAGTACCGCGGACAAAATGTCTGTAATCAAGCGAGGATATTAAATAGAAGGTAGAAGGCGGACTGGGGGCATGGTTACGCCTATGCCATTAGTTGCGAACCGAACAAAAGACCCATTTAGATAAGAGTCGGTGGTCAAATTCATAATCATAATAGAAGTGCCTGGCTATTTATAGAGTACATATATAGCATACTATATATATATATATATAGTTATGTGTGTGAGTGTGTGGGGTTGTGTGTGTGTGTCCGTGGGATGACCAACTAAAAGTTATTACGAAAGAGCCATTGCACTACGAAAAGGGGTAAGCCGTAACCGGATAGACAACGCAGTGTCCGCGATAAAACATTGAAAGCACTCCAAAAGCATTAATAAAACGTCACCAGGTGGGCCAGGGGTAGCGGGCAGGGTGGTTGCCGAGTCCCCACCCACTCGGCTGGTAAGTGGACACACGTGAACTTTACACCTTGGCCAGCTGTGCGCCTCATCGCGTGTTCGCGAGTCGTTTTGGTCGCGCCACACGCATCCATTAGGATTCAAATTGCGCACGCGGTGCCATCGGCCGACTTTTTATGCGCTTTGGCTTTTTGGCTTTGGCTTTGGCTTTGGCTTTGGCTTTTTATGTGCTGCAAAGCCCATTGCAAGTGAGTAAATGGGGTATATTATTTTTGAGGACGTGCATGTGAGAAGCAGATAACATAGTCGATTCTATATAGCATATATCCGTTTGATGAAAATCTATATCGGCTTAAACGTAGTTCGTCTATCCGTGCCTCTATTCATGCCACAACTCATAGCAGCTAAAGACTTTAGTTTATTTGAATTATCGATAGCCTTTTCTATGTGGTGAAATCGATTAAGATCGATAACAAGTTGCAGTTAGATTACATCGAAAGTTTTAACTGCTAAACTCATGTAATATGTTAAATATATTCTACTACAGTATATACTATCAAAGCGTAGACGACCTGTCTCCATTATCTCCCATAGATAGATTGTTTGCAATAGGTATCTAGGTATCTATCTATTCAGGGTATCTATTGACCGGGCAGACCCAACTGGAGCAGTCTTATTGGTTGGTTTGCCTTGGGCTTTTTATTTGAGGCCATCAAGAGGCGAAGTTTGGGTTGGTTGTCCATTGCACGCGTTGCCACTTTGCATAGGGCAAAACACGCGGCGTCATCTGTGCCCCAGTCAGGCCGCATATTATCTAATTAGAGGCACTTCAAAACATTACAAAAACTTTTGCCATTTGGGGGCAGCTAAATAAGTGTCTTGTATGCCTATAATAAAAAAAAGAACAAACAACAAACAGCAAACAACTGACATTTCGTTACGGCCAGGGCTAGTCCATTGTCCGGCCTGAGAATCTGCTTAATGTGCTCAATTTGCTAGATTTTTTGGGTCTTAACAATTGGCGGTTGAAAAGCGGCAAAAGTAAAAGAGCAATTTCAATTTATTGAAATAACTGAGTTTTTAAGTATGCTTATGTGGCCTACAGGACAAGCGAATTACAAATGATGAGACATAGAGAGTCAAGACTTTGGGCTTCTCATTGATGTTTCGCATTGTCACTTGTCTTCTCCGCTTTACGTTCCGTTTCCAGTCGATTCTTTATTTCTATTTTCCTCTTAGCTTATATTCTTTGTTCTGCTCTCTTTCAAATCTCTGAAATTCTTTTCTCTTTTCTTTGCGTCTCTTCTTTTCATATGTTCACATTTTCTAGTCGTAAATTCTCTTCTCGTTGCTTATCTTTTCTCTCCTTTTCTATTTTCTATCTACTCTTCGTATCTCTTCTGTTCAGTTATTTCTCTCTTAAGATTGATCTAGTTGTGAGTATCTGAGGAACAGCCGAGATGGATAGACTTAAGCAGACGGATGAAACGAGACGCGTAGCCGCAGAAAGAACAGAAACATAAAACGTCAGGAAGAGCTTAAGTTCATTCGGAAACGAATGCTAGGAAGAAATTTCTTCGGCAATTGGTGGCTGTTTTAATGATGTTGGAAGTCGTCAAAGTTGATTAATACAGTTATCATAGCGAGTGGACGACGACGACGACGACGACGTCGACGACCCATCAGTTTATGTTGAGCTCGTTCAATTTGCTGGATAATCAATTTGAGCAACACTTTCGCGGCTAGTGACAAATGTTTAGCTCGGACCTTTGGTTGCGTTGGGTATAAACTATTTATCATAAGAGTGCGAGAACTATATAGGTCTATATGCGAGGAGCAAGGAGTGGGTGCGAGAGCGGGAACGGGAAATATGCGAACGGGCAACGCCCATTTAACGCAGCGCCAGTCAGCGCATCTGTTCCGAAGCATTTATCAAAATGTCAATGCAGCACTTAACCAAATCCATTAAGTAACTTCATGGGCACTCATACAAACCGCCGAGCGACCCCTCAAGCAGTCAGTCATTCAGTCAGTTCGTCCGTTAGTCAGTTTGTCAGTTTGTCAGTTTGGCAGGCATTCATTCATCTATTCATTGGCCATAAAAAGCGTGCAAGGCATTGTAAGCCGCACCACCCACTCACTCACTCACCCGCTAGCCAACCGACCAACTCACAAACCTACCAGTTGTGCCACCCGTTACTCCTGCTCCTCCTTCTGCTACTTCCTTTCCCATGGAGTAAATGCGTCCATTTAGTGGCAAACAAGCGACAGATCCGCTTGTAATCCTTTAAGTGTATGCAATGGCAGTAGCTAAGGGGCGGGACACGACTCGCTTTGGTGACAGCAAGTGCAATAATTTGTTTGCAGTTTCCCCCGTTAAGTGCTCTATTTTGTACAAATGGAAACATCACAGTCAGAGCGCCAGCCACGCTCTCTTCCTCTCTCTCTCTCTCTCTCTCTATCTGTCTGTCTATCTGTCTCTCTTTCTAAATTGAATGGCGAGTGCGCGTTCAAGGGTGCTGCTGAGCGTCGTTGCTGCTGTTGTTGTTGTTGTTGTTGTTATTATTTCCCTAACGAAATCAATTCAACAAAGTCAAACAAAAGACGCTGTGGGGTGGTACTCGAGCACAATGTATATTCGGCTGGTATAATATTCGACGCTCTGATAAAGTCAAGTTACGGCCTGGTTATAACAAACAAATATGCACTGTGGGCAAACCCAAATAAATCTGTGTTAAAATATGCAACAAATATATGAATTTGTCTTCCAGCAAAGAGGCTATCTATGAGAATTAAAAAGAAAGGCTTCACTTTCTTAGCTTGCAACTTATGCAACTATTGGTTAAATGAGAATCACAGAGAAAGGCGATGTCCTATAATATAATATGTAACATAATATTGAGAATCACAGAGGAATGGAATGGGAATATTTTTGATTAAAGCTGCTTAAATTGTATTCAGAGAGCAAATCAGTCATCCAAGTTAAAAAGTAGTGAAGAAAATTGTTGGAAAAGTTAAATAGATTTAATGTCCAGAAAAGAGTTTGCTTTCAAAATGATTGATAAAGAGAGAAAGGAACTCTGCACGTTATTCAAATAGCACTAAATACTATGTTTCATATGATCCTTCGCAATGGTGAGTAGAATCATAGCTGAGGGACATACATATTAAATCAGTGTTAAATTCTTTACTCAAATTGTTAACAATTCGTGAAGGCATTAACCCAATTAGTTAACTATTTTTAATACTAAATGTCAGAATGAATGCCAACCGTACACATAAATAGGAAGGCAGATCGGATCCAGTCGCGTATCAGTTATGACGAAATCCCGCTGTTTGTTTAGAGCGAACCCCACTGCGTGGTCGTTTGTCGCGAGTAACCCTCGGCAGCAGAGCGGAGGGTTAGCCTCTGAGTTTCCTCGTTGGCATTGATGACATATTGGTGAGTCCTGTGTCCTGTGTTGTCGTGTGGCTTGGCTGGTTGCCTGCATCCGTGCCAGGGGGTGGAGCGCCAGGGACTCTACTCAAATATTTTTTATTGTTCCGCCTGTCGACTCGCTGGTATTTTGCTCTACATACCGTTAATGTGGAGCGTTTAATGCTTTTAATGTAATAAAAACATTTGCAACGTTTCAGGGGCGTGAGGCACCTTTAATGTGGCTGGAAGGGCGGGGGTGTAAGCCCAGGGGTGGTGGGTTTAGTTAAGTGGCGCACAGGTTTTACGTTAATTCACTTGTTGCTAGTCTTGAGGCTCTGCTCGTTTGTTCTTGATGCCCTTTGAAGTGGGATCTTGGACAGCGAGTGGGACAGAGAGATAGAGAAGCGTTCGTTGATTGCCTGGCAGCTGTGCAAAATTTTACTTCAAGCTACGGCAAGCCATTGGCAAGGGTTTAAGCTCAACCACTGACCTCATGAATAATGCGAGCCGCACCCAGCGAGTGGCAGCCAAATAGGCGAATGTGGAGTGGAGTTGGCACTCCTATGCGAGTGCAGACAGCCGTTGCCAGGTTTATTGTACAACAAAAGTGGGTAAGCCATAAAACTCTGGCAAAGGCTCGCCGAGAGTCGAGCCCTGGCATTTAACCTCTGCCACTGCTGCCTCCCCTTCCACTCCACTCTCCATTCCACATGCGGGGTGTAAAATTTCGAAAATACAAAACAGCTACTTTTTATGGCAGCGTGAAGAAGGTTTTGCTACAATATGTTGCTGATTATGCCGCTGGGATTAAGTGTCAGTGAGTCGGTGCTCGGTGCCCGTTGCCCGTTGCACACAACTCGCAACTCGCAGCTCTCGATCCCAGCTCGGCGCTACCCGGCTGCATAATGACCTTAATCAATTTTGAGCAGCAACCCCTGAGCAGCCACCCCTGCCACTATTTCGTAACTGAGTAAACTACGCGACTTTGAAAACTGTTTTCAACGGTTCAGCTTCAGCTTCAGCGTTAGCCAAACTGTTGCATAGCCCATGGACAGCACTTAACTTTGTTTGTATTAATGTTTGGGGTGTGAGCGTGTGTGTGTGTGTCAGTTTGATGATATGGATATCCACATCGATTGATGCGTATTGGTACTCAAATTGTTGCTGCGGCTTATGGTGAAAGTAAAGTAAACGCCGCAATAAAAACTAACGCCATGAAACTAGAGACGCGCCAAGCAGTTGGGCTTGCCAACAGCGCTGCGTATTAGAGATGGGAATTATAGTTCTAGGGCAATAAGCATAAATTTTATTCTTTAGTTCCGTTAGTTCAGCAGTTCATGAACGATTCATATTGAGCCGTCGATTATGAATTCTTTATTCAGTTCTTTGAGCCGCTCAATTGCATAAATCGTTCATCAGCTGTGGTGAGCAAATTGATGTAAAATTTAACCATGCAACACATGGAATCTAGAACAAAGTTATTCAGCACAAAATATTTATGCGATTTGTTCCACGCCAGCTTTGTCTACTCTTCTCTACTCTTACTCTTTCTCTTTTTTTCTCTTTACGACCTAAAAGCATATTGCGATCGCAGTTGACTGTCGCCATTTAATATTCGCTCCCACTTCATAATTTTTTTCGCTTACTCTCAATTGGTCTCTCTAATGTAAGAAAGTATGATTGTGTGTGTGTACGCACTGTAAGGAATGCATATGAATTGAATTATATTTTCGGTTACAATTATTGCGTCTTAAGTGAGAAGTATTGTAAAATAGCTAACGAGTTGGCAATCTATTACTATTGCTGTCATTTATGTGCCTGTTCTGTTGTTCATTTCGCTCGAACTTATTCCCTGCGATAGCCTGTTTGCCTCTCGGTCAGCAGGGACGTAAGTGCTCATCCTCGCTGCACGCACACTGCAGCGTGCGGTGAGCTGCGCCCTGTAAACGGATGGATATCAATTATTGGTGCCGTTGCACGCAGCGAAATTGTAGCTGCGTGGAAATTCGCCGCACCCGTTGAAACGGAGTGGGAGCATACGGCACGACGATCGGCTTAGACGCTTCTTAAGTTTCCATGCAATTGCCAGGGTGAAACTCTTCGAGGAGGCCCTACAAGAGGCGCGAGTCTCGCACCCGACTTGGCGGGTCGTGTCAAAACGTTTCACTTGTGCGGCACACGTGCCTGCAATTAACGCAACTGCAGTAACTCAATATGGGCATAGACTGCCTCCGCCACTCTAAGGAGCCCCTGTTAAGCTGTGTACTTGTAGTCTGTAGAGGAATATGGAGACTAAGTACAGCATGTGGGCCTCGCCATGCCACAATTAGGCCATGTTAACACGAACTCTGCACGCTGCTCATAACCGTTAACCGTTAACGGTTAAGAGGGTCGGACTAAACACCTGCGCGTGTCGGCAGACAGCAGCTACCCATCGTTGTCTTAACCAGATAACTGCCCATTGCCACGACGAGGTTCATTTCCATTAACCGGCAAAAGGCGTTTAAGTTAATAGCTTGGCCAAAGCGACCCCAAGCACCCCAAGCGCCCACGTTCCACGTTCCACGTTCCACGCTCAACGCCCAACGCCCTCTTCTTGTACACGTTGCACTTTGGCTTTGCCACTTTTAGTGTTTCATAATTAAAAATGTTGCTCGTTGGCGTTGCCGTTGCCGTTGCTCGTAACAGTTACAGGTGCGTTGGTGTGTGTTTGTGTGTGTGTCTCATTCCAGCCAACGAGAATCTGTCGCCATCTGCAGCTGCGCCATTTTGTTGCTGTGGTGTGTCGTGCTTTGTCGTTTGTGCCTTTGCCAAGGTGAAATTCTTTTTGGACACCTTTTAATGCGTTTGCTTTTAATTCCGCACGAAGCACTTATGGCCTTACCGCACAGTTACACCAGCACACACACATACAGTGTGTCACACGTACACGTACATGCTAAAGTAAATGGCAACAAAACGCCGTTACTTGTCGCTTGGTCTTTGCCTCGTTTTTATTATGCCTATTATAATTTACTTTATGCATGTGATTCTTGCTCTTCATGCTCTTATTCCTGCCTGCCTGAGCTTTTGTGAATACATTACTGCGCTTTTCTCTCTTGGCATTGTAATTTCTTAATTGCGGTCGAGCGTGGTGTAAAGGAATTGCATGCAAAATGAAGAGTGCAAGCGCGCAATGTAGGAAGTGAAGGAGAGAGGCCGAGTGAGAATTAGTTGAATTCAATCAGCTCTTGCAAGCCGTGGCGTTAGTGCTTGCATAAGCTCAATGTTATGGTTAAGCTATTCGAATCCGGAATGAACAAAATAAAATCTTCATTTTTTTGGCTATTGTGCAAAAGTTTTGTGTATAAAAAGGCAGTGGCCAAACCAAAAATTAACTGTCAAATATTTTAGTTCAACAATTTGCGCGCTTGGCACAAAAACCCGTACTTGTGGCACATCTATGTATATAAGTAGCAGCTTGTCACGACAATACGATTCCACCTGCCCCTTTCCCTCTCTGCGCCTCCCTTACGCCATGCCCCGCGGCTGTGGCAGTGGCTGTGGCTGTGGCTATGGCTGGTTAGTGGACGTGCAGCACAATAACTTTTCAATTTCTGGCGCACATTCCAGCTGACGTCCATTAAACAATGGGCACCGCCATACATTCTCTATTTTCAATTTTCTATTTTTACGCTCGCTTTTGGTTACTTTGCAAAAAGCATTTTGTTCGCTTTTTATTTTTTGTTGTAATTCTTTGCTTTTGTTTCCTATTTTTTTTTGCTAGCTTTTTTTGTTGCGCCGCTAGCCAAACAAAAGGCGCGCACTCGTTGGCAGCCATTCAAGCGTCAAGCTAGCTGACCAGAGCACCCTTGACCGGGCGCTATAAAGCAGAGCAAAAGCAACAACGACGACGTCGACGATGACATGGCGCACTGCTGCCTCCCATCAGCTCATGGAGCACATGGTTACCCGCCTCCAATTTTGAACACTACGACCATCAATCGGGCCTCCTTTATGGTTATGCCAGGCCAAGAAAAATGGGCAACGGCTGCAGCAAGTATTTCTTTTTTGCATACCCAATGGAAATAGATGGAGCCGGGCGTATTGTGCTGGTGCCAGTGCATGTAACAGGTTAAAATCAGTCATATTCCAGGCCATATATCTAATCATTTTGGCCCGTCTGCCCATTTGCACATTCGTATGAACTCTTGGATCTCGGTAAGGATAAAAATTGATATTTACTTTCGCATAGCTCGAAAAGTATGAGAGATAGAGTAAGTAAATTTGGTATTTAAGTCTTTGTAGTCAATGCGCAGAGATTATATATTAGGATATTTGGATCCCTCGACACATTCCTGTCATAAATAGTGATCAGATAAAACCAAGTCATGTATGTATTTGTAAAGAAGTAGCTGTGGAGGTAAATACGGGGTATCTCCTAGTCATGGCTTCCCGACTAAAGCATTTTTCCGTGCTTTTTTGCCTTGCCAAGTGTATTGTGTCTCGAACTGGAACTTCATCAAACGAGCAGAGGCAGATGCAGAGTCGGTGGCAGAGGCAGAGGCAACGTATACGGAATACGGATTCAGGGAGCAACCTTTTCACATTCATCGAAGCGCTTCACGACTCGGCAAAGAAAAAGGTTTATTGCGGTCTCTATAAAAATACACACTTGGGGTGATTTTCTTTTGAAGCGCGTTCGCACACACACACACACACACACAGACACACACACACAAATCGTTCTATCTAGGTGCAGGTGGTCGGGGCTGGAGGATGCGTGGGGCGTGGATGGCTAAGTGACTGGGGGTGGTTTGGGTAGGCGGTTGGTCTAACGACTTCGTTTGGTGCCCATTTTATTTGCCTGAATCAAGCTGAGCTGCTGCTTTCAGTGCTTGGCTGCATCGCTGCCTGGCTACCATTATCTTGGCTTTGCCCTTATGGGCTTTTGTGTGCGTTTGATGAAGCCAAGATGGCGCCGAATGGTTGAGTTAATGGGGAGCCCAAAGCCAGAGACCAGGGACCATAGACCTGCTGCTGTTGAAATATCAGCCACAAAAATGGACGTCGCCATATTTATAGAGGGTGAAAGATTGCCGCAGTGTATGCGTGAAAGGGAAGCAGGAGAAGAGTGAGACGGAGTGCGAGACTTGCCTAAGGGTTGCACTTGGGGTTGGCTGCCCTTTCATTGGGGGGACGCTGCCCTTAGTTGCCAATTTGGTTCGACGGCATTTCTACCTCTAAACTATGCGCCTTGTCTAACAAAATCTACAACAATAATTGTAATAAATAATGCGATATACAATTTTATAGTCAACCAGCTAGGTATAGCAGTCTTTTGCCTGGAACGAGTCTTAGGCTTTATAATTTAAAACTTTTTCTTGAAGAATATTTTCAATGTATTCTGAATTAATTTAGTGTTTATAAGCTCTCAGAAAACAAAGTATGTAACTATTTCAGAAACTTTTCGGTTTATCTTGAGTCTACTATTAGTTGTTAGTCGTCATCAAGCTATAACCAGTTGCGAATTACATGTGTAGAACATGCGTTCTCTTGGATTTACCGCTAATTCGCAGTAAAGCCGTTAGATACAAACACTTTTATATACTAAATAAAATAAACTTAGAAATTGCAAATTCGCTAATTTGAAATTTTGTTGATTTCTGCAAATAAATGGCTCTATATGCATTATGTATTTCAATCTCAGCTGCATATGGGAAGCTCAGTTTAATAATCATTGCTGCATGGTCACGTGCCCAGCGCCTGGAAGCGGGCTATAAATTTTACTTAGCTGCAAGTTTTCAGTCGAGATTCAACAGAAATAAGAGACGTGCAATGGCCACCCATCAACTATTTACGTGACAGTCTAGTCCAGAGCATGATGCACATATAAAAATGCACACACACACACTCACACACACACCACACATATATATGCACACGTACTGTTAAAAGCCATTTGCAGGCATTTTTTAAGCGCAATTCCCAAATGTGGACAAAAGCACTCACTCTATCTCTCTGCACCTCTCTTCCATTCCCCTGGCTCCTCATTGGTTGCATTTTGAGTGCACTTTATGAGTCACTTTTGTGTGTGTGTATGTTTGTGTGTGTGTCTGCTTGCCAACGGCTTCAAATATGCTCACATAAAATATCATAAAAACAAAAGCTGAAGAAAACTTCTCGCAAAACTGACGGCATTTTCGCACTCAATTAGTTGGCATTAGAAACGCTAAGAACAACAACAACAACAGAAACAGCATCAGGGTAAACCGATGGGATTTGTGTCGTTCCATTAAAGTTTTATTCACGCAATCGACAATAGCCAGAGGACGAGCTTACGCTTACTCCTTTGCCCCACGTTGTCACACCAACCCAGCCGAGTTGCGAGGGGTCGCAGCTGCCTCGGCCCGCCCGATAATAAAAAACAATTTGCCACCCATTGGGCATTAACTACAACAAACGACAACGGCATCTACTCTCGCTCTCAATCTCTTCCTCTCTCTCTCCCTTTGCCTTTTATCCGACTGTCTGTGTGTCTGTCTGCTAACTACCCAATCCACTCGACCATTCCATTCCGTTCTGTTTCATTCCTGTGTGTCGTGCCTGCTGCACTTATTGTCACAAATGGCAACATATGGCCAAATGGTTTTGAGTGTTTTTTCGGGCTTAGCAGGCCGCATGCAATAAAATCATTTTGTTCATTGAACGCTTTCACTGAGCATCGCATAATTTGCGACATACGTTCAAGTCAGTTCTGCTAACCGGGCCGAACTACTCCTTGGACTCGAACTCAGTTCCAGCCTCAACCTGACACACGGATGCGGACGTGGTGTCATGCATTTTAGAAATAAAACCATTTATCTGTTTAACAGCTTTTGATTTTTGTTTCGAATTTATGGAGTTCCATTGAAGCAGCTTTTAAGGAGCTTTTGCTCTTGCCTTTTTCTCCTTTCATATCATGTATAACTTACGTAGCCAATTGCCTTTATGAAATGAAGAAAATGCAGATAGAAAAATATATAGATTACTCTCATTCTAGTGATAGATTTAGCAAGTTAGACCCGTCGGAAACCAAGTTGAAAAGTCGAAGTACCTAGAGAATTCAGCTAGAGTTGTATCATAAGATATATCGAATACTTCAATATATCTCTTAGGTGTTATAACTTATATTATATAGAATGTAATCTTAACCCATAAATAATTCGAATATTGTGATAATGGCCAGTTTGGATAAATTCTATCAGATTTCGACTCCTCCATCAGCTAGATAATTTGGATATTAAATTATGTATTTTCATCTCATAAAAATGCATATTATATTCAGGTATATGACAACTCTAAAAAACATTCGTAACATCTACAGCTTGACAGCTGGAATCGGAAGATTGGGTTAGCAGCTTATTGTGGACCTAAACAGATCTCCGTCCATAGAGCCAGTCACAGATTCTCAAACTTTTCAACTTTCTTAAGGCTAATCTTATGCAATAGGAATCTGTATTATAATACCAGAAACAGCAGCCAAGCTAATTTAGCCATAGATTGAATAATATTTTCTAAATTGTGGCCAAAGGCTTCTGCGTCTACTTGCCGTCTTATCGTACTGCTATTCTTTATCTAACCGTGCCCTTCCCCTACTTCTTATACTAGGTCAACTGTGAGCTCTATTAGGGGAGGGCAGGCAGAAGAGCTTCGAGGGTCGGTGTGATCAAAGTGCTTAAATAACTTTACTTTAGATTTAATAAACGATTATATTTGACTTAAATCCAAGTAGCGGGCCTTACAGCTACTCCAAGCGCAATCAGTGCCACATTTATATGGCACTTCAGTGAGCTGAGCTCCCCCTCCCCCACTACATGGATCGTGCTTCCAGTTATACAACTTATGTTGGACATTTTCAAGTGTTCGTAGTGGAATGAAAGTAGTTCAACATCTAAAGTAAATAGCATAAGCCATAGCATAAACTAGGCGGCAAGCTCTTAGAACTTTCGACGGGTTCTTTGCTCAACAATCGAAACTGTCTAGCTGGGAGTTACGAATCTCAGATCTGGTCTGTGTGCGTAGTTTGTTTAGGTGTTTGTGTTTTCGAAGAGTGACACTTATCTATTTGAAAGGCAGAGACCTTAACTTATCTCTCTGATAGCCTGATAAGCCGATAGAAGTGCCCCAACTGCTGCATCATATCAATACAATGAAGCAAATCTGCCAGCTCAGGCCATATCATAAGCGAACTATGTATAGATTTTGCGCATAAGTATTTATAGGCTAAGGTATATATATAGGGTATATAAGATTCCAGTTCTTTCGATGATTCATTCTCGATTCCTAACCAACTGATAAGTCTATTATTTTTTTTTTCGCATAACAAAGAACTTCTTTAAAACTTTATAAATAATTTTAGGTGTAATATTTTCTATTATAATGAAATATATGTATACTCGATAAATGTGTCGATCACCGATAAAAAATTACCGTCAATTCAATTTAAATTCAAATAAGTCCGTAAATTTCACACCTCTTACACTACAATTCTTTATCGATATATGTAGCGATAACTGTTTTCGTTTTTCTTCTAAGTTAAACGAGACTTAACTAATTCTATTTTGTCTTAATATAAAAATCTTAGTTTGATACAAAATATCCTTATCGATTATCTTATCGATAATAGTATAAAAGTTCTTTAGATCAATTGCAAATTATGTCACACTCAAAGGCTGCAAAATGATATAGAGCTGATCATAAGATCGATAGACTTATCGATAATTGTAAAATGCAGTTTTCATTGAAATTACTAGCGATAAATTACTTGTATAGCTTATGCAATCGATAACACACAAATGTATATGAAAAGATAGGTGTGGGTATATCCAAATTTGGTAAGTTAACTATAGGTATTTAAAGAATAGTTTGTAATCGATGTTATCTGATGTTATCGATAGCTAGCAAAGCCACGTTAAAGGACGGGTATATTGATATTGGGTATGCCAACTTACATGCTCGCACTAGTTGACTTATGGTCTCGTAATCAAACAGATTTCTACACTCAGAGCCCATTGCGTTTGCCTTTAGGGTACTCAATAGTTTGAGCTATGAGATCGAGAAACAATAAATACAAGTCTTTGTAGTATTTTGCTGCTTGAAATTCCACTTGATGGGCTCTCGTGAAGTGTATGGAATAAAGTCGAATCACTCCAGCAACGGGTGCGAAATAAGTTAAGTAATAACGGCGATTATTGTTAACTATTGACATAACGAAAATTCGATTGTTTTATAACTGGTCCACGGACGAGCACGATGCGACGGCGGATGCAGAGCCGCCTGTCGCGTGTTAGCTCCTGGAAACCCCCCAAAAACGAAACAACACAAGGAAAGCCCACTAAATATAATGACATATCGCAAAATATAAATTTCGGCCTGATCTAAATAAATCCAAAGCTGTAGCGAGCACTACGAGGAGCGGGAGTCGCAATTAGCACACCTGCTTAAATAATATTACCAACAATAATTTGCGGTTGGCTTGAATCAAAGCTCACTAGCTTTTTGTGAATGCATGCATGCATATAAATGCTTATTTAAATATATATGATATTATAGTTGATTGAAAGGTAAACACTACAGCAGCAGCAACAACAATCAGAAGCAGCAGAAGGGTGGATCAAACAAAAAGATTTGCGAATTCAGCGGCTCGGCCACATGCTGGGACCACCTGTTTAGATAAACCCAAACAATGGACAAAGCGATGTGGAAAATAATCACAGATAGCATAAAAGGCATAAATGGCAGAAAATGCATAAAGGATAAAAAGGCTCTACGAGTCGGAGCAAGTTGAAAGTCAGCCAGCGAGGGTTGCGCATGAAAAGAAAGAAAAGAAGCTGTATATATATAGATGTCTATGTTAATAGGCCTCATTTAACACTAGGCGGCGAGCTAAGAGAGCTGGTTAGCAGAGCTCTGCACAACCTTTTGTTACCCCTATCTTTCCCAGTTTCTGTTTTTATACCAATCTAACCATCGTCTTCCCTTTATATACCGTCGATTCAAGCTGCAAATCATCTCTATGTAGCGCTGTCGGGAAAACTTGGCATGTTTTTTCTTATCGAGAACATTTACGGTACGTGGTGCCAATGTAAACATTGATGTATTTCTCGTATATGTAGGCGTATGTCTCGTCTCAATGGGCAAATCTTGTACCATGCCGTCTAAGTGCGCCCATCACAGATAACCGAATCGAACATGCCCCCAGGCCCAAAAACAAGACTCTGGTACATAGACTGTTTTACTGGGTTCTTAAACAAGCTCTCTATTTTTATGCCATTACACCCATTAAAAATGGCTGCATGGAGTATAACTCAGCGAACAAAAATCTACAGCTATATCTGTAATATATTATATCTACATATATATTACCACAGGTCAAATGCAGAATTTAATATTCATTTGATTACTATTTACTCAGTCTTGAGAGTGCAGCCTGCCTTTTAGTCTGAAATACCCCATCATACTAGCTTTACTCATTATAGTAGACGAAAAGAATGCACACGTTGACTATTTATAGATATATACGCCTACATACATATAGACAGGCATCGGAATAGGGTAACTGTGTAGACGTTATCGCCGCAGTTGTTGTCCCGTTTTTCAAGGTATCGAGTGAAACGGTGTACAAATATTTACCGTTTGGCAGCGGCAGCAGCAGCGGCAGCGACAGCGGCATGTTAGAGGAGTATCTGGCAAGTTTTTGACCCGCACCCGACTACCGACTGCGACTACGGCTGCGTAGCGATAAGCGCTGCTGCAGACATGGCCACGCTAATTGCGGAATGATAAAAGTTGGTAACCGCTCCCGGCCATAAGTGAATCGCGCAATTGCCAAGATTTCGACTTTATTTTATTTCTTATTGCCAGCCAAGAGAAAGAAGAACATTTCTATTTGCCTAAACCGGCCCCCAAGGAATACTCAAAGAGGAATACCGTCAGCGTTGCCAGACAACGCAAATGTCTGTCAGTGAGAAGAGGCGGGGAAATTTGCTCCCAGCACAGAGCAATGCAGGGCAGGGCGGCTGGGCGGCTGAGCGACTGGAAGGGGGCTGCTGCTCTTCTGCAGCTTCAAGAGTATTACATAAAATATAAGAAAAAATTATGATTTTCACTTGGCAACACTCACACATACACTCGTATAATGTCGAAGACAACAACTGGAGTCGCAGAGCTGTGCTCTCTGCTGCCGTTGCTGCTGTTCCTGCTTAACTGTCAAAATCGTGTAATTTAATAAAGTTCGCTGCGGGATATTGTTTGTATAGAAGCATATTCATATACATATACATATATACATACATACGTACATGGAGAACGCGTTTCCAGCTTGTACGCGTACCCCATTTTTGTTCCTTTGGCACTTTTTTAGCCAGCTGCTACGTGTTCAAGGGAAATTCCTCTCTCCATCTCACTCTTGCCATCTCTGTCACACTGCCTGCTCAAGCCGTTGCAGTGGAAGCCAACATTAAAGCATTTGCCTTTGTGCTTCTGCTGTTTATATTTGTGTTTTCTTTGTAAATTTTGAATTTTTTATTTCGATTGCACAGTGGAGCCAAATATGTTTGCATAGTAACAAATCACAGTGGCTTAGTTCAGATAGTTCGGAGAGATAAGTAAAAGGTGAATTCATTTGTATATCAGCAAAAAGAAAATACATTGAAAACAAATTACTCAGTATTATGGAAAGTAAACAAATTCTAAGAAAAAGTACATTTTAATAAAGGTATATTTCAAATATGTTGATATTTGTTGTATGACTTACAAAAATCATTTAATTTATCAAATGGTTCCAATTCTGAACAAGAAACTGAGATTCAGCTACGAACTATTCGAATGATGTTGCCACATAGTTAAAAGCAATATGCGATTTCAAATAAAATCCCATTGAAATAATATGATAATTAAGACATCAAACACAAATGCAGCTTATGTTTCACACCAATTTAGTTAACAAATTTATGAAACTAATTTTTAACATCCATAATCTATTATAGAATATTATTAATTAAATATTTTAAATAAAATTTTAATTAGTTCAAGCTTCTCTTGAAAAGTTTTATCATAGTTGGGAAAAACAGGTTTCGGTTTTGAAAGAGTTTCTCTGCATATTTTGATTATACTTGATTTTGCAAATAATAAATAAGAATTTCTGATTCTAGCCGGATACACTGAAAAATAGTTATATTTATATATTGTAATAAAACATATACCCTAAGCCAATTTTTCGAAATGTTTTAGGTAGTTAAAGGCATTGCCTATGCCCAGTAGAGCTACAAGTCCTGCTCCGGCTTCACAAATGGCGTCTGCGACTTTTGACTGCAGAAGATTTTGTGTTTGTGATTTTTTGTTCGTTCATATTTTATTTTATTAAGCAAAAAGGAAATTGTGGAAGTAAACAGTGACTGCAAACACACATACCCACACACACACACACACACTCATCGAAATATACTCGCTTACATAGAGACGAGTAGGTGAGGCG
Organism: Drosophila hydei; assembly: GCF_003285905.1. Taxonomy (NCBI): domain Eukaryota; kingdom Metazoa; phylum Arthropoda; class Insecta; order Diptera; family Drosophilidae; genus Drosophila; species Drosophila hydei. The sequence continues at coordinate 3,969,228 of NW_022045678.1, forward strand.
TATGAGCTCCCCTGGCCTACGCCCTCTCTTATTGCCCCGCCCGCTCTGCCTGGCAATGTCATATGAACGCCCCATTATTTACTTAACGTAAGTTAAACATGCGCCTGTTCCCTCCTCCAGAGCACGAAATGCTGTTTTAGAAAGGTTGGCAAAAAAACGGGAACGAGAGGGAGACGAAAAAAGAAACAAACAGAAATGTTCATAAAGCGGGGCTGAAGCGATTCAGCGAGGGAGGGTGAGCAGGACTTTGGGGCTGTAGAGAAGCAGGGAGCATTGGCTAACCTTACCTGCCAGCAGAGGCAGCCTAGTCAAAGAGCTGTCGTCGATTCTAAGCGCCCGGCACCGTCCCCTTGAGCCATAGCTGGAGCATCTCCAAGCTCCCCACCCACCGCTTCAGGAGTATGGCAAACAAACCGCCATGAAATATGCAGCAGGCAGTCCGAACAAAAAATGATTTATGTGGACGCCATGAAAAACAACGAATAAACGAACAAACCAACAACCGAACAACCGAACAACCAACAGCAACAGCAACAATAACAATAACAACATCAACTGATTTCTCAACTTGGCTCCAAGCCCAAGGCCCAACTTTTTTTCTTTTAAAATGTATTTTCATTTGTTGTTTTGGCCTAGCAATGAAAAATGCGCGGATTGCCCCAAAAAGGCATCTGCTCAAGGAAGAAGAATCCGCCGAGGCTTAGAAATCTGAGAAGTGCTTTTGCCCCATCCCAAAGCTGGGCGGGTAAACAATATAAAAAAATATGTATTCCTATGAGCAGAACTAAATTAGTTTTAGTTTGCTTAGTTCTGGAATTCAGGCTGATCCATTAGAGCTAAAGACTTGGGATGTAGTTCTTATAGCTCTGGTCAATTAGAATAAGCTCCTTTAGCAATAAAATGTCTATAGGTTACTAATTATATTATATATATATATATATTATATTTAAAATTTTATAGGTCCGTGTATAGCTCGCGCATGCGATTGATCGATAGCTGCTCACGTTGTATTGTTATCGATTAAAAACACGATCGAATTGGATTCTCTTTTTTTTTTTTTAAAGCTAGATACAAGCTAAGTATAATATTAAAAACGCAGATAGAACTTTGGTAAGGCTATCTCCAGGTCGCTCAAGTTAAATTTATTAAATAAGCTGTAAAGAGTTCTATTAGCTCGATCGGAATGCTTTGGAAATGCTGTCCAACTACTTTGATATATATGATATATAGAGCTAGTGACGTAGCGCAGCAGTAATTTAGTAGTAGTAATTTAGTTATGTCCGAGAGTAGAGTAAATATTTAGGTCCAAAAATTATGGCTTGTTAGAGTTGAGTTTAATGAAACGATAATTAGTTATGAATTCGAGTATGGAAACACTTACGGGGTCCAGTGGAAAGGAAGAAAACGGAAGCTTGGTACTGGATAATGTCAGTAAAATGCTAAAATCAAGCAGACAGCAAATGATTTTTAGGTAGAGCACTAAAAAATTTTATATTTGTCTGTCACACAGATGTCCAATGTGAGTTGGGCTGCCTACAACGCTTTTCGCTGTGATCTGGCCAAGGTGCAGAAGACTTTCAGTAGCTGCACTCAGACGGAGTTCACCGAGGAGGTTGGCACAATAACCGAATTGCAGTTGGGCTGCAAGTTCCCAGCCAGAGCTCCAGCTCAACAAGACAATGGACAAAACTAATAGAGACGCCACCGAACCATTGCCACACTGCTCGACAGGGTCTGCCAGGCAAACTAAAGCCATCGAGTTCAAAAAGTCAATAACAATTCTATTCAATGCCAAGGAAGAACATGCTGTCCTTCGACTAAGCCAGTCGGACACAACCTTTGAGCGGAGTCCGAGCACTTTGTTGAGGGGTGCCAACCTCTTGCGGAGCAGCAAGTCAGTGCAAATAACGCCCAAGTCGGCTGCCGTTGAACACGTAGCAACGGATATTTCAGAATCTGCTACGACAGTATTGCCAGCTGCTTCGCGAACCTCGACTACATCAGCACTCAATTACAATGGCAGCGAATCCACCATTGGAAGCGCCGAGCTGACTGTGACTGATTCCCATTCCTCGGGCTATACGACGGAGACCAGCTATCGCACAGCCACAGCTGGCAGTATTTATAGCCTGGGTAATTCCACTTATCAGCGTATACGACGTCATAATGTGGAAAACTATATACGTGAGATACATGTAGGTGTGGAAGCCAACGCAACAGAGGCACAAGTTCAGGCAATACGCGACGATCTGCGCGATCTGCTAAGCAACGAGGTAGATCTGATCCATGAGACATCTGGTGGGAGCAGGCGAGCCGTTTATCTAATTGCCTATCAATATATGTAGGCTGTATATCAAATATAAAATTCTAAATTATAAATTCAGTAAAACGAACTAGCATTTGCTTGTCTTTGCTGCACACCTTTGGATCAGCTGAGGAAAAGGCCTTCTCTGAGAGTTCGTCTACTGTTTTGCCGGAGTAACGAGTAATATCCACACCAGCAGCAAGGTGTTTCCTTTCTGAAATCTTGGTGCGTGCACTTGTCTGATCTTCATTTTACCTGTTGCCTCTGGTCTACCTCTTGCCCATTAATCTAAGTCTGAATAGCAAATATATAATTTCTAAATTTCTAGTCAAACCAGTTCCAGTTGTGCTCATAGCCGATCTTGACATCATTCGCTTGTTGACATTATGACAAATTACGTGCGCAAAAGGCAACAAAATGCAACCCCCGCCGGAAGGATGTCAAGGAAGGAAGCAAGCAAGCCAAAGCGATACGCTTAAGCATTAGTAGGGTGCTGGCTGGCTGGCTGGCTGGCTGGCTAGGAGGGTGAGCCCCTTGCGACGTTAATAGGAAAGCCACACAAGAACAACTAACGAACGGCACGCGGCGGACAGCGGGCGGGCGAGTGGACGGACGGTCGAGTGAGCGACAAGTGCGCTAGCCCACAGTATGAGGGTTGAGGTGGCAGAGAGGTTTGTTTGCCCAAAACTAAGTGCACGGGCCGTAGGCAAGTGGAAATGACAAACATATTTACACAATTTTTGACAGGCTCAAACCCCATATATATATATGGCCAAGGAGCTGCGAACGGGTGAAACCAAACACCCGTGGGTGCAGCGAGCTACCCACACCTCCTACTCGACTACACTGCAAACAGAGCAACCCAAACTCGATAAATATGTTTATGTGCAAATAACAAAATATTTGTCGATTGCCGGTTACTTCAACTGCTCGGCTGGGCGTGGCATAGGCAGTGACAGCGACAGGGGTAAGACTCGAGGTTGGGGTTGAGGGTGCTTCACTTGGGAAGCACCGCAAGCGCATAATTCAATTTTTCTGCTCGTTTTGCACGACGCTCAACGAACGCCGCTCAACTCCGCTGGGATGTGCTGCAGCATCTAGCCAGGTCTTTGCACTGCTTTGCTCTGCTCTGATCTGCTCTGCCTGGATATTAGCGCCACGTGTCCTATGCGAAGTCGCCTATGCGGTTTTATGGCATGGCCCTGTTATTTATTTGTTTGTAATTACGCGTGCTCTAAACAAAATCCCGGCGCACTTGAAAAACGCGCCCAGTGCCAATAACAATTGCAGCCTTGCAGCATGCTCTTTTTTCAATGCTGCGACACGTGCTCGAAATGGAGGCTGGAGAAGCCAAAAGCGCTCCTTCTTTTGGTAGAAGGAGTAGCAGCTGCAGCTGCAGCTTCTAGGTATTCCCAGCGCATTAGCAACAATGGCTGAGATGCTAAGCCATTTGGTCATTGTCAACAATTTTGGGACTTTGGCTTTGTCTTGTCTCCACATCATATCCAGCTCGAAGCGCGTGTCCTTCGATGTTATCCTCCGTGTGTCAGTTGTCAACATTTTGGACTGGCTTTTAGCTGCGGCCTTAGCTTGTCAATTGATTTGCGTGGGATCACGCCACGACATGTGATGCACGAATCGAAATCATAATTTGTGTTGGGGTTGCTCTGAATGTCTTCCAGCTGGATTTCCCATATAGACAAGCGACAATGACAGCACGGAGCTAAGCTCTGAAGAGTATAAAATAACATGCATCGAGTTTTGGTAACAATCATGAAACATGAAGCGAAACAGAATAATAATCAAAATTGAGCCGTGGGTTATATGCTTTGAATTGCTTGCTCGACTATTTGACACAGGAATTAAAGTCAAGTGGGCTCCTTCCGACCTTCTGCCCGCCTTCTTTCCGTTTGCCTTGAATCACATTTCACACAACTTGTTTCGACACATTTTTTTTATTTAATATTGGATATGGTAACTATTTTCAATTAATAAATTTGGGCAGAAGACATTTAAGTAAAATAAAAACGTACTTAAATAAAAGAATAAAAAAGTCAAGAGACTCAAGAGACAAGAGACCTTCGACTGCCCCTCTATCTATGCAAATATGTAACTCGCTTTGAAAAAGTAAAGACTAGAAATTATAAACTCACATTCCTTTTCCTGATACCCTTATATATCACTTCCAAAAAGAGAAACAATACTAAAACGTTTGCAGCTTAACGTGGAGAACGATAGCCCCTAGTCGGAAACTCCCAACTCAGGCCGCTTACAGCCTGTATATATAAATGAGTGTTTATATAAGAAACAGTCTTTGAATATCGAGCTCTCAAGTTCATAGTTAAGCAAAGCATTAGATTAGTACAGAGTGATTAACTTAGCAATTGCTGTTCTGCCCTTTCTAGCTTCAATCTATATAAACTTCTATGAATCATAAATCTCTACTTCTGCTTCCTCTGTTCTGCTTTCGTACATGGCATATTGAGTTGAGAAAAATCCTTCTTTTTAATTTCAGCAATTATATTATTAATTTCAGCAGCCGAAACAGCATAGGAAATGAGCGAAAATTAACGAACGCATTAATGCGGTTAGGGCAAGCCGTTATGCTTAATTGAAAAACACTTATGCGGCGTAGTGGGGAAGGCGATTCGATACAAGTCAGGGCAACCGCACTTCTGTGCCCAACTGCCACAGGTGCCACACACATCGTGTGCTATTTATGCAGACGTAAGCCAGCTGATGATACGCTTTCATCAGCAATCAACACTTTAGCCACATTTTCATCTGTTGCCTGGCAAATCACAAAATCACAAAACAACAGCGAAAAACTAGGCATAATTAAAAGCATAAATAAATAACTGACAGTTACGGAGAGATAGAGAGAAGCAAGAGCTGAAAAATATTAGACAAGACAGGTGCAAGAGCCATAGGCAAATTGCGGATGACGAGTTGGCTTGGCCACTGGACCCAAGAGCTGAGAGCTAAGACCTGAGCCCTTGGCAACTGAGAATCAAAGCTGTTGCTACTCACCCTCGAGCGCTCGATTCCTTGATATTAAAGCCAACACAAATTCTGGATTTGGGTCATCGTGATCACCGACTCCAACCGCAGCATGTTGTTGATGATGGCTGTGCTGACCAGCGAGCAGGTGCGATGCCTGCGGCGTGGGCGGCAATTGTTGCTGCTGCTGCTGATGGATGTGTTGTTGCAGTTGCTGTTGCTGTTGCTGTTGATGATTATCCATGACTGACAGCTGCTGCTGCAGATGCTGTGGATGTGGGTGCGGATGCGGATGCGGATGCGGATGAGGATGCTGTTGGTGCAATGGCGGTGGCGGTTTCAGCGTTTGCATCATCTCTAAAGCCAGTTGCATGCACGCTCACAACAACAACAACAACAACAACCAACGGCAAGAAATCAATGCCGAAAATCGATGACTATTTTTATTTGCAACTATTATTTAAATGTTGTAATCACAAGCTTGTCGGTGTAGCTAATCCAATATGCCTCTGTTTGAGTTGGGGCAGCTCGTCACACGTGCCGTATGCGCAATAATTTAAGTTTATGTGACGCACTAGCGAGCAGGCACTTTGCTTGGCACAATTTTACAGAAGCCTGATCAATTGGAGCGGCATGCCCTGCAGTTGATAAATATATATATATATATTTAAATACAAATAATAAACTAAACACCGATATTTAGTATCTAGAGACACACGCGCGGCGAGCGCGATCCAACCTGGCGAAGAGGCGGAAATGTTAAGTCACGCGGCGGAGGTTGTTTTGTTATATTCCATAAAGTTAGGCAGACGGCACTGCCTTATAGATAGAGCCAGATTGGATCGCTCGGTTGGTTGGTTCGTTGGTTGGTTGACTGTTTGAGCACTGCCACTGGCACTGGCACTGTGGCAAAGCGCCGTTGCCATCGCCGTCGCCGTCGCCGTCGCCGTTGCCGTGACTCTCCTCGGTTTCTTATCAGGCAAACGAAACGCACGGCGGTTTTTCTTTGGTTTTTGGTACTTCGGTTCGATTGTGTAGACGAGGAAACAAGTGTGTGTATGTGTGTGTGTTGTGTGTGTATTCTTAGACTATACTCGATGCCTTTCTATATCAATTTGGACTCTTATGTGTGTAGAGTCAGCTTCAAGTGTCTGCTTCGCAATATAGTTACAAAAACAATTTCAATATAAACGAACGAACATGGCAAATAACTCGAGCTTGTTTCCCTATAATGTAGGGAGCATGTTTTCTTCTTCTTTTTCCCCAAGTTGGGTACACAAACAGAACATGAACAATGCCTATCTGCTTATTGCGTAATTATGCATCAATAGTCGAGAGACGCCAGCTACTGAAATTATAATAAACTAAACATTGTTTCCAAGTCGCTAGAAATTAAACACTACAAATGTATTTACCACGTCAATTTGCATAAAAATGCTAAAATATGCGCCGTTGTTCTGGCTAATTAACAGCTTAACTGCATTTGGACTTAAAAAAATGAACTTTACTGTTTTCGCAGCTATTATTATTTTCATTTACAATATTTAGCAATATCCTTTATTTTTGTTTTATTATTTTTTATTCTTAGCAAATTTATTGTAATTTTGCAATTAGCTGATTTTCTTCACTCAATTAGGCTGAATTTTAAACGCGTGCTGTTTGTTTTTCACTTTAATTTCGATTTCAATTCAATATTCACTCGAACGCCATTTTGCGACGGCAATTGGCAAACGCGACGGAAGGCAGCGACAAAATGGCGTCGGCGACGACGGCGGCGGCACAGCAGAGCTTAACGGCATGACAGTGCACGGCACGGCAACACTGGCAGAAGCTAACGGACGCCTGCTGCGTTGTTTGTTAGGTATGTATGTTTTTTTTTTTGTATTTTTTTGTTGCTGCTATTTGTGGCACTCGGGCTGCATTTTTTGCGCACTTTTTGACGCTTTTGTTGCCGTTGTCGCTGCTGCTGCATCTGCGACTCGCGTTATTGTTGCAGCTCTTCTTGTTGTTGTGTGAGCTTTTTTATTTGACTTTTACGATACTTTTTATGCCGTTTGCCTTTTTGTGTGTGCTAGCTGGTGTGCGTGTGCCTGTGTGTGTTTATGTGTGTTTGTGTGTTTACCAATTGATCTTAATGTGACACAAATGATATGGTAAAATGCAGGCAGCCAGGCTAGCGAGCAACTCAACAATGGCGACAGCGACAGCGACAGGGACAGCGGCAGGAACAGCAACAGCAACAGCAACGGCAACAGCGACGTCGTCGACAATTTTTATGCTGTTTTTAGTATGCGCACTGTTATGCTTAACTTGGCCGTCGCCCCTCCTCCCCTGGGTTGGCCAGCAGTTAACAGTTGGCTTGCCCTATACCTATATCTATGTAATCTATGCCCGTTCCGTTTCCGTTCTCGTTCTTGTTCGTTATGCAGGCGGCATTACAATATTTTGTGAAACCTAAAAGTTTTAGCAGAAAAGTTTTTTCTCTTAAGAATTTTCGAGTAATAACTGCAAAAAAGCGCTGCGGCAGCGCCAACAACAACAGCAACAACAGCAGCAAAACTGAAACGAGCCAACGCCTGGCGACACCTTCGCTGTGGCCCCAAAACAACAGTCAACAGCACTTAAAAGTCAGCGACGGCAATGGCATAGCACAAATATGAGAAACTTAACTCAAAAGTCCAAGTCAATACGCGCGGTCAACACAAAAACAACAAAAGCAATAAGAAGAGGAAGAGGAAAAGGAAGAGGAAGAAGCAGAGACAGAAGAAGAACGGCAACAACAACAGCAGCAGCAGCAGCAGCAACTGCGAGAGTAGCTCGCGCTGCCTGCCTGCTCGCCTTCCAGGCCGCAACAAGCACCGCCCCTTTATATTGAAAACATTGGAAATCGTTGATAACAACAAAAGCAGCAACAACAGCTATTGCCCCGCCACGGTTGGCATTTGGTCATGCGCAAGAATCCGTTATCTTATCGCCAGCGACGCCATTAAACTGGAATTGGAAAGTTCCGTTGGCTGGGCTGGGTTGGGTAGGTGATTGTACAAGGGTTAACGGCATTCCAGCGGCTGCGCAGTACAGCGTGCGCAGAGCGGCCAGGCCAGTCAATCATTATTTTGTTTCCAGCTCGAACACCCTGTGCGCCAAAGCACTACGTGTACCCTGTATTCATGTCGAGCGACAGAGAGTGCTTACCGTCTATTAGAGTATTGGAAAAATCTAAAGTAAATATTTTGAGCAATTCAACTCACAACTTGTTCTTATATTTATCTTTACAAAATTATGCAAAACTCGAATTCGTTTAGTTAACTCAGTTAATATTGTACAGGGTATTTGTGAGTCGAGTAGCACCGCTTTCTACTGTCTGTCTGCCTAGTTTTCCAATAGCGGGTGTTTCCTGCTGGCCAACCCAACCGCCCATCCGTCTGCCTGGCATTTTGTTTTCGCATTTATTTATGAGACGCTTAGAACGCGCCAAGCGCCAAGCGCCAAGCGCTTTGACCCAAACCACAATATGATGGACTTTAGTGGAGGACAACAGCTGGTGGTCATATCATACCGAGCAGCCCAGCAAGAGAACGCCTTTTAATATACGGATCACACGGAGCACAGGGGTATTCAATAGTTGCATTTATTACATCTAACTTCAACTACTATAAGCGCCAGCAATTTGCTCATCCACAAAATATTTGATGCCAATGCAAAATATACGAAATATATTCTGTTGTTTATCAGCTGAGGAGTTTATCAGTTGGGAGTTACTTAAGTCACTTCGAATTCTTTTGATCGTAAATAAATTCAGAAAATATTAAATGAATTAAAGGAGAGAGATATTGGCTTAAATATTGGCCCACTCAACTCTAATTATCCTTAAAGACAAATTAAGGCCAGTTTTTTATTCTTGAAAAACATATATATAGCCTTTGTCTTATGTTTTGTCAATTATGAATCTCCTAAGTTGCATGTATCTAACTGAATGACTGATAATCGAGGACTGCAAAGGGTATATTGGTTTCGTATATAATTATCTCTGTGTAGCCCAGTCAGAGGAACACGCTGATAATATTTAAAATTCTACGTCTGATCGTCAAATGACGACATTCAGGATATTTCAAATTTATATTATAATCATATTATTGCGATAATGAAGAAGAAGATGATATTAATAATAATAATCATGATTATGATGAAATTGATAAGATTGTCGATATTTAACCTAATTATGATAATGATCATTCTAGCAATAATGATTATAAGAAACAGAATCGAGCTAATTGATGAATGAAAAATGATGTTCTTCATAGTCAAGTAAGATAGTAGCATTTGCCAAGTCTTTTGTGTTAATAAGACAATTGCCATATGTGATAATAATAGGACCGCACTAAAAGAGTTGAACCTCTGTAATATTTCGTGACCATTTAAACATTTAAGCAAGAAAAACAAGTTTTAATAGAAATATGGAGACAAGCCTATGTCGGAATAATTATGGCTATTAATGCGTTACACACTTTATGCAAAAAAAAAAAAAAAAAACAAAAAGAAAAAATTAAGAAAAGAAAAGTATTAAGCTCTTTAACGAATGTAAAAGAGTATATTGGTTTTTATATTGGTTCGTCTGACGGCTTCTTTGGCTGTCCATATGCTGCTTTTGAGGCAAGTGATCTGACTTGACTTGACTTAGTTCTGCCAGTTATATAGTGCATATATCTGCGCTCCTCGGAGTCATACACAGTGCTGAGACTCAACTCTCAAAATGCAACAAATAAATTACTGAAAATGCCATCTGATGATATACCAAATAAAAACATCAACTAGTTTTCCAACTGCCACAATCTTGACCTCTTCCACAGAGCCACGCCCACTGGCAATACCAAGAATATTGATCTCAGAACAAAATTTAGCACTTTTGGAGCATAGGCGAGTATTATGTTAGAGCTTGTTAGAACATTGATTTGACGAAGTTGGAGGATCAAGTCTTCAATGACGTGCCCCAAACCTCATTTCTCACACTGCAATTTAGCAACAACGGAACCAAATGGAAGCGTGACCCTGAAAATTGTAGGGCAGACCAAAAACAATGCGAAATTGTGAAATGCATTGACCGATTGAAGCGGCCCAGTCTTCTGATGATGATGATGATGATGATGATGATGATGATGATGCTGATGCACCACGAGTTCCCAGTTCAAGCGCGCGCTTACAAAATAGACGAAAATCTATTGACAGTGACTGTGACTTTCAAAATTTCGAGCATGCTTGAATGACTGGGCGGAACTGGGCAGGTGTTTATACAGCTGGCCGGGGGAGGGGCAGGGGAGGCGGGAAATGTTATGCATCTGAAAACGATTTGGAGGGACATTTTGCCAAAGTGACGACAGCTAAGACAAGGTAATGGTTATTATAAACCGGATTGTAATAACAATGGATCATTCATTAAATACACTGAAAGAAATCTTTGTCAATGGCGAATAACTGAAAGGAAAAGTTAAGAACTTATAGGTGAATGTAGATGAATTTAAAGAGATCATTATAATGCTCTGATAACTCTAAATTATTTTGAGCCGTTAGACAATAACAACACAACAACCACAACATTTCGTTCAGTGTACCCACTTCTTCAGCCCATTATTACATACATACAAATATCGGGGCAGTCTAATCGCTTTATTATTACATATTAAATTTTATAATTATAATTTCCAACTCTTTCAAATTTGTTGCAGTGTATGACCTTAATATTATAATTATTATATTATTATATTATATTATAATTATTATGACCTATAAAATAGTGTGAAGTGCAGTCAGTTCAGTCAGAAGTCGAATATCAAAATTTCATTTACTCTGCATAGACACGCCACAAAATTTCTTGCAGTGTAGTCGCTTTATCAGACAATTAAACGCATTTCATTAAATTTTCTTCCACGATTTTCATGTTATTTTTGTTTTTATTTTATTATGTGTGTGTGTGCGCGCTGATGTCGATGTTGGTGTTGGCTATGAACTTGTCTTAATGTCGTTACAGAGTTACGAGTTACATAAATCTCGCCAATGATAACGAAAAACTAGCTGGCTGTGCACATTTTTACACATACTATGCGAGTGGCTGGCTCATCCAAAAAGTATTGTTTGAAAGTTTTGACCGACTGCGACGCGAGCTTGATCGAGTCTTTGACATGTCGCAGCGAGTTTCATTTCTCGATTCGAATGTCAACGGTGAACAAGTGCAAAAGTCTGACGACGCAGCAAACCAGCAGAGACTCTCATACATACGGACATACATATACACAGATCAGAGGATATACAACTACTGATATATACACACACTTACGGACTCTCTATACAGAGTGTTGTTCACAATGGACTTTGGTGAATTTCGCGAATTTGGTCACGCTTCCATTGAGTTCATAATCAACTACTTGAGCAGCATACGTGAGAGGTGTGTGTGTGTGTGTGTGTGCATCGTGGGTGCGTGTGTGTGATGTCCTTTTCAAGCAATTTGTTACCTTCACAGAAATGTGCTATCCAGCGTGTTGCCCTACGATGTCATCAATCAGCTGCCCAGGCAAATACCAGAACAACCCGAGCACTGGCGACGAATACTTGAAGATCTGGAACACATTATCCTACCCGGATTGACCCACTGGCAGTCGCCCTACTTTAATGCCTTCTATCCCTCGTCCACATCTGCTGGCTCCATAATAGGAGAGCTGCTTATAGCGGGCATCGGAGTTTTGGGCTTTAGTTGGGTAAGTCAAAAATGGCAACAGAAAATGTTTATAGCTATTGAAATGTGGTAAGAAGTTTAGAAAAAATACAATTATTAAATACAAATATTTGTGTCTACGTTCGAAAACCCTTAAATGTAATCATTTCTTCTCTTAATTAATCTAAATTAATTTCAAATTTGTAAAAGAAATAAGTGTTCAGTTTTAAGTAATCTCTGTTTAGGACAAAAAAAAGATTTCTTTTATGTAAAACTTCTCATGCATGAACATTAGTTGATGTGGTTCGCAAACTTTTGTAATTGTTAAGCAGACGGCTAGATGCTGGAGCTGTGGGTTCTCGAGTGATCCAAAAATGTTCTTCCTATATAGAGTAATCAAAGCACTAAGTGTATATATATATATATACCGATATTGCATTGACTTCTAAATAAGTTTTTTGTTGGCAACATTTTGTATAACTTCCATTTGTTTTCAATTATATGTTATAAGAAGACGTATAAAAAAATGAAATGCAAAGTAAGCATAATATTAATAACTAAAAACCACAATCTCTTAATGTAATCAATTACTAAAACTAAATATTTGGGGCATACAAATTATGCTCTTAGCTCTAAAACTATGGAAAACACACGCGAGTCATCAGGATAGAAAACCCTTCACGTTCTCCGTGAATGATGAATATTGTCTATTTTATTCGAGCTAAAGTCCTGTAATTGTGTTTCTTATGGAGATGATATATACATATAATAATTCCAACAATTATATAACTTAAAAATTTGCAGACTCTCTTTATATTGAGCATAAACCACGAGTGAATTAAAAAAAAAAAAAACAAAATTACCATTTCACTTTGTCAGAGAGTATTAAAAGTTAATAAAATAAAATAAACTGTCATAACTTTAACTTTGTATAAATTGAAAATAGGGTATAATGGTTTTGTGCAAATTTATAAAGGCGGAGAGGCAACTCTATGGCAATCAAAAATATTGGTCTGTTCGTACGAAACCATAAAGACCATAGACTTCAAATTATTAATATATATATTATTGTATATCGTTCCTAGTAGAACCTTCTTCTATCTTTTGATAACTCATCCTATTCTAATATTCATATCCTAACTACCAATCAAATATGATATTTTGCTTTGCAACATAAGCGCTACAGGCTCTAAGTACTTAATATTTTACCCAAATTTTAAGCATACATTTATTAAAAATAGTGGAGTAGTAAAAATAGGATAAGCACATTTCACAAATAAACTTTAAAAATTCTTAAATATTGTATATCTACAACTAAAGTTGTTTCGAAACTTCCCATAGTATGCGAATGCATATTTGCATGAATTCAGAAGCTCTGCTATTGAGTTATTACAATAAAATACGCAGGTATTTCAAATTCATTAACTTCAATATAGAAATATAAAAATAACGCAGTTAAGGTGTTACTCAATGAGGTGTCATTCTGTTATTTGGAAGAGATAATATTAAGAGCAGCGTTGTGAAAGTAAACTAAAGAGAAACCTGTTGAGCACAGTTGTTAACAAATGCAACAAAGTGAGAACGAAAAGCTAACAATTGTAAATGGGAATGTGGGAACAGACTGTAACTGGGAACAGATGTCAAAGCCGAACTGGGCTTGAGATTAGTAAAGAAAATCAGACCTTTTTTTAGTAAAGCCATATAAATTTTTAAGAATTACTTTATTTGTTATATGTATGTAAACTGTCAGTAAAATATATTTATTTACATGCAAAAATGCAAATATCAGAAGAGCAACCAAATAAAAACTTGTTGGTTCTGAGCGTAGCTAAGAGTGGCTGGGAACAGTTGACAACCGGTCGCTAAGAAACGAAATAAATCAACTGAGAAGAGTTCTGACCAAATGGCAATAAGTCGCAACTAAGTGCTTACGTTTTGCTTCTGCAAATGACTTTCGAGCTGAAAAAATAAATTCTAATTGCATGTGTAATTTATTATACTTTAAAGTAAATGGCAGAACAAAGGCCAGAGTGTTGAGAACAATAATAAGACCAATTGGAATCAGTCACCAAACCAATTGAGAACAGTTGAAAATGACCGTTAAAAGTGAAAAATAAATTACAAATTCCATTATGAAAAGCATAATTATTTCGGATGTGTGCTTTGGACTATTTTTGTTGTCATAGCTAAGTAGGTTAGTCAACGACTTTTTCATAGAGATACTATTGATTTTTTGTATTAATATACCTACATACATATATAGCAGCATTTATTCTTTATGGTTTAGTGTCAATATAATTAGAAAGGGAGAGGCATTCTTTAATAGTGTTGCCGGAATTTGAATTTGTTTGGCAGACAATTAGATGAGCCGCTGCCACACGGTTGTGGAGTACTAAATGAGCAGATATCGGGCGGCAACTTCTGGACAATCGACCGCTCGATCGGTTCGTCGGGCAGTATAAAAAGCATTTCGCAGAGGCGCGCTTTAACAGAGTTAAATTCAACCTCGTAGCGAGCAGAGCGTCAAAAAGTGTTGGTGTTGGCCATAGGGTGTAAAGGTGTATCGAGCTTTGTAAACAAAAAAACAAAAAGGCAAACAAACACACACACACACAATACGCGAAAAGTACAAATAGAAACGCACTAAGCATTACAGCGAAAATTTGACATCCAAAACGTGACCCTAATAGCAAAATGGATGCCCAAGCATTTCGCGAATTTGGCAAAGCGGCCGTTGACTTTGTGGCCGATTACTTGGAGAACATCAGAGATCATGATGTGTTGCCCTCCGTAGAACCGGGCTATCTGCTGGATCTGTTGCCCAAGCAAATGCCGGAGACACCTGAAACTTGGAGTGAAGTGTTAAAGGACATCGATCGTGTGATCAAGCCCGGCCTCACGCATTGGCAATCGCCAAATATGCACGCCTACTACCCCACCAGTGTATCCTATCCCTCCATTGTGGGCGAGATGCTGGCCAGTGGCTTCAGCATCATGGGCTTTAGTTGGGTACGTGCAGGTGAAATCTCATATTGTCCAATCACGCTGAATGGCAGCCCTTTGTCTGCATGCGGCAAGTGAAAGCGACAAAGAACTTGACAAACGAGTTGTTAAAGTCGCAAACAAACAAACAAACAAAACAAACTTTTTTATTCATTTCGGGGGACTGGGTCAATCTCTATAAAATTATCTGCATTTACTGAAATGATTAAGCATATTTTTCCCTCCCCACTTGCAGATCTGCAGTCCGGCCTGCACGGAACTTGAAGTCGTTGTCATGGATTGGCTAGCCAAGTTTTTGAATCTGCCGCAGCATTTTCTGCACGAGAACGAGGGACCTGGTGGTGGGGTCATTCAAGGCTCTGCCAGTGAGGCAGTGTTGGTGGCTGTGCTCGCCGCTAGAGAACAGGCAGTGCGACGACTGCGACTCAGTCAGCCAGAGCTGAGCGAGAGTGAGATAAGGGGCAAACTAATTGCCTACTCATCGGACCAGAGCAACAGTTGCATTGAGAAGGCGGGCGTCTTGGCAGCCATGCCTATCAAGCTGCTGCCAGCTGGCGAAGATCTTGTGCTGCGTGGCGATGCACTAAAGCATGCCATTGAGCAAGATGTGGCAGCAGGTCTTATACCAGTCATATGCATAGCTTCGTTAGGTACCACAGGCACATGTGCTTACGATGACATTGAATCTCTGGCCACCATCTGTGAGCAGAATGATGTGTGGCTGCACGTGGATGCTGCATATGCAGGTGGCGCCTTTGCTTTGGAGGAGTGCTCAGAGCTCCGTCGCGGCTTGGAGCGTGTGGACTCGCTTAACTTTAATTTACATAAATTTATGCTAGTCAACTTTGATTGTGCTGCCATGTGGTTGCGCGATGCTAACAAGGTGATTGACAGTTTCAACGTGGATCGCATCTATCTAAAGCACAAGCACGAGGGCCAGACGCAGATTCCAGATTTCCGCCACTGGCAAATTCCATTGGGTCGTCGTTTTCGTGCTCTGAAGGTGTGGATCACATTCCGCACACTTGGAGCTGAGGGGCTGCGTGCTCACATACGCAAGCACATCAGATTGGCTGAACAGTTCGAGGATCTGGTGAAGGCAGACGAACGCTTCGAGTTGATTGCTCCGCGTGCTCTGGGTCTGGTATGCTTCCGGGCGAAGGGTGATAATGAAATCACTTCACAGCTGCTGCAACGCTTGATGGAGCGCAAGAAGATTTACATGGTCAAGGCGGAACATTGTGGGCAACTTTTCTTGCGATTTGCTGTATGCGGCATGGACCCGAAACCTTCGGACATAGAATTTGCCTGGACGGAAATCGAATCACAGCTCACATCGCTGTGCGCAGAGCAACAGGTGAATTCCCGCAAGGCTGGTGAACTATCAGAACTTACACACCATTTAAGTGGATTACATCTAACAAATGAAACACTGCAGCGTTAGCTAAAAATAAGAATACAAAATACTTTATACCACATATATACATATATGCACACAATATTAATAAATAATTTAAATTAGCCTGGTCCCAGCGTTGGCATTGTAATAAAAATATTAGATTTAATAAATGATTACAGGAAAAATTCCTAAGAATGTATAAATTTAAATTTTACCACAGCTAAAACGTCGCATTAATATGGATATTAATATTCGATATGCATTTGCGATATAAGTTATGTGAGTTCGCAGCGCTACCAGACTCGCTAAAATTTAAATAACTAGTTATTGCAGTAAGTATAAAATTAGTAGTATTCTTATTATTATATTATAAAACTATTCATAGTATATTACTAAAAAATAATTTTTCTTTTTCCATATTTTTAGCAACCAACATTTTAAATTTTACCTCAACTCGAATGTCTCCAGCTAAAATCGATATATTTATTCGATTGCATTTGTCATTGAAATTAATGAATGTTATTGAACAGCGTTGCCAGCGTTGAAAAATGTGTGCAGCTGTTTAACTTCGTTAAGGAAAATATAATATGGCACTTAAAATACTCTTTTTAAAATGTACTATATAAACTATATTATTATTTATATTTAATAAACAGTCCCTTATTAAATGTACGGTGAACAAAGCCTTAGTAAGCAAATGAAACGTAACAAGCACTTCATCAGATCATAAATTTGTTGTGGCATAGCAAAGTGTATTTGAGAAATGTTTCAATTTGATAGTTTAGTTGTAAACTCAAAACATAGAACACTCGCACTCATAACGAAATTTTACTGTTTCCGCAGAACAACCAAAAACTGATCAGGCCTGTGGACACTTTGATCTGAAATGGTAAGTTGACTTACTAGACTATTTGTTGCTGTTGCATATTATAAGCCCATCCATAACCATGTTTTCCTTTTTTTTAGTTATGTATAAACTAGCCAACAGGCGCAGCTTATACAATGCAGCGGCACTCCAAGCAGAGCTCACCGGGCTGCAACAAAATGGCAGCAGCCACCATGACTTCAATCATAATCTGGAGTCTGCTAAGCGGAATGCCCAGATTGTCATAATTGGCGGTGGTCTAGCTGGCTTATCAGCGGCCAAACATCTACTATTGAATGGATTTCAAAGTACTCTCGTCCTGGAAGCAACGGAACGCTGTGGAGGTCGCATTAACTCTAAACGCTTTGGCGATACATATTGTGAGTTGGGAGCCAAATGGGTTAACATTAATGGCTCTCACGACTCCATGTACCAGCTATTGCGTAATGCTGAAGGCCTGACAAAGCAGTTGAAGCAGCCCTCACCCGTGAGATATGTACATACTGTGGGTGAGGGTACGCAAGATGAACAGGGCAAAGTGCCAACTGGCATGGTTGAACTAATAGACACGTTGTTTCGAGACTTGTGTCGCGGCTTCAAGGTGCGCGATAAAGTGAAAAGTGGCGGCGATTTGCACTCCTTGGACAATGTCATGTCATATTTTCAATCGGAGAGCGACATGTTAATAGCTACATCCTTTAAGAAGCCAGGCGAACAGGCAATAGCTCGCGAGATATTTCAATCGCTGTTTAAGGACTTCAGTAGCATATTGGGCTGCTGTCTTGAATATGTGAATATCCAACATGTCACCACATGTCCATTGGATCAGGAAGCGAATCCGATTTACGTGCCCACTGGCCTTGACAATGCAGTCAATGCGCTAACCCATGACTTAAACAAACAGCAGCTGCAGACAGGCAAACCTGTTGGCCAGATACAGTGGAAGACGCCGTCAGACTCTCAATTTGTCGGTTGCATAGACGGCAGTTTGTATAGTGCAGATCATATAATCTGTACGCTGCCTTTGGGTGTGCTAAAGAACTTTTCTGGTATCCTATTCAAGCCTATGCTGCCGTTGGACAAGCTTCAAGCCATACACAATCTGGGTTTTGGCAATCCAGTCAAAATCTATCTCTCATATAAGCAGCCCATTGGCCAGTGGCTAAAGTCGAATCTACGTCCATTATGTCCACTAAAGCAATCAAGTCCAACCGCTGACATTGAAGCAACCGATTCAAATCCAAAGCGCAGTTGGACTCGACAGATTGTGGAAGTAACCCAACTACCTAGCAGCAAGCATGTTCTGGAAATACGTATCGGTGGCGGCTACTATGATGAGATTGAGAAATTACCCGATGCGATGGTGCTAGAGCAGTTTACGGCTTTATTGCGAAATTGCTTATGCAATCAGAACGTACCCTATCCACAGGCCATTCTACGTTCTAATTGGAATAGCTCCGCCTGTTTTTTGGGCGGCCGGCCTTACTTCTCTATCAACAGCAGCGTTCGCGATGTGCAGTCATTAGCAGCTCCTCTCGGCGATGCAGCCCCAACGCTACTCTTTGCAGGCGATGCCACTGCAATGCATGGATTTGGAACGATTGACGGAGCACGTTCTAGTGGCATACGGGAGGCGCAGCGGATCATCGACTTTTACAACATGAAGCACAGTGTCTAAACAAACATAAACAAAACTCGTTTTAGAGACTAAACTAGTCAAAATTAATGGTTAATCCAGTCTAGTTAATTAAATATAATTAAGACCATTTAATAAATACAAAAAGCTTATCTTTCCTAAACACTATGTGAAACGCGATTAGATGTGTAAGAAGCAAACATCGACTAATTGAGCAAGAACTATATGAAAGTTAACTAGTTCATAGAAAAACTTAGTCCTAAACACAATTTTTCCTTATAGTTAAATTAAAGTTAAAAGGTTTTAAAAATGGAATGAATTAAGACCAAAATATAATTTGCAAATCGTGACAGAGTAGTAGATTCAAATCTGTGGAAGATATAACATGTTACCATATGTTTTTTTTGACTGAAGTCTTTCACAAGAGCATTCCCAATTTAGAAGTGTCTTGTCTCTAAGTTTTTGTTGAAAAAAATATTGTTCAGCATGAAATGTTTATGCGCCATTGCTACAGTGTTATTATTATGTGTTTTAAAGTACATTAGTTGTATAATTATGTCCAAGAGGCACACGCATAATAGTACACACACTCACAGTTGTGCACTTAACTGCTTTTATTTGAATTTTTGCTACACGTTATGTAAGTTTACATTACGTGTTTGATGTTCAACTAAGCTGTGGCTGCGCTGGCAACCGTTAGCCAACTGAGTGCTACTTGTCGTTCGACCGGGACCCTGAAGCATTCTGAGCCTAGAACAGAAGACGCAGCACCAGTTCCTTGGTTTATGAAATTAATTTGTGCTACAAAACGAGGGTTCTTTGTGGCTCAGTGTATGCATACAACGTCAATTTACATAAAGTTGTTCACATATTTTGCAAGAATGTATGTTTCACACAAAAATTACCCCAAAGCAATAAATTTAAGTTTCGCGGACTATTATTATACAGATAACATTTATTAATAGTTTATGATCTAAGTTACCATTTTGGTTATTGCCAGGGGAAATCTCCGTAAAGCAATTTAAAATTGTCGAAAGCGCGCCACAATTACATAAAGTCGAATGATTCGATACCATTTTTGCTAGATATGGACTATCGCCAGCTCTTGGATGGGAGCTTTGCACAATCGATTAAAATGATGCCGATAGTAGTATTTTTATTTTGGTTCATACAGTAATTTTTTTAAAGATGCTCAAAATAAAACTTTTAGTTGTATTTTGTGATATTCAAATTGTATAATGTAGAATATTTATTTATTTATATAAAGAGCCTTAGTATAATTTTTTGGTTACCATTATTTTTCCAGTGAATGCAAAGTTTAATAATAGAATTAGATCGTATTACGGGTAGCTTGAAAAAGCTAACATCCAAAATATCAAGGCAAATAGAATTCAAAGCAAAGAATAAGAATTGTATGTGGAATATTTACAATGATTGGCAATATATAATAAAAAATCTGTGTTCTATTATTAAGTTTGCACATAAAGAGTTTGCGATAAAAGGATTGGGAATAGTTATATAATGGTTTAAAGTGGCTCATCTAATTGGTTGATTTAGCTTTATGTTTTTGCTCTTTAACTATATTCTTTGCAAAGCGATGTATATTGGCTGGATGCAATATCCATATTTCTTTCCTCTCGTCAATTCAATTTAAAATATGTACCCTCGTAACATTGAATCAGCATATATAACATAGTAAATCTCTTGATACGTAAGCGTAATTTGAATGCGCATTCTTCAAAATTTGACCCAAAATTGACAAAATGAATGGTGAATCTGGTATCTTAGTTATATAATAATAGTTAATTAAGCACATTTATTAAATACGAGTAGCGTTTAAAAACAACAACGATAACAATGATATATGATGGTACACTTTGCTAATACTCAACAATATTTAGTATATAGATATATTAAGCAGCATTTGGATTATATATGAGTAGCAATGCTTAAATTCCCTAAACATGTCACTTTAGATGAAATTAGAGCTGAATCTGTTTCTTTACTGCTTGTCGGTTGCCTCAGAGAGTTCCATTTCATCGGCTGCAGCGCTGACCTCCTGCCAGGAGTACTCCATGTCCTCGGATCGGGTGAAACGTGAGCAGACGGCCATGCGTAAGAAGTAAACGTCGCGTATTTTAGCGGGCACCATATGAATGTTGCCACGTCCATTGATCCGCTTGAGCAAGGCTTCGTTACGCTCGTTGCTGCCCTTTAGCCGGAAGCAAACCAAGCCCATGTTCACTTCAGCAGCCAGCTCAAAGCGCTCGTCCTTCTGGCAGAGATCACCGAACTGCTGGGCAAAGCCACAATGACGTCTGATGTGTGCCTGCAGATTCTCGACACCGTAAAGACGCAGCACAAACCAGAGCTTGAGGGCGCGGAAACGACGACCCAGTGGGATTTGCCAGTGGCGATAGTCAGGTGCGGAGCCTTGCATGTCATGCTTTAGGTACAGTGGATCAACATTGAAAGCGTTTACCACCCAGCTGGGATCCTTCAGCCACATGGCCGAGCAGTCAAAGTTCACCAGCATCCATTTGTGGGGATTGAAGTTGAACGAGTCGGCCAGCTCGATGCCCTTCATGTGATGACGATACTCGGGGCAGATGAAAGCGGAGCCAGCATAAGCCGCATCCACATGAACCCAAACATTGTGCTTGTTGGCCACAAGACCGCACTCATCCAGTCGATCGAAGGCACATGAGTTAGTCGTGCCCAATGTGACAACAGCATAGAAGGGTATCAGGCCAGCAGCCAAATCCTCTTCAATTGCCTTCTCCAAAGCATCGCCACGCAGACGATTGTGTTCATCAGCAGGAACTGAACGCAGTTTGACGCCGCCCAAGAGACCAGCGCGCTCCACAGAAGAGTGGGCCTGGGCCGAGGAATAGCCTACCAGCTTGCCAATGATTGTGTGCTCATCCCACTCGGGATGCTCTTTCTTCACCTGTTGTAACTTCTTGGCCTTAGCGCCCAGTAGAGCTACCAAAGTCGATTCGCTGGCCGTTCCTTGAATGACGCCGCCACCTTTTCCGCCGGAACAAGCCAAAAACTCAGCTGGCAAATCCAACATTTTGCCCAGCCAATCGAGCATAACCACCTCCAGCTCCGTACAGGCCGGACTAGCTATCCAAGTGAATCCAATGCAGGCAATTGCTCCGCTCAGCATGTCCGCGACGATGGCTGGATATGAGTTGGCTGTGGGAAAATAGGCATGGAACTTGGGACTGTGCCAGTGGGTCACGCCGGGCATGATGACTCGCTCAATATCCTTCATCACGTCCTGCCAATCCTCCGGCTTCTCTGGTGCTGCATCAGGAATCAATGGCTGCAAATAGCCAGGCTTCACCTCGGGCAGCACACGCCTGCAAAACGGAACAACAATTGCATTAGTCTCATCTTATTAGACGCCATTCAGAGAGCTTCACAAAGTGCGAAATTACATTAAATTTCACTTTCGAGCCACCAACCACTCAACCACCCAAACTCCCAACTCACTGCTGCTCACTCACAACTTGTTGCCAGTGGCCATAAAATCAATAACTGTACAATGAAAGGGTGCTGAGTCTTAGCCTATTCACAAGTCGAAATGCGATTAACACCGTTTTTCTTCTAAAGGATACATAGACTCCACATAGAACATTTCAATATATCAACAAGAGTTCGAATCCCAATCATAGAATAACTTGGAAAGTTCTCAAAATATTTCAGAGTTCTTAACCGATAATATTGCTGCTCAACTTGATTTAAGACTACTTAAGATATATAGTTTTTACAGATATATCCTTGACATTTGAAAACTGTATTTTAAGTAGTTTTATTCTAATTAAAAAGGAATGTATAAATTCATTATCATAATTTTTACTTAATATTTTCCAACTGCAAGTCTTGGAAATCCCAACTCTAAAACTGTCATCAAAATAACATTTTCCCAATTCGCCCAATTGAAATTAATGTGCTATTTATTATTTTTGATGTGATGCGGATCTATAAGCATATATGTTTCAGGTCTCTGTATCGAATAATAAGAAAAGTAATAAATTCTGTCATATGCATCTAAATATTATAGAAACAAATGTGGCACGCCCAGTATATGGCCACTACAATATATGTATATATATAAGCACTGCAATTCACTTGACAAAAATGTGGTTCAAGTTCAAGTTCTAGAACTGTGGACTCTGTCTTTGACTTCGACTGTCCCCACTGGGCGTAGCTCTTAAGTCATGCCATTTCATCGGGAAGTACAGACATATTGTAATACATATAAACACATTATAAAAATAATGGCTTATAGAAACCTTATGCCGTAAGATATTACTGTAAAAGACAATAAATCATCATTCAAAATCAAATAAGCCCAGATTAGAAACGTTTCTCTGATAATTTCAAGGTAATACCACACTGAATTGCTCAAGAACAATGTACAGGTGAGCGCTGAGCCGAAGTTAAACAACAACAAAAATTATAATAATGTCGACCTTGACACGCCAACTAACACAGCTAAACCTTATAATGTTGTAATTAATGCCATTGGCAAAAAAAATAAAAGTTAAAACTCGTGAAAGGTCTCAGCTAGAAGGCCGAAACAAATCTAGCCCGAGAGACTTTCCCATTGACTCACTACTCAAGCATAGTAGCTAAAAGTTATTCAAATGCGAATATATATTTATGTTTAAAATTAAATAAAAAATTAACAAATAAAATATTTATGTTTTGATTGAAGCTATCTTAAGCTGAAGTTGGCATATCATAGATAGAGCAAGAAATGCCTGGCTTTAAATATATTTTGGTTTCATGTAAATGTTTAATTTTGGTGAAAAAAAAAGTATATGTTTGTTAGTTTTAGGCCCACTGTGCAATGCATCGACAAATCATTCACACGCGGAAATTGGAAGAATTTTACTAACTATAGGTCAATCAGAACGAACTTTCGAATTGAGTTCGTGCTCGCATTCATATCTGAGGTCAATTCAAGTTAATGAATACGTTAAATTTATCGAACACGTGAAGTGTTAAGTGAATTGTAACTGGTTTGCTCACTCACCTGTCGCGCACATTCTCCAGGTAATCGGCTATATAATCCACCATTGATTTGGCAAAGTCTTTGAATTCTGGCGCCTCCATATCGATCTGTAAATGCAATTCCAGCAGTCACATTAATTATTTCATTTAATTTAATTTGCACAAATATACGAAAATTAAGGAATTAACAACAAAACAACACCAAATACTCACCGAGACACTGGAATCCAGTTTATCTGCCACCCCAGTGTTAGCTTTTGCCTCACTCTCACTTGACAAGGGCATATTAGTGTTAGTCGAACCTTTGCTCATGATCAACAATGAATAATGAGTGTTTCTACCAATCCCGCATTAGTTATTAGTGAATGAATAAAATGTAAGTTAATATTTAAAGCTGAATTAGTTTGTTTATAGAATAGCTTGTGTAATGTAGATCTGTGTAAAGCTATCGTCTGATAATGCTAATCATGCTGATAATGCTGCAGTAGCAGCTAGGCAAATGTGCTCTAATCTCAAGTATTACCTTTACTTACATTGTTAGTTGCAACTTACATTAACTAACACAGCATAACAGTACAACTTAAAGATCTATAACAATCAGGCCTGTCTATCTGCAGTCTAAATTGATCCAATCGGAAAACTGGCTGATTCTAGCAGTGAAGCTGTGGAAGATGTAATGCACTTTCCAAATTTGCCAAACACCATAAATACATAATTTTTGCTTAATCTACATAGCACCTGCTTTGTCAACCAAAGAACCAATATGCTCTCTACAATTCGCTTTTTTAAGTGTATTAGAATGCTTAGGGAAAAAATATTATTTTTTTTAAAATTTGTTTGTTTGACTTTAGGCACAACAAATAGTTTGTATACAATTAAAAGTTAATTCGCTAGCAGTTACATTTTGACTATTTGGCATTAATAAAGGTACATGGAAACCTTTTGCAAAGCAAACAAGTTAAGTCAAAGTTGTTTGGCATTGAGGCTCAAATAAATAGTAAGTAAAAAAGGCAACAAGTTATGGAAACCAGATCAGAACTAGCTTGAAAAAAAATTGATAAGACTGGAATGTTGAAGCTGACCAAATAGACAACAAGGCTAAGTGCTGAATGCTGAGCTGAGTTGAGTTAAGTTTAGATTTAAATTAAAGCACATCTTAAAAGGTCAGCGTGTAAAGCATTAAGTATACGCTCCATTGCTTCAGTGTGATTATTATGATGTTAGGTATTTTAAAGCACATTAATTGTTTAAATATGGCCAAGAGGCACACGCATAACAGTACTCACACAAACACACACACACTCACCGTTGTGCACTTAAGTTGACTGCTTTTAATTATTTGCACTTTTTTCGTCTTGGCTATCGTTCAGTTTATGTTACGTTACGTTACGTTACGTTGCGTTACGCGTTTGCTATTTAGCTAGTTGCTTCTATATATATAGTTTAGTCAAGCTGTGCCCGCTCTGGCGTCCGTTAGCCAACTGAGTGCTGCTCGACGTTCGGCCAGACCTTTTAAAGCATCGGCTGGCTTCGCCTCGCTCTGTGAGCTGCGAGTGCAGCCGCAGGACCGGTTCACTCGCTTCCCTGAATCGCAAATCTCAAAGCGCTGAACTGAAATTGAATAAATTAATTTTTACTATAAAATAACAAGTGTGTTGTGCATATAATTGAAATTTACATTTGTTAACAAACCAAAAGTTGTTTGATATTTTTTGCACGCATCAATTCATTCTCACTCAAAGTGCATTAAACCTGTGTTATAAGATGAGACAATATATTTTTACCGAAACAAAGTTAAGCTTAAGAATGAATTAGCCTACGTATAATCCAGTTTTTTAACAGTCAACAAAAGAATTCCCCCACTGTGAGTCATTCGTTGTGAGGGGGATTCCTTAAACTAACAGAGCAAAGCGCGTCAAACTTGAATTCATAGTAAAAAACATAGTAAATGCAAAAGAAATATGAAAAACATTTCGAGTCAAAATCAAAAAACCTGAATTAACATTTTACGAAAGATTTGTTATAGGAATTGTTTTTGTAACTGTAACTTGTAGATAATGCGAAAGAGAGAAGGAAAGAGAGGCGGAGAGGGCGTTCGCTGACGCTCAAAGCTACGCTCTCTATTATTTACGCTCTCTATGTCCATTCACGTTTCATGGCGGTCACTCTCTTTCATTCACTGTCTCCTTCTCTCTTTCTATCATGCATCAGAAGGAGTTGGCGCCACCCAACTGTTGCTGAGTGTGTGCGTGTGCCTGGCATTTCAACGAAGCCACTTTGGCAAATCACTTGAATGAATCAACAGATTTTTGCCATGGCAACCGTTAACTTTTCTCTTATTGTGCTGTCGCACCAACCCACCCCCAAGAGGCATCTTTTCTGCTCTAATGAGTGGAGGGAGGGAATGTTGACTTTCCTACTCAATGCTGAAGTACTTCTATTTGATTTATGGCTGACTTGAGTTGAAAAGCTGAGGGTTAGTGTTGCGGCGCCTAGAAGAGGGGGATTACATAAACGAGCAGACGAAACTCAAATGGAAATGGAAATGGATTTTGTATGCAGCGATAAATTGGTCATTTCCTATTGGAACTATTTAGCTCAATAGATAAAAGCAACATTTGCACCGATATACCTTAGCCTTAACTAAACTTATGTTTAAGGTAATTCGAAGGCTTCCACATGCATACACAAATGTTTACTATCTATAAAGAGAAGCAATCAGTGCAGTCACAAACTTTAATTGAAAATTTACCTACTGACTGAGTGATAATAAAGAGGTCTAATGCTGCGACATAGGTTTTTTAATCAATATTCTATCTTATAAAATATAGATATTTATACTGAAATCAATTCATTTAACATCCAACTGTAATATAACCAAAGGCAAATTTATTAATTTGTTTTGATTAAAAATTTATGATGTTAGCCATGCCTCCTTTAGTCGGGCAAAGAAGCTAATATCATTATTATTGATTAGTTTCAAATTGTTTTGCCTTTTATTAGCTAAGATAAGAAATGTATAATCGAGTAAAATACTTTTAGTTCAACTCTTAAATGATAACTGTGTGCGTAATCTACAATTTCAGGCCAGATAGTTGAGCACTGCGGGGGTTACTGCTACTAGGTAAGAGAGCTCCTTTTACAATATGATGTCTCTATTCAATTTCAGCACCAAAGAGCACCAAAGCATCGACCAAATCTTTAGAGACTCATCACTGAGGAACTCAATTGAATCTAAATTATTGACTGTAAGATCGAAAAATCGAAAATTGAAGAGCTGGAAAAATTCAACTCTCATTGAAAAAGTAACTCAAAATTGTTATATTTCTTAAGCTGCATAGAATAATTAACTTCTCCTAGAACCACTTTTTCATATCCTTTGTTTCTGGTTTGGCTAATTCTTGATGATGATCCAAATAATAGATAAAACGTCGAAAATAGTGTGGAGAGTTTTTCTCTGTGTCAATAATGTAAGCTGAATGATATCCACAAAAAAGCTAGATAGAATTATATAATGAATTTGAATAATGAAGTGCGATATCCTTAAAGTACTCGCATCTTCATTGGTACAGAAAAAGAAAAATATTGGCGAGTTTTCTGTACCTTCACGTATTTTAGTAAAATTGTACCTTACTATGCAATTTTTCACACTTAATGAAGATAAGTGACGCAGGACATTGCTTACAGATCTATAATCTATAATAATAATAAAGTTGAAGGCTTTATCATGCAAAAAGATGAAAATACTCAAAATTTGATTTAAAAATATATTATAAAATATATATTAATCTAATTGGAAAATACTGCGGGTCACTGCTTGAAAGGATCTCTTACTTGGATTATCGAAATATCTTTAAAATTAGTCAAAATTAAACGATAAAAATTTATTCATATTCAAGCATCAAAATGTCTGCTCGTCTCTCTGTATTGCAATCCATTTTGCTTGTACTAAAGTTACTGACTCTCAAATATATAATGGGTATATCACCCAAACCACGGCCTTTGAAGGAAGTTACCAAATCTGATCGATTTGCCTCTTACTATCAATTGATTATTTAATTCGTCGCTTGGCTAAGCTACACTTTCCACTGTCTTACAAGTACAGCCTTAAGGTTTAACTTTCCGCCTTTTATTGTTGTCGACTCTTTTCAATAACAATTATAGATTAAAGGCTCCATATTTAATATGTATTTATTGTGTTGAATTCTGTGGTTCACATAACAAATTTTTCAAGAGACCAGCAAAATGTAAATTTATTTTGCCCATTCCGCCTGAGTTTTGCTCAGATGCTCACACAAATTGTTCATTTGGTAACAAAAGTTGAACAATATATGTCGGCACAGTAATAAAAGCACGAAAATGATTAAAAATGTTGGCTTATTGGTTACGGCGAATGGACAATTAACGCAGATGCTATACACGTTGCTGTGGTTTCTGATTTAGAAACAAATCGAAAGTACTTAATAAATGCTACAGGTAGTTACAACTTAAGACGACTTGGTACGGGCTTTACTGCGCCAAGGTTGAGGGCAGATTAAGCAGCGTGCTTTGTCCACTGGGCAAATAGGCGACACCACGTGACCTTGATAGCTGATAGGCAATGTCCTCAGCAGCTTCAATGCGACGCAGCTCGACCAGACCGTCTCCAGCCTCACCGAACGACCTGGCCAGCAAATCGGCAGCAGCAGCATCACCCTCAGCTGAAATAATGGAAGCCAATTTCTGTTGCTCTGCCTTCTCGACGACAAATCGCGCCTTCTCGGCCTCTTGCTGGGCAACTTGTTTCATTTCAACGGCCAATGTGAATTCACGTCCAAAGGTCAAGTGAGTCAATGAGATGTCATCCAAAATAAAGCCGAACTGCTTTGCTCGGACAGTCAGCTCCTGGGACACACGCTGCGATACCATCTGAAGATGATAAGCATTTGATTATAATTTATGTATAAAACAGCTATGAATTTGTTAGATCACCTCACGCTGTGTAATCAGTTCGCCGGCATCAAATTGAGCAACAACGGCTTTGAGCACCTCAGGCGCAATAGAAGGCAACACGCGCTCGTCATAATCCTGGCCAAGAATCGTGTAAATCTTTGGCAGCTCATCCGGAATTGGGCGATACAAGATACGAAGCGTAATATTCACGTTCTGCAAATCTTTGCTGCCTGTTATCACTGGAACATTTCGGGGCTGGGAGCGAATATCGAAGATGATAGGTCGCTGCACCCAGGGTATGAAGAAGTGTGTACCCTCGCCAACAACGTGTTCCTTGATGCCAGTGAAGCGATCAAAAATCACAGCCCGATGGCCACCCTCAACGTTATATAATGCGGAGTTGACAACGCCGCCAAGCAAGGCAACGCCGAGACCCATTTGGCCAATGCGGTTAAAGAACTGAGCAGCCATTATACCTAAAAACACAAAACGGAAAATTAAGGCACTTCAGATACAAATATAAAATGTATTTTGTATATATGTTTATGTAAATTATTTGAAAGCCGACTCAGATTCATATTTCGTCAGATTTTTAGGTTAGAACGTCATGTAAACTTGCCAAGTGCAAAGTTTGCGCTTGTATTAATGTATATAACATGCTTTCCTTGTGTACATATTTACAATATACAGTTTTACTAACTTTTTAATTGATTCTGCGTTCCTGAAAAATGTGTAATTACGTTAAAGTTGTACAATATTGCTAGCTTTATTAAAACCGCACGCAACGGAACGACAGCTGACAGTGTTGAAAAATACCAATAGCGGCAATGTGAAATGCATGCTGACGATAAGTGTTGCACAATATGCACAGATATCGATATGTCGATAAGTTTCACAAACGCAAAAGTAATCAAGAGCAATTCAAAGAATTTTGCTTTCATTAAAGTATTTTCAAAGTTATTTATTGCGTCATCTCTGCACGCCCGGCCGTTTTAGGCATTTTTTTATTGGTCGAATCCTCCAGCTCCTTTGCTTTGTAATAATGGGGTGCTACCTCCAGTAGCCATTTGCTTTCAATCTCTATCACCTGGCGCATGTATTCTTTGGAGGTGAATACCAGCTCATGATAAAGCACCCAACGAGGTAGCTCCTCAAACAATGACGAATTGGGATGTATCATAACCGTTTGATTGTGCTTAATTGTCTTGTAATGTCCGCCCTTTGATAATCGTGCCACATGATAGAAGTAGCCCGCTGTAGAAGCCTTCCTCACGTTAATTGTCTCTGGCAGACAGCTAACCATATCGATTTCCACACGTTGCATTAGACCAACCAATTGTTCTCGTACATCTCTTGCCCGTTTCATGGAACGATACTGTATGAAGTTCTCGTAGCACCATTGTGTACTATAGTCCGTCTCCGCCCATTGATTATAGACCTGCAGCAAGCTCAAATGATCTCCATGCATGTGATTGAAATTCTTCCGAGCAGTATCAGCATGTATAATCTTATCCTTAGGTCGGTAGAATATGGCGCTATTAACTGATAGCATGGCCGCTATGGTGACCATCTCCTCAGAGCATTTATATCTGCAAAAAATTTAAAGTTATTAACATTTTATAATTAGAAAAACCTACGTTTGTGCACATACTTTTCGCTGGCAAGCAGCATTTTGCCCATCATCGGATCAACAGGAAATTCTGCCATGCGTCTGCCCAGCTTCGTCAATTCACCATGATGATTGAGTGCACCCAAGGCATATAGCTGCTCCAGTGCTAAGACTAACGTCTCGTGTGGTGGTGGATCAAGGAAATCAAAGTGTATCAGATCATTAATGCCCAAAGCTTTTAGCATCAGCACCGCATTGCCGAGGTTGATCCGACAAATTTCTGGCACCGTATTTTCCTCCAGTTCGTGTTTGTATGCCCAGGCGGTATATAGGCGGAAACATTTGCCTGGGGCCGTTCGACCAGCTCGACCAGCTCTTTGATTTGCCGAAGCCTTTGAAATTGGCACCACCATCAGCGATTCCATTCCAGTGCGCGAATTAAAATTGTTTTGCTTGGCAAAGCCCGGATCAATGACATAGATGATATTGTCTATGGTCAGTGATGTTTCCGCAATATTCGTGGCAAGGATCACTTTGCGTGCATTCGGAGGTGTTGGCTCAAAGATTTTGGCCTGCATGTCGCTGGGCAGATTGGCATAAACGGGAACGATAAGAAGTTCGCGTATTTTAGAGCCCAGACGTTTCACACGATCCTGTAACACCTCCTGACACGTCTCGATCTCGTCCTGACCAGTGAGAAACACCAAAATATCACCAAGTGGCTGCGTAGCGTGAATCTGCAGGACGGATACGCAGCAGGCATCAATATAATCAGCCTCGGGTGCTTTCGTATAAAATATGTCCACGGGATACCGTCTGCCAGGTATGCGGAAAATGGGAGCATCATCAAAGAAAGCGGAGAACTTCTCAGCATCCAGCGTGGCACTGGATATCAGCAACTTAAGCTCAGGTCGAAATCGTGCTATATCCTTGACAAGTCCAAACAGAATGTCCGTATGCAAAGTGCGCTCGTGTGCCTCATCAATTATCATTACGCTGTAGGAGCCCAGATCCGGTTCAGAGAGAAACTCACGATGTAGTGTACCATCTGTCATGTATTTGAGTATGGTGCGATCTGAGGTACAGTCCTCGAAACGAATGCTGTAGCCAACCTCGTTGCCCAGTTTGACACCCATTTCTTCAGCTACTCGAGCCGCTACGGACATAGCAGCCACGCGACGTGGTTGTGTACATCCAATCATCTTTTTATCTGCCGTGAAGCCTGCCTCAACAAGGTATTGTGGAACTTGAGTGGTCTTGCCAGAACCTGTCTCGCCTTCAATGATTAGCACCTGATGCTCTTTTACAGCTGCTATCAGATCCTCTTTAAAGGGATAAACGGGCAATGATCTACGTGTTTCATCCAGAGTCATGCGTTTGCGTTCTTTTTCTGTTAGCTCTGTTTGCTTGGCAGCCTTCTCGCGACTACCGTCAAGCGTTAGAGCCTGAATGAAGTCAATTTGATCATCAAGCAACAACTCATATTCCTCCTCAGCTTTGGCATCCTTGGCACCAAACTGAAAACGGGCCGAGGCCAATTGCTCGGCCTCCCATTTCTTCTGCTCCGAATTGGGCTGCTTCTCAAAGTCATCCACCTCTACGTAATCGGCTGCAACACAGATTGCTTAATCAGTGTTAAAAAATAGATGACATTAGACTTACATCGCTCGCCCTTCTTGAGATCCCGCGGCATGTGATAGCGCTGAATGCGCTCCAGTTCCCGTGCCTTCTCATGCTCTTTAGCTATGTTCAATAGCTGTTTCTTGTACTGACGTTCCTCCCGCTCCCGCTTGGTTAGACTAAGAAAATTAAAAGTCAAACTTAAACATCACAACAGTCATAAAGCAAATACTTACACACTATCCTCGAAGAGATACTCATCGTCGAGTATATCTGCTTCTAGTTCAGCTACTTTGTCATCCTTGCGCTTCTCTAAGTACTGTCGACGTGATTGCACGCGCAGATGTGGCACAATCTTGTCTCGATCCTCATGCTCTAGCTTCAGCCGCTTGGTAGCTTCTTCAATTGCCTTGCGTCCGCCTGTGGCTTCGACCACTTTACGGGTTCGCTCCTCATCGCGCTGCTTTAAGCGATTGGCAAATTCATCACGCTCACGCAAATCCTTAATACGTGACTCTTCTTCGCTGTCGGGCTCCTCGGCACTGCTACTACTACTGCTAGCTGTGCGTTTACGATTTTTACTCGACATATTTTAACAAAAGTTGAATTTAAAGCCACAACAAGAGTACTTGCCGGTTACTAAGCCTAATACGCTGTTTTCAATGTTTGGAATATTATATATCGATATTTCAAGTAAACAAATCGGTTTCCGTTTCACGTTTTGTTTTGATTTTATAGACCGTACAAATTTAAATTTTAGGTCCCATAATTAATTCAAAACCAAGTTTTATTATATAAATATATATTAATTTATATTTTGATTTAAATTAACTTACAGAATTTAATCGTCTGCACACAGTACTTATTCAGAGTGCTATATTCAATGAGTATCGTAATATATCGATATTTATTTACATCTTTTAACAAATCGATTGCAACTCGCGCGCTGCTCGTAGCCCTAGTTCTCGAAAGATACAAGTTATAAATATTCTTGCAGAATAGTAAACAAATTAGTTTTAAGCATGTCTCGCCAATTAAGTTTTTGTCCACAGCAGGAATATGAACTTATTGAATATCCTGGACGTGTGGTCAACACAGACCGCATGTTGTCCACCTTAGGTGGCATTGTCAACATATCGAAGGTAATGTATAAAAAACTATTTATTTCAGGCAAAAGGCTTATAAATTACCACACAGGTCCTGGGTGATGAGAAGAAACGCTTAGAGTTGCGTTTTCATCCAGAGAATCCATATAATAAGCCCGCCTTCGGTGACTGCACAGACAAATCCGGGGTTTTATTGTCGGTAACCGTGCGACGACATAAACGCGACAAGTCCCGTCCACCTCAACATTTTGTCCGCGTCCTGGGCCATTGCAGCCGAAGTTTCTCATTCGATTGTGAGTAAGGCGTAGTGGTTTTCTGAATATGATTATTAATCGGGAACCGCTGCTGGTAGCGCTTTGTGATTTCCAGTACCTGCCGCTATGGAGCACGCCCAAAAGTGAAGACGCTGGCGCCGCAACAGAACTTAAATACGCCCTCGAACAGTTGCAGCCACGCGATGTTACAGATTTGGAATACTTCAGGTGAGTAACACGAATGAGATTAATTGGAAGAGAACTAATGCAAAACGTTGACTTGCAGCCGCCCGCACCCGGAGTTGCTTTGTCTGCCAGAACTCTTTGCACGTGTTGACATCGTGCATAGTGGGCACTATCGGATGGATGGCACTGGCGATGGCCGTGATGAAGTGCTTGGAGTGTCGGCGAAATCCACCTATGACAATCACGATGTCGTCTCCTTCAATATGCAGGATACGTTTCCCACTCAGCCAGATGGACAGATTCATAAGCGACTTAAAGTCAAATATGTATCGGACGAGCAATTCGCTCGCGTTAAAAAGCTATTTGATGAAATTCCAATTTGGACGCGTATAGCGCTACTCTACGAATCGGGCGTCACTAACGAAAAGCTCAAATGCATTATACCCTCGCTAGCCTTTTACTTCAGCAATGGCCCTTGGCGTACGCTGTATGTGCGCTATGGCTATGATCCACGCAAGGACTTCAAGAGTCGACATTATCAGACATTTGATTTTCGCTTACGGTTCGGCTCGGGCGTTTCGGAATTCGTCTACTCCCGCAAATCGGCAAAACAGAAGAGACCACCAACGACCGCCAACGAGGAGCTGAAAAGTGAATTGGTCCAAAACATAGATTATCCATATTTCGATGATAAAAAGCTTCCACGCTCTAGGCAGTGCATGCTACGTTATTGCGATGTGCAACTGCCTAAAATACAGGAAATGCTGGAAAAGATACCGACACCGTTAACAGGCGCTGTTTGCAATGAACGAACCGGCTGGCTGCCACCTAGCTTTGATGCACAGGTGAGACAGATTGTGTGCGCCACAATCAGTGACTTGTTGCGAAATCATTATCGAAAAGAGCATCTGACTGCCGAGGTGGAGGCTGTGCCCCAGGCCGATGGCGAAGCCGAAGCCGAGGCTGACGCTGAGGCTGAAGACGAGGAATATTTTATAGAAGACGAAGAGACTCTAGAGGAGGATATGGATCTGGATGAAACACCAATTACCGAAAATATCGTCGATAAGAACATCGAACAGTTGCTTAACAATATTACAAACTAATCTTATGGAATGCACAACGATTTAATCTGTGATCTATCATAATTTTACAATATACTTAATAGAGTGAAAAACCAACATAACAGCAACATAACATTTGACTCAGAACATTTGTGTACACATAAATTATCTGAATTATAATTCCGCGATATACAAAATAAAAATGGGAGAGATTATCAAGCCTTTAGTAACTCAAAGTGATACCATACGACATAAAGGTCAAGGTCTTTAACCTTCTTGCCTGCTTTGTGGTTAGAGTCTGGTTTATTGCGGCTAGACAGTAATTTCCGATAGATATTTCAATATAAAACTCAACTAAGAAAGCGATCTGTTAACTTTGTCAAAGATCGAGTCACTTAACAGTGTTGATTTCGCCAGAACAGAACTACTGTGTTATTTAAAGCGCTCTGTTAACTTTACAGTAGGAATTTCGTTTTTTCGGAAACCCGAGATCCTAAACAGTACAAAAATCCTCTGTTATGCAAAAGTCCCTTTGATGGAAATATGATGTTTTACAGCAATGTGCAAAGCACGGCTTACCTTCACAGATGGCGGTATTGAGGCGTAGTATATTTTATTTTTAAAAGACAAACAAAAAATAACTATTTGAGTCTTCTCATTTTTGTGCTTTTTGATCATTTGGACTTCCGTTTTCCTCTGTCCTCTGTCCAGAAAACGAAGTAGGCTTTAATTCATAATTTTTGTCCCAGATTCGGTGCACATAAATAAAATTCAGGTTTCCAACACTTTAATGTTGTTTGTATGTTCAGCAACAATTTTTTTTATATTATATGTTTAAATGTTACTAGTGTGCAAAATTCCAAGTGAATAGTTTTCTGTAAGTGCATTGCGATCGTTGATCGTTTATCTGCTAAACTTTATCTGTTAGTAATCAAGAGACATAATGGACGTGGACATGGACGAGGACGTGAAGATGCTAGACTCTGAGAACAGATCAGAGAGGACCAATCAAACCGATCCAAGATTGAAACATTTAATCAATGCTGCCAAATTATGGAACCGAATGCCTTTGAAGGGTAAGGAAGCGTATCGGAGTGGACACAACGATACACGCAACAGTCAAAAGCAAAGTTGTATGGAATTCTGCGATGAAGCAGATTGCCCAATGACTTCTTCCGATGATATGCGATGTCCACGCCGCTCACGTGGTCAAAGAGCAAAGCCTCAGGCACACAAAACGACGACCAAATGCGCCCAACCAGCTGTACGTAAACGCAAGAAACCCAACAAATGGGTGAAGCCGGGCCCGATCACAAATAATGCTTATCTGAACTTCGTACGCACCGTTAGACGCAAGTATTGCGGTCTCCTAGCTAAGCAACTTGTCATGTTGGCCGCCCAACAGTGGAGGTGTCTGAGCGAATCAAAGAAACAAAGATATCGTCGTCAGGCAAGGCAGCTTTACTTACCGATTATTTTGATATATATATATATATATATAATCCTCTCCCATGCAGGCTTACCAGGTCAGTGCCATGGAGCGCCAAAAACGTCTGTCCAATTACTGTAAGAAGTAACGTTTTAATTATGACTCTTAAGATACAACGTTTTCAGTTATTTTAAAGGTGCAAAATTTCCAAATTTTCTGTGAATTCTGCTCGATTGGGCAAACAAATTAAAAAGGTTTCATTGAAAAAAACATATATATATAAATTTGTATGTATAATGTTTGGATTTTAATGCAAATATATATTTTTATGGAATTCTTAAATTTGAGCTTGGATCTTAAACTCCAAACGTCATTAAAACGAAAGAGTTCTCTAGACACGAGTAGAACTGTAGTCTCCTAGTCTCGTAAAGGCTTGAGAAATTTCACATGAAGCACTCATTGTTCAAATTGTGTTATCTATAAAGCATATATATAGGGAGTGTGTTGAACTAGCCTATCGCATGTATGTCCGTCTGCCCTACCTTGAAAACTATAAATATATATAAAATAATCTGTTTAGATTCCATAAATAAATATCGCATTTGGCATTTGTCTTTTAATGTATATCAGATATTTTACAATAAACCCAATAGATCAGATTCAGTAAACATTTGAAAGATCAAAATCGCGAGCATATCCAGTGGTTCAGCACTTCCCTTCACAATATTTCTGTTAGTTTCGGATCTCTTATTGGTCTAGTTCTCTTCCAAGCAATACTTTTTACTAACTTCCAATTGAGTCTCTAGGGACTTGATAGTTGCCTCAAGACTCTGAGCTTTGATAGTCAAATCGGTAAACTGATTTTCCATTGATCGCACGGAGGATGCGTATTGTAGAAGCGGCTTTGCTACCTTGTAACAATAGCCCCCGCACTGCTCGTTTAATTTCCGTGAGCCAGAGTCCGAGCAATACTAGAGTAAATTCTTGGGAATAATCACAATTCTAGACCATTCTGGCGTTGTTATACTTACAGCTTTCTCAACATTTTCGCATTTTATCTCTGGCAGGGTTGTTAATAATATTAGCAAAAGCTTTCGGAATGTTCGGTTAAACATTGATGGTATAAAAACACTTACACTCTAGGAAAAACTTTTCGGGCTCAATTCTGTTCGAGTGCAGTCAAGACTGACTGCGATTGAGGCATTTCATATCAGCTCAAGGCGGGAAGCTCAGCTTTAACAGTCTCGTAGTTCACGCCCCATTCGTATAAATAGCAATGCTTATCACCGATTGAAGTTCCTTTACCTTTTCTCGAACTGAAAGATTTTAATCATTAAGACAATGTGTATTAATCTATAGCTATATCTGTATACATAACTTTCCATACATGTACAGAAAATACATGTACAGAAATATATTACTATGATATTTTTTAGTTCTCCTATTTTTCTTTTATAGCAATAAGTAACAGACTTCTGATTTATGCCACTTCTTAAGGCTGATTCCGATTATAAATATATTTTTTTTAGTTTTCGGATGCCTTAAATATATGTATATGTGCACCTGGTACACACTTGGAAGTGTTCGTATAAATCTTGCCCTGGATAGATAAGAAAGCTACATAGTAACAAATACATAGATTGATTGCTATATATAGTTGAGAATATAGATATCTAGATAGGTATTTAGAAAACTGCATAGATATATGCAAATTCATAAAATGATATAAAGCTGGATGGATTCATTCCTACATAGACAGCTGGGTATACAGATTGATCAATATATATCTTTAGATAGATGAATAGACATAGATATTCATATATATATATATAAATATAACTATGTGCAGAACGATAGACACACTCATACTGATACATATATATACAGATACAGATAGGTATAGAGATACTCAGGCGCAGATACAAATACGGATAGATAGGCTTCATAGATTGATAGACAAGGTATATAAACAATATATATTTGATATAGTTATGCCAGTAATGCTTGGCTAGTATTTGACAATATTTATTTAAGCCAATATTTATCTGAAGCTCTTTCTAAATTAGCTGTGCTAATTCTCAAGCAAAATGATCTTTAATTTAAATTAAAAAATATTTGCTCTTTGAAGCGTGTTTTACGTGATCCAGACGTAAGTTAAATTATGCAGAATATATTGAGCTCCAAGCGAAGATAGTTGAAATATAAATGCTGTAGCTGAAGGTTTGATGGGGCGCTTTAGGGCTTGCAGCGATCGAGGAAGCGAGGATAGAGACAGACTTCACGGATGTGATAGCGATTGAGTAGCCAGCAAAGGAAGCGTTCCAGACCCAGGCCGTAGCCACCATGCGGCATGGTGCCGTAGATGCGCTGATCTGTGTACCAGTAGTAGGGCGCGGGATCGATGCCCTCGCGTGCATAGCCCTTATATAGCTCGTCATTGTCGAAGATCCTCATTGAGCCGCCAACAATTTCGCCCACATTGGGAAGCAACACATCGACGCTCTCAGTGAGACGTGGATCGTCTTGGCAGCGCGACATATAAAACGATTTGATTTCAGCTGGAAATCTGATCAACAGAATCGGCTCGTTGATGGTGTCCGTCATCTTGCGTTCGGGTGCCTCTGGTATGTCCTCGCCGAATTCGTAGAAAGTGCCATCATCCTTGGACACATTGTTATCCTTCAGCCATTTGATAGCATCCACGTATTCCATGCGTCTGAAGGGCTTCGTCGGGGGCTTAAAATCTGGGTTGAGCTCCTTCACTAGGTAACCCCAAGGCGACTTCAAAATGCGATCGACCACATCACAGACCAAGTCCTCGATACGGTTAAGCAAATCTTCGAACGAAAGGAAAGGACACTCAGCCTCAATGTGCGTATACTCGGCCAGATGACGACGCGTGCGACTCTGTTCAGCGCGATAGCTTTGCGCAATGGTAAACACATCGCCTAAGGCCGGTAGGCAGGTCTCCAAGTACAGCTGCGAGCTCTGGGTTAGGAAGGCTTCTTCGCCGAAGTACTGCATCTTGAACAGCGTGGAGCCACCCTCAACTTGGGTCTGGACAAGCGTTGGCGGCGTCACCTCGTTATAGCCGCGATCGAAGTAATGCGAACGGAACGCCTGCATCACAACGGAGCGCATCTTTAGCACCTTTGAAGTGTTCTCGCCACGAATCATGATGTGCCTGTTATCCAGTTGGACATCGGGGTGCGCCTCTTCGTTGAGTATGGCATCAGCACCGCCTGGTGGCGCCAATCCAATCAGCTCCCAATAATCCACAATCAACTCGTGTCCACCAGGCGCTGTCTTGCCCTCCGGCACCAGCTTCAAGGTGCCATACAACGCTACGGTGCTCTCGGTGCTCAGCATTAGCGCCTCGTAAGTCTGGCAGAGCACATCATTCAAGACGCACTGTAGGAAGCCGCTGCCATCGCGCAACGTGATGAAGATTAGGGATTTCCCCTGTCGGCGCAATCGATGCACCCAGCCATAAATTTTGACACGAGCATTACGGTGCTCGGTGCCCTTTTCGATACGTATCCTTTGAGCCACCGGCAAACTGGGATCTTCGCTGATCTTCACTTTGCGCGCCTCCTCCAGATTCTGTGCACGCTTCTCGGCATCCTCGGCCTCGCGCTGCTGCTTTTCAGCATTCTTCTGACCCTCACGCACAAATAGCTTTTGGATTTTCTTTAACTGCGACTTAGCTGCCGGTTCGAAAAGTGCGTTGGCTTTAGGATCCTTGCTATCCACATAGATGGTGGGGAAGGGTTCCTTGGCGGCATGACGCATCGCCTGCAAGATGGTTTTATAAGGCTTGATCTCGCTGCCATTGCCTGACTCATCGCTTCCACGCGTTTCCGATGTGAAAAGCGCACCTGAAAATATCAATACATTCATAAAATGCAGAAACGGTAAATATTTTATATATATATATATGTAAGTACATACATATATTGACAACGTGGACAGCCATTAATGCCGCATTAATAGTTGTTAATTAATATTAATTATATTATAACTTACTCATTGTTAGATCAGCCAACTGTTCTGTAGGCATTTTCTTTGAATTATGACGAATAGCTTTTAATGTTAATATTTATAAGCTCGAAGCCCGCTGGAAATAATGCACTGCAATTGCATCAGCTTAGTGTAGAAAAAAGATGAACGTTAATATATATCAAAGCGATGGGACTTTTTTAACAGTGGGACATTTCTCAGAAGGGCACTGTTACAAACATTAATTCCAGTTTAACTAAAAGCGCAAGACAATACATAAATGAATATTAAATATTTATACTTCACGAATTTGATGAATCTTTTGATTTGATTTGTTAAACTAATTATAAATATTCTAGCAAAATAATAAATACATTGACTTATACAATATTTAAATAGCTTTGTTCCGATTAATTCAACTTATCGAATACTCGATTACTACTATTGTGAGCACAAAACATAAACATCTTGCGGAAAGGAAATACAATTTTTGCAATGCCTACTGAAAACAAGTAAGTATATAGAACAGACAATGAGTTACTATACACAAAAAGTATTTCAATTCAGCATAAAAATACTGCCTAAATCGGTGGTATGCGAGGAGAGTACACTACGTGGTGACATCACCTTTTCATCTGGCTGCGTTGTCCATCCCAGTGCAACAATCATTGCCGACGCTGGCCCCATTATACTAGGCGAAAATTGTATTGTGGAGGAATATGCAACCATTGCGCATCGCTTAGCTGACGGTGCCAGCTGGGATGCCAATAATATTCTAAGCATCGGGAGTCACAATGTCTTCGAAGTGGGCTGCACGGTGGAGGCGGCACGGATTGGCGACAAGAATGTATTTGAGAGCAAGTGCTTTGTAGGCCGAGGAGTAACCGTATCCAGTGGCTGTGTAATAGGAGCAGGCATTCAAATGCGCACAGTTCAATTAATGCCCGAAAACACCATTGTATATGGGCAGCAGGCGCTTCAACGTGAAGCCATTGAGAAGCAAGGGTCGCAAACTTTGCAGATTGACTTTTTAAGGAAGGTGCTGCCCAATTATCATCATCTGCGTAAGCCCAACTACGATCCGAAGAAGGCACGCAGCGTTGTCTAGAAAAAAAGTCATGATACCTTTCCATAGGCTAGCATATATATTAGTTAATCTCTACAGTTGTGGCATTAAACGTATTTATCTCTTTCTCAAAGGTTTCTATTGTATGATCACACAGTGCCTCTAGATCCTCCAGTCCCCGCTTAAGTAGATCTATTGCTCGCTCTCTATGCGACTGTATGCGAAAATGTAGCTTCTGCTCGGTGGGATGTGGTATCGTATAGCCGCAGAAATCGACCTCCGGATAGCGGGCTATAATTGTTTTTAATGCATTGCCCAGCGTGTGGCCCTCGTTGATAAAAACAAATGTGCGGGAGCCGTCGCCATTTTTTTCATCGCCTGCAAGCTAAAACATGCAAACATTTATATAATTTTTAGTTTTCATTTCGTTTTATTTCACTAAATACCTCTGCTAATGCGCCCATTATGTAGCAAATTTCACAATTTCAACAATTGTTTTGCTCAAAAACGTGCACAATATTTATCGGTTACTCGGCAACCCTGTGTTTTGGTTATCGATAAGCAATATGTTGCTGGTTTTAGATGTCTTGCAACACTCGTGTTCTTCTTCCATAGACAGAGAGAACACGCTCGAAACTTAATCACTGCGAATTTATAAACATAGCATTGTTATTTTGTAATTAGTACAATCGTTATTTAGGGCGCAACGATGATACGTTAATCAATTTTTAGTGTAATTCAAAGCTGGTACGAAAAAAAAAAGAAATTGCCAAACCTAACAGAAGCAGCAGCATAAGCATATTGCAAGCATTAAAACGCCGCGCGTGTGTTTGTGTTCGTGCAAGTGCATACATGTGGCTGTGCGTACGTATGTGTGTGTGTTTGGAAGCAACAAAAAGTCGTATACAGCAGAAAAGGCGGCAAAAGAAACACAACGACTGCACATGATATGCAAAGCAAGGCGGCAAAAAAATGCAACTGCAAACATAATTATTTGTGCAATGCATTTAACGTGAACGTCGTGATCGTCGTATTGCTCCAAAAAAAAGCAAAAAGCACCGACATTTCGAACGAGCACAAGACTTTTTTGCAGTACTTCGTTTAGTGCGTCAATGCAGACAGGAATAAAGAAACGGCGAAAATAAACTGCAGCGAAGCAACAATAACAACAAGCACCAAAACAGAAACGCCGAATGGAATACAGGTTTGTGCAAAAGCAGCAAATAAATCAAATAAGAAAAAAAAACTTCAAATCAGCTCTTTGTGTACATAAGTGCACATAAGTATACTTTTAT
This sequence comes from Drosophila hydei, assembly GCF_003285905.1. Classification (NCBI taxonomy): domain Eukaryota; kingdom Metazoa; phylum Arthropoda; class Insecta; order Diptera; family Drosophilidae; genus Drosophila; species Drosophila hydei. Next base: position 4,011,727 of record NW_022045678.1, read on the forward strand.
TGAAAATATATTAAGCCAAAAGGTGTCATTTTTTCTGAATTTCTTTTTATTGTGATTACCACGCCTCCCCTCGTTGTATAGTATACAATACGTTCCAGTGTGCGTGTTTGTTATACATGTTTCACACACATACTCACACAATATCAAATTATGCAAATTCATGCACACAGGCAGCAGTTGCGCTGCCGACGCCGAGCGTGCGCAAAGGCGGAAGCGTATGCTAGAAGACCAGTTCGCTGCCAGCGCTCAATTCTGTTATTCTTTTTTATTCGCTGTTATTTCAATACATACGCACATATGCATATTAATATGTACATAAAAGCGTGAACATGTACATACATTATTAATTTTAGAGTTGCTAGGCCGTTTAATTCTCCACCCTACGCCGCATTTGCATTTGATTCCACTTTTATTTTAAATTTTTATTTTTATTTTTATTTTTATTTGTACATGTTCTGCCAGAAAATAATGCCTTGCGGCTCATTTGTTTGTTGGTGGTGGTGGTGGAGTCGCTGGCAGCGGTGGCGGCGGCAGCGTCGTCATCATCGTTGCTCACATCTGTTGTTGTTATAGCAGCCTGTCTTTGACTGTTCGCTCGCCTGTCTCTTTGGTGGTGGTGACTAATGCAAAACCGTGTTCCGTTATCTCAAAACGTTTCTCACGTCCCGGTGTCCAATCCAGATCCACACCCACACATACACTTGAAGCGTGTGTTGTAATAGCGGAGTTTTAAATGAGTGTATATGTGTGTGCCGTTGGTTGGCGCCGTTTCATGTTTCACTAAACGTAATGCGTTCCTCTTTCATATACATACACATATATAAATTTGCAATTTGGTCTAGTCTGTGTTTCATTTTCTGTTCGTTCCCCCCATTATGCTTTGAACCCTTTGGAAGTGCATTTGCATTCATACATATATACATACTAACGTGTGTATATGAAAACCATACGAATAGTAGTGTGTATGTGTGTTCTTAAGTTCATTACAGCTGCTGCTTTATTCATATACATCAACATATGGCATTTTGTTTGATCGAGCTATGTGGATCATATTCTTTATTATACAAGCAATGATGTTAATATGACTTGAAAGGAAATGCAATTTTTTAACTCACGCCATATTCTTTTTTGGAAACACTTCCGAAATAGACTCATCTTGTACATTCATACATTCGCAGGGGTAAATGATCTTAATTAGTTAATTAGTTAATAAACAATATCTAAAATAGTAAATACATGATATATAAGTTTGTTTGCTGACTTCGTTTTTAGTTCCCTACTTTAAATAAGGGGAAGAATATATGAAACAATGAGACAGAAATACTGTCTGATTTTGACATACAAACATATTTGTGTATGAGTGTGCATGAATGTAGGTATGTACGAACGTCAACTTATTTGTGTCTCGCCGGGTCACAGGCTTTTTGCCAGCATCATTTGCTGACTGGCTGGCTGTCAAGGGAACAACGACGACCGCGGCAGACCATGAAAACTAAAAACCCTGTCCGGGCGTCAACACAGACAAGGCAATGGCACATACCACGACAACATCCTGTGCAGCAACCACGAAATAAAAAAAAAGCACAACCATAAAGCAAAGAGAAGAAAAAACCTGTCATCTGCTGGCTGGCGTTCCCTTCCCGCTTACAAATTTGGATTCGCCCAGACTGCCCAGCAGCCTGCATCCGATACGGCTTCGACGATATGGATATAAAAATATGTAAAAGTGTGTGTGTATGTGTAAGCATATGTATGTATGTGTATGTGTACCTATAGCGAAAGACAAACACGAAGAGGACATTGAACGCCATCGTTCGTCCAGCGTGAGAGCTGCAGGCAGGAGGCGACGGTGGCATTTTTAGAATTCCAAAAACCAACACAAAAAGTAAAAAAGCAAAGCACGAGAGCAGACAACAGAAATAACAACAAAAACAACAACAAATCAAACATAGCCGCAGCTAGCGCAGGTCTGCTAACAGTGCGACGTCCAGTTTTTTTAAATTTTGTTTTTGTAGCTGTTCAAGTGATCGACTGGATGCACAATGCTGAGTACATCCAAAGTTCCCTATTTTGAGTCCTTTCCACCAGGGCTGCACATTGAACAAACTAAAGTTGCTTAAATGATATTGCCAGATCATACCATACTATCGATAAAAATGAATGCATTTGCATTGCATTTATTTATCGAAACTGCTTTAATGTTTATCTACGTAGGTAGACTTTGTATAAACTATATTTATATGAGAGTATGCACGTATATGTATATGTCGGCTACCACCAGCGGCAATGTCCTGTACTAGGCAGCATACATAGTGTGCATGCATATATACAGTTTCCGTTTGTATGTGTGTTGTGTATGTATGGGCCTGTGCAGTTTCATTTCGTTTTCGTTTCACTTTTTGCCATTGCCTGTTTCTGCTTCCTTCTTTTATTGTTTTACTTTTACAGCTGCCACTTTTTCAACTTGCATTTTTGCCCTTCTCGCTTATTTATCCTGCCTTTACTTGTTGTTGTTATTGTGGCTGTTGCTTTGTGTTTTTGGCAAGGGTGGAATACACAGAGCTCGACGCTTCATCGCAGCCGTCGCACAAAACAAAAATTTATAACATTCGTATGTCTGGCTTTGATCCTTTTGGGCTTGCTTTTATTATTTTCATTTATTCATTTTTTTTTTTTTGGTTCAGACGTCTGTCTGGCCACCACCATCGGCAGCAGCAGCACCACCACCACCGACACCACTACCCCTAGTTGAGCATTAGAGGGAGAAAGTGTCTTGCAAATAAATAAATAGTCATGTCAGCCATAATATTAATGCCCCAAAATAGATGGAAGGTGGTGCAGAGCTTACGTTTGGGGGGGACGTCGGCGTTGCTAATCAACCCTCTGGGGCGCTGTTTGCACGAAAGCAGCAACAACAAGTATAAGAAGAAGAAGAAGCAGGAGAAGAATCAACTGCAGCCTCCCCAAAATATATATCGCAAGTCGGTTTGTGCGTGGGGTCAATAAACTTTCGCGCCACCATCTTGCGCCGTGTGCGTGCGTGTGCTTATATGTGTGTGTTCGCTTGTTTGTGTGTGAGAGAGAGAGAGAGAGAACAGACGGTATGCGCTGGACCATTCCAGACAGAAACGTACCAAAAAAGCAGAGAATTGAAAACCGGGTAGCGGCTTCCTTTTCGCTAGTCACCCTCGCCGTTTCGCATGCAGCACGTTCTACGCATTTTTGTGCATTGACCCCAAGTAACGCACTGCCCTATACCTCCCCCTCACACACAATGGCAACCCTTGTTGATTTGATTTTCATATGTCTAAGTAGGGGGAACAGTTGGAGCAGCTCTCTAAACCTTATGAATTTCGCTTGATTGTGCTTTTACATCTAAATACATGTGTATGTGTATGTATGTACGTCCACATATGTCTCCGTATATGGTCATATAATAAAATATGCATGCACCTTCGATTACACCTTTATGATGTCATAAAGGCAAGACGGCTTTAATTGCACAGTGGTACAAAATACACACATACGTGTGCATGTGTATATATATGTACCTATATAATGCATATATATCCATAAAACTTTTTATAGCTACTTGGCTAAATGGCTGGGTGATGATGGGCGTGGTTAGATATTGTAATGTCAAGACTAGCCGGACAGACGTACGGGCATTTCCTGTTTTTGGTCTTGACAGCAAATGGCATTTAGCTTCGCACAGAACGATTTGCCATGTAATTTCCTTAGCTCTGCAGCAAACAACAGGAACAGCTACTCAGACAAAGGCCACAATCAGAACATCATCATTAAAGGTCATTTTGGTAGGGAACTTTTAGGGGTAGTTTACAGTTTCAAATTCCTTGGGAAACAGCAGGGGTTCAAGTTATGCGAAATTTCACGCTTTTCTCTATCTCTCTCTCTCTCTCTCGCATGTCCAATATGTAAATGTGATATGGCCGAGAAAGTGCTATTACAGGGCGGCTGTCTTGTAAATCTAGATCTTTATGCCTAACAATGTGTATATGAGAAATTTTGATGACCCTAAAGGGTTCGTGGGAAATTGTAATGTATTTCTGTTTGCCTACCCCGATGCGAGGAAGTGTTGTAAGGAGCAGCAAGGGTTCGAACAGGTTGCCCAACCCGAATACTTGAGACAAAATAAAGTAAAATTCTAAAATTCTAAAAAAAAAAATTGGTCAAATTTTTATTTAACTTTATTTTTAGCTTAAAATAATGCACTTCAGGGCAAACACTAGAAACAAAATGCAAAGTTGAAGTTATTTAGCTGATTCATTCATATGACTTGCGATATATCATATTTATAGAGCACATATATCTTCATAAAAGTTTATTAGTTTTAGCTATATGATATTCGATATCATCAATACCATTATAAACCATAAGAAAGAAGCGGATCTGTATGTTGCTTACCTAGTAATATCTTAAAATGGAAAACATTTTTGAAATAGACCAAAAAACACACATTGTTATATAAACTCAGCTGCGCGACTTCGAACTGTTGTATTCTTTTAGTTAACGTTTACAAATTTAAGATCGAGTTCCGATTTCAGTTTCCAACAGCGTATTCCGATTCAGTCCAAAACTTTGCTTCAGGCGTCTATGCTAATGTTGTGGAGGCATCCAATTTGGGTATGCTTACATTGTGTCATGAAACGTGTAATGCATAAAAATACTATTTCCGAATGCCTTATATATATATATATATTCTTAAACAGTACACAATCGGCTCTATATAGTATACTTTCGTCTGCTGTGTATAGAAACAACAAATGAGTCGCAAAGTTCTTATATATTGCTGGCATGTGTAGAAATCTTAATTTTATTTACATGATCTATTGACATTCATAATTTTTAAGATGTTCCCTGGGTATATAAACCATATCTTGTATGGGAAATATTCTTTAAAAGGCTGTTGTTTGCTTGTTAAAGCTAAGCATCTGCAGACTTCATTTTAATCCTAAGCTAAACAGTATCAAATGTTGTTTGTATAGTTTACAAACAAACAATACTATATATATAGTATTGAAAATAGAAAATAGAAATGATATATATATATATATATATATATATATATATATAACACTAATATGTTGATCTATTAATTTAGAAAGCTGTTAAGTAAAAATTTCTTAGATTATTAATTAAAGATCTTAATGATTTGTATAAAATATCTCTAACGAAGTCATTTACGAGCTTTTTTATGCGCCCAGCATAAAGACTGATCAGTCGTGGCTACATTTACTGACTTATAAAGTTTTCATACAGTTATCAGTTCAAAGTCTTTTTGCATACCTAAATAGAGCATCAATTCGTCGTTGAATATAGTTTTTGTTCCCTTACTTTTCTTGGAACTGTCTGAGCATGTGATTCAAGGCTCCACATCTTCAGGCAGCGATACAAAGGCATGCAGTATGTGTGTATATGTATATGTGTACGATTTATATACATATGAACATGTACATCTCTCCCTCTCTCTCTCTCTCTCTCTCTCTCTCCCTGTCTTGCTGTCTTGTAGTGTTTTATTCTTTTCTTGGCGCTCTTGTTTGTCTGGTTTGAGCTCACAAAAAGTTCACACGCTGCTGTTGTCATGTGATTGTTGCAGTTGTTCTTCTGCTTGTAGTTGTTGCTGTTGGGGTTCTGGTTGCGGCGGTCTTAGCCAGACTAGACAGCTGTTGCAAATCAAACAATAACATCATGTAGCTTGGTTGATGCATCATATACTAAGACTTAAAAATTTTCAAATCTGTTTGCCATATTGCGGCAAGTAGCACCCGACAAAATATATATATATATATATATATATATATATATATATATATATATATATATATATATATATATATATATATATTATTTAAATATTATCAGAGTTTTGTTTTCTAGTTTGCTTGAAATTTGTCTCGCTGATAAAAACAAAGCACAGAACCAAACTCAAATAATATAAAATAATACAATATACATATAATGTGCCTGTGTATGTGTATTTGTATGAGTGTGTGCATAATTTTCTTTTTGTGAGCTTTTGAATTGTGCGGCGGCGGCTGCTGTTGTTGCTGCTTCCGCTGTTGTTGCTTAGAAATAGAAATGATTTCACAATTCGCTTTGCCATCAAAAAGTGATCGGCACAACGTGTGTAGCAACCCTCGCGCACCTGCCCCCCCTGCGCCTAGGCTCTAGAAGCAAAGTTTCTTTCTGCTCAGGCTCTGTTCTCGGCTCGCAAAAGAAACAGAAAGAAACACGTTTTCATTTTGTCCAGCCTGAGTTGCTGATTTCATATTAGATATATTCATTCTTGTTGCTTTGCTTATTATTTATTCTTTTGCAGCCACAAGCAAAACACAAAAAGAACAAAAGCAATTTGTGGCTTGATGATTCAGCGGCCCAAAGTGAATGTACCCAAAAAAAAAAAAGAGAAAAAAATTCGGCAGCGCATTTTCGACTAGCTAAGCTGTAAAATGTCACGCTGTTAAATAATATTAAGCTGATTTTATTGCTGTATGCAAAGCACTAAACCAAAATTTGTAATTGTAGCGAAAGAGACAGAGAGCAAACAGGCAGGCATGCAAGCATAGCTGAGCGAGCTTGAAGAGGATGGCATTAAAAGGAAGCCGCGGCCCCTCCGCAAAAGCGTCTATTCGTCTGTCTTTTGCTTCATCGTTTCGTTTGTGTGCGTGTACCTGTGTGTGCGTGCGCTTGGGATTGTGATTGATGAACAGCAAAATACATAAAGTAAATGTTAAGTTTGAGTTGATTGACTGTGAAATGCCCTGTAAATTATAGATATTAGTTCAAGTAAAGACAGATTTAAAATTAAAATGAATTGCTTAGAAATATATAAATTGTTATTTTACTTATACATAGCTATTTTACTGCATTGTTTAACTTTTCTCTTAGTTCGTTTAACATTTATTCGATATGCATGTTCAGAGCAGTCGAGCTAGTTTCCTATACCCCATTTCATTGTACATTGTACAGGGTAAAAACAGTGCGCAATTAGTTTGAGAATGAGAGAGCTTTAACTCTATGCGCTCTGCCGCGCTGCTGCTACGTCGACTGTTGCTTCTTCTTTAATGAAGGTCAATGTTCGTGCGTTGGACGCTGATGCCGACGCCAACGCTGGCGTTCTTTTCCGCTGCTTCGCTCCGTTTAGCTTGGGCCTCTGGGTGCTTGAGAATGTTGTTCTTGTTGTTGTTGTAATTGCTATTGCTATTGTTATTGTTGTTGCTTTTGGCTTGTGATAGTGAACTGTTGACGGATCGGCGCACAAGTCGCGAGTTCATCGTCGTACAGCCAAGAGTCAAAGCCCAGAGCCGAACCCAAAGCAGAGCTTTGCTAATGGTTTTTCATGCTTATTGTGCTGCAGGCGTGTCTCTCGCCGCGGTCAGCATCGTATATGTATGCTTGTAGTTCTAATTATATATAACATAATTTAATTGTTTCAATTTTGTCTGCTTGACGGAACCGAAACACTCGAGATGTTGCTTCAGCTGAGGGTTTACCGATTTTCTGGAGTAATCAGTGTGCATAGAACGTTACAGAGCCCAAACCCTTTGACCTTTTGGAGCACACGCATTCTCCATAAGCACAAACGTGGCGAGGGGCAATAAAATTCATTTGGACCAAAAAAATAAAATTAATCATATGAAAATACAAATTTGACGCGTAGTTTAAAAATTTAAAAAAGCCAGTTCTTAAATAGAAGATTAATCAAATTATATTAGACACATTAAAATTAACTAACTAAATGGCCTTGCACATTTGAATGAATAAAAAATTGTGTAAACTTAAAAAAATAAAAGTTTTTATTATATTTAATATATTCCTAAAACCATATATTATAATACCATAAGAGCCACAAATTGATGGTTTTGGTAAAAAACTTGTTGTATTGGTTTATATGTCTGGAAGTGAGAAATTTTTAGGAACTTATTAAAAACCGCTGATTTATGACTTTATATTTCAGTTCATTCAAATTATTCAACAATGATCTTCGAATTTAGTATGTGATTGTGTAAGAATGTATATGTGTCTGCTTATTATGTATAAGTCTACATGACAGGGTGTCTCCTAGTCGAGTCCTTCCCACTAAAACACTCGGAATTGTTATTTATTTATGTAGTTTAGTCTTTTATCAGTTAGAAATGATAAGAATAGGAAATATGCAATGGCTAGATAACATTTCTATTTTCTTTGGAAGCAATTTAATAATTTTTTAATAAGCATTGGAATTTTTGTCACTTTTTTGGCCCAATCATCAAATCATGTCATCTGATACGACCTTATAGATAATTAAGCAAGAATGAATGAAAAGTTTTTTATGAAGTTTAAATTAGTAGTGCTGCTAAAATGTTCATCAGATGTTTCAGCCAATACTTTTGCAATGGTAAAATCCTAGTTTCCCTCCTTTTGATAATGCTGAGCTTACTAGTTAAATCTATATGATCTTCCATAAATATATTTTTTTACATACAAAGTCAGTTGACAATGTTGAATTCTTGTCCTACTTGAATTCGTCACAGTCAACGAGTAGGACACCACAAAGGGGTTCGAACCACTGGCGTTTTATCGCACATATCTGCTTCTTTTTCTACAAAAATCAAGTTTAAATTTAGGTTAAGTATATGTAGTTCCGCATCATAATATTCTTCATAGATTATAGTTCCCCAACAACAATTAATAATAACATTTGCTCTGTTTTGCCCCTGATTTGTCTTGGAATATTGGATACTAACTTTCTATTTGCTGCTGGTTAGAGTCGAAGAATACTCATTTTCTGAAATTGGGTTATCAGGGTATAATACCAAAGAGAAAAAGTCACGAATGCAAAGTTTAGAGTTTTGAAAGATTTGTTCTTATATTTATTGAAAGATACACTCTTTGGATATCTTTTTTTGTAGCTATATAAATTGGCTCTTAAATATTACCAAAAGTCTAAAGACTGTGGTAAGGAAAAGCCAAATAATGAAAAAAAATAATCTTTCGTGATATTACATCTAAGTTGTTTGAATAAGGCAGGAATCAGAAGATAAATATCTCCCCATACCGATTACAATTTTGCCAATGCAGAGCCGAAATATGAGAAAATTTTCATAAAAACGAAAACGGGCTGCTGCTGAGCTCCCATGGGGGAAAAGCTGAGTTCAAAGAACAGACGGTAATTGATGCATATGCAAAATACTTCATAGAAACCAAAGTTTTTCAGAAGCAGCGAACTTTCCGGGAAAAATCAAAAGCAGCGATGCACACTTTTGGAGGTGTGGACGACGACTCCATTGAAATTGAGTATTATCCAAGCGACTCCAACCTGCCATTTCCTATGAAAATATTCTGTCGAAACAAATAAGAATAACAAATGTATGTGTGTGTGTATGTGGATCTACGAATTGGGAGTATGAGTAGTGTAGATGTTGAACTCGCGGTTCGTTGGGTTCTTTTTAATTCCAACAATTATGAACGTTGACCTTTTTGCCAAAATTTCCACTGTGAAACGGATGCAAAGGTGAAAGAAGAAACAAACAGAATAGAACAGAACAGAACCTAATGACAATTGTGAAACGGTTTGGTGTGTGTGTATGGGAAGCGTTGGCGAGGGGGAGGAGCAGGCAAGCAGAATTAAGTAAATAAATGCGCTGAGCCGAAAAGCAAGAGAAGATTGCGCCAAATAGCCAAATAAGAAGAGCAAGAACACAACAAATTTTCAAAAGCAGATAAATAACCAAAAAGCTAAATACACTCATTTTAGCCAAGAGCAAAGCTCACCCAGCGTCAGCAGCCGCGAAAGGGGAAAGAGAAAGAGAGAGTGGGAAAGAGATGGGTTGCAATACATTCAAACACATGTACATACATACTTGCACATGTATGTATGTTTTTGTACTATGCATAACCTGGCGCTGACTTTGTCTTTTTGAAAGTTGAAATGCTGCCTAGGCAGAGAGTCTCTGGGCATCGGCAGCAACAGCAACCGCAGTCGCAGTCGCAGCAGTGTTAGAGCCAATAAACGGGTTTGAAACAAAAGAACAGACGCTTAACAGCGCCTTCTCTCGTATCTCCCCTTCTTCCCCTCTTTCTCTCTCTTGCTCTTAGTCTGCACTACAACGGCGCCCGCCCTCGCGGCTGCGACCGCGCGAAGATCACGAGAACAACAGAAGCAAAACAGTGCGCAATGGTGTTTTGCCATAGGAACGAAATGGTAACTGGAACTGAAACTTGGAAACTTATGCTAGAGGGGGTAATCATTGTGGCATTGAACTGAGCGATCTGTGCAGAAGTCTCAATGCGAAGGATGGGAAGTTCTCTCGACGAGTGGGAATATGTATACAAAAAATATAATAATGATTATATTAGAAATATAATTACTTTGCTTGAAATATATGTTTGTATCTGTCCGAATTGGTAAGCAAATTAAATTTAATTAGTTGTGGAAATATTCTTTTTAATTTCGTCTTGTGATAGAAGCAAGTAAATCAAAATTAAAGAAAATATTAGGCAAAAATGTTACTATTAATATTTTCATTAAAAGCTGTTCCATGTACGCAGGGAAGACTCCTGTTTTTTTTTTCCTCTGCTCAGCTGTGAAATTAACCTTAAGTGACAGTTAGAGCCGCCCATAATTAACGGCATTCATCAATTACATACATTGCACTCACACCATCCGCTATCCACCACCAACACACAAAGCTTTAAATACCACCCTTCGCAGCGCCCCATGGTGAAGTGTTTGCTGTTGCATACCCTATCAGAAGGCTTATCGGATTCTAAAGGCAATATGTAGCATAAACTTAAAAAGTTTTCATGTCATACTCAAGATTGGTTGCAAATCGAATTTCAATAGCTTACCCCAGTTTGAAATGATTCAACTATATAGAGTGTCACATGCCGAGCAGGGTATTGCATGTACCGCAGGTTATAGGGCGTTTTTCTTTTTTCATTTCATTTTTGTCCCAAAGCGGGCTTGTAATTAACATAAAGTTGTGTTGGATGAGGCGGGGGTTTCATTTTATATTTGCGACTTGTTAAAATTAATGCGTGTACTTAAGAGCTTTACAGCCCACAATACACACACACACACACACACACATATGCACATACATATCTAATGCCATCAGTAGCAGCAGCAGCCATAAATCTTCAGACAGTCCTCTGTCCTTCATACTAGAAATTCAATATCTGCCAAATCACTCGACGGTGAGTGTAGCAGATATAAGCAGAAAAGGAAGAAGAAGAAGCGGGGCAGACGCATCCATCATATTGCACGTACAAAAGTAAATTTGTATGCCATGCGGGTGCTTGTGTCTGAGAACAAGTAGGTAGAAAGATAGAGAGAACAAGAAAGAGCGAGCGCGACTTCCGATTTAAGCTGAGCGTATTTCACCACAGGACGTTAATCACCACGAAATGTTGGCGATGGCAATAAATTCGCTCAACACATGCTATAAAGGTACTATAAATGTACTCTTCTTAAATTCTCTTTAAAAAGAATATACAAACTATAGACTTTTGTATAGATTTGAAAACTTCAAATCTTTAATATTTATTCAAATGCTAATGGTTCAAAACCAACAATATAATTACCATTAAAATCTTAAAATGAAAATTTGGTACATATGTAATTGGTACAAAAACCTATATGTGGTACAAAAACCTATATTATTCTAGAGGTGTCAACCGGGTGGGCTTACAGTCCGTGCCCACAAAGCTCGTGTTTGTAATTTATTGTTTTTGTTGTTTTGGTTGTGTGATTGTGCGAGAGCAACAAGTTTATAAATTTAACTGCTTTTGGGCTTTTGATTGTTGATGTGTTTGTTGTTCTTGTTGCCGTTTGGCTATTCATGGGCGACCCTCTCTAAGCGCTCCACACGCACTAAAAGCAGCAACAACAACGGCGCATAACGACAACGACGCGGGTCGACGGTTAGTTGGTTTATTGACATCGCTGCCGGTGTCTGCGTCAGCGTCTACGTCGATGTTGCCACTTTTTTTCAAGTTCGTGAATTTTTAGCCGTTCGTTGACTTTTGTTTTGTTAACGTATTTATTTGTATTATGTATGTTTGTCTGTGCGCTTGTCCCCAACTAATGTCATTTTAACACTGGTTTCTGTTCTGCTTTGTGCTCTATTATTATTAAAGTTGTTGTTGTTGCTGCTTATTTGGTCAGTTGTTTCTTGCTTTCCGAGACCTTAAACAATTTTCGCAACAATTTCTGGGAACGCCAGTAACGCAAGCTCAAGCTGGGCTTCAGACTCAAGAGTTTCGAGAGACCCGCAGAAATTTGGATTTCAACGTGTGCGAGAGACTGATTGAAATTTCCTGCAGCTTGGGCTCAAATTTAACGCGAAATTTGGGGTCAGCGTAAGGCCAAGCGAGGGGAAGAATTGTTGAAAGAACTGCCCTAATTAGGAATAATGTAAGAAGATATCGTGGGCGTTGAAAACTGAGAAGATCTCTCGAATTCGGTCAACGTTTTGGCATGTGTAGGGTATAAAATATCGGATAGAATTCTTAAAACCTCAAAATAATCAACTAACATATCAAATTCATAATCTCTCTTATTTGTGTCTCTCGTTACAGGTAAATGCATTTTGTAGTGCAGCGCAGTGTCTCTCAGAGAGAGAGAAAGAGAGGGAGTAAAGCCTGATCTAGTGAGAGTATCAAACAGAGAGAAAGAGAGAGTAAGTCCACATGCACAACTCCAACCTTCAAAGGGGTTGCTATTAGTCCAGTCGAAGTTACTAGCTGTAGTTAAAAACAGGAACACTAGCAATGATTACTATATTATTACGCAATCAAGCAAAAAGCGAACATAAGCGTCAGACTCGCTCATAAACTGTAAAAAGAATTTAACAATCGATCACAAGTCGCTCCCTCATTGAGCTTTTTTTCATACTTCCGGCAATTAAGTGGCCTTTGCAAGAGAGCGCATTTGCTCTCTTCGAATGCCCTCGCAGGCAAGCCTTGCATACACAACCACTGCACACACAAACACACACGCACACCTGAGAGCAAAAGGAAGAAAGAGCAGGAGAGCGGGAGAGCTGACGCTCGACAGCTGCATTAATTTTTCGGGTACAAGCTGCCTAATTTCCGGTTTCAAGTGTCACTTTTTCCTCCAAAATTATTGAAAAAGCCATAACAAACTTATATGTATGTGTATGCGTGTAAATATATGTAAGAGAGTGAGAATCGCTGTGTGTGTGTGTGTGTGTGTGCATGGCCTGCATTTTTGTTGTTTTTATAGTTTTTGGGTTGGGTTACCCTCGGTGCGTAGCAAACATCTGGCTGCTTGCGAGCATGACAGCTGCTAAAAGGGCCGAGGCGCTGCATTCATCATGCTCTGTCTCCCTCTCACACTCTCGAGCCGACATTTAATTGGCTGGCTGTGTGTTTAATGAGCGCGCGCGTTCGATTGAATTGTCTGTCAATACGGCAATAAAACTGTTTTGAGGTTAGGGCTGAATAATTCAAGGAACGCAACGTCAGTCCGGCTTAGCAGCCTATTGTTGTTATGTAGGCAAACTAGCTCTTTTTTTACTTTTGTAATTATGTACTTGCAAATAGTAAAAATATGTGAATGCTTGACGATCTTTTTTGCGCCTTCTTTGATGCTACTGCTTCTGCTGCCGCCGTCACAGAGCATCGCCTCGCCCCTTTTTTGTTGCTGTTTGTTACTTTGGCACGATGTAGCGTTCGTCATTGAGGGTTCATGAACCGCTTGCAAGGACAGTCGTCGAGGCAGGCAGATCGATCACAGAAGCTTAAGCTCGAAGCAAATGAAATAAGACGTTGAGATGCCGTGTGTCATTTTCCACTTGTTTCCTGTGCTATATACACACGAACACACACATGCACATATAGACGCATACATATACATATAGCACTTGAACCCATAATTCTCAGAATCCAAACAGAGAGACAGACCGAGGGTAGAACAAATAAAGCAGACGCGCAGCAAGCAGCCTTTGTCCGCTGCCCTTCCACGCCCCTGTTTGCCAACGACAACGGCGTTGCCACCTCCTGTGTGAGTCACACACCGAGCACCAGACACACAGCCATACACACATACACACATTGGAACATTGGAACATAGTTGCATACACATACATATGTACGCACGCAGCGCAGACTCAATCAAAGTTGGCAACGTTGGCCAAAGCGCACAAGAAATCACTGACCTTGACTTTTAACAAAGTTTAAGGCCCTTATAGTTGCCAGCGAACATATACACAGACACAGCATAATTATATACGTTCCGTATGTGTGTGTGTTTGTGTGTGCGTGTATTGAAGCTAAGCGCGCGCTCGTTTCTAGACTGGTTTGTTGTGCGCGCTGCCACTGGCGATGCCGCTACCGCTGCCGCTGCCGCTGCGCGCTATTCTTAAGCTTGCTTAACGCACATGACGCAAGCGTCGCCATGCGCTACTGCTGCGCAGACTTTTACATTTTTCCTATTGCATCAGTGTATAGCGACTAGCAGATATACAATCTGATTGTTTTATTTATAATTTATATTGTTGACGAGTTGTAGACTTGACCATATAAATTTGTTTGCATTATCTACATAGCAACAACAAATAGCACATTTTAATTTTACTTCTTCGCTTTTGCTGTTCTTATTAATGTAGCCGATTATCCAAAGTGGTAACGCTATCAATCAGTCGATATGGCAATATTGATCTATACGTTTTTTACACCAACAACAATACACGGGAGAGGAGAATTACAATTAGTGCGCACAATTTATGCCTATACACATGGGCTATAATATGTTTGTTATTTTTAAATTAATAAAGCATATTCCGAATTTGTTTTCTTTTTAATTCTGTTGCAACTCGTATACTCCCGTTCTCTCTTTCTCTTTTACTCTTTATATACATCCATATATACATATGCACACAAACTTCCTGCCGCAATGGAGTGCACTGCTCTCCTCGCAATTTATGTTTGTTCTGCCTGTTTCTCACTCTTGTACTTCTGTCACTGTACTCAATGTGTGTGTGTATGTGAGAGTGTGTAAGTGTATGTTTGTGTGTAGGAGGTTGTCAGAGGTCAGTCTCATCGCTGGCAGCGCAGTCGCTTCTGGCCTATGTACAATACATTCCTCATGTACGTTCCATGTGCCATTTCGTTGCGTATCGAGCATTTTGTACTGTGTTGTGGGACCCCCAAACTAGATTTTGCTACCATGCCGCTCGGCAGCGCTGCGTTCTTTGTCTCTGTTTTGTGCGCGCCGAACTGGTTGTGTGAGTTTTTGGCCTGGTGTACATTTTCATTTCGTTTCGTTTCGTTTCGTTTCATTTTATTTCATTTCGTGGCGACTGTTTCATGCCATCGCTTGAATCTTGTAAAATTCTTCTATGTTTACCCATTCTCATTCAGTTCTTTGCGCTTGCCGCATAAACAACGTGTGCACGCAAACAACGTTGTCGTCCTCGTTGTGTCCGTTGTCGTCTCGCCCATCATTAACCGTCGCGCTGTGTCGTACGTTTTTACCAACGGTTGTTGCACATTTCAATATTTATACGTGTGAGTTTGCAAAGCAAAACAGCAATAAAAAAAGTATTAATAATAGTGTAATAAATAAATAAAAGTGCAGCGTCGCACGCTTGTCTTTTTATGTACGTATGAAAACTGTTTTTCCTGTTCCTCTCTACACACGCCATACGACGCCAACACAAGCACTAATAGCAGCAGCAGCAGCAGCAGAGCAGCGTCGGCGTCGTAGAGTTCATCAACTTGTTTAGAATCGGCGCGCTGAGTACGTGGTACGTGAGTGCGTGGCTGTCTCGTTTGTTTGTGTGCATGTATATATATATATATATATATATATATATATATATATATATATATATATATATATATGTATATATACATGTATATGAATTTGTTTCTGTGTTGCGTTATTCCTGCTCTCCTTTTACGTCTCATTTGTCTACGAATGAATACCGCTTCACTTGCTCAGGCTATGAATGTATTTGTTTGTTGTTGGAATACGGATACGGCGCAATGCAGTCAACAACAACAACGGCAACAACAATATTTATACATCTTGCTTTTAGAAGTTGGTTTGCTTCGTGTGTTTGTTCTTTTTCCGCGCGTTTTGTGTTGTTTGTATTAACGTTTACACATTTTTTGTTATTATTATCTCATTTCTTATTGTTGTCTTGTATCTTTTATACCGCTGTTTGACGGCCTGCCTACAGTCGCATCTGTAAATTAAGGCCCAGTGTATAAACTAGTCAGTGCCTAAAGGCTAGTATGTAGCCAAAGATAAACAAGTTTTGACATATGACGAGGCTTAAATAATTATATATATACATATATTTATAGAATGATGATAGAGTGATTTAAAGAGTTAAGCATAAATACAAAATTAAAGAATGATTAAATTTTGGTATCTTCACAAATTATATACGAGATGTCATCAATATTGCGAGACTTTAATATGCTGCTGATAAACCATTTTCATCACTAGTAAATGTGCCCTTGTGGATTCAATTAATTTCTCCCAGGGTCTCTTATCAGAGTTCACGGATTATTTTTTCAACTCTTACGAATAATTGAATAAGCAAACACAAGCTTAAGCTGAAATAATATTCTCCTTGCACCACTCACAAATAATCAGATGGGTAGATGGCGAAAGGTGCGACAACCTTTACGGGGGCGCGACCTTGCACTGTGCCTATTTGTTCGGCAGCAACTGTATAAACAATGATCAAGATTTTAACTGTTCTTGAGCACTGTTCTGCCGCCACTGTTACTGCGCTGTCGATGCGGAAGAAAAACATGAGTCGATTATTCTCCTCTCCTCTCTCTTTAATTTTTTCTTTTTCTTTGTGTATATATTTTAAAATCAAATTATTACGGCAATGTTCTTTAATTTTACTCACACGCCGCAACGAAACGACGACTTGGCTGAGTGACGAACTGACTGATTGACGACGTGTGAGCCACGCTGGTTTCCAAGTCATTAAAAGATTGCGATTGCGGCCGTGTGTACATGTGCTTATGTGTGTGCTCTTTATTTACGTTTAGCAAAATCGAAACTCGTGTTTAAAATGTGTTTATTTAGATATTGTATTCCATGTGGGTTGCTTCACGCTTCATATCGCATTTTGTCTGATCGAAAAGGTGTCGCCCTATGGCTGTTACACTAGCATCTAGCATCGCACACTCGCATCCCATACAATTGTGCACACTGACATAAAAATGCTTAAATATATTGACGCGAATACAGAATACAGTAAAAGATCGTATATGCATTTATATATTCTTTCGGCACTTGCTTAACATGTTCATGTGTATTGTATATATATATATATATATATATATATATATATATATACATATATATATGCATATATATATATTATTTATTGTTTTTTCTGTAAAGTTTTGCAACACTTTCCATTCCAATTTCAATCTTTGTGTACCAATTTCTTATATTTTCATTATCAAAAAGTTGCGCTTGTTTAGTTGCCCCGTTGGGGCGTTCGAGTTCCACGTAATAGATAAAGAACGATACAAACATAATATGTATGTATGTAGATATGTACAATGTACACACAACGAAAAGTGGTACAACTCTAATTGGAAATGTTAAAGTAGATAGTAAATATTTATCAAAAGCTTACACGTAAACGTACCAACAGACACGTACCATTTGATTGGATGCATTCGCTGCAACAAGACTATAGCTGCAATCCAACTGTGGTACAGATATGAAACATGATCTTTTCGGATACATCAATTTGCTTTGCGCAGTGCAAAGTGCTCCACTATATAGATATATATGTACGTGTGTGTGTGTGTGCAGCAGAAATTGAGCGAGCACAATGTGCAAGCACGCCACTGTAAACAGTAGGACAACAAGCACATTTAACTCCATTACCATTAACAGGAGAGTCACAGCCGACAGCCCAGCTTACGAGCCACAGACACTACAGAGTGCAGTAAGAAAGCAAACGTAATGCAAAACGAGTGAAAAAAAATTGAAACATACAAGAAATTGGTTGATAATAAGATACCCTAGGCATAAAGTATATAAACATATAAAGTTGTACATAACAACAACTAATGGATATAATTAAGGTCGGAAAAATATGTATTGCTATGTAAAATGCAAGTACAGGCATTTTCTCCAACTGCCCACGATACTGCTCGATTAAACTGCACGCAAAATACAGGGTATATTAAATGCAATGGTAGCACGACGTTGAGCTGACGAACAGACTGTAAGGAGGAGAGCAAAACAGAGCAGCTACTGATGCAGGCTAAAGAGAAAAAGACAGCTACAGAGCGAGAGAGAGGGAGACTGAGCGAGCGGGAGGATAGTGGGGAGATAATAAGAATTGGTGCTGGTAGAGGCAGCAGTTCATGGAGTGTCTGCGACTGTGTGGCTGTTGTCTGCTAAATTGGATGCTGTTGTTGTTGTTATTATTTCGCTCTTGTTGTCTGCCATTCTTAGTGTCTTGTATCGCTGTCGTCTCCTACAACAATAAAACAACTCCCTTGTGTGGGGGGGTCGTTTGCCATTGTCTTCTTGTTCAATAAAATACGCCGTCGTCAAATGAATTTCATTCAGCAGCTGCCGCTACCGCTGCAGTCGCTGCTTTGGGGTCGCATGCTGCTGACGCATAGCTCGCGACATCTGAGGTTTTGCAAAAGGGGGAGCTGCAAAGGTGCTGACAATGTCTTTAAATTCAACGAATTGGGTTTGCTTCGACTGAAAAAATGGCAAATAAAAATTTGCATCACGCGGGTCGTGCACGGCTCACCATCTCTATCCAGACACGCTGCTGGCAGGCGGTACCTTTGTCGATGGCCACGTCCATGACTCTAGGAACATTCACCAACACACGTATACTTATATACAGTAAGTTCTCTTGTTTATGTATGTGTATCTGCAGCTGCAGCCCGTTTAGAAACGATGGCGCAGGTAAACGGTTTCGTCGTCGTCGCAAATTTCGCATGCTTTGTTCTGTTTTACAGTTTGCGCTTTGTACTGGGCTTCTATTTTTTGCGCGTCTGTGTCATGCTCTTTGGCTTTGTTGTGGTTGTTGCCGCTGGGTACCATTGAACTCTGCTGTCGTTGCTGCTGTTGCTGCTGCAACCCCAAATGGTTAGAAGGGAACGATACGAATTGAAACGTTTGTTAGTAATGCTGCTCAATTGTGTCTCTCTGTGTGTGTGGTGAGTCTGCATGTATGCGAGCGAAAACGAAACAAACTCTAAATGCATTTTTGCATTTTGGTATTTTCCGCAGAACTTCTTTTGGCTGTTACGCTTTATATTGTTTGCAATTTATTGTGTCTCGCATTCCACTGTTGTTTGCAGTTACCCCTTCCCATTTGTTCCTGTCTGCCTGCCCTGAACTTGATATTATTTTGTTGCTGCTGATGTAGTTGGTTGCTGTTTTGCATCTCGTCTACTTCTACTTATGCTTCTTCTTTATCATCATCATCATCCTCATCATCATTCCGCTCTTCTTTCAGTACTTTGCTTCCGTCTGTTTCTGTGCACATTTTTCAGGCATGAAATTAATAATCTTTTACAAATTGTTTTGCATTAGTAATGGCTGCGCAGTTTGTGTTTGTATTCTACACGTCAAACAGTGCACAGACCATTCTCCTACCTCCCACCCATCTATCCCACTGTGCTGTGCATATTTGAACTTAATGACCCAAACGCACGCCCTCAGTGCAGTGCAGTGTAGTGCAGTGTATTGCCAGTCCATCAGGCTGACTGCCTGATTATTATTATTATTATTATGAGATCCTATTTTTAAATGCTTTTACGGGCCCTCTGGAATTTGTTGTATATGTTTCCCATCAACCATTCTAAGAGCCAACATATGGCAAAGCCATAAAGCTCGACCCTCTCTCGCGCTCTGTCTTTTGCTGTCATGATAATATACAATTCAACTATCTGTGCTAGTCTATATGAACATGCATATATCACACGACATTATCGTACAACCCGTGCAGACCCGATTTGCTAATCTAATCTGCCAGGTCGTACTATCAATTGGTAATTTAGTACAAACGTATATATATAAATATATAAATAAATAAATAAACATATATATATATATATATATATATATATGAATATATATATATATAAATGTTTTTTTTTTTTTATATGTTTCTGTCATAGGTGTCTAAATAGCAACTACTGCCATACTATTTATTGTTGTTATTTCAGCAGTGGAAAGTGTCACGCAATAAGTTTATTATTAACCAACCTGTTGAAATTGTTCGCCTATGAAAATCTATGTATTGAGTCAGAACTGTATTTATATGAATGTGCGATCAATGGTATTAGCTGGTACTACTTTCGTTAAGACGTGATAAATAAACAAAATGTTTAGTTCCTTAGTTTTGTTTTTAGTGATTGCACTTAAAAAGAGGAAATGTTAAATAATAACGGAGCTGTTTGTTGTAGTGATCGACTACTGCACATAAGAAAATTCTGATTTTTACTGCATGTGCACAATTTAAAAAAAAATCGTAAAGTTTTAGAATTTCTAATGATCTTACTTTACAAAAAAGTAAATATGTAAAATAAATAAGTATGTACGAATGTGCATATGTATATGCTATAATATATACATCTTAAATAAAATTAACTTTAATTGCAACAGTTGGCAACACTGTCAAAATAGTAGCTAGCTACTTGTACATGTGTGAGTGTGTGAGTATACATCTGATTATTCACTGCATGCATGTGTAAGTATGTATGTGTATGCGCTAATGTAAGAAGTGTCTGGCTATTTTGTCTACGTGTAGAGAAATTTTTGCTATGCACTTACATAAATTCATTTAAATATACTTGCAAACACAAATACACACACACAAATGCATATACACATATACATACATATATATATATATATATATATGTATGTATGTTTTTTGTATGCTGCATGTAATTCTCCTCTGGTATCTGCTGTCTGCGCGTCATTGCTAGCATTTTCCATGCACTGTGACAACAAAAAGAACAAACAACATGCAAAAGGGAAAAATAACTTCTCTCTTTTTTTGCAGTTAGACTGCAACCGTTGCTGAGCGTTGTGGTGCGGAGGCAAGGCGAGTTGCTCGAATTCGACGCGAAAGTTCTGGTGGCGCCGCCGGCAGCATAGGCGAAAAAGTATGTTCTCGCCCACTCAGCATTAGAAGAAGAACAAGCAGTAGCAGTAGCACCGACTGAGAGCGCAGTTTGTTTTTATTGTTGTATTTGGCGCGGTCGTTGTCATTGCCCAAAATTGGAAAACATGCGCAAGGCTGCAAAGCACGAGAGACAGACACAGAGAGAGAGAGAGAGAGAGAGAGGAGAGTGCCGTGTTATCGGTTTATCGTTCGCTGTTGCTTCCTGTTACATTTCACTCTCTGAGCTCGCAACCTGTAGCGCTGCGTCGGTGACGGCGGCGTCGCTGTCTTCGTGGTCGGCAATGGAAAATTGTTGCTTTTAGTTGGTGGTCTGAGTGGGTGAGTGGCCGACGCCATATTGTTTTAAGGGTTGCTCTGTTCGCACGGACAGAACACGGCTCGGCGGGGGCTGTACAATTTAGTTTGGACCGGTTGGGCCGGCATTCAACAGTTCGGCATTTATGCTTCTATCTCTCTTTCTCTCTCTCTCTCTCTCTTTCGCACGCATATACAAGCCGAAGCCGCTTGTTGCCGTTTGCCTTGTTGCCTGTGTTTGCCTGTCTTTCCGTGTGCGCACTGTAAATATGAATATTGATTTTTCCCAACTCTGTATGTGTATGTGTATGTATGTATATGTGTGTGTGTATGTATGTATGTATGTATGTATGTATGTATGTGTGTATATATGTGTGTTTTGTTTCGGCTGGTAATTGGGAATAATTTTGTTTTATGCCGCCCACAGCAACGTGCAGCGTTGCATTTGCTGATGCTGCGCTGCTGCTGTTGTTTTTGTTGTCGTTCTGCCCGTCAGTGTACAGGACATGCAGACGCACTCTCAGCAGTAGCAGCGCAGTCGCTGTCTCTGTCAACGTTGACGTCGACTTCGCTGCTGCCGCTGCTGTTGCTGCTCCTGGCAGCTTTACCCGGGTCGCTGAATAATGCGCAAAGTTAGTTTTGCAGGGAGCTGCGTCGCAAACGCGTCGCGTTGTCATTTACCACGGCTCCGTGTTGTTGTTCCAGGGACTAACTGTGAAAAGTGCATAGGCAATGATCATAAAAGAGAAATGTTATTTTAAAATCTATTTCTGAGATACATTCGAAAATACTAAACGTGCTTTTGTTCGCTTTTCCATTGCAGCATTTTGTGCGCGCAACGCAATTCACAATTGGCAACTGAAATTGGCAGCACCCGAAAAGTATGATACAAAAATAGTAGACGAAAACAACAATAACAACAGCAATCGAGCGGAAGTGACAAATGGAGACAAAACGACAACAATAACAACTACAACAATAATAAGGACCATATTGGCATTAATTTTTTGACTGCATTAAAAGCGAATGCAAAAAAAAAGAAAAAAAAAACAAAAACAGAGGAGAAAATAAAATAGCGGAGACGAAAAAAATACAACAAAAAAGGTAAGTCAATGCCTCTTGCAGGCTCTGTTCGTGTGAGTGTGCGAGTGTATGTGTGTGTAAGTGTATGAGTGTGCGAGTATATGTGTGTGTGTGTTTGTGTGCGTGATAAATGTGCACATACATTCAGTCTAGACAGTTGCACCCACCTAATCCCCGCTCGCTCTTCCACACTCGACCGAACTCCCGTTATTATTTGGGGAGCGCGCTTTGTTGCTTTGCCGCTTCACTGGGCGCTTTTTCGAGGGTTGATTTTCGTTCCATTTCGTTTCGGTTTGCCGTTTTGCTTTCACTTCCCAACTTCTTCGAGTGTGGCTTTTGTTGACGGATGTTTTGTATTTGCGCGTGTGTGTGTGTGTCTGTGTGGATATTGCTGGAAATGAAAATCTAGAAAAGTTCCTTGTCCGATTGCCGCCGCCGCCGCTTGTTTACTTTTTGTTGTTATTCTTTTTTTTGTTTTACTGTGAGGGGTTGTGCACCCTCTTTTGCCGGCGGCAAGTAGTTCAAGCGCCCCTTGTGCGTGCGCTTATTGCATTTCCTGTTGATAGCTAAAGTCGAGGGAGGGAAGAGTGGATTTTTGGCTGGACTGTGAGTCGGGGGTTTCCAAGACTACGAATGACAAGAGGGGAGACCCCCACCGCCACCGCCGCCCGTGTACAGCCTCGAATTGCGTTAAAAAGCACTTTGTTACCGTTTGGCAAATGTAGAAGAGTCTCTTCGCTTCATAAACGAGTTTCGTTTGTGTGTGTGAGGGGCTGTAGCACGGTGTAGGGGATTACCAAGGGACAATTAGCTACAAATTATGTTACAAAAAGAAGGTGAATCATAATTTTTGTTAAAGGGGCGCAAAAGGTCTGCAAAACTTTTGCTGACTCACACAAAGGGTGCTACGAAAACAAAAGAACGTGACTTGTAGAGGAAGGGTGAAGGGGTGGGCCTCTAACTAAGTTGTGCCAGTTGTTGGGCCAAGGCACTTATGCTATTACCTTGTTTAGGCCATATTTTTTTTATATCTGCAAATTGCTTAGAAAGTTCAGAAAGAAAAGTTTTAGTTTTTTTTTTGATACTAGTGTTTTTTTTAGTTATTTAAGATTTGAGGGATGTGAGGCATTTCCTCGTTAAACATTTATCTTTAGTTTTGGTCTATGAAATGTCATCGTTTTGTCTCAATGCAATTATCATATTCAATTTCATATTCAAGCTTAGCTTATAAAATTGCAATTTTAAATTTCCAGGTGTTTCCAGTGGCAGACAGAGAAGGAGACACTGTGGACAATTGAAAAGTGAATCGAGAAGGAGAAGAAGAAGAGGAGAAAACATTCAAGACACCCAATTACACACACAGAACGATGGCGTCTTCGCCGACTCCATCGCTGGACTCCATGCGTGGGGCCAACTCGATTGAATCATATGAGCATGCCGGCTATCTGTCGGACTCGCCGCTGACACTGAGCGGCTCCTCGCCGCCAGTGAGCGATTCGGCGATCTGCAGCGATGAATATATAGCTGGCAGTCAGGTCAGCGTTAAGGTGCGCCAGGATGTGACCGTTATCAATGGGCATCATCCGATTTCGGCCTCAGTGTCATCTAGCTCGTCGGCCAGCTCTTCATCCTGCTCCTCTTCGTCGTCGTCGTCCTCTTCATCGTCCAGCTCATCGACCAGCGGCCTCAGTGGCTGCGGCAGCACCAGCAGCAGCGTCATCAGCGGCTCCAATGTCACCAGCAATGGACCCGGCGTCATTGGCAGCAATTTGCCCAGCAACAACAGCAGCAATAGCATCAGCAGCTTGGTCGTTGGCGCTGGCAAAGGCAGCAACAGCAACAGCAACAATGGCAGCAACAACAGCAGCAGCAACAACGCACCTGCTCGGTGCACCGCCTGCACGAGCAAGAGCAGTGATGCCGTAGCCAAGTGCTTCGATTGCCAGAGCTATTTGTGCGCCAACTGTGTGACAGCGCACGAGTTTATGCACTGCTTCAACGGCCACAATGTCTGCCTGATCAAGGGCTTCGAGGCGACGAGCAACGGCATCGGCATCGGCGGCAGCAGCAGCAGTAGCAATGTCGGCAGCAACAGCAGCAGCAACAATCCGGCCTCCAGCGATTTCAAGTATGCCAGCTCATTGACAATGATGCTGCAACAGCAACAGCAACAACAGCAGCAGCAGCAACAGGCACAACTGACAGAAGCACAGCCCATGTCGCAGCTATCGAAGATTGTGTTGGCAGCAGCAGCCAACAACTCACAAGAGCAGCAGCAGCAGCAGCAACATGACACGCTCTACACAACGCATTTGCAGCAGCAACAGCAGCAGCAGCAGCAACAACAACAGCAGCAGCAACAGCGACAAGTCTTCTGCGCGCGTCACAAGCATGAGCTGTTAAAATTCAGCTGCCGCACCTGCTGCACGTTGGTGTGCAAGGAGTGCATCGTCCTGGAGCACTCGACGGGCCTGCATGAGCTCGAGAATGTGCAATCGCCGGCTGTAGCTGTGGCGACCAACGGCAGCGGCAGCGGCAGCAACAGCAGCAGCAGCAGCAGCCGCAGCCACAATGAGGCAGCGCTGCAGACGCTGCTCGCCGATATGCGCGGCAAGATTGGCGAGATCGTGGCTGTGGCCAGCAGTGCAGAGCAGAGCGTGACCAAGGTCAAGCAGCAGTATCAGAAGGCGCACAATGAGCTGAACGAGACGCATCAGTTCTTTGCCTCGATGTTGGACGAGCGCAAGACCGAGTTGGTCAAGGAGCTGGAGACGCTCTACACGGCTAAGGTGAACAACAATGCGGTCTGGATGCAGCGCTCCAAGGAGATCATTGACAAGTGCCTGGCTGCCTGCGAGGCTGTCGAGCGCTCGCCCGCAAATGGCGTACAATCGTCGCTGCTGGCCGAGGCCCTGTTGCTACGCAATACGCTCGAGCAACAGTTGCAGTCGGGCGTGCAGGACATGCAATTGCCCTTCGACCTGGAGTTCATGTCCAACTATCAATCGATACAGGCGGGCGTGCGCAACACCTTTGGCTACATACGCGCCAGTAATGGTGCTGGAGGCACTGGCGGCGGCCCTGGTAGCGGCAGCTGCTCCGAATCGAGCCTCAGTCTGGGTCACAGTCACCTAAGTCACAGCCAGAGTCACAGTCACAGTCACAGTCATGGCAAGCAGCCGCCCATTGCGCGGCCCACGCAGAGTGCGAGCAACAGCAGCGCCAGCAGTGCAGGCAGCCATCATCATCATCAACAGCAGCAGCAGCAGCAGCAACATCTCCAGTTGCAACAGCAACAGTTGCTGCCAGGCCTCGGCCTGGGCAGTCTGCTCGATAACAGCAGCAATGGCAGCAACAGCAATGGAAGCAGCGTCTACACAAATGGCTGCCTCTTGCTGGGCGGACGTGAGCGCAATCTGAGCGATCTGCAGCACTTTGGTGAGCTGCTGCCCAAGCGTGCCAGCAGCATGACACACTACAATCCCTACGAGAAGTGGAGCAATGGCGGCAGCGACAATCTGTTCAATACGACAACAGTTGCAACAATTGGCGGCAGCGGCGGCGGCAGCAGTTCGGCTGTTGTGGATGCCTTTGCCAGTCTCTCCTCTGTGAACCTCAATGGGAATGGCAACAGCAGCGCAGTCAGCAGTGAATCGCTGCTGGATTTGACCAGCAAGCTGCTCTCCGCTTCCATATATCCACCCAAGTCGCAGATCAAGCGACAGAAGATGATCTATCACTGCAAATTTGGCGAGTTCGGTGTCATGGAAGGTCAATTCACGGAGCCAAGCGGCGTGGCAGTGAATGCACAGAATGATATCATCGTGGCGGATACGAACAATCATCGCATCCAGATCTTTGACAAGGAGGGACGCTTCAAGTTCCAGTTCGGCGAGTGCGGCAAACGTGACTCGCAGCTGCTCTACCCGAACCGTGTGGCTGTTGTGCGCAATTCGGGCGATATTATTGTGACCGAGCGTTCGCCGACGCACCAGATCCAGATCTACAATCAATATGGACAATTTGTGCGTAAATTTGGTGCCACAATCTTGCAGCATCCGCGCGGCGTCACCGTCGACAACAAGGGCCGCATCATTGTCGTCGAATGCAAGGTGATGCGCGTCATTATCTTTGATCAGAATGGCAATGTGCTGCATAAGTTCGGCTGCTCCAAGCATCTGGAGTTCCCCAATGGCGTGGTGGTGAACGACAAGCAGGAGATCTTCATCAGCGACAATCGGGCGCACTGCGTCAAGGTCTTCAACTACGAGGGCCAGTATCTGCGACAGATTGGCGGCGAGGGCATTACCAACTACCCCATTGGCGTCGGCATCAATTCCAATGGCGAAATTCTTATTGCGGACAATCATAACAATTTCAATTTGACGATCTTCACACAGGACGGGCAGCTGATCTCGGCGCTGGAATCGAAGGTGAAGCATGCCCAGTGCTTCGACGTGGCGCTCATGGATGATGGCAGCGTTGTTCTAGCCAGCAAGGACTATCGACTATATATCTATCGCTACGTACAGCTGGCGCCTGTGGGTATGTAAGCAGAGAGCCTTCTTCACAGATATAGAAAAAAAAACACACAATTGCAAATACAAAAAAAAAAAATATCAATGATTACAGCCAGATCAGAAATATTTGATTTGTGAATCATAAAACAAGTTGGCAATTCTGACTTGCGCGCTCTCTACTACTATCGATCTATCCCCCCCCCCCCCTCTCTCTCTCTCTCTCTCTCTCTCTCTCTGTCTCTGTCTCTGTCTATCTGCCTGTTTCTCATAGCATAGCATAGCATAGCAAGAACTTTCTCTCTCTCTCTCTCTTATATATTATAGAAACTTACTTTTATATTATTAACTTTTTAAATTATTGTTGAATTTTGTTTTTTTACACTGTGTTAAGACTTAAATGTTTTTTTTTTAAATATTTTTATTTGTGTATTACTTATTTTTTGTTTAATTCGTTCACAAAAACAAACCACAACTCGAATGGCGCCTTTGCCGTGCCACGCCCACTCGGCAGTTGCAAGTCTCTTGATTTTTTATATATATATATAAATAATACACAAAATACCAGAAAGCAAATCCCTCCACTTTTATTTATGTTCGCTCGTCAACAAACAAAATAAAACTTAACTAAAAACAAAAAAAAATAAAGAAAAAAAAAATAGTTTTTAATAAAATGCTTCAACAATGGACAAATAAATAGTTCGAGCATTTAAACAAATATTTTTTATTAATTGTAATTTTAAGTGAAGCGTAAAAATTGTTTTGTTATTATTTTTTGAACGCATATAAACAACAACAAACAAACAAAAAAAGAGACAACAAAAATTTTGATATGAAAATATATATATATTGAACTGTTTTTTATGTTTATAAATTATTTTTTGATTGTAAACTTATTGATTACTGATTATTTATATGCATACGTGTATTTTTATTATTATTATTACTACATATACCTATTATTATTATTATTATTATATTATTATTAAAGCTATTATGAAATGTTTTGCTACTTTTTTAATAACAACAAAAACAACAACACACAACTTTTTTATACTCGCTTAGTTTTTATGTTTCATTGTTTTATTATTATTATAACACAAAAAAAAACAATAATAATTAATACTTTAAACAAACAACAAAATTGCCGCTGCTTAATTTTTAAAACACAAAAAACTAAAAAAAAACGCACTGAAAATAGTTGAAATTATTCTTGTTCTTAGTTGATCGGCACTAATATATATATATATATATATATATATATATAAAATGTCTGTGCATGTATCAAATTTATTTATTTATATATATAAATATTTATATATATATTTTTAAAATTTGTTTAAAGCATTTCGCTTGACGCTCAAAAGAATTTTCCAAACGTTGTTAAAAATTGAAAAAAAAAAAAATTAAACAAAAACAGTTTGTTGATCGTGTTTTACGCATTAAAATTAAATTTCCAAACAAATTTAAATGCAGCAAAAACATTTAATGAGAAGAGAAAAAAAACACTTAAGATATAAAGATAAAAGATGAATAACGGTAAACAAAAAATAGTTGGCAATCAGCGCAGAAGACTTAAACGATTTATTATTATTATAAACAATTACTATTAACAAATATATATATACATATATATATATGCTTACATATATGTATAAATCTAAGTGTAAAAGAAAATCTCAACTAAACGAAACTTTCTCAAAAACCCAAAAAAAAAAACTCGAAAACAAAATCAAATCTTGATCTTGATAAAGAAAGAAGAAGAAAACGAAGAAGATGCAGATGAAAAGTAGAAAATCCAATGTTGAGTTGAATTTTGCAATAATTTTAAGCGCTTTGCTATGTGTTCCAATTATGATTATATTAATTCACAGTTCAGAAACGAGTTGTGAGTAGCTGGAAGGGGAAAATAGATATGAGTAATAATAATAATAATAATAATAACAGGCATTAATTAATTTAATTAGAACATTTTGAGACTACAAAACGCAACAGTAACAGGAACAGCATTTAAAAAATGTTTATAATTTTATTTGAATTTATATATATAACGACCACTATATATATATATATATATATATCTATATATATATATATATATTGAAAAGAAAAAAATATATATATAAATATTTGTTTATTAGAATTTATTTTATTATTATTTTGTTTCATTATTATTATTATTATTTCGTCTGATTTGTTTTTGATGCTTGAAAAATGTTTATTTTTTGTGTAATTTGTAATTTGCATTTTTGAACTTAACGATCGTTAAGTGAGATTATTAAATTTATAGGTTATGTAACAGACACACATGCATAGGCAAACACACACACGCACAACACATACCCTGCGTGTGTGAGCATTTGTCATGTGACAATTCTTAATATTAAACGAATGCTTGTTGTAAACTATAAACTAATTAAATTCAAGTACTGTAATATTGTAATATTGTAATATGTAACTCTGTGTGTGTGTAGCTGTAATGTAACGGTAAAAAAACAAAGTATTGTACATTTCTTGTGAGAACTTTTTACTTGACACCAAAACTGAAAGATAAAACTGTTGAAAATTTTTTATATACTTAAAAATTGTTAACTGCTAATTGATGGTATTTATTATGGCCTAAAACATATATATATATATATATATATTATGTCTATATATATATAAATATATATATACATAATATTTAATTGTATTTATTATTATTATTCATTAGCGTATATAAACACTTGCACAACAACAACAGCAACAAGAAAAGCAAAACAAAAAAAGATAAAAAGAGAAGAGAAAAAACTATAATTGACTTGTGCTTATTTGTTTTTTATGTTTACTATTAAATTTTTATTAAATTTATTATTACATTTTTAAATGTTACACAAAATGGGACACAAATAACATTAATAATTATTATTAACAAAACGAATGCAAGCAACAACACTTTTTAAATACAAATTGTTGTAAACATTAACTAAATCTTACACAAAAAAAAAACAACACAAGAAACCGCCACAAAAGAAAAGTAACAGAAGTACATAATTAAATGATTTTTTTATCAATTCCGACAAAAGAAAAAAACAATTGTTTGCTTTGTGTTTTTATTTATCATTTTCTGTCTTGATTTATTTCATATAATTTTGCTTTGCACCTTAACATCTGTTAACGCTCGCCGCTGTTAACAAACAGGAAATGTGCCGCTGTTGATTAACAGAGAATGTGTTGCAGTTAGTTAACTAACAGGGAATGTGTCGCACAGTGGGACGTAGCAGACGAACATTCGAGCATTCCTCTCTCGCTTGCTTGCACTAGTGCGTTGTCCCTCTCACCCATACAGAACATTCTAGAGATGTATTTTACTGCATATGGAAGAATCTAAAACTTAACTCTAAAATATATAAATCTATATATAGATACGATATAAATGTATGTTGATAACAATTTTGATGAATTGAGAATCTAATAGACTGTGCAAAATGAATATGTAACAATTTTTTTAAATATATATATTTGTATTGGTATATATATTTAAAGAATTAAAGCCCAAAACATATTTATGTAAGCTAAATCGTGTAACTATAAAACACAGCGCTATCTATCTATAAACAAAAAAAAAAATTAAAAAATTATATGCATAAATCAGTATATATATACACATACATACATAAAAATATATTGAACATTTTAAGGATATGTATTTTTTCCAAAACGAAGTGAAAAATTTAACTAAAATGTAAACTTTTTATACCGCCAATTAACTGTGCTCTCTAAATATACATATATATATATACATATGTATATATGTATATGTATATATACATATACATACATATACATACACATATAGAGCGTCTCTTAACGACAAACGATAAACGATAACTTTGTAGCTCGTGCAGGCAATTCGTGAATTTTAACCCCAATTATATATATATATATATATATATATATATATATATATATATATATATATATATATACATATATATGAAAATATATATATGTATGTTAAAATCATAAACTATAAAGTAGTTGGTATGCGTGTGTCGGCATTTGTGATTAGTTTATTTGGGCGCCGCCTCGTTTAAAATTCAAACGTTTCACAACTACCACCAAAAACGACAACAAAAATGAAGAGGAATCAAAATCGATAAAAATCGATGAGAAAACGATAAAACTAAATCATATTTAGGCATAGGTTTAAGAAAGTGTTGAGTGCTGAATGCTGGCAAGACACGACACGTTTTCATTGTTAGGCTATGAATGTTACATTAATATTTAAACTTCAGATAAAACCTAACTTAACTTTCAGCAGTCCAAGTCGGGTTACACACATGTAAGGAATAGGGCAATATAAAGAAGATGACGAAGTAGAAGAAGGAGCTGAGGACGAAGTATAGGTATAGTTTGGTATTTGGTTTGGGTTGCAGTTGAGTTTGAGGTTGAGAGACTGTCGGCACAAGTTGAATGATCTAGGTCTAGAATTGAGCCCATGGATATGCATAAAAGTAATTTTTAATGTAGTTTATATTTTTGATAAATGTTATTAAACGAAACAAATCCAAAATCAAAGCAAAATGATAAGCAAAAGCAAACGCAAACAAAAAGCAAAAAAAAAAGAAATCCCTAAGAAACATTGTTGAGCATTTTGTACGCAATTTAGAATTTGTACATGTATAACAGAAAAAGAAAGAAGGAGAATCGATAACGATAACGATAACGATTATTGACAAGCAGCAGCAGCGAACTAATTAAACAAAATTCAAACTGGCTTCGTAGAAGTGTTTTTAAGTATTATTAGACTATATTAGAAAATAGTGAAAACTAATGAAATTCAGCAAAAATTAAATGCATATATGCACAGACACACATACATATATCTATAAATACATATGTATGTAATTATTATTTATATTTATATTTCCCACTTCTGTTTCTTTTTAAGTAGACAGCTAAAGTTCGATTATCCGTCAGCATAAAAAATGAAAATACTCGTAGAATATTTATTCTAATAATAATGAATGCATATTTATACCTAAATAAGATTCAAGAAAATGTTAAATTGAATGTTAGAGAACCCCAATAAACATGTATGTGTACATATATACATACATTTATAAATATATCTACAACATTAAATTAACATCCATACATGCCAATAAATGTGTGTATGTTTATTTTTTTGGAAAATTCAACTATATCAATTATTCGAAGCTTGCTTGCGTAGTTTGTCTGATAAATATATACCATATATATATACATACATGCAATTGTACATATGAATATGTACTATTTTTCATTGTTGTTGTCGCCACTAGTTTTCGTAATCTAAGCAAATGGTAATACCTATAAAAGAAGAACAGACACAAAAACAAAAACAAACACAAGTTCAATTCGATAAGCGTAAAAAAACTCGCATATGCAGTTACTTTTCACTGCATATGGTTACACTGTGCAGGCAACATGCATACTTACATACTTACCTACATAAGTACATAGTAAAGCTAAATGCATGCGTGCATGCGTGTGTGTGTGCGTGTTGTGTGTGTGCTGCTCTCGAAGAATTTGAGCTTTATTCCGCAAAGCTTTTTGCTCTCTCTTTGATGCAATGCTTTTTTCTCTGTCTGCTTTCGCGTATGAGCGACACACACACATACGCACACACACATGCGAACATAATTGATAAACAATTAACTATGACTGATTTTTACACGAAAACATTTACACATAAATATACATATTATACTACTATATACATACATCTATACATATAAATATATATATATATATATATAATGTTGCTAATATATATATATATGTATATATATGCATACATAAACTTATAACTGCCCGCACACACACACATACACACAGCAGGCACATGCACTTGTGTGTGCGTATGCGTGTGCGTGCGCGTGTGTCTATGGAATTAGTAGCGAAACTTAACGGTAAAAACACAACATTTTTTATGACACTCAACAAAGAACAACAAAATCTTAGACTGCTTCGAAAACGTAAACGTGAAACAAAACTAAAAAAAAAAAAAGAAAAAAAATGATATTTATAATAAATAAAATTAAAAAAGAAAAACTTTGTGAGAAAAAAAAAACAAAAAATGGATTGCGACTCGTTTAGGGAATTTTCACAGCTCTTTTGTTGATTCATCGGATTCATTGATAGGCTTTCACTTTCACTTCATCCTTAACTTGAAACTAATCCTAACTGAACTTTTTCTTTTACTTTGCTTTGCGCGCAAGAGAAATTAAAATAATTATAATAATAATAATAATTGAAATAATAAGAAAACATAGAAAAGAAAATAATTTCATTATATTTTCTATTTTCTATTTGTAAGCGAACGAAAAGTTGAACAAGCGAAAAGGATAAAAAACAGAAATACTATTTATAGTATATATAACATATATATATATACCTATCTATAGAGTAGCACGTAATACATATTATATATATAGAGCATATGTAATAGATAACTGTTTGTTGTTAGCTGCTTATACTTCCTATTGAAGACTACCAACACATTCATATCCAAGCATTTGTAGTTTGTATTTGTATTTTAATGTATTTATACGCATCTTAAGGAATATTTATACCATGTACTTTGCTTACGTATACACATATGTATGTATACATAGATCCAACTCGATCAATCGCAAACAAAACACAAATATTAAGAAATTGTTAATGAATTTGCAATACGTTAAAACTTCTTTGTATAACTTTTAGAATTTATTTTAATTTTGCTTTAGATTTCCATAAACAAAAAAAAAACACTCTAGAGTTTACATTTACATATGGTATTAATTTTGTATTTTGTTCGTTGTTTTTATATCAATTAAAGCTTAAAGTTATTTCACTTGTTTTCTAAAAAAAAAAGAGCAAATATTTGCGTTGTTTTATTTATTTTCATAAATTTTGCACTTTTCTTTTTATTTATTTACAGTTACGCGTAAAAAGCTAAACAACCTGGCAGACCGATTGCAGCCAGAGAATACGAATTTCCTTTTTAATTTGCAAGAGAATTAAATTAAAAACAAAAACAAACAATTATTATATATAAAACAATATATATATAAATATATATTGAACGTATTTATTAAACATTTGTAGGTTATATTTGAAGCGTTCTATTTATTCATTCCGATTTTGCACAACTGTTTTTTTATGCCCTGAACTCACTGATTAGCAAGAAAAGAAAACAAAAGTATATATAGAAATATTCTTAATCACCATCAATAGCCAAGCTGATCTACCTCCGATCAGCTGAAGATCTATACGTCGGTACTTCCATATCAAATCTTCAATTGTAACTGCATTCACGATATCGTTTAGAGAACGAAATCAAACTTTAATTAGATAAGCATATCTCGAACATTCTAAAGTATCTTCAGCTACTATTGGATCCATAATCGAATAATACTCTCTTCAGCTCTCTCCACTCTCAGTGCTATAATTATGCCTCGTCAGTAACCACATGCGGATTCAGGGTATTTGCTAGTCGGGCACTGCCGACTAGAGCACACTTGTTTTTATATTTGCGTTGAAATTGTTTTCATCATGATTTCGTAATGCTAATTGGATGTTTACGTTTTTGCAATTACACAATTTAATACATAAATAATTTAAATCAATTTTGGGACTCAAATTAATATATATATATACAGATATATATAATCTAGATCTAGTTTAATGAGTCTCTACGGTCGAACCGCACACACATTCGTATGAAACATTTTGCTAAGAATTCTAATTGACATACATACATGCTTATGGTCAACATACATCATTCATCATACATCTAGCATTTACATACATACATACACACATCTATATATATTTATATATAATGTATACAAATACATACATACTTACATCATGATCCATGAAATCGTCATCTAGTCATTTTACAAATTATTATATATTATTATATGTCAGCATATATAAATAAATATATGTATTTTTATAACTATAAAAAAACACCAATTTAATGTTAAATGTCGTTACAATTAAGTTGATAAGTTTTAGCAAACGTTTTAAGCATTTTACAAAACAAAAACAAAAATGAAATGAAAAAACTA
Organism: Drosophila hydei; assembly: GCF_003285905.1. Classification (NCBI taxonomy): domain Eukaryota; kingdom Metazoa; phylum Arthropoda; class Insecta; order Diptera; family Drosophilidae; genus Drosophila; species Drosophila hydei. The sequence goes on from NW_022045678.1 coordinate 4,046,887, forward strand.
AACATTTTACCATTGATTTTGAACTAACTCTCTGCTAAATGGAGGAAGAGGAGGAAACAAGTTGAATTTTTAAATAAACATAGTATACAGGGTGTTGCTAAATGGCTTTACATACATACATAGACACAAACACATACACATACACATACACCTACACGGACACACACATAAATATATATACACACATGTTCACAGACACCGACTCTGTTAATGGACACAGACACACACACACACACACACACAAACACAAACACATGTTTTCTATACATACAGTTATTTCTGATCTAAATAAAAGAAAAATAAAACAACAAAAACAAATCTTAGTTAAAGCATTTTTCGCTCAAATTTAGTTTATGAAAGTTTGTTAAGCAAAAGAAAAAAAGAAAAAGTAAGAAATACAAAAAAAAATAGATATATATATATACTCATATATATATATGGACTAATGGACTGAAAGGTAAATAATATATCAATGAAAGTGTAGAGATGGGTTGGCATTAAATAAAAAGTATATAAAAAAACAATATAAAAAGAAAAACAAAAATAAATGTGTAACTTTGAGTGTTGCCCGCGCTCTTTGGCTGTTTCGGGAAATTGTTAAATTTATGTTAATCAGTTAAGAAAACAAAACAAAGATATAAGACGAAGAGGAGGAAGAAGAAGAAGAAGATAAATACACACACACACCCACCAAGGCATACTATATGCACACTGTTTCATATAAAATGCATATAGTAATACATATACTACATCTCTTTCCAACTCTCTCTCCCTCTATATATATTTTGAATAATTTGTGTTTTTTGATTTAGACTTAGACTTTGTTTTGCGAACTACTACAACTGCCAGTTGAGCTCCCTATTACACTAACACACGCACACACTCACACAGTACAGTGAACACCCTGCATATGCAACATATGAAAACCAAATATATATACCATACACAACAACAACAACAACAACAACAACAACAGCCCACATCAATAAGTACTAAACCTAACGCATATGAAAGGCATTTACTTGGAATAAACATAAATACATACAAACATACATACATATATTTTTATGTATTCATTTTTTTATTAAAAAAAAAAACAAAAGGAAAGCGAAAACAAACATTAAATACATATATACATGAATATATATATACACATATATATAATCGTAATTGTAATCGTAATCGTCATCGTCATCGTCATCGAATACCGATGTCATAAATGTGAACGTTATTAGTAACTCATTAAAAACTATTATTACTACGATTATAATTGTATATGCCTAAATGAAACTATATTGAAAAAAAAACACGAAGCAGTTGAACACTCATTATTGTAATCTGTAAGTGGGAGGCAACTCGAATAACGGTTAAAAGAGGAAGAAATGCTAAAATATATACAAATATTTTTATACACCAATAAAACGAAGAAAACAACAACTGAAATGACGAATGAAAATCTCATTTGTATGCATTTGATTAATATTATTGTGTACTCGAATAACAGCAAAAAACAAAAAAAAAAAAAATATACAAAAAAAAAAAAACAAAAATTTAAATTAAAAAACCAAACTACAACCAAACAGAACTTGAAGCAAAAATAAGTCTTTTAAATGCTTAGGGGCCACAATTTTCGAAGTACATAAATTAAAAATGAAATTATTATTATTATATTATATTATTATTATATATTGTATTAATTAACATTTAAAAAATGTTGTGTAACAGTAAAAATAAATGACAAAAAAAACCAAAAAAAAAAACAACAAAAGCAGCAACAATTGTACTGTAAGAATTTCTATTTCCATCACCAAAAAAAAAAAAACAAAAAGAGAAAAACAAAAAAATAACTATTAAAAATTAAAAATAAATAATTTTGTTTTTAATAAATCAAGAATTGTTTTATTGGAGGGGAAAAGAAGATTACAGCTTTGACTGTTTTCAGCATAAGTAAGTTCCTATCATATCTATTTTAGCTGCAGGTTTAACCCAGCGTATATCTTGCAACTGGAAGATATCCCGAAATCTGCTCAGAGCAGCAGTTTCAGTCGTTCAAATTTTGTTTAAGGTTTTACTTGATTTATTAAATATATTTTATGCTTAGAGTATTTTCATAAAGTCATCTAACTACTCTAAATGACCGGTCTAAGATGCATTATCGTACGACGGATTTGTACCAATTATTCGAAGGTAATTATTAGGCAGCTCGCAACTATTTCAGCATTTTCCGGGTCCTCCCAACTCGTGCACATAAATCAAAATCAGTAAAAAATCAGTTTATCTTACAAATACAAATGCTATGGAGCGTGCTCCGATTAACGCTGTTCCTAAGCTTGAATTTTTTAGGTTAACCTGGCTAAAACCTCGTTCTATTTCTGCATTTGGGTACAGCAAGCAAGCTCTAAGAATCGTAGGTTGTCAATTGAATGTTTCTAAAGGTGTAGTTCTTTCCAAAAGTTGGTCGTGTCTTGCACATTTCCCATTCATCACTTTTCAGCCAAGCAGTACGGCAACCTTTTTCTTGTGTGTGAATATTGCCATTTAGAGATGACATTTTGCCTTAAGTTAGAGGTGACAGGAAAATATCGATATAAGAATGACAGAGCTAACCATTTTTTTAGAGCAATGTTGGCAAACTAAAAGTTAATATGTCTTATAGTTAATATGTATTTCTAAAAAAATCCTGATTTCTCGCTATTTGCAATTTAAAAATTTGTTCAGCATTTGGTTTTGAAAAGAAATCTGATTTGACGGAAAAAAATAGTAATTGCTTACGAGCAGCGACTGTGTGTGGGCTCTCCTACAGGAAGCTAATTCTAGAATAACTTTTCTAGATCTTTTCAGAACGTAGAAATCACAAATGTGTGCATTTGTCGCTGCCTAAGCGTCAAAGACCTATATTAAATTTCAATTATTTAATTTTTGTGGTATTCAAGCTCGAGACATTTAAGTTATCGATATTATAAGTTATCGGGAAGGAATGTTAGTATGAATATTTGTGAAATTTTAAGCGTTTAGTCTAGTTAAGGAACACTTGCACTTGTCTTGTGCATGGTGTTTTGTGCCCTGCCCAGGATATCTAAGAGTCGATCAATTTTTCACATATATTTTTAACAATTGATAATTTGGCATATGTTAAAATGCTGCTGCTGTTGTCATCGTTTCTATTTCGTCACTTCCTTTCGAAATTAGAGCAAATGCAGCCCGAAGAAAGAGTATTTGTAGTTCAGGTCGCCGATGGCTCCGTTGCAACAAGCCGGCCCAGTCCAACAAGGGCCACAGGGTCCCGCGCATTGGGTTCGATAGCAGCTGTAGCTACAATCGACTAGGCAGCATTGCACGCAGGGTGTCTCCCGGTAGAAGCGACTTTGGCAGCACATAATGGCTCAGAACCCTGCGGAGGGAATCAGAATAGACATTCTAGGCGCGAATTAATTTTTATGGCTACTTACTAATTCTGCCTAATCGATGCTATTAATCAAAAGTTAAGTCCAGCCTATCGGCTCAAAATATAGGTTGAAACTGGCAATTGCTACAGCCGTTGGGCGAACGTGTTGTGTGTTAAGGCAAGGCCTATTGACACATTATATTATGTGTTGTTTGTATACGTTTAGGGTACTTTTAGCCTTTTATAAACTATAAAAACTGAATTTCCATAACTTTGATATCAATGCAACCCATTGGGATATGTTCTTTGCCCTCTAAAGACTAACACAAATCTATCGATTAATTAAGGATATTTGTGGAGAACTCAGGATATTTGGTTTGAATTGTTAAGGCGATGTGAAATTCCGATTGAAGTCATCTATTCGCATACTGTGCATCCAATTGAGAATGGGAATTGTTGCTAAAATGGTTTAGCTAAATTATTTGTTGCAGTTAGAACTAGGCTTCTGCATATTCTTGATCAGCATCAACAGCCAAGTCGATCTAGTTTTGTACGTCTGTATGTTCTTCGGGCGGTCATCCACCCGCCTGTAAGTTCGTATGTGCAAACGTATGGATCTCGAAACCTATAAGAATTCAAAATTTCAAATGCGCAGATTAAGTTCTTTTTGGCATACTTATTAACTGACTCAAAATCATTTAAGACGATATTAGAACTTATATAATCAAAACTTGTATCGAGGTAGGAGTAAGCAAATTTGGAGCCAGGAGTAAGCAAATTTTACATTTACATTTTACATTTCAAAGTACAATTCAAAGTAACGAAGGCCTTTAAGGTAAACATTCACAAGTTCTAACTCTCTAGCCGTACTCTTTCACAACAAGGCCGAGAATAAAAGTAATATTTCTGATTCATTCAACAGACAAGAAACGGTATGAACTTTGTATCAATTTCGTCTTTATTGTTTATGTATCGTAACACAGAATATCCGTTTATTTTTTTTTGGTTTTACATCAATTTTGTTGACGCATTTGTAAGCCAATATTAATCTTGCTGGCCGTTCCAGACCGGAGTAGTCTGATCCACTGGCTCCTCGGACGCCAGAAGCCTGCGCCACGGGCCGTCAGGTCTGCCGTCGTTTAACAGCCACAGCAAAATGAACATTGCAAATACGCCGGAGTGCACGGCGAAAAACACATCTCAACACAACAGGCTTGACAACATGGTCCGCCACAAGGTGGGCCACAGAATGAACACCAGCCGGCCGGACCGCAGCACATATTCTGCCAGTAAATATATAGTTTCGTCGATTAAGCCTGTGACATGCCGCAGGGCAATACTCACTTTTAAAAATTAGTTGAATTAGTGAGCTTCTTTGGGCAAAATCGGAACAAAGTTATTTGCTGAAATTTGGTTAAACGACCCGTGTGCTGAGCGGCTTTCGGAGAAAAACACCTAACAAAAAATAATGTAAGTTTTTAACACAACTCTATGTGTTTACTACACGAATTTTGAACCAAATCTGAGGATCTCGGCGAGAATTTCTCCAGCCTAGCTAAAAATGAAAGCATTTTTTCAAGGCCTGCCTTGATTTTTATTTAAGTTTTCAATTTTCACATTAGCTTGGGCGTAGCTTCATTTAACAAGGTGAAAGTTTTTGGACTGACGCTTGCTGTCATAGGCACTCATCCGTCTAGTTTAGGCTCCAGTCTCTTTTTCGGAATCAAACAATGTCTCGGCGATAGTTAAATAAATACCTTCAGATACGATACGATAACTATTAACCTTTGTTAGTATCTCTTCATGTATTCTATAAACGTCTTTTTACTTTTAGGTTTTAGCACGTTAGAAACCATTAACTCCAGTATAGCAAGAAATATAGAAGCAGATTAACCGCGTTTTAAATCAAAATTCGTGGAATCAGTTAATCTTGATAAGTATATCATTCTGGTATTGCTATGAATGGTAAATAGTATCACCAAATAATTACATATTTGTATTTTAATATCTTATTATGAACATAGTTTATACTACAGTTTTCTAGCTAATTAGCTAATAGCGAACATTAGGTAATTACATATTTGTATTCTAAAATCATGAAAACTATTTACACTAAAGTTTTCTAGCATTACCTAAAGTCTAACCTTAGCCAATTAAGCAATTGTATTTGAAAATAGTATTATGAAAAATATTCATATTGTAGGTTTACAGATTAATATATTTATTGATTAGCTATCATAATTGATTTTTGCATCTCTCTCATTTTTTTAAACATATTGCATTACGGCTATGTGTTGATACAAATTTACATATTTCCTCTGTTATGTGCGTTGCAATCTGGCAATTGTGTGTTGTCAAGTCAGGGCCGAAATGTTATACCACCAAGATATCCAAAAATACTGACGGTTCGCTGGACTCCAGTGCCCAAAACATTCTTAACGACATGCCTAATAGCCTTTAATGACTTCATTAACTTCGACATGTCGGTACAACTAGGAAAGGATTGGTTGATTTTTATGATAGCATTTAAGAGACATATCAATCAATATACGAACCACTCAATTGCCACTCAATGCCCAGAGAAAATTGAAAATTTTAGGAATATTTCATAACATCCACAAAATCGAATGATGTTTGTATATTAGGATCAAAATAACGAAAAAGCACAGTCTACTCGGATTTACTTCACATTAATATTTCCAGAGATGTATGACAAGAATAGATGTATGCCTAAGCTGTGATCTTAGCGCCATTCGATAGCGGGCTCCAGTGACGATAGTCTACCTGTGTAGCAGCTTCGTACTCCTGCACCAAGCAGTCAACCGTATCGCGTGCCGAATCCAGTTCGGTCAAATCATCCTGGAACATGGGTTCCCGGCGAAACTGATCCAGAAAGGCATTGCGCTTCTTTAGCTTGTCGTACTGTGCCAGTGCACGATTAAAAAGAGCACTCACGCCCGTATGATTGGCCATCATCAGGCCGGATACTTTGTGCGCCGTCTGAACGTAGGGCGAGCTGCGTGACAGTGCCACCTGAATGCTAGCCGGACCCCACGGTATAAACTGGGCCAATTTGCGCTCACGTATGCGCTGCAATGACTTGTGCACTTGTGTGGGATCCACCTCGCCCTGTATAATGTTTAATATCGAAATATAACAGTGCCGCTTGTCAGCGGTCGAGGAGACCATCATATTTTTTGGCTGCAGCAGGCGGCGCATCACATCCAAAACAGTTGTCTTGCGCACATTTGTCTTGGTCTGTAAATGGCCAAAAGGATAAATGCTAATTGGAAAGGAGTCTTAATTTTATTCAATTATATCCTCACCTCATAATCTGTGATCAACGGAGTGTATCCTGTCATAAGAAAGTGAAGCTGGGGAGTAGGAATTAACGGGGCTGTCAGCCCAATCAGATTATTGTTCATGTAAGAGGGATAGCGCAAGGTGGTGGTGCTAACGCTCATGATTGTAGACACCAGATTGTTGATCTGCGTGAATGTGGGTGTTTGTATATGCAAGCGCTCAGTGGCAATGCGATTCAGGGCTGTGTTATCCAGCACCACGACGCAGTCGGCGCACTTCGTAAGCCGCTTTAGAGTAAGTATTGAATTGTAGGGCTGCACAACAACGTCGCTTATCTCGTCCTGGTTGGGAAACACGCTGTACGTTTGAATAAGCTTTTTTGGAAAACGATCGGATAGACGCTCGAGCACGTATGAACCCATGCCAGAGCCCGTACCGCCAGCTATGGAGTGACAGAGTACAAATCCCTCCAGTGAATCACTGCCATCGGCTTCACGATCAATTATATCGAACACCTCTTCCTGCACCTTTTCGCCTTGGCTAAAGCCAGAAGCCCAGTTATTGCCAGCGCCGCCGCCATGCTTGGATAAGTACACGTTCTCCGGATTGTAGAGCTGTGAATTGCAAGTTTCAATTGGTTTAATATTTTTTTTTCTATTTTTACATTTACCTTGGCATACGGCGATGTCATGATGTTGTGAATGACGCGTGGCTCCAGGTCTAGTAACACGGCACGTGGAATATAATGATTATCATCCGCCTGATAGAAAAATACATCTTTTCTATCGTGCCCATCGGCTGCAAAGTCTTCGAGCACCCCATCCGGGGAAATGCCATGCTCCAGACAAAGACGTTTCCAAAATTCAAATCCAACTGTTGAGTTTCATTCGAAAATTAGAGCTTAAGATACATTTATAATTAACTTACTCTGATTGCCGCATTGGCCTAATTGTAACGTAATTATTTCACTTGGCATTATTTATATTTACTTTTTTTCCTGTTCTGAGTAAAATATTGAATATAACGGTGCTTGGCGCCATGTCTTAAAAGTATCTGGCGTTGCCACCTAATAAAAAATCAATGTTTTAATATTACTATTAGATAGTTCCACTGTTTTGTTGGAAGTTAGATTACAAAACAATATGTGTAAATTTATTAAAAGTCATTACATGACATTTTTCAGCATTGCGATTCTAGTGAACCATTTACCGTTCAGTTAAATATGTCTATATGGTCACCCTTCACAGCTGATAGTCGCGTTGCCAACTTTTGCGCGGTGCTTATTGATTTTTCGTGTGCTTCGCTACAAATTGATAGCAATGTTGTAAAGGCGACAATATTTTTAAATAATTAAATTAAAATTACCATGTTGCGTCAAGAGAACTTGGCTGCAAACTTCTGTGGCCTACTTGCGGCCCAAGGCTACAAAGGCAAGTGTTTTGGCACCCATAAAAAGCTTTTAAATAATTCCAATCATTATGTTATATGTTCTCATACAGAGAAGTCGAATGAGTGGCGAATTTTGGGCCAGGAGCAGGACGGCTCGCTGCTAACTTCATGGATATTCGAGGACTTGGATGAGCCTAGTAAGCGTGAAACGTGCATCGGTCACTTTCATGCCACCAAAAAGCAGGTACGGGTGCTTTGGACTCTGCCAGGCTGTGTCGAAATTATCCAGGCGAGCATCAACAGCAGCATTACTTTGTTGTCTTACGTGGTCAAAGCATCGCTGCGCTATCAGGCCTTTATTGTGGAAGTGCGAAGTAGTGAGGGTGGGACTCCCACATGCCTCACGGCTGAGCCATCCACTCGTCAGATTATGACGCAGTTCCTTTGGCGAGTGGAGAGCGCTACGCGCACTTACTGGCAGGACAAGCTTTTGGTGCTCACACACGAAGACTGTGAGTGTTCAGTAAATACACGTTAATCTTGTAATAATGAATATTTCAGCTATTAAGCAGTACAGCTGCACGGTTAAACAAAGCTCTACGACTTCTCAAACTGGCAGTGCAGAGGGCAGCGCATGGCGCTTGGACGTCAGCATATTAACCCATGAGACTTTGGCCAAGAACTTTAGCTGGGCGCAGTGGGATGCTGAGTGTCAAGCACTCTACTACATACACCTCAAGCCAAAGGCCGTAAGTCTCAGTTTGCTCGACGAACGGGAGCAGATAGGCGAACAGGCTGCGCCGGTGCTCAGTCCCACGCTGTCTGCATTTCAGTTCAACGAAAAACAACCGACGGAAACAGTTGTAAGTATGAACTAGACGAAAGGGAAATGGGTCTTTCATTAAACTTTTTGCTTTCATATTCGATAGCTAAACATTCCACTCAATTTGCCAAAACTGCCCGCGAATGCCGCAGAGGAAGCGCCCAGCTACGATGACGATGCTGTGCCATTGCGCGTACACGACAGTTCACTGAATCTGATCATCCTGGCCGATAGCTCGGGTATGTTCTTCGTGTGCCACTATTATCTCTACCAGCCTATGCAACCTCAGCATGCGCAGGAAAATAAGACCACTAAGCAGCAGCAGCAGGATGTTCACTTCGCCTACTCCGTGTCTCTGTTGCATCACGGCTGTGTGGTGCACTGTGTCATGCCGGGCGTGCCCTGGAACAAAGCGCGCCTGCTGCGCCCAACCTTTGCGCTTCAGGGCTCGCATCATCTGTTGGTTTCATCGGCTATCTTTGTGCATCTGCTCGATGTGGGACTGCAACACGAGCCCACATGCCATATTGTTTGCCCGGCTATAATCAATCGAGGTCCCGATGTAACGCACCTGGTGCCGCTGCGCAAGTGGGGCGCATTAGCCTTTGATGCTGCTACTTTAGACTTGGTTTCATTGAGTGTGCCAAAGGCACATCTAATTGAAACATTCCGCAATGATAACTCGCTGGATAACCGCATCAGCATTATACATTACTTTCTGATCCATTCCACTGACATGGATGTTTTGGCCGAGCTGCTGAGCAGCATATTGGAGCGACCTCTTTCGCTGGACACCGTTGCACTATTGAAGGAGGCGCTCATTGCTGGTAGCTATGCAGCAGCAGTGCGCGGATTGCCCGATGAGGCAAAACCACTGATGCGTCTGCTTCCCCTTACCACGGCGATTGCCACGCGGCCTATTCAAGCACGGGTTGCAGACATCAACGTGGGCCTATCGCACGAGGCGCTGCACAATACTAGCATGATGCTTCTCTCGCCGCAGCAGCGTCTGTCTCCATATCGTACGGACATTTGGACACGACTGTGGGAGCTACTTAACGAGTCTGCCAAGCAGGAGCAACCACGATTTGCGGCCGAGCAGGTGACAGAGAAGCTGATCTTTAGTCTGGCTTGCTACCAGCCGGAGGCACTTTCCCGCTGCACGACACCCATGACACCGGACGCAGGCAGCGGTGGCTTTGGCGACTACAGCAGTGGCAGCGCCTTTCCCTTCAGCAACGAAGTGCTGCCCTTCATTGAGCTCGAGGGTTGCACGGCCAGCAAGCAGGAGCACGTGCTATCCGTTGTACGTTCTACAGAACAGATTTAAGTTAGAGGAACTCGTACATTAATATTGTCCTTTCCTTTTAGTATCTTCGGGAGCTTAGCGTGCATCTGGTCAAGCATTCGTCAAAACCGCATTCGGGGTTCCGCTGGCTGAAGGAAACCTTTTTTGAGCGTTCGCAGGCTCCAGCCCATGTGCATGCAGTTGCTTCGCAATTTGTTTCCGCTCAGTTGGAGCTGTCACGTGCGCTTTGCTCGCTGGTTTGTCGGGCTGCCGGCTTGGATGCGCGCTTGGAGACATTGCGTGGCTTTCAACTGATGTATGTTGTATATTTACATAGACCCCAACCATATTCATAAATGTTTTTCTTCTGTTTTAGCGACCAGATGTCCAGCAATCAGCAACACTCGCTATTTTTGATACTGGAACGTTATTGTTTGGCCGTGGAATCGATTGCCTTTCCGCTGCCCGAAGGCTTCTCATCGTTCTTCACGTACTTAGGCTATCGAGCCCTGGACTATGACATGTTTTTGCAATACGTGGAGAATCATGTGTTCGAGCTGCAAGTCGATGTCATGAAGACAATTGTCTACGGTGTGTTTTTAAAGTATAATTCTATCAATGATCTTGAAAATAATCTCAGGTTTTTACTTGCAGATATCGAGGACACGCCGCAGGGCGTCGAGCGCAAGCTGTCGCTGCTCTCGGCTCTGCCAAAACAACGTGCTCAACGTTTGTTAAAATGCTGGCAGCATCCAGAGAGCCTTATGATACGCGGTCGAGAACATGCGGCCAATATTTTATCGGGTCAGCATCAGGAACCGGCACAGCGAAGCGGATCTGGTGGCGTTTCGCAATCACGAATGCATACCAGAACCGGTAGGAAGCGACTTTATTTACTTTATCATTTGCATTATCTAGTTTAACTCATTTTAATTTGCACTCTGTCATCCTACACCTGGTCTAGCACTGGGCAAGCCCACAACCGTCGTTTGTCACTCGTTGCTTTTGGGTTTTTTTCTTATAATTTTAACCACAGCCATTTTAAGCATTGCACGCTTCATGCTTGTGCAGCGAGCCGCCATTTGGTAATCACTTAGTTAGCCACAACCCGTCCCGATCGTCTTCTGGTTGGTAAGCTGCGCACCTATTTGTGTCTGTCAGTCTGTGGCTTTGTCGTTAATTGTATTTACTGAATGGCCTCTATAAAAGTCTAAATTAAACTTGGTTCCTCCTTTTCTTTACAGATCTCACGGCGGAAACGCTGTCGCCGCTGGACTCCTTTCTCGACCTGCTTACGGCTAAGGCGAGCCTCAACGAATTGGATTACAATTTGCTAATAGAAACGACGCTAAGCTCTATCGATCAGCTAAAAGTCAAAGATTAGTCACTTAAGAGCATAATTTATGTAGGCCAAATTAGTGTGTCAACTGTGTAAAAGTATTTAAAAGTATTTAAAGTATCCTAAAATACTATTGTGTAGTCAGCATAGATGTATGTATGTGTGTACGAGCCCCTACCTAAAGGAGTATGAGTGTCCAAATTATATATATTTACTATATATATTATCATTATAATTTATAGCTTATACTCAGTGAGTCTCTGTGAGTCTCTGTTTCTAATTTAAGTAAACAATGCAGCTAATTTAGTGATCAATTCATAACTTATACAAATAAAATACGTATATTCTGAATTGCAGTATTTATTATGATTTAAACAAATACTTAAAGTATTTTAACTGTAGAAAAAGTATATTAGTTTAAGGGGTAATATTTACAATGGAATAGCCCCTTACAGATAGATGACTGTAAACTGTTATATTGACGCTTTAGTACCAAATATTTACGTAAGGTGGCGCAATATCATCCACAAGTAAGTTGAGTTAACATTAATATTTGTATTTTGTTTTGCTATAAATAAAAATAAAACTAAAAATTAAAAAAAAAAATACCTAAATACTATTCTTTTACTTTGAAATTTTCCTTCTTTAATCAGCAAAAATGTGTCAATGTCAGAAGTTTAACAGAAGTGTAACAGGCTTGTAATGCTCTAATTGAGTTCGAAAATTCGAAAACAGCTGGGAGAGCGGCTCTGTTGCTTGAATCTCGAATGTGCAGAACAGCAGCAGCCACTGTTAATTTTAGAATCTGTACAGATTAACATAACAGTGCGCGTCAATAACAGAGTCTGTTAAAAGTATCTGAAAGATACTTTAGCAATAGCATTGTTTTGTTTATCCAGTTGACAGTTTGTGGAAAATCGTCACGGTGCGCGCATCAACGAAAATTCGTCGCGGAAAACCAAACAACCCAACAGGCATCAATTTTGTCTTGGCTCTTAAGCAGAGCCACGCACGTCTAGGTGTTAATTCCAATTGGAATATGCGCGTCTGAGTCTTCCGCGAGGCAAAGTGCCAAAAACGCACTGTGAAATATTGCAAAGGCAAAATGCGCGCCACATTCTAAGATTCAAAAAATTGTATTCGGCAAGTGTTTAACAATAGCAAAATTGCTCTGCCAGTGCCAATCAAACAAGCCATAAAAAGCGAAGTAAACAATTAACAAGCAATTATTAATAAAACAATTAAAACCTGACTTACAAAGCCAACAATGCCAGCCATGGAGCAGAACTTTAAAGGCCTCTTCACAATCGGATTATTTCTGGCTCTGCTTAGCGGCGGCCAAACGCATTTGAATATATTTCTGAACCTGCACGAGGTGCTGCGACTAATCGGTGAGTGCCTGGCCCCCTTCGGATACATGAATAGTTTTATGAATTTAATGAATGCGAAATTAATTGTCTATCTAATATCAATTAGATGTAAACTTTGTTGCTTCAACTATTTCGAAATTAAATCGTATTTAAACTGCGGAAAAAAAAGAATTTTCGATAGTGATGCAAGCTGCGATTGGGTATTAAATGAATTTGAATTAAAATTAAATTTTATTCATTTGATATTCATATTGTTTGTTATAAATCTATTTAGCTCTTTATTTAATTATATTTTGGTGCTTCAAAGTGAATGATATATTAATTGATAAATGTATTTTTGAAAATTTATGCTTTTATTCAAGTTTGTGTTTCTTATATTGTAGAACTGCGCTTAAGTGCTTAGAGACAGATATCTCCTTTATTTGAGGGCCTTCCTTTTATGTCATGTGTTGTCAGCTCACAAATCAACAGGAATATCGTATATATAGGATATTTAGATAACCAAGATTTACTTTGCTTTATGAATAAGAAAAAAGGCATAAAAACCGAAAGTGTTTTACGAGGTGCTGCCAAAAAATGCAGTAAAAACCCTTTTCATATATACATATATATAAAATAAATAAATCTATGTTGGAGAATCATAAAACACATGCAAAGGGCGAGATATGGTTGAATTATCAGAAATTATGTTGTAAAATTTACAACTCGCAGCTTGCTGGGCTGCCTATGCAAACAGGTCGAGTGATTGATGGTAGCTGGCTGTATGTAGGTGGCATATTGGTCTGTCTCTCTCTCTGTGTGTGTGTGTTTGTATGGGATCGGGCAACAAATCGCGTCAGTTCTGAATAACTGGGTAAATATTGGGACGAGTGCGAGTGCGAGTGCTAATCAGGCGCTTATCTGGCAGCTATCGCCGTGCGGTACTCGTCGTAATTCATGTTTGGGATTTCAGTTGTTGGTGTCGGTCGAGTTATCGGAGCGCCGGACAATCAATCAGGTTGCTGCAGTGCATCGCGCTGGTTGCCAATTGGCAAGCTCGGGTGATCGATCCATCAACTGGTATGGAAATTTATTAGTTGTGTCAGCCGCGTGTCAAACAAAGTCAAATTTTAAGCCACTAATCGATTCGCCTGCAGTGTGAGTGCGTGCGCGTGTATGGGTGGCTATTGTTTTGCCTTGCAATTGCAACTTGCCCCATTGATGAGTGCTGGCTGGGCACCCTCCTTCAATTATCCAGCGCTGACAGCAGGTTGCATGCCTGACCTACTTTTGGCTACCTTTTCGGGCGGCCCTGCCTCTCCCTCTGTGGTAGGTGTCATTTTTTAGCGGTTTGTTCAAAAGCTTGACTCCAATACAAAAGTCCATGAGTGTGTGTGTGTGTGTGAGCTGTCTTTGTATGCATGCGTGTACATCAATTAAATTGTCAGACCACATGAAAAAAAGAAGAAAAAAACACGACAGCTCCTGCATTTGGTGCTCGTTAGCTTACGCTTGTGGATCGGACCGAGCTGGGGAGCTGCAGTAACTATTGGTGAAGTGGGCTAAAGGACGCTCACAACCAAATTGCAGCTCTGGCCAAAGTCTACACACACCAGACACACACACACACACACGCACATATATAAACGATGTCAGGGACTGGCACAGTGCTGCGGTAGCTCGTTAACGGAATGAGCGACACGTAGAATCTTTAATGGGTTTGCAGCTTAAATGAGGCACCGCCAACCAGAGCATAAATAAATGCTCCTTGGTGCAACAGAGAGCAGAGAGCAGAGAGCAGTGACTGTGGCCACACAGTAATTAGTGATCACCAAAATAATAGCGCCATTTGCTAGTGATAAAACGAAGGACTGCGATGCAAGAGACTGAACTGTGACAAAAATTGGCTAAAGTCTTCAGTTTATACAGAAATTATTGTGTATCTGGCACTATATCATGTTAGGTTAACTGCTTTGAAGCTTGGCATTGCTTGTGCTTTAAATTTTCATTGAAAAGAATTAATTTCAATATCTGTTGCAAACTAATAATTTTAATATCCAAAGCCAACATTCAATTTAGACTAATGAACGATGTTGATTTGAATAAAAAATATCAATTTTGAGCTGATTTAGTTAGTAACTAATTTCCATCAATTCAACAATAATTGTTGCTCAATTTGGGCAGCAAACATATCTCTGCTGCACTTTGCATTGCTAAGAGCAAATGTGTCAATTAGATTTGATATGAGCCGTCTGCAACTAGTGAAGCTACAGGTCATAGGCACATTTCCATTATGAAGCCGAACTTTTATGCAAATAAAATGCTGTTAGAGAAAATAATAAATATATGCATAGCGTGTTTTTAAGCATAATAAATCAGCCCACAATCAAAACGCAGCAGACCTTAAAATGAAATGAAAATAAAAATATCGAAAATCCTTTTATGATCGAACAAGCTTCATGGGTCGCTTAGTGCCTGTCTCGAGCTGTGCATATCCCTTGCCATTTGCGAATCGCCAGTCATGGACGGCAGTGTATCAACGGCTATAATCTCAACCCATCTGCGCGCGATTGACATTCCCAACTAGGCAACAGCAGCGGCAATACAGCAGCATCAGAAGGAGGCTAAAAGATTTTTTGTTAAATGTTGCCAACTCACGTTTAGCTAATAAAACGGCAACATTTGGCTAAAAATACACAAAACGCATTTATTTTGCCAAGTAATGTGAACTCAATTAGTGAAAAGCGACGACGACTACAGCGGGAACAGCTGTGAAAATAGAGGAAAGCCTTTTAAGCCCATCGGGGGAAATCTTGGCGAGAAATGCGCAACGTGCGTGCCGAATTTTTGGTCGAGACGACTTTGCCACACAGAATAATTAATAAATGCAAGTCGATAAAGCAGCAGACGGAGGGACAGAGGGGGAGGAGGGCGAGAGTTGAAATCGGAGACACATATATAAGCAGAGGCGCCGCTTGGCATGCTGCTGTTGTGGCAGCAACTGTTGTTGCCGTTGCTGTTGCTGCTGGGATGACGACATTATAAACAACTCTGCAGCATGTCGTTAGCATGTCTGACTGTCTAGCGGACGGGAGTTGTTGCACAGAGTGCGTAATTGGCAAATGAATGAGAGACGCAAACGACAAGAGAGAGAGAGAGAAAGAGGGGGGAGAGAAAGAGAGACGATGATGCAGCTAAAGAGTAGGCGAAGCGAAATCTCAGTTGCATTTCAATGCGCTTAATTACGAGGGTGGTTCGGTGGCTTGGCCGCTAGGGACCTGCCACTTGTCAGCTGTATACATCTCTCTCGCTCTGTGTGTGTAGCTGCCACTTAGCCATGACTGCCACACGTGTCAACGTCAGCATTGCTTGCAACATCATTTCCACCTAAAGCCACCTACAGCCCAACTGTCCTGCTGTGGTTGTTGCTTGCTCTTCATCTTCATGCAAGTCATTGGCCCTTCGTTGCGTAAACAGTTCACACTTCAGCAAACGGTCATGGATTGCTGGCCACGCCCTTTCATGCACGCCCAAATATACTGCTAAGCCAATGCATCAGCAACAGCAACAGCAACAGCAACAACAAGGAGCGACGCCCATTTGCGCTTAATTAAAACGCTAAATGTTCTGCGGATGGTGTTGTCGTTGTCGCTTGTGACAAAAATATAAATAAAAACAACAATTAAAGCTCTAACGTGTGCATTGGATCATGCTTGCATAAGCCACAACAAAGGCAACAATAAACGATTTTGTTGCTTCAAAACATAATCAAGGTGCATACATTTGATGCTCTCCCGACGCATTCAAGTTTCCGTTGTTTACATTTATCATATTTAAAAAAATTGTGTAAATATACATAATCTTGTTACAAGTAGTACCTTGGATAGAAATAAATATTTTTTATTATTTCAACTGAGTCTCGAAAAGTGCAAAAATATTTTGAAGTTTATTTTATTTGATATGCGAGGAAGAAAAGTTTTATTTCAGTTTTAGTCATCAAATAAAATTTGAATAAATATTTAAATTATAATATTTACACTTACTATCTACATATTTTTCGATATATATTGCGTAACTGAATATTAGACGTATTCATATTAATGGAAGTCCTTTGAAGTATACTTAAATTAATAATAAGTTTAATATACAACTTTTTTGACATATTTTATCTATCTTCTAAGATTTCAATATAGATATATTTCATATATATTCAATGTTTTAGATATGTATTCCATATGTCAATATTTTAACCTGATTTTTACATGGCTATTTGAGCTACTGAGGCTACTTGGCCTATTTCGAGTCATCGCAACATTTATATACTGTACAAGTGAACTCCTATATATATAAGAATTTTAATGCATATTTGTTTTGTTTGTTTAATCCAATCAAATCAATTTCAATTTCCTGCTAAGTTCATTTTTCTGTTCATGTGCTGCTGCTTACTACAAACAAAAATGAATAATTTATATTTTAGCTATTTACTTGAAGTTTCATATTTATTAGTTGATGAACCATTGCAACACTTTCCTTGCCAATATTTTCCAGTCTATACTGGCCTGGTCCAAGAGCTAATAATGTGCATCGAACTTTATTATCAAAATTTATTAAATAAATATTCAACTTGCATTGCTGCAGAATATTTTGTCTTCAACTTTTTTAACTTTAACTAAAAACTTAATACTTAGTTTGGCAACATTTTTTATTTAACTTAAGTTTACTTTCTATGGACTTAATGGTTGCTTCAAGGTTCAGACCTTGGTTGGTTCGACTGCAACTTATGGCAGAGGTTGCAATACTTCATGTATACAGAAAAACTATCTAGATTCGATTAAACCGACTTCTGTTCCAGTAGATATACTATCTCAAGTGAAATATGAAGAATTCTAGCTGTGTAGAACTGGCTGGTACTGCTGGTTATTAGCTGCCCTCAATTGAAATTATTGTAAAATGAAGTCTGTTCAAGTGTTTGGTCAATGATCAGGCGTCAGAGTCTTTTAATTGGCAATTTGTTGTCAATTACAGGCTTAGGTTGAGGCTTAAGAGACTCTGTTATCAAAAGTTGCCACTGATTTAGTTTTCGATTGCTCCATTTTTGCGGTTGCTCAGAGATGCATGGGAATAGATGGAGAAAAGGATGCTCTATGGGGTTGCTCCTAGCGTATTTGTTGTGTGTCTGCTTCAATTTTGTTAGATGAGAAAGAACTCTATTTATTTTCTATTTATGTCTGCAATTTAGTATAACTTCAATTTGAAAGTTCAAAATAAAAATAAATTGTTTTCAAGTATTTCATTCTTTCTATGTTTTGTGAGTAGTTTCTCATAAATATAAATATTTATATTACTTATTTAAACTGTTTTACTTATTTAAACTCGTTTATATAATCTAAAAGTGGTCAGAAATTCGAGTTGATATATATTTTCAAGATTTGAATAATTTTGAAGCTCGTTGACGTCGACTTTTATTAAAATTTATTCAGTTTCGGAACATATTTTACATTTCCACTTAGCAATTAATGAGTTCCAGCACGCACACACATAAATATATATATATACTTATATATGTATATATATATATGTATACATTAAGATAGGGATAGAACAGTTGCAGTTGTAGACCACCCCCAAGAGACCGAGTCGCATATCTCAAGTGGCGTTCCCCAGACTCGGGCTCCGCCTCGTTATCAAATGAATTTAATCAGTTTCAATTGTTTATGTTTTAGTTTCTGTATAAAAAGTGGGGGCCTGTCTTTTTGCATGATTGGTAGCCTCTAGACACGAAACGGAAATCGAGCTAAGAGAGGAGCGAGAACGAAATGCTAGAAGTAGGAAAAGCCACCCAAACCAATTCCCACTTTTCAGAGCCAGGCGAAGGGATTGCACAAGTTTCAATTGACTTGTTTGGAAATTTGCTTTTCTTATAGAGTTTTTCTCTCTTTTATTTTGTAATAATCGCTGCATCAGCTCGAACAATTAACGCAACTGACAAATTGCTGGGCCCATTATGAGGCGATTTAATTGGCGTCTCTGATGGCCAGCACATGTGGGCCGTCAAATGCTCACTGACACCTACTTGACGACGATGTGGAAACTGTGGCTATGAATAGATTTCAAAATTTGATATTGCCCAGTTCCGAAGGGGAGTGGGGTGGGCTAAAGCTGTAAAGATAAATTGCGCAACTGCCCAGTCGCCGAGTTTCCAGAGAATAATAATATCGCATAAATTTATGGCTGCCTAATCCTCGGACTGTGGCTGGAAGCCGCTGTCAGGCTCGCTCTGCCAGTGGCAATGCCTAAATTATGTTAATGGCACAGATAATAAAGTACATGATATTTGCATTAGGAAATGCCGCTTAAAACAATATCCGCATTTAGGCCATTCAAGGATAAACCAGAGCCTCGAAACGCTTGCCATTTAGCGTAATTAACTTGTGCTTAGGAAAATGCTTTCCCACACTTTCTGCGCTCGGTTGCTTGCTTGCTCGGTGATTAGTTGGTCGGGGCTGTTGCATCCACAGCTTAGCTGCAACAACTAACTTCTAAATAAACAAAGCAAGTGACGCGTGCTGCCCGCGCTCGAAGCATTTGTATCTTGTGGATACGACGTTTTTTCCCTCCCCCTCGTGCTTTGACTGTCTTCCGGCTGCATCTGCAAAGTGAGAAAAGTCGCACACAACAATGACAAACGCTGCCAGCCAGAGGGGTAGCTACCTTTACAACAACAACAATAATAGCAACATCAGCAACAACAACAACAACATCGCTACTTAATGGACCAGAAATGCGCTGTGCAAACACAGTGCCTGTTCCCTTGCCTCTGTCCTATGCTTGCTGCCGTTCCGTTCTCCTGTCCGTTCTTCTGTCCTCTGCCCGTTCCCATATATTTTTCTGCTTGCTTGTCCTGCTGGCTCGCTCTCTCCCTCTCTCCGTGCACTCGCTGCTCGTCCTGCTGCGTATGCAAACAAACGAAGCCCGGAAGCGAAATACGATGCGACGGCAACGCACGAGGCAGCCGCCAGCACTTGAGCACGCCGCAGCAATGCCACCCCACCCCACCACGTTCCGCCGTGCCCCGCCCCACCCCGCCTCTCTCTTTCAGCAGCTAGCCACGCTGTTGAGGGCTTCATTTGAAATGCCACCCGAGGGTGGACCACGACTGCCGCCCCTTAAGCTACTGCCTTGGCAGCCGCAGTCGCAGCAGCAGTCTATGCCGATGTCGTCTCATATTTTTATTGCCGAGCGAATTCCAAGCGGGCGCCTCACCCTCTCTATCCCTGTCTCACTCTTAATGAGACCGTAAATTATTTTTTATTATTTCGTATTTAATTTTTTCATTGCTGTTTGTCTGACTCACACAAAAAACGATCCGAACCAGAGCGCAGCACGCGTGTGAGGCGGCCATTTGATTTCGAATTGATTGTGGGAATCGGATACAGCAAAGGGGTAGCTGCATCTGCAGGATGCATCGCAAATGACTTAAGCTGTGAGCATTGCCATTAAGATAATATTCTTCCCTACTTTCTTAACTTTAACTTAGCTGAAATTGTGCGATTTATAGGGATTTGATCCTATCTTTTCAAGTTATTGTAGTTTAGTCTACTGCTCTACAAAGGCATAGGTCAAGGCTTCATAGACCTTATGGAACAGTTGCTCTTCTATCCAGGCACTCTGTGCTCTATTTCCAGAGAATTTTAATTACTATTCATACAATTACTTAAAAGAAAACATTGAAAATTTGTTGGAAAAACAAGCAGATTATGTTTTCATAGTTCCTTTTCTCTGTTTCTGTTTCTCTATCTCTCTCCCTCTCTTTCTTTTTCATTCACTTTTGCTCTTCATTTATTACTTTCTCCCTCTGTTATAATAAGTATGTACTTTTGGATATATTACCAATTGCAACGTATTGGAAAATTTCACACGCCCGCAGCCTTGGACTGGTCTCCCGTTGCATTCGAGCAGCCCTCGTACAGCTTCCCACGCAGCCTTAAGTAATTTTCCAAAGCGGAGCACTTGAACGGGAGCTCACGGGGGTCTCGGCTGATAAAATATTGAGTAATTAAAAGTTTGGAGCATTCTACTTAAGGCGCATAATAAGTCATGATACTATCATCAAGAAGATTAAAGAAAATATAATGTGAATTGAAATTGTTCTGAGTACAGGTGAGAGAATCCACCATGAGTATCTGAGCTACAGAATAGCTATTTAAAGCATACTTGAATAGATGTGAATGAGTTTATATATATCAATTATTGTTTATTTTTTGGCTTGACCTACTTCCGAAGCGCTCCCCCTTTCCCATTCCCATTCCCATTCCCATTCCCCAAATGTTGATAAGAAACAACTGTCGGCAGACATATGCGAAATGATTTTTTGAATTACGCGCTAATCAAAGTATCAAATGGGGACTTAGTCTTTGAGTATGACTCAAAGCAGCGTTCGTTGTGCACACACGCCGCCGACATACATATAATTCGTGCCTTCAATCAAACCGAGTGACTGATTGACTGACTGGCTGGAAAACTGACTGATGACAGCGCCGTGGCCCAGGGGCCGCTCCATCTGCGGTAATTTCCCTGTCACGCATGATAAAACTCGCACATGGCACATAAAGAAAGAGGATCGTAGGGGCAGGGGCTGGAATCGAGTCGAGTCGAGTCGAGTCGCAGTTATGTGGCAACAAGTAATGCCCAAGACGAGTCCTGATTATTTCGCGGCCTGTTTTAACTTTAATTAAGCGCTCAGTGCACATTGAAGCACACACATATATATACATGTCTGTTTATTTAAAAACATATTCGCATTAATTTTATTTGCCGGCGAAACATAACGCCTGGGCTTAGCCAATTCGTTCCATCGCAAATGCGATTCGTTCTGGCCTCTCCGTAGCGCATACACTCGACATTCATTTGCCGCCGTGCATTAGTCGCGGCTATTATCGTGTCTGCCCCGCTCTCGCTCTCTCTCTCTCTCTCTCTCTCTCTCTCTCACTCTCTCACCCTCTTTATTATCAATTCTCATCTCTTTGTAAGCCCCTGGCAGTCCAACAAATGCCGTGAAATGTGTGTGTGTGTGCTTTATAGACATCTATTTGGACAGACTAATGGCGTTGAGTGGGTCTTTGAGCTGGGTGTGAGAATATTAGCAACATTATCATTAACATATTTAAATGCGGATAAGCAAAGCGAATAAATGAATTCGAGCACCGCAAAACGAGAGAATTTATAAATAATGAATTGCTTCATTCACGCTAAACACTGAGGCAGGCAGTGAAAGGAGTCCAGACTCAAAGCAAGACTTGTATTCAGGCTTTGTTAGTGCATAAATTGAAACAATGTTTAGCTAAATATATGCAAAGAGGTTTCAATTTAAAAGAAGAATACTCCCCATGTGTTTCACATATGTTATAGCTATCATTGAAGTATTCTCATTGAGGTGTTTTGCTGACACTTTGAAGCCTTTTTTATTGGCAGGTTGCTAATCTGTGACGATGTGGCCTTTGGCACATTGGGGGTCTAATACACCATTTTTAGAATTAAGTATTGTTTTGAAGTCATTAAGTTATTCTTGCGTCTCTTTCCGCCACATGTGCAACATCCATATACTTTGGTTTGTTTGTGGGTGGTCCTCTTAAAAAAGTTTTCACATCGTCACGTTTACAAGATGATAAACCCCTTAACTACTTTTCAACGTAAACACCCGATAAAAAACCAAAGCCAAAAAAAGCATATACATATACATATACATATGCACATGTATATAAACTTATGACTATGTCTGTGAGTGAGTGTGTTTATTTTTTTGACCCACAAGCAAAAAACGTTGTCATAAACAAAGCCAAAAACTTTTCAACAAACAGCAGCGGACAGCAGAGTTTGAGGATGAAATGCGTCCACTTCAGTGGCTCCGCCTACACATAGCACACACACAGACACAGACACTTATATACACACATGTACATAGAGAGCAATGCATCCATGCTAATCTCTCTTACATTTCGTTGGGCCTGGTGCTGAGACCTGGAACTGCCACAGGGACTGGAAATGCGATTGGGACAGGGATTCGGCAGGGGCTTGGACTTGGGCCTGGGCCTGGGACGGGTAATGGGCAACGTAGCAGCACTTATTGTTAGCACGAGCAGCTGGCGAGCAACTGAACTGCGTTGCCTTGTCGGCTGGCCGAAAAAGTCAATACGAAGCGCTGCTCACTCGGTCAGAGTCATAAATTACGCCATCCCGGGGGTGCTATTGAAAACTCTGTGTGTTGTTGTTGATGTTGCCGTTTGTTTGTTTGTATTGGACTACGGCCCCGGAGGTGTTGGCTTGAACAATTTGCGCTGCTCCCTCTGGCTAGTGTCGCTGGCAGAGTCATCGCGCAGCTCCGTTGTTTGGCCATGTCAAAAGTGTTCATAAATTCCAGCTCTTGGCCCGAAAATTCGGCACAGGAAGTTCTTGTTTACTTAAGCGTACACAAACTCACGCACATCTGCAACTTTGCCACAGAATGTCTTTTAACGGCAGACCTGACGGGCCACCCAGGCCGACAGGCCGTCGGTCGACTAGGCTGCTTGGGCTTTGACCACAGAGGCGCATGCAAATCAAACCACAGGGCACATTACAAGCTGACCCAAGCAGCCAAAACCGCAACAAAACTCAACTAACTGGGCCACTCTAAACCGCACCAGCGAACCACCCCAGCACCTGCACCTGCTGCAAGCCCAGCCAAGCTTTATGGCTATCCATAAATTTGATGGCAGCGCCTAGACACGATTTGAACCCCTCCAGCTCTGTCTGGGATCGCGTCCCGAGCCAGAGGTGATAAAAATTTCATTACATCACGCAAACGCGTTGGCCGAAATTGAAAGAAAACTTTTCACCGGTGGCAAATTAATGGCCAGCTTTCTGTCTGACTCGGCTCGGAATCACAGTCGGCCACCACCTGATGAACGACTGTGGGTGGCTCCCAATGGGCAGGTGTTAAAGCTACTGGCTGCTGGCTCTTGTCTCACGCAATCGAGTCTGGACTTTTGGCTAATAATCACATTAACTTTTTCCGATAAACACATTACATTTCGGACTTCTTTGCAGCGTTGCTTTGATTTTTATGAGCTAATAATTTGCACGTATTTTTGTGGGCTTGGCCGGGCCTTTAAGAGATTTATATATGTGTGTACTAAAAGGCAAGCACTTAAGGCTAGATTAATTACGCATTTATCGTGCTGCTTGAGTGCCTTGACCCAAATGGTCCTTACAAAGCGCTAATTAGCAATGGACGAATCGGAGTTCTTCCAGGAATTGCCCTCTCCACAAATGTATGTGTGCGTGGGGAGGTGGAAGGGGCAGAGGTTCGGGTAGTTTGTATTTACATTTTAAATTGAAAATGCAACTACAGCTCGTTCATGGCGACATCACCATAAACGTAATGTGTTTTTTTATGGTTTGTCATAGAAATCTACAAGATCATAATTTATGCAACACCCGCTGGCCGCTTCATCCCAATGAACTTGAATTTATGGCCAGGTCCAGGTCCAGGTTCAGGTCCGAGCCGACAGCATCGATGGAGCTGAAGCCGCCGCAGTCGTTGAGGTGATAATATAAAAGAAAACACATAAACTGCAAGACGGCCAGAAAGGGTTGAGGGCTGGCGACGTTGATTGCGTCTGGCCTGAAGGCAAAAACCGTCAGCCGAGTTGGACAGAGCAAAGGCACAGAGACCAGACCGAGGCAAATAAATTGCAGCTGCTCGACCAGGGCGATGAAATACAAATAGAAATACTTGGCAGCTACCGTTGGCGCTGTACGTTGCACGTTGCACGTTGCAAGTTGTGAGTGGCGAGTTGCGAGCTGCTAGCTGCACGTAGTTAGAGTCTGGCTGGCAATGAAGTTGCCAGAGAGCATCGTGCACTTCACATGTCCTTTAGCTTGTTTGTCTTTCACTCTGACGCTCCTCGGCAGCGAGCTGAAGTGAAGTTGTTTGGCCAGACAGAGAAACGTCTTGCTAACCAAGCATTCGAGCATGCAACCCAAACGAGCTAGCGAATCATGACCATTTGGGCATAAAAATTACCTGGCCCTGGCTCGCCTTGTCTCGTCTGACTTGGCCTGGCTTGGCCTGGGCTGGTCTTGACTTGTCTTCTCGTTGTATGAAGCTGACCTTCTATGGCCCGGACGGTGAAGTCTCTGAGTTACCTGACTTTGTAGTAGTGCGATTTAATCAGCTGCAAGCGCATCATCATTCCATCATTCCATCATTCCATAAATCTGGCTCTTGACTTTTGGGTTAGCCAGCTCGTCTGTGGCTCGACTTGGCTGCTGACCGAATCAAATGTGAACAAATTGAATTTGCTTGAGTTATGATTGCCCCTTGCTAAAGACATTAACATGGGCCTTGCCCTGTTCCCCAGATTCAAATTTGCAGCACATAAAAAGTTTGTCTTTTTGCGCAGACAGAGATATGGACGGCACGGGGTGGAGGGAGGAATCATAGTCACAACCCTTGCTAACATATACGCTACCCCAAAAAGGCCCTAAATCAGCATCAGCTTCAGTTCGGTGGCCACCAATGTCATCATCAGCCGCGGGCAGAGCCAGACGGAGACAGAGGCAGAGACAGAAGCTTGCCCCAGACAAAAACTCGTACATACATTGATAATAATAAAAATGTCTGTCGTCTGTTGTCTGACGCCCAAAGTGGGAGTCGGACTCTGTAATGCGTATCTCTGGCTCTGACTGTGGCCTAGTCTTCCGTCTGCGTTTAATGCACAACATATTCATGTGTCAAAAGACAATTTCGGATTTATGGCCTGCGAAATCCCCAGGCTGATGTCCAACGACAACGCCGCCGACCAAATGACGCAGAGTGGGCGGCCGGAATGGCGACCGCTGCATTAGCATAGAGGAGGAAAAATATGTTAAGAAAGCATAAAGCGATATCCACTAGCTAGTAGGCGAGACATACATGCATTCAGACATACATTTAAATCTCGCTCAGCTTTTTGGTTTTGCATAAATTAGGGTTGAAGCAGGGAGTCGGATCGCTGCTGGACTGGGCTTCCATGGGAGGGATATGTGGGCCGTCGTATTTGGGGCGCAAAAATTGCCATTTTATTTTATTTTTCCCCATTTTTCCTTTTTCTTCTTTTTGGCATATACAAAGTTTTGGTTTATGCGTCTCTTCTGGTATTTTAGGGTTGTAATTGAAATTAAATAGATGTCGTGCCATGAATTCAAATCGCTTTGCTTTTGCCTTCTATTTGTAGAACTCGTTGCATAGCTAAGTATGTTTTAAAGAGTTGAGCAAGCTAAAAGAAAACGCGAAAATGTGTATTAGGTTTGAATGTGAAAGCATTCGCAGGGTCTTGAGCATCTTTAAGGTGGTGGATTCCACGACAGACTTGAATATTCAATATTCAGGATATTCAGGATATCTTTTCGGGCTGAGCAAATATAAATCAGTGATGAGTTTTAATACAACTGTATTCAGAAAGTCTCAGTAGTTGTAGATAAAGAACACTTGATTTCAACAAATCAACTTAAAGTTGTAATCATAGTAACAAGAGTTTCTTGGCTATAAATCAAAGCTCATAAGGCTTTAAGAAATACATTTGCAAAAGCTCATATAATTGTAATATCCATATCAGCTCATTGATACTTAGAGCGCTTCACACTCTCAGCTTTGCCCCCACTTTAGCTGTCGGTTTTGCATCGCACCTTATCAACATCTTGGCACACATTACTCCTATCTGGTATCTCTGCAGTCCATTCTCTGTTGGCTTCTCGTTCGCTTGCCAGTTTTCATGCTTTGGCAATTTGTAGCTCTTTAAGCATATTTTCACAGCATCTTTTACACTTTTTGGGGCAACTTTTACTTTTTGTGGCAGACATTTATGTCAGCGGTGCTTGACGAAGTTGCTAGCAGCAGCTGAGGGTGTCTGCCGCTTTTTGTGGATAAGGAAAATCGATTTTCTTCAGGTGACTGACAAAAGAGGAAATGAAAGAGAGAAGAGCTCGGTATTGGCCATTGTAGCCGTGTATTAGGAGTGTGGGGCATTGACTTCATTTGTTCAGCAATCAGCTCTAATTAGCGCGCCTGGCACTTGAGATGCAAAGCGGGTTGGCTCGTTGCTTCTAGCGAATAATTTGCTATTATTTGTCTATAATTGGGGTGCGTGGGGTCGTGAAAGTTTTGATGTCTGTGGAATTTTAATTGTGTATTGCAGGCAGGGAGGCAACTTTAATGGGGCAACTTTAAGCAGCAATTTTTCTATTTCCCTCTCGATTAAATGTGGCTGCCAGGTTACATGTCTGGGGCCCATTAACCCTTTGCGCGCTATCACAACTTTGCTATCTACCTTGGTTCATTATGCGACACAGTATTCATATCTGCAATACGTCACATTTCTGCGGCACACTCACACACACACACACACACACGCATCACGGCGTGGTCCACCAGCAGCCGCTTTCACTAATTACATTTTCAAAGTGCAAACGAAGCGTGCAGGGAAAGAGAGAGCGGGAATGGGAATGGGAACGGCAACTAGAACGTAGCTGGGCTCGCTTCACTAATTAGTACGATATGTATAAATATATATACATATATATGCACAGGCATAGGTACAGTCGGTGGACGCATAAGTGGCATAAATTAAAATAAAATGTACAAGTATAAAATGTAACTGCGACGTCGACTGCGATAAAAATCTAAAATAAACAGGCCGCGCTGCGGCTAGCCGCGGCCCCATGAACACAGTGAGGCATGCAACATATGTGCAGCAGCGGCAGCAAAGCAACAACATCAACATTAATTAAGCATAAACATTTAACCTGCCCCCGGGACACGCCTACGAACACAACGTCGCGTGTCCGCGAACCGAGGAAGGGTCCCGCTCTCTGTTTTGTTCAAGTCGCATTTTATAATTTTGATTGATTTATTGAGCCGACACCAGAGCGGCAAGTGGCAAGTGGCAAGTGGCAAGTGCAGCCAGCTCAGGTAACAAACAAGGCGCCAGCTGTAGGCCGTTCCCCAGAAGAGCGACTCACATGTTTCTATAACTAATTTAATTAAATGCATTACAAAGGGCAACGCGCGAGCGAGCAGCGATCAGCCGAGCTGTCATAACTATTAGATATATACATATAGACATAGATACAGAAAGCGATAGGTGGACAGGTGGTTAGAGAGACTTGTAGATAGAGATAGATACACCTTACCTACAGCTCAGTTAGTTTACATGTGAGA